>NC_069374.1:14057500-14682500 GCF_021730395.1 Mercenaria mercenaria
TGGGCCATCTCTTGGTTAACCAAATGGGACCGTTTCGTCTAGCATCAATACCCCTTATGAGAATGACTTGATACTAATGCAGATATAACCTGTGACCATTCCTTATCTTCAGACATCACCTGACCTCAGTTTGACCTTAACCTTGACCTCAGTTTGGACTTGGGTTGCTTTATATGGGCCATCTCTTGGTTAACCAAATGGGACCGTTTCGTCTAGCATCAGTACCCCTTACTAGAATGACTTGATACTAATGCAGATATAACCTGTGACCATTCCTCATCTTCAGACATCACCTGACCTCAGTTTGACCTTAACCTTGACCTCATTTTGGACTTAGGTTGCTTTATATGGGCCATCTCTTGGTTAACCAAATGGGACCGTTTCATCTAGCATCAGTACCCCTTACTAGAATGACTTGATACTAATGCAGATGTAACCTCTGACCATTCCTCATCTTCAGACATCACCTGACCTCAGTTTGACCTTAACCTTGACCTCATTTTGGACTTAGGTTGCTTTATATGGGCCATCTCTTGGTTAACCAAATGGGACCGTTTCATCTAGCATCAGTACCCCTTACTAGAATGACTTGATACTAATGCAGATGTAACCTCTGACCATTCCTCATCTTCAGACATCACCTGACCTCAGTTTGACCTTAACCTTGACCTCATTTTGGACTTAGGTTGCTTTATATGGGCCATCTCTTGGTTAACCAAATGGGACCGTTTCGTCTAGCATCAGTACCCCTCACTAGAATGACTTGATACTAATGCAGATGTAACCTCTGACCATTCCTTATCTTCAGACATCACCTGACCTCAGTTTGACCTTGACCTTGACCTCGTTTTGGACTTAGGTTGCTTTATATGGGCCATTTCTTGGTTAACCAAATGGGACCGTTTCGTCTAGCATCAGTCACCCCTTACTAGAATGACTTGATACTAATGCAGATGTAACCTCTGACCATTCCTCATCTTCAGACATCACCTGACCTCAGTTTGACCTTGAACTTGACCTCGTTTTGGACTTAGGTTGCTTTGTACCGACAAGGATGCCACTGGGGGCATCAAGCGTTTATTGAATGCAGCTTCTTGTAGTTGTAGCTTTGGAACTTTGTACAGGTATTATTAATGATCATTAGATGAGTAGGCTAGGAACCATTTTGTCATTAGATCAGTGGACAGACCATCAGGGGAGGTAACAAGAGTCACGGATTTGGACCAGTAAGATACTATATCCAAAACTAATGGAGATATTGATTTGAAAGTTCACATGTGTCTTTTTGTAATATACCTAGGTGATAGCATAAGTCCCATACCATTTATGGATTAAAAAGAATAAGAACTATACACATTCAGGGGATTGTAATGTCATTGAATGACACAACATTGAAATCCATGGATAATAGTCTCCACAAATTTTCATTTTATGATTGCATAGTATATGGCTTATGAGTTTTGAGATTCTGTGGAAATGACTGTCTACATACATGTATATATATATATATTTCAGTTCCCTGGGTAGACAGAAGAAGGTTACAACTTTAATGTAGAAATGACTGTCTACTTACATATTTCAGTTCCCTGGGTTGACAGGAGACGGTTACAACTTTAATGTAGAAATGACTGTCTACTTACATATTTCAGTTCCCTGGGTTGACAGGAGACGGTTACAACTTTAATGTAGAAATGACTGTCTACTTACATATTTCAGTTCCCTGGGTTGACAGAAGAAGGTTACAGCTTTAATGTAGAAATGACTGTCTACTTACATATTTCAGTTCCCTGGGTAGACAGGAGAAGGTTACAACTTTAATGTAGAAATGACTGTCTACTTACATATTTTAGTTCCCTGGGTTGACAGGAGACGGTTACAACTTCAATGTAGAAATGACTGTCTACTTACATATTTCAGTTCCCTGGGTTGACAGAAGAAGGTTACAGCTTTAATGTAGAAATGACTGTCTACTTACATATTTCAGTTCCCTGGGTAGACAGGAGACGGTTACAGCTTTAATGTAGAAATGACTGTCTACTTACATATTTCAGTTCCCTGGGTTGACAGAAGAAGGTTACAACTTTAATGTAGAAATGACTGTCTACTTACATATTTCAGTTCCCTGGGTTGACAGAAGAAGGTTACAGCTTTAATGTAGAAATGACTGTCTACTTACATTTTTCAGTTCCCTGGGTAGGCAGGAGACGGTTACAACTTTAATGTAGAAATGACTGTCTACTTACATATTTGAGTTCACTGGGTAGACAGGAGACGGTTACAACTTTAATGTAGAAATGACTGTCTACATACATATTTCAGTTCCCTGGGTAGAGAGAAGAAGGTTACAACTTTAATGTAGAAATGACTGTCTACTTACATATTTCAGTTCCCTGGGTAGACAGAAGAAGGTTACAACTTTAATGTAGAAATGACTGTCTGCTTACATATTTCAGTTCCCTGGGTTGACAGAAGAAGGTTACATAGTTCCCTGGGTTGACAGGAGACGGTTACAACTTTAATGTAGAAATGACTGTCTACTTACATATTTGAGTTCCCTGGGTTGACAGGAGAAGGTTACAACTTTAATGTAGAAATGACTGTCTACTTACATATTTTAGTTCCCTGGGTAGACAGAAGAAGGTTACAGCTTTAATGTAGAAATGACTGTCTACTTACATATTTTAGTTCCCTGGGTAGACAGGAGAAGGTTACAACTTTAATGTAGAAATGACTGTCTACTTACATACTTTAGTTCCCTGGGTAGACAGGAGACGGTTACAACTTTAATGTAGAAATGACTGTCTACTTACATATTTCAGTTCCCTGGGTAGACAGAAGAAGGTTACAACTTTAATGTAGAAATGACTGTCTACTTACATATTTCAGTTCCCTGGGTTGACAAAAGAAGGTTACAACTTTAATGTAGAAATGACTGTCTACTTACATATTTCAGTTCCCTGGGTTGACAGAAGAAGGTTACATAGTTCCCTGGGTTGACAGGAGACGGTTACAACTTTAATGTAGAAATGACTGTCTACCTACATATTTTAGTTCCCTGGGTAGACAGGAGAAGGTTACAACTTTAATGTAGAAATGACTACTTACATATTTTAGTTCCCTGGTTAGACAGGAGAAGGTTACAACTTTAATGTAGAAATGACTGTCTACTTACATATTTCAGTTCCCTGGGTAGACAGAAGAAGGTTACAACTTTAATGTAGAAATGACTGTCTACTTACATACTTTAGTTCCCTGGGTAGACAGGAGACGGTTACAACTTTAAGTGAAATGACTGTCTACTTACATATTTCAGTTCCCTGGGTAGACAGAAGAAGGTTACAACTTTAATGTAGAATGACTGTCTACTTACATATTTCAGTTCCCTGGGTTGACAAAAGAGGTTACAACTTTAATGTAGAAATGACTGTCTACTTACATATTGCAGTTCCCTGGGTTGACAGAAGAAGGTTACATAGTTCCCTGGGTTGATAGGAGACGGTTACAACTTTAATGTAGAAATGACTGTCTACCTACATATTTTAGTTCCCTGGGTAGACAGGAGAAGGTTACAACTTTAATGTAGAAATGACTACTTACATATTTTAGTTCCCTGGTTAGACAGGAGAAGGTTACAACTTTAATGTAGAAATGACTGTCTACTTACATATTTCAGTTCCCTGGGTAGACAGAAGAAGGTTACAACTTTAATGTAGAAATGACTGTCTACTTACATACTTTAGTTCCCTGGGTAGACAGGAGACGGTTACAACTTTAATGTAGAAATGACTGTCTACTTACATATTTCAGTTCCCTGGGTAGACAGAAGAAGGTTACAACTTTAATGTAGAAATGACTGTCTACTTACATATTTCAGTTCCCTGGGTTGACAAAAGAAGGTTACAACTTTAATGTAGAAATGACTGTCTACTTACATATTTCAGTTCCCTGGGTTGACAGAAGAAGGTTACATAGTTCCCTGGGTTGACAGGAGACGGTTACAACTTTAATGTAGAAATGACTGTCTACCTACAGATTTTAGTTCCCTGGGTAGACAGGAGAAGGTTACAACTTTAATGTAGAAATGACTACTTACATATTTTAGTTCCCTGGGTAGACAGGAGAAGGTTACAACTTTAATGTAGAAATGACTGTCTACTTACATATTTCAGTTCCCTGGGTAGACAGGAGACGGTTACAACTTTAATGTAGAAATGACTGTCTACTTACATATTTCAGTTCCTTGGGTTGACAGGAGAAGGTTACAACTTTAATGTAGAAATGACTGTCTACTTACATATTTCAGTTCCCTGGGAAGACAGGAGACGGTTACAGCTTTAATGTAGAAATGACTGTCTACTTACATATTTCAGTTCCCTGGGTAGACAGGAGACGGTTACAGCTTTAATGTAGAAATGACTGACTACTTACATATTTCAGTTCCCTGGGTTGACAGAAGAAGGTTACAGCTTTAATGTAGAAATGACTGTCTACTTACATATTTCAGTTCCTTGGGTTGACAGAAGAAGGTTACAGCTTTAATGTAGAAATGACTGTCTACTTACATATTTCAGTTCCCTGGGTTGACAGAAGACGGTTACAGCTTCAATGTAGAAATGACTGTCTACTTACATATTTCAGTTCCCTGGGTTGACAGAAGAAGGTTACAGCTTTAATGTAGAAATGACTGTCTACTTACATATTTCAGTTCCCTGGGTTGACAGAAGAAGGTTACATAGTTCCCTGGGTTGACAGGAGACGGTTACAACTTTAATGTAGAAATGACTGTCTACTTACATATTTTAGTTCCCTGGGTTGACAGGAGAAGGTTACAACTTTAATGTAGAAATGACTGTCTACTTACATATTTTAGTTCCCTGGGTAGACAGAAGAAGGTTACAACTTTAATGTAGAAATGACTGTCTACTTACATATTTCAGTTCCCTGGGTTGACAGAAGAAGGTTACAGCTTTAATGTAGAAATGACTGTCTGCTTACATATTTCAGTTCCCTGGGTTGACAGAAGAAGGTTACATAGTTCCCTGGGTTGACAGGAGACGGTTACAACTTTAATGTAGAAATGACTGTCTACTTACATATTTTAGTTCCCTGGGTTGACAGGAGAAGGTTACAACTTTAATGTAGAAATGACTGTCTACTTACATATTTTAGTTCCCTGGGTAGACAGAAGAATGTTACAACTTTAATGTAGAAATGACTGTCTACTTACATATTTTAGTTCCCTGGGTAGACAGGAGAAGGTTACAACTTTAATGTAGAAATGACTGTCTACTTACATACTTTAGTTCCCTGGGTAGACAGGAGACGGTTACAACTTTAATGTAGAAATGACTGTCTACTTCCATATTTCAGTTCCCTGGGTAGACAGAAGAAGGTTACAACTTTAATGTAGAAATGACTGTCTACTTACATATTTCAGTTCCCTGGGTTGACAGAAGAAGTTTACAACTTTAATGTAGAAATGACTGTCTACTTACATATTGCAGTTCCCTGGGTTGACAGAAGAAGGTTACATAGTTCCCTGGGTTGACAGGAGATGGTTACAACTTTAATGTAGAAATGACTGTCTGCCTACATATTTTAGTTCCCTGGGTAGACAGGAGAAGGTTACAGCTTTAATGTAGAAATGACTGTCTACTTACATATTTCAGTTCCCTGGGTAGACAGGAGACGGTTACAACTTTAATGTAGAAATGACTGTCTACTTACATATTTCAGTTCCCTGGGTAGACAGGAGACGGTTACAGCTTTAATGTAGAAATGACTGTCTACTTACATATTTCAGTTCCCTGGGTAGACAGGAGACGGTTACAACTTTAATGTAGAAATGACTGTCTACTTACAATATTCAGTTCCCTGGGTAGACAGGAGACGGTTACAACTTTAATGTAGAAATGACTGTCTACTTACATATTTCAGTTCCCTGGGTAGACAGGAGACGGTTACAACTTTAATGTAGAAATGACTGTCTACTTACATATTTCAGTTCCCTGGGTGGACAGGAGACGGTTACAACTTTAATGTAGAAATGACTGTCTACTTACATATTTCAGTTCCCTGGGTGGACAGGAGACGGTTACAACTTTAATGTAGAAATGACTGTCTACTTACATATTTCAGTTCCCTGGGTGGACAGGAGACGGTTACAGCTTTAATGTAGAAATGACTGTCTACTTACATATTTCAGTTACCTGGGTGGACAGGAGACGGTTACAGCTTTAATGTAGAAATGACTGTCTACTTACATATTTCAGTTCCCTGGGTGGACAGGAGACGGTTACAGCTTTAATGTAGAAATGACTGTCTACTTACATATTTCAGTTCCCTGGGTGGACAGAAGACGGTTACAGCTTTAATGTAGAAATGACTGTCTACTTACATATTTCAGTTCCCTTGGTGGACAGAAGACGGTTACAGCTTTAATGTAGAAATGACTGTCTACTTACATATTTCAGTTCCCTGGGTAGACAGAAGACGGTTACAGCTTTAATATAGAAATGACTGTCTACTTACATATTTCAGTTCCCTGGGTAGACAGAAGACGGTTACAGCTTTAATATAGAAATGACTGTCTACTTACATATTTCAGTTCCCTGGGTAGACAGAAGACGGTTACAACTTTAATGTAGAAATGACTGTCTACTTACATTTTTGAGTTCCCTGGGTAGACAGGAGACGGTTACAACTTTAATGTAGAAATGACTGTCTACTTACATATTTCAGTTCCCTGGGTTGACAGGAGACGGTTACAACTTTAATGTAGAAATGACTGTCTACTTACATATTTCAGTTCCCTGGGTAGACAGGAGACGGTTACAACTTTAATGTAGAAATGACTGTCTACTTACATATTTCAGTTCCCTGGGTAGACAGGAGACAGTTACAACTTTAATGTAGAAATGACTGTCTACTTACATATTTCAGTTCCCTGGGTAGACAGGAGACGGTTACAACTTTAATGTAGAAATGACTGTCTACTTACATATTTCAGTTCCCTGGGTTGACAGAAGAAGGTTACAACTTTAATGTAGAAATGACTGTCTACTTACATATTTCAGTTCCCTGGGTTGACAGAAGAAGGTTACAACTTTAATGTAGAAATGGTGAAGCTGTTTCCAAAGTTCTTCAGATTCTGGGTTGGTAGAATTTACTGTGTCCTTATTTTCCAACATCCAGACACAGTGAAAGTGGTTTTGAAATCATCAGGTAATAGACTTATCATCGAACTATATACAAAAACATTGGCAAAGATTTCTTCAAATCCATGTGAGTTGCACTATGAGAAAACCAACATAATGTGTTTGCCACCAGCATGGATCCAGACCAGCCTGTGTTTCCGCGCAGTCTGGTCAGGATCTATGCTGTTTGCTTTCAAAGCCTATTTGCAATTAGAGAAACCATTAGCGAACAGCATGGATCCTGACCAGACTGCGCGGATGTTATGTTGGTTTTCTCATGGTGCAGCTCATAATTAGATTTCTCATCAAATCTACATGATGTATTTTACTTTGAGCAAAGAGTGATGTTTTTCTTCTCAAATGGTCCGAGAATGGTATTAAACTACAATCAAAATGCTTCATAAAATGACATCTTTCTAAGTTGAAGACTGTGTTATATAATTGTCGTCAAAGAATAATTTAGTGTCTTAATATATCTCAGTGATACTTGATTGTACAAATTTAGTGTTTAGGATAGTGTACCTGTAATGACAGTAGACACATTAGGTATTTTTGATATGCAGTTTCTACATTCTCTATTTTTTTTACCGAAAGCCATATGCATGTTAGCTACATTTCAGGTCTGAAGAAAGCCGAGTTGCCTAACAATATTATATACTCACACAAAAATTACCAACTGTCATTAAGTGTTCACTATTTTAACTGTTAACATGCTCAATTTCTATAATGAACTTGTCTATCTTTCAATTTTGACAGTGCTTACCAAAAAGATACTGACTGAATGGCGAACAGTGCAGATCATGATTAGACTGCACGAATGTGCAGGCTGATCATGATCTACACTGGCCGCAAAGGCAGAACCAGTTGTGTCTAGCATGACAAGGGTTAAAGGAGATTTTATTTATTACATTGAAGCTCCAAAGTCAAGGGCTTCTGGGACTTTGTACGTGCCAGGATTGCGCTGGCTAGGTGAGGGTCTTCTCATTGCAAATGGAGAAAGATGGGCAAGAAACCGTAGACTGCTCACTCCAGCCTTCCACTTTGATATTCTTCAGCCTTATACAGACATAAACAACAAGTGTGTTGATATTTTGTTGGTGAGTTAAGTAGCTATGTTTTCCTACATGATTTTGAATGAAGTGTGCTATGTTTTGTATAGCTGTTTTCATTACGAAGAATAAACAATTACTTACCACAGCTGGCTTCTAATCTTAAGTTTCCGATTATTATTTTAAGATTTTGACATATTTGACAGAAGATGGAAGAAATCATTAAGAAGTATGGGGTGCTGATTTAAATACTGGTAGGATTAAGGATATCGTAGAATAGTGAATAATACCAAAATAGGACCTTATAAAGAAGCTGTTTAGTGAATAATTTTTTTCAAATTTTGAGGTCATATGAATTGTCTGGAAATCATGTTTTCTGCTTGATCAACCATTTTCAATGGCGGATATGTAGTTAACACTGTGTTAACAATTTTTTCACAAGTGCAAACAATGGTGCAGTTATTTAAACAAAAGTGTGAATACATATATTCTTTTTGGAAATGTTTTTTCTTTAAGACTAAAGTATTGCTCAAAATCTTTGAAAAAATTTATACATTTTACATTTCTTCATAATGCAGTTGAAATTCATTAATTTATCAAATTTCTTTTTATAATCATGCAGAGCAAGCTACAGGGATTCTGTGACAGGGGAGAGAACTTCGAAGCATTTGAACATATTGGGCTGTGTTCATTGGATATTATTGGAAGATGTGCATTTTCATATATTACAGATGCTCAGACACAGGGGTAAGTCTTAACACTTATCAGAATAAAGGTAATCAGAGGAAACAAATCTGGTTCTAAATTTACAGTCATTATTTTTGTTGCCTGGAATGAAATTTCTAGGGTTTTGGCCAAAACTTTTCTTCTTTAGGGAATGTATGCAAAATAGATTTTATTGAATTGTGCTGTATTGGTCACTTTCAGCTTAACAAAAAATATAATATTATGTTAAAATACAGGCCAACATTTTAGTAATAAGAAAGAAGTTTGTCAGTGTGACTGTAGAAAAATGAATATTACTCTTTGTATTACAGTTGTGTGTCTTGTGAAAATCATTTTGTAAAACTTTTACAGTTTGCTTCGGAAGAGTGCGTCAATTGGCCTTGAAAATACTGTGATATCAGTTGTTTTCTTAGCAATAAATGTGTATGTTTTTCACCAAAATCGTTATTTCATAGGGGTGTAAATTTATTGAATTCTACTGTTAAAGAAAGTTCTTATGAATATGCATCTCCTTTATTTGTTGGGATTTTATTTCTGGATTGTTCAGCCACAGATTTCATGAAATTTTGACCACAATAGTAATAGTAGTAATGATATCACATAATTGTGTCTTTCTAACTAACTTACTTCAATTATTTTTCAGTGATAAGCACCCCTATGTGAATGCTGTTCATAGGCTTACAGAATTGTGGACAAAAAGGACATTGTAAGTAACCAAATGATTGACTCGTCCCCGGACTTTGGAAATTTCGAAAACATGAATTGGCGCTACGCCATCAACAGTTTTTATACACAAAACTATTTTTTAGCACAACTACTTGAGGAATAGGTAGAGCTATTGGACTCAATCATTTGATGGTTTCGGCATCCAAATTTGGTTAAGTTTTTGTATGTAAGCTGGTATCTCAGTAACCACTAATGGGAATGGATTCAGACTTGTTCACTGTGATGATCAGACATGCAGTGCTTATGTTCCATAACTCTGTATAGCATTTTTACAAAAATCTGCCCATTTTTTTTACTCAGCAACTTTTGGTAAAATTTTTAAACTTTACACTCTTGTTCACTGTGATGATCTGACATGCATTGTTACAGTATAGGATCCATAACTCTGGTTTGCATTTTACATAATTATCTTTTGTTCAGGTTATATCTGTTCAGCCAGCCCGCTTAGCTCAGTAGTTAGAGCGTTGGTCTACAGATTGCAGGGTCGTGAGTTCGATCCTCAGGTGGAGCGTATGTTCTCTGTAACTATTTGATAAACAACATTGTGTCTGAAATCATTAGTCCGCCACCTCTGATTCATGTAGGGAAGTTGACATTTACTTGCGGAGAACAGGTTTGTACTGGTACAGAATCCAGGAACACTGGTTAGGTTAACTGCCCGCCGTAACATGACTGAAATACTGTTGAAAAAGAGCGTTAAACCCAAACAAACAAACAGATATATCTGTTCAGTTGATAAGGCTGTTGAATAGTCAGGCATTGCTGTCCCCCAACAGCTCTTACTGTGAAATGTGACAGAGTCAAAGAATCAGTGTCATACCGATATATTAAAAATGATTTACCAATCATTATGAGTAATCATAAAAGTATGAAGGCATCCTGTGTTACTTTGTTTAAATTCACGTGTTTTCCTGAGAAAATATTTCGTAAGGATAGAATTGCTGAGGCCCTTTTTCCAAACGCAGTCTTTCCTAACAAATCAAAAGCCAACACACCTGAATAGGGTATAAATGGTTGGTACCTTACTACTTGACGGATTTTTGATATAAAAGAATGTGTAAAAGACAGAAATGGGTGATTTACTTGGCTCAAAGGTTCTGCCAGACATTTTAAGTATGTTTCTTAAACACTTTGCCATGGACTAAATTTGTAGGTTTTTCTGACTTGAAACATTCCAAAATAATCAGTTGTGTAACATTTTATTTTTCAGAAATTTGTTCCATATATTAGATTGGGTGTATTTCAATTTCACAAAAGATGGCAGAGAGTTTTCCAAGTTATGTGATTATGTTCACAAAGTTGCTGAAGATATTATACAGAAAAGGAAAAAGGTTTTAGTAGGTACATTGTAGTCATGTTTTTTAAGGAGGTTGGGGCCTCCATGGTCGAGTGGTTAAGGTCGCTGACTTCAAATTACTTGCCCCTCATCGATATGGGTTCGAGCCTCACTCGGGGCGTTGAATTCTTCATGTGAGGAAGCTATCCAGCTTGCTTACGGAAGGTTGGTGGTTCTACTCAGGTGCCCGCTTGTGATGAAATAATGCACGGTGGGGCACCTGGGGTCTTCTTCCACCATTAAAGCTGGAAAGTCGCCATATGACCTAAAATGGTGTCGGTGTGACGTTAAACTCAACAAAATAAATGAATTTTTAAGCAGGTTAACCTAGACTTCTGGCAGCAAGTGACTCTGCCTTTGCGACCAGTGCAGACCAAGATCTGCCTGCACATCCTTGCAGGCTGATCATGGTCTGCACTGTTCGCTATTCAGTCAGTAAATTTTCATTGAACATCCCTTTGAACAATAAATGGTACTGCCAAAATTGAATGATGGACCAATCCATTTTAGAAATTTAGCAGGCTAAAGGTGAAGTGCTTATAGTTATGTAGGGGACTCCATAGCTGTGTGATGAAGGCTTCTAACTTGGAATCTGTCCTCTTCCTGATATGGGTTAGAAACCTTACTTGAGGTGTAATTTCATCATGTGATGAAATGGTCCCCAGCTGGCTTATGGAAAGTCTGAACTTCTACTCAAGTGCCTGCCTAACATAATGCCCACAGAGGCACCTTCTTTTACCATCAAAACTGGAAAGTTTGCCATCTGTCCTAACACGTGTCAGTGTGACTCTAAACCGAACAAACAAAACAAGATATAGTACTTTTAGGTGTGCATTGCTTAGAGTTGCTTCAATGTGAAAAGCTTAAGAAAAGCCTACCATAACTAAAGCTTTAACTTTAAACAGGATTGTGTGGAGATTAAGGTAAATTTAAGCTGGTAGAAACATAACCATGTACCAGCTGTCATAATTAAATCAGTATTAATTAAGTTGATATTTTCCAGTGTTATATGGAATACAGATTACTTTCTTTTACTTCACATTTATATCATGTGACTATCGCCTATATATCACTTCAAAGTAAAGTGCATTTTTGTACAATTTTAAGACTTCATAAATATTATTAAGTTGTTTGATAGAGAAATACAGCCAAGATTTCCCAAATTACTGCAGTTTGAATTTCAGTTTTACAAGCTGTACTAGTGTATGGAGGATTTTCATCACCAGCTTTCATCATATTTAGGTCCAGCATGTTGTGTATTAAAATTATTTCAGGAAATCGAAGGATTGCCAAGCAATGACGGTAACAGGAAAAGATATTTAGACTTCCTGGATATTTTGATAACAGCTAAAGATGAGGATGGTGTGGGACTCTGTGATTATGATATCCGCTGTGAAGTGGATACATTCATGTTTGAAGGTAAGCTGTTATATCGAAGAAATTTAAAACAGGTAAAAATAATTTGTTTTCATTCTGGTACGAATTGCATTAGGAGTGTATAAAGAGTTACCTCATGTACTTCAAAAACAGCCTAATTTATTTAATATCTTCATGAAAATATATAATGATATAATTCAGATCTTCCATACACTTAAGGATTTATAAACACAAATGTTTTAACTTGTACTAAAATACATTGATATTCACATATTATTACTTGTTAAATTTTATCCACTACGGTAGTCTCTTTCTGATTCTTGAAGCGTGCAGTGTTCTGCGGAGACTGCTTTTTTGCACCATTGGCGCAATAAAAATACGAATGGCTCACCAGAATTTGCGTCGATGGGCCTTTGGCACGCCACAAAATCTAAAAATCAAACCCAATTACAATCGTAAGTGTGCCGGTCTTGCATAGATAGACATACCTCCAGGGGAGATTACTGCGACAAATTTGAAAAAATAATTTGTCATGACAATTGCACCATCATTGTATCAAAATGTATATTTTATGTATATTATAAAACTTTAATATCAGTGAAATATACATAAGCACATACATGTATGAATATTTGTACCCCCCGACAACAAAGTTGTAAGGGGGGGTATACTGGTTTCAGGTTGTCTGTCTGTCTGTCTGTCTGTCCGTCTGGTCGTCTGTCCGTAGACGCAATCTTGTGCGCACCATCTCTCCTTATCCCCTTGACAGAATTTAATGAAACTTCACACAAGTGATCAGTACCAACAGTAGTTGTGCATGGGGCATGTTAGGTTCTTTTAGAAAAAAAAATTGCAGAGTTATGGGACTTTGTTTTCTTGTTACTATGTACATAGACACAATCTTGTGCGCACAATCTCTCCTCATCCCCTTGACACAATTTAATGAAACTTCACACAAGTGACCAGTACCAACAGCAGTTGTGCATGGGGGATGTTAGGTTCTTTTAGAAAAAAAATTTGCAGAGTTATGGGACTTTGTTTTTTGGTTACTATACTATATACATAGACACAATCTTGTGCGCACCATCTCTCCTCATCCCCTCGACACAATTTAATGAAACTTCACACAAGTGATCAGTAACAAGAGTAGTTGTGCATGGGGCATGTTAGGTTCTTTCAGAAAAAAAATTTGCAGAGTTATGGGACTTTGTTTTTTTGTTACTATACTATATACATAGACACAATCTTGTGTGCACCATCTCTCCTCATCCCCTTGACACAATTTAATGAAACTTCACACAAGTGATCAGTAACAACAGTAGTTGTGCATGGGGCATGTTAGGTTCTTTCAGCGACAAAAATTGCAGAGTTATGGGACTTTGTTTCTTGTTAACATACTATGTACCTACAGTCTGCATATGCAGTCTTGTGCATGCCTAATCTACCAAACCCTTACACACAATTTAATGAAACTTCACACAAGTGATCAGTACCAACCCTAGTTGTGCATGGTGCATGTTACATTCTTTTAGATAAATATTCTGCATAGTTATGGGACTTTGTTTTTTGTTACTATACTATATACTATACTGTATACATACAGTCTATATACATACAGTCCACATAATTATGCAATCTTGTGTGTGTCAGATTGCAGTGTACTGTGTCAGTGCATGCGGGGGTACATTCATCACCTTTAGTGATAGCTCTAGTGTGAATCATATTTGTCTACCGTATATTGTATAATATTAATATCAGTGTAATATACTTAATTCATTCGTGAGTTATATTGAACTTTTTTAACTTGAAATTAGTCAGAATTTATGAATGTGTTAAGATCTAATGAAATAAGGCTAAAAGCAGTCAAAAGGTGATTCCAGGATAAAAGTGTTCTTATTCTTGGATTGGATTTATTATTCTCTAGTGGTCTTCGATTTATCGATTCTGGGCTCATCTTCAATTTTATGGAAAGGATTACTACCCGCCTTCAATATTCACCGAGAGATTTTCATTCATGCTCCGACAAACAACAGAGGAAACTTCAAGACAACAACAACTGTGACCGCACCTAAAGGAAAAGCAATTTTGCACAAATTTTTCAGTCCTCCTGCCCATCTATAGATTGCGCTGAACATTAAACAACAGCCTCAGAATCACATAGTGATCCTACCCAACCCAGTAAAGTAATTTTATTAATCTGAAAACAATGGTAGAAAAAGTATAGTAAAACATCTGTCAAATGGAGCTTTCATAAGAACTTATGGTTAAATTGTAAGAAAGAAGAATTAATGACATAAACTTTGTGTATAAAGCATAAGAAAAGCAAAGTTTTTAAATGTGATATTTGAATGGCCCAAAAAGTTTCAGAATGGCCCTAATATTTTCAGCATCAGCAGAACTCTGAGTGTGACCACTGTCAGTGTGCACATGTAGCTTGTGCTATAATTCGCATCATCCAAAATGCACATTTCGACTTTACAAAAACTAAATAGGTTGGGAGTTTTACAAACGCACAAACGGTTCATTTAAAAGTTTTCTGACTTGCTATAGTCAAGATCTGTCCATTAAAATCAGTATTGACTGTTATCATAAATTATTTGACAGTGACTTTATGACAGTATGTAGTTACTTAAAGGAACAATTGGTGATTTAAATATCGAAAATTATTTGAATTTGTTATTTTACATACATACAGTTAAACTTTGTTATCTAGGAGTTGTTGGGACCGACAGATTTTGTTCGAGTCATCGGTAGTTCAAGCCATCAAACAATAAAAACACATGAGGAGTTTGTCGGAACTTTTTTTTTTTTGTAATTTATATTTTATTTCCAGAGAAACTTCTTTTACATGTTCACATAATATAGCATGAATCGTTCAGTAAATCAATAGCATGATATGCTGAATTACAAACAGATGACTGGACATAATACATAGTGACAAAGTCAGTGAATAACAACAACAACAGTTGTGAATATTCTATTGCCAGCAAAGATTTTGTCAGAACTTAGCAATGAGTTCTAGTGAAGGGTGGTGTTTGAATTATCCCAGCTTGAATGAAAGAAGTTTTAACCCTTAGCCTGCTAAATTTCTAAAATGGACTGTTCCATCATTCAGTTTGGGCAATACCATTTATTATTCGAAGGGGTGTTCACTGAAAATTTACTAACTGAATAGCGAACAGTGCAGACCATGATCAGACTGCACGGATGTGCAGGCTGATCTTGGTCTGCACTGGTCGCAAAGGCTGAAATATTCGCCGTCAGCAGGCTAAAGGTTAATGTAATTTCTTAATGTTGGAAGGTGTGTTCAGTCAGCAGGTTTCTTGTTATTTCAGCACATGATACTACTACCTCTGGAATATCTTATACATTGCTATGTTTGGCACAGAACCAAGAAATACAAGAGAAGGTTCGACAAGAAGTTGATGATATACTTACAGGCAGAGAATCGGATGACATAACATGGTAAATGACCTAATTACATGTCTTTATGGCCCCAGTGTCATCAAAACCCAAGGAGCTTGCTGTGTTTGAATATTAACATCCTTCTTTGAATTATTGAAATATTAGAGTGGAAATATATTGGGTAATAAAAATTATAACAGTTGAAGATATCTTGTATGAAGAATAGTGTAGCTATTCTACTCTCCCTGGCGTCGACATCGGTGTCACACCTTGGTTAAAGTTTTGCATGAACATACAGCTATCATTTAAAGGCATACAGCTTTGAAACTTACTTTTTCTTTTTCGAGGTCAGTTGCCAACCTCACTGGGCCAAGTTCCATAACTCTGACATGTATTTTGAGCAAATTATGCCCCCTTTTGGACTTAGAAAATCCTGGTTAAAGTTTTACATGCAAGTTACTATTTCCAAAACTAATGCAGATATTGAATTGAAACTTCACCTGTGCCTTCAGGGTTATGAAACTAGTTGATAGCATCAAGTCTCATAACTTTGATCTGTATTTTGGTCAAATTATGTCCCCTTTTGAACTTAAAACTGTTGATATTTTAACATTTTGGGTAATAATTTCCTGCTTCTGGGACAATATTTCGAATAGTCGAGCTTGGCTGTCTTATGGACAGCTCTTGTTAACTGATGAAGGACTTTTAAAACAGGTAATATTTACCTTACTATTGAAAAGATATTCAGTGAAAGCAAATTAGATTGCTTTACGTGTAAAATCAGTTGAAAATATCATTCACTTGTGAACACAAGATCTTGAATTTTCACTCTTGGCCATGCAGCATGTAAAATTATGTATCTGATGTACACAGTCAAAGAAAGTATCATTTGATTTTATAGTACTGTATATCTATATTGCCTGACCCTGTTCAGTACTTATGTTTTGAGTGGTGTCAATTTGTTAGTAAAAGAACCAATCCACTTAAGTTCCCGAAGGTGGATAATGTTCTACCCGGGTACATTTCTGTGTCAAACATACATATAATGATTAGAAAAACAAGATGATAACATCTTAATCATTTAAAGGCTATTTTAAGGAAAATTGAGAAAATGATAGATGATAATGATGGGGGAGAGTAAAGAAGTTCTTTTAATTTCAGGAAGGATTTGGCAAAGTTTGAGTACCTGAACATGTGTATAAAAGAGGGATTAAGATATTCTAGCCCGGTACATGTTGTACAGAGACATACAACAGAGGAATTACAAGTGGAAGGATACACAATACCTTCAGGTATGATAGGCATATGCCTATTATGAATATAATAACTCTTTTCATGATACAGGTAATGTGACTTAGGGTTTTAAAAATCCATTATTCCAATCTTATGTACACATTTTAATAATGTCTTTGAGGTAGAGTTGTTAAATAGTTACCAATCTTCTCTGTTGTTAACCCTTACCCTGCTGAATTACTGTAATGAACTTGTCCATCTTTTATTTTGGAAAGTACCATTAACTGTTAAAAGGGGTGATACCGAAAGATACTTAATGAATGGCGAACAGTGCAGGCCATGATCAGACTACACAGATGTGCAAGCTGAGTTTTGATCTGAACTAGCAGAAATGACAGAATCAATCTGTCCATCCAGGTAAGGGCTACTTTGTCTGCCTCCTTTACACAGGTTGGACCTCACATTTGTTCAATGAAAATCAAGAATGATGTTAAGATTAAATGCAGACACGTTATGTAATAAATTTTTCACAAAATTTCAGGATTATCACAAAATTTCAGGTACAAATATTATAGTACATTTGTATGCGCTTCACCACAACCCAGCAGTATGGGGCAGTGATTTTAATGAGTATAGACCTGAGAGATTTCTTCATGAAAATGTAGAAAAAATGGATCCATTTGCATTTGTGCCTTTCTCAGGAGGTCCTAGGTAAGTATTGATATATCTGCATGTAGCCTGACTAATTTTAGCTCACCTGAGTCAAAAGCTCATAGTGAGCTTTTGTGACTGCTGAATGTCCATCAATCGTCATGTGTCTAGTGTCATGTGTTTGTCAACATTTTCTAAAAAATCTTCATCTTGAAAACCAATGGGCAGAATTCCACAGGAGTGACCCTTGGGTGGCCCTCTTTCAGAATTGTTCAAAGAATTGAGTTCCATGCAGAACTCTGGTTGCCATTGCAACCAAAAGGAAAAAGTTCTTGTCCAAAACTACAAGGCGTAAGTCATTTATATTTGGCTTATAACATCAGCTAATGGTCCTCTATGCTGAAATTGTGCTCCTCGGGTGAAAAGAGGCCCAGCCCCGGGTGTACGAAGTTTTACAAAGACATATAGTGTGGACGGATAGCTCAGTGGTTTGCACACTGGCCTTCCAGTCCTGAGGTCGGGGGTTCGATCCCCGGCAGCTACTCGGGAATTTTCAGAAACACTTTTCAGTGTTTCCCACCCAACTAGAGGTGAACTGGTCAGGAACCCAGGCAATACTTGCGTGTATCAGTGCTGTACACTTGGTCTTTAAAAAACCAGGCTGTCTATTCGAAACGAGCTAGGCTAAGTTAGCCGGACAAGCCTGTATCTGATTTCTGATCTCTGTCGTGGGAGCTTTGTCTCACTCTGTCCCTCTGGTCAGATCGCTCTGTGTCTGTACTAGTAGAGAATGAATTATGCGCCCTTGTGTGGCTGCATTTGAACTATGTAAAGTGCATTTGAACGTGAAATTGATCATGAAACGGGCGCTATATAAATCTGGTATAATAATTATAATAATATTGGAAAGAACTTTGAAAATCTTTTTTTTCTAAAACCACAAGACCTAGGCCTTGGATATTTGGCTGTAACATTGCATTGTGGTCTTCTGCTAAAATTATCAAAATTATTACCCTGCTGTGAAAATAGGCCCTGCCATTGGGGGTCTGGAGTTTTACATAGACTTATACAGGATAAAGCTTTTAAAATCTTCTTGCCTGAAACTGCAAGGCATAGGCTTTTGATATTTGGTATGTTGCCTTGCCTAGTATTCCTTTACCAAAATTTTACAAATTATGCTGCTGGGGTGAAAAGAGGCCCTGCCCTATAGGGCCCAAGTTTAATATAAACTTAAAAAAATATCTTCTTGTCTGAAAGCTCAAGGCTTAGGCCTTTGATTTATTTGATAGTTGCCTAGTGGATCTCAAAGACAATTGTTCAAGAATGCCCCTTGTGTGAAAAGAGACCCCACCTTTGGGGTCACTTGATATATATGAGGGTGGTTCAGAAATGACAGACTTTGGCTGTCAAAAGCTGCATATTTTGCAAAGAGCAATGTGAAATATATCATTGTATTTTGCAATCTTTCTGTAATTTGTTCATACATTTTTTATAACATATCTGCTATCAGAAAGACAAAGCGCGTAGAATGTTTTATTTACCATAACTACACATAACCGTTGCATTAGCTTTTTCATCTGTCAAGATTTGAATTTGATCGCTTATGTTCGCACAACGATAGTATACTTGTTTGCCCAAAATTGTGCAGCAACACGTCAGGGACACATGCATCGTGAGTATGGTGTCATTGAATTCGGCGTGGGAGGCGGAAGTAAATAACGTTTGAATTAAGTAGAGATAGACCCTAACATTTTCATTGACAGAAATACATTAAATAAAGTCTAGAAATTGATTTCCAAGTCCTTGAAATTAACAAAAATGATTTCACAAATATGCAATGTATGATAGTTTTGCTAATATCAATAACAGAAATATTAATATTTAATTCAAAGTTGTGATCCGCAAAGAATGCCAGCTCTTGCCTTGGGCTAGTACTTTAATTAAAGCAGAGATATTTATTAGTTTACTTCCCTTGCAATTACACAATAGAGTAGAAAACGAAAACGGTTTAAAACACAATAATATACATTTTTGCACAACAAAATCGTTTAGGATTTATTAATATGTATTTGATTTAACCCTGAACCACTGGTTTCTATGATTTTGTCAACTAACTTTTGGTAAAAAATAACTTTTAACAAGCCGGTAATAAAATGAAATACCAGTAAGTATTTTATAGTGCAGTTTTGCTTGTATCGAAATGTCACAATAGAAGCACTTTGTAATACAGAACACCTGGTAGGATTAGTAAAGGTGCAGTTATATTGATCTCTTTTTCCTATGCCTAAATTAAGTGAGTATTACTGTTAATAATGCATGTAATGTTGTAATTGACTCGCATAGCAAATCGGACAATTGATTAGTTACGTAAAAATTTTGACGTATAGAAACTGAAATTTATAAACAAATGAAGCAGGCGCCTAAACAATGTTCGGTCATCTGTGTCTCGATCTTCAAGTGGTAAAAACGATTTGCAAATGGTTCAGAATTGCCTAACTTCAGCAAAACAAAACAAAAATCTGTGATTCTATGTGTGACGTCTTGGATAAAGACCAAGTACTCACGTGGAGCACCCTGTCTGAGATGCTTCATACTTCTCTAGTATTCTAGCCAAACAACATATTATGACATAGGTATTGTTCATTTTAATTTATAAAATTAATTTAAAAATAAAAAATTAAATGCAAACTTAAAGAAAGCATTTCGATGAAGGCAAGACGTTGTTAACGTCATTGAAATATGATCACCATGCGCCGGGTTCATGTAAGGGACTGTTAGAAGGCATAACTCCTGATTGTATAGTCATAAATATGTCAAATTTGCAGTACAGTTAGTAGAAAAATTGCGAATTATGATAGTATATTTCTTGTTTTGCTGTACTGAAGAATGTAAAAGCTAGAGAAAAAAGTCTAAATATATTTTGAACAGCCCTTGTATGAGTGACATAGCTAAAAATGCTAAAAAAAATTATCAGATCATATTTCCTAGAATGTTTAATTACAATGATTAGATGACCTCAATTGATAAGTGGTCACCTTACTGTGACCTTGACCTACTGATCTACACTCTTATTTTTTAAGATACTGGCTTGAAATTCGGATGACATGTTCAGTTTTGCACACCAATCTTAAAACTGACTTTCAGTGACCATGAATGTGATCTGCTAACCCTATTTTAGCATTAGTTTGCCATTTGAAACATGTAGCTAATATAACTCAGGTGAGCAAGCCAGGATCATTATGACTGTCTTGTTTATGCTTCCCCCACAAAAGGCAGGATTGCTGGGGCAGCATACAGGAATAGCAGTGTCCCTTGGTTAGTTTGTTATCTCAAATTTGTGTCCGATCTTATCTTTATCATTCATGGATGAATTTTGAAATCTACATTGCACAAATTACAGATTGACATGACAGTATGTCATATGTAAGAACCAAACATCTACAAGTCTTACTTTATTAATCCTCTCCAGTTTCTGAATATGCTACAAGTTTTATATTCAGTCAGTGATGTCATTCATTGATCAGTATTACCCATAAAACTACTGTGAATGAATTAGTCTTGCTGTTTGAATTATCTTCCTTTATTGAATGTCCAGCTGGATTTTCTGTCTGGTCTGAAACTTGTCACTCTTGGATGAATTTCAAACGAAACTTTGCACCAATGATCAGCATGACATGACAGTATGTTGTTTGTAAGAACCCTTCTTTCTTTTTATCACCCTTTATTTTACTGCCCAGTCTGTAATTTTGTCATTTCCGGATGGGTTATGAAATCTTAGCAAACATGATACTGTGTTAGGTGCAAGAGCCACGACTCTGCCTTTTTACTTTGAGTAATCCCCCTTCTTGAATATTCTTGAAACCTTCTGTAGGGAATGTTTGTAAATTGCACGAAATGACAGAGGACATTTAGAGGAAATGCAGTGTACATTGATCATGATAATCTTTCTACCTTACTGTTTGAATTATTATCTTTTATTGAGTGCCCACATTGATTTTGTGTGTGTCTGTATCTTTATTGTTCTTGGTTGGATTTGACCAAACAATTTTACCCAGATATTTCATATCAGATACCAGTTCCATTCAAATGAAGCAGTATGGGGTCAAACTCTTTTTTAGCTTACATGTCACATAGTGACAAGGTGAGCTTTTGTGATCACCCTTCATCCATCGTCAGTCCGTCAGTGCATCAACAATTTGTTGTCTGCACAATAGAGGTTTCATTTATGATTTTATTTTAACCAAACTTGCATACAACTTGTATCTCCATAAGATCTCAGTTCCTTTCTTGAAATGGCCAGGTCCCATTATGGGTTCCAGAGTGATGGCCCCTGAAAGGGCCAGAATTATCTATTTTGACCTTCTCTGCACAATAGCCGTTTCATTTATGATTTGAATTTAATCAAACTTGAACAAAACTTGTGTCACCATAAGCTCTCAGAGTCTTTCTTGAACTTGCAAGAATCCATTATGGGTTCCAGAGTTATTGCTCCTAAAAGGGCAAAAATTAGCTATTTTGACCTTCTCTGCACAATAGCAGCTTCATTTATGATTTGATTTTAACCAAACTTGCACACAACTTGTATCACAACAAGATCTTGGTCCCTGTCTTGAACTGGCCGGATTCCTTCATGGTTTCCAGAGTTATGGGCCCTTAAATGTCCAAAATTTGCTATTTTGGCTTTTGCAGCCATTTTAAGAATTCATTTATGGTTTGATTTGATACAAAGTTACAAAATATCTTTAACTACAATAAGTCTTGGATTCCATGATGTATCTGTCAGATCCAATCGTAGGTTCCAGAGTTATTTTATATCTTATTACCTCCCCTGATTGTAATCAAAATGAATTTATATCAGTAAGTACTTATAGGACTTATTTGAAATTTCATTATTGTCTTAGTTGGACTAAGACAATCAGGGTAGATAACTATGGACTGACTTATTTCAAATTACCTCCCTTTATTTCAAGTTAAAATTTTATGGGTATATCTCCATAACTAGTGAAGATACTGATCTGAACTTTCATTTATTTCTACAGATGTACTTGAACAATCAGTGAAATACATATTGACTGTATTTATGACAAATTACCTCCTTTTATTTTTTATCTAAATGAATACACCTTAGCAGCTTCTAATGAGATTGATTTGAAACGTTGTGTCTTCCATGGTATAGAAATAGTCATATTAGATAACTCTTAATTGAACATTTATTGATATGAAAACTTACTAATGTATTGTTGTATAGGCTTGTACGCTGTATCTTTTACATGCATTATATATTGCGCCAAGTGTAGGCTGCATTTCATTTCGCTGACATTTATTTGATTATTTCTCGAGAATTACTAAACATATATATGTGGAAGTTGTCTTGAGTTTGTATTGGTTGATTGTGGGAAGATTGATGTAAATAGTTTTGTGAAATATTGTGAAATACTTGCATTTTGTTGGTATTTTTCAATTTATTTGTGCATTTTTTTTTCAGAATAACGTTGAAATTTTCAACTGATTTCTCTTCACACACAATGATTGGCCAATTATCACTTGTAGCTTTTCATGTCAAACACCAATACAATAGACGTGAACTACTTGATATTGGAAAGTATGCCCGGGGGAAATTTCGGCCAGATATTCCTCTTTAACAACAATAAAACAGTTAGGTATTTTAAAATACAGAGGTTCAAGAGGAGGTAAACATAAAGTTAAATCAATATGGGATGTCAATAAAGGGTCCATTTGTATAATTTACAAGTACTGCCTGAAGAAATCATAATTATAGTTCGACCACGAAATGAAATCTGTATAAACAGTTCAAATGTATGGATAGCCAAAACCTTGAAATTCAGCAGCAAAATACCAAAAATGTTACCAAAATTAGATGTGAATCCATTACAACAGGAAGAAGTGAGAAGAAAATTCGTGTATGCAGTTTCAATCCAAGATCTGTCAAAAATAAGACAGTTTCTCTGTGTGATCACATAGTTTCAAATGATTTTGATTTGGTAGCACTCACTGAGACTTGGCTCGGAACTACCATGGATAAAACGTGTATTGGCGAACTTGTACCGAATGGATATTCAATTAAAAGTGTGGCACGGTGCAGCGGCAGCCGTGGAGGGGGTGTGGCTCTCATACATAAGTCTGCATTTACTCTTCGTGTTGTTGCATCTAGTCGTGACAAAGATTTTAAACAATTTGAATACATTGGATTGTAATTTGAGCATCAATGGATTTTCTGCACGAGTGGCAGTGATATATAGACCACCACCAACAAAACAAAACGGTTTAAAGACTAGTGTGTTTCTAGAGGAAGAATGGCCTACTTTCCTAGGCAGGTATGCTACAGTTGATAAAGACATCATCATTGTGGGAGACATGAATTTCCATCTTGATATTCCATCAGACCGAGATGCTGTCAGATTTAAAAGTGTACTTCAGTCATGTGGTATGCATCAACATGTGAACGGACCAACCCATGCCCGCGGTCATACATTAGATTTTGTAATAACCAGGAACGACAGCAAAATAATATCATGTGTCGAGGTCATCGATCCAGGTCTTTGTGACAATACTGGTAATATGTCACAGGATCACCATGCAATTCACTTCAACGCCAGTGCCGCAAAACCAGCTCCGATACGGAAGCAAGTTTCTTTTCGGAAACTACGCTCTATTGACGTAAGTTCTTTCAAACAAGACATCTCAGCGTCCCTTGCACTAAATACGCTTCCAGAAGGCGCAGACGTGGATCAGCTAGTAAATGCATATTCAAAAGGATTATCCTTACTGATAGATAAACACGCTCCTTTACGCACAAAAACTATCGTTCTTCGACCTAGCTGTCCGTGGTTTACAGACGAACTTCATGAGGCTAAACACTTAAAACGCAAGCTTGAGCGGAAGTGGCGTAAATCCAAACTAACAATCGACCATCAACTTTATAGGGACCAATGTGCTACCATGAATAAACTCCTAATTCAGGCCCGAACCGACTACTTCTCTGATAAGGTGAAGTCGTGTGGCACTGACCACAAAAGTTTGGCCAAGATAACCAAAAATCTACTAGGAGACAGCCAAGAT
The DNA here is from genome assembly GCF_021730395.1 of Mercenaria mercenaria. Classification (NCBI taxonomy): domain Eukaryota; kingdom Metazoa; phylum Mollusca; class Bivalvia; order Venerida; family Veneridae; genus Mercenaria; species Mercenaria mercenaria. The sequence goes on from NC_069374.1 coordinate 14,082,280, forward strand.
GCTTCCCGTCCCTCTAACACATCACCAAAGGAACTTGCGCAGAAGTTCAGTGACTTTTTCATCGAGAAAATTGAGAACATTAGGAATGATATTATTTCGCATAGCCAAACTGATCGTGATTCAGTAGACTTGCATTGTCCAGAACACCAAGAAGTAGCAAACTGTCTTATTGATTTGGCTCCTACAACGATAGAAGAGGTAGAACAAATTATACAAAAATCTCCAAACAAATCCTGCGAACTTGACCCTTTACCAACATGGCTTCTGAGAAATGTCTCGATGAGCTCTTGCCGCTGATAACAAACATCATAAATACATCAATGGAATTAGGTTATGTACCAAAAGAGTTTTAAAAGTGCTAGGATAAGACCCCTGCTTAAGAAACCAGGTCTTGAACCAAACATTCTCAAAACTACAGGCCTGTATCTAACCTCCCTTTCATTTCAAAAATCTTAGAAAAGGTAGTAGATGCGCGTCTTGAGCGGCACTTGAGTGAAAATGAGCTACATGAGGGACTGCAGTCTGCTTACAGAAAGTTTCATTCAACTGAGTCGGCTTTGATAAAGGTACAGAATGACATCCTCACATCTCTCGATCAAAATTCTGTAACAGTCCTCGTGCTACTCGATCTTTCTGCGGCTTTCGACACGATTGATCACCAAACACTGTTACACCGGCTCGAACATCATTTTGGAGTCACACACAAAGCACTTGCATGGATGTCATCATATCTTAGTGACCGCTATCAAACTGTATGCGTTGATGGTGAGTTGTCGACGCCTACGTTGATGAAATACAGTGTGCCCCAGGGATCAGTGCTTGGTCCAAAGAACTATATCATGTACACTAAACCCGTGGGTGCCATATGCAGACGTCATGGACTTCTTCATCATTTCTACGCTGATGACTCTCAATTATACCTATCTTTTAAGCCGATAGAGGCTGTGGCCAGAAGTGAAGCTTTGCGCCGCATTGAGAGCTGTCTGACTGAAATTGTCTCGTGGATGAATTCCAACATGCTGAGCTCATGCTGACAAAACTGAGGTAATGCTATTGACATCAAAGCGTAACTCCAAGTACATTGATGACGTTTCTGTGAAGGTCGGTGATTCTGTGATAAAATCCACGAAATGTGTTAGGAATCTTGGAGCAGTATTTGACAGCGGTATGGATATGGAACAACAAGTCAACTCGGTGTGCCGGGCTGGATATGCACAACTTCGCAGAATAGGTCACATCAGACGGTATCTTACCAGTGATGCCACAAAAACCCTTATAAACAGCCTGGTTACTTCACGGTTAGACTACTGTAATGCCTTGTTAAGTGGTATACCAAACAGCACACTTAACAAGTTGCAACATGTCCAGAACACTGCAGCTCGCGTAATCACTAAGAGCGCCCGTCGCAATCATATAACACCGGTTCTGAAGGAGCTTCACTGGTTGCCAGTGAAATACAGGGTGCAGTACAAGGTTCTGACCCACACCTTTAAGGCGTTACACAATCAGTCCCCTGCCTATATTAGGGATATGCTAGAAGTGTATAAACCGTCAGGACCCTAAGATCGCAAGACACGCTGTCACTGGTTATGCCAAAATCTAATACCATGATGTATGGCAATCGCAGCTTTTCGTGCACTGCTCCAAAGCTTTGGAACTCTCTTCCTGTCAAAATCAGGGAAGCTGACACGCTAGCTGCTTTCAAAAGCCTGCTCAAAACCCACTTTTTTGTACAATATTTTGTTAACTGACCGATACATTTATTTTTTTTATCTTGTTTTTTTTTTTAAATTATACTTGTTTTCATTCATGATTTTTGTTAATGTGGAATGCATTATCTTTGTATACGTATTTGTTTGTATTTTTGCAATTTATTCTGTAAAGCACTTTTGAACGTGTACAAGTGCATGAAAAGAGTGCTATATAAATGTGGTATAATAATAATAATAATAATAATATACCAGTGAATGATTACCTCCCCTAATTTTAATAAAAATGGATTTATCTCGGTAAATATTTATAGAACTCACTTGAAACTTCATTATTATCTTAAGTTGGACTGAGGCAATCAGGGCAGATAGTGATCAATCAGGGTAGATAGCTATTGACTGATTTTATGTCAGATTACCTCCCTTTGTTTCAATTCAGAAAAGGTGTATCACAGTAACCAATGAAGATACTGATTTGAAATGTCATTTATGCCATCAGATGGACTCGGACAATCAGGGTATATAACTTTTGACTGAATTTATGACAAATTACCTCCCTATTATATAAACAAATACATATCAACAGCATTAAATGAGATTGGTTTTAAATGTTATTTTAGTCTTCCAGGGTAAGGAATAGTCATATTGGTACAAAAATGCAGCATTTGAGCCTAGGACCCTCAAACTTGGTATGGAAATTGGCCATGGTTATGTCAAAAGGGACTGTTACAAGAAAATGTTTATCCTGATGATATTTAATGTGTATGCCTATGTGCTCTATGGCAAAACTTGATCATGTCATTTTGAGCAATAGTACTCGGGTGAGCGATACAGAGCCATCATGGCCCTCTTGTTTTCAGAAGTACTTTCTTGCATATAAATATATCATTGACACAGGTGCTGTCTAGTTGCTGATTTAACATCTGCTACATGGTAGTCTCTAGTTTGGTCAGGAGAAACACTTAAATGCAGTTGATTTCATATTAGTCTGTTGATACACTATAATAGTTTTATTATGCCCCCCTTCGAAGAAGGAGGGGTATATCGTTTTGCTGATGTCTGTAGGTTGGTCGGTCGGTCTGTTGATTGGTATGTACATGTTGTAGACCAATTTGTTTCTGAATGATAACTCGGGTACAATAACTGTGGTATTCTGAAAGTTTTATAATTATTATTATAATCTCTCAACAGATAAACTCAAAATTGAATTAAAACCCTTGTTAATATCTAAAATAGAGGAAATTTACAGTAGAAAATTACCCCATCAAAATGATTTTTAAGAATAATTGGAAAACTGATAAAGACATTTGACTTTGTAGGAATTGTATTGGTCAGAATTTTGCCATGATGGAAATGAAGATTATGATAGCAAGAATAATTCATAGGTGAGTATAATATTGAAACAAAGTTCTACCTGTATAAAGCAGCTTGAGGCCCACCTGCTTAGCCCAATCGGGAGAGCGCATCTCTACGGATTGCAGGGTTGTGAGTTCAATACCTGGGTAATGCATATGTTCTTTATGACGATTTGATAAAAAACATTGTGTCTGAAATCATTTTGTCTTTCACCTCTGATTCATGTGCGGAAGTTGGCAGAGAATGGGTTAACTACCTGCCATTACTGAACTGAAATACACATGAAAAATGGCATTAATCTCAAATCAAACGAAGCATGTGGCTACTAGAAACTAGTTGGTCAATTTAAGAAGTTATCCCGACTGACTGCTTAAGGCATGTTGCTGCTTAATTACAGGTGGCTGCTTGTACAAGTTCAGCTGTATTGCAAATAATCTTAGTTGCATAATTATGTCTCCCCTCTCCCCACTGAGGGAGACATATTGGTTTTGCTATGTCCGTCCATATGTCACACTTTATTTCTGATCAATAACTGGAGAACTGTTTGACCTAGAACCTTCAAACTTCATAGGATGGAAGGGCTGCAGGAGTTAAAGGTTGGTTTCACTCCATCAAATGTCACAGGGGCCTGAGCATTGAAAACAATTTCCGATCAATAACTTGAGAACCACTTGACTCAGAATGTTGAAACTCCATAGGATGATTGATCATGTAGAGTAGATGACCCCATTCGATTTTAGGGTCACTGTGATAAAGGTCAAGGTTACAGGGACCTGAACATTGAAAATCATTTCTGATCAATAACTTGAGAACCACTTGACCCAGAATAAACTTTATAGTATCATTGGATAATGCAGAGTAAATGACCCCAATTGTTTTTGGGGTCACTCTATTAAAGGTCAAGGTCACAGGTTCCTGAACATGGAAAACTATTTCTAGTCAATAACCAGAACCACTTGACCCAGAATGTTGAAACTTCATCTACATGTATTAGGATGATTGAACTTGCAGAGTAGATGACTCCTATTGATTTTGGGGTCACTATTAAAGGTCAAGGTTACAGGAGCCTGGTCATGTAACATCATTTCTAGACAGTAAATTGAGAACCAATTGACCAATAAAGTTGAAACATCATACGATGATTGAACATACAGAGTGTGTGTGTTCGGGTTTAACGTCTTTTTCAACAATTCTTCAGTCATATAAATGACGGGGACATACAGAGTAGATAACCTGTATTGACTTTGGGGTCAGTCCATCCCAAGTAAAGATTACAGTGGACAGAAAATGGAAATCCATTTGTGGTGAGTTACTAGAGACCCATTTTACCTAGAACTTTCAAACTTCATAGGGTAATAGGACTTACCTAGTAGATGCATGGCTGCTATTGTTTTTGGGGTCACTCCATCATAGGTCAGTGTCAAAGGGGACAGATCATAGGAAACTCTTTCCAATCAATAACTTGAGAACTTGGCCAAGAATGTTGAAACATGATAGGATGAGTGGACATATAGAGACCCTATTGACTTTGGGGGTCACTTGATCAAAGATAAAAGGTCAAAGGAGCCTGAACAATAACTTGATAACCACTAGGCCTAGAATGCCGAAACTTAGTTGGATGATTGGACATGCTAAGTAGATGATCTGTATTGCAGTCAACCATCAATTGACTAGCTCCTGTCCCCTATTGACTTCTTGCCTTTACGACTGTGCATTGGGGAGACATGTGCTGTTTTACAAAAGCATCATCGAGTTAAAACTGTTTTAGTATTAAACTTTCAGACTTATAACACGTACATGAACATTCAGTAAAACATGGTTCTGAAAAGGCTTTGTGTGCTCATCTTAATATTATGAATTTCTCAGGAATTAAAAGTAAGGACTTCTTTTAATGCTGAAATACACTGTAAGCTGTCTCGTACCTATATGAGATGTCTCGACTGCTAAGAGGACCTACCCTTTTAATAGTCGTGCTTGATTCCACTTGTTAAAGCAGACCATCTGGTGGTAAAAGGTAAAAAAACACTAGTTTCATTACTGTATCAATATTTTTAGTTTCCTTTTACATCACTACATGCGGGAATAGATCATATGTATTGTAAAAACCACTTGCTGCTTTCCTAAAAAATAAGCTTTATTTTCAGGTTTTGTAATTATATATGATTTCTTTATTCTAGGTTTAAGATAGAAACAGTACCAGGCCATATCTACAGAAAAGAACTAAGTGTGGTTACTCGTTCAGAAAATGGGATCTTATTGAAAATTACACAAAGAAGACCTAAAACGTAGTTCCATATTCTTATATTCATACACATGATTTTTATTCTATAGGATTTTATTCTACTGTAAAAGCAGAAATTTTTAACAAGGTTTAATTTTTGCTATATTCTTGAGGCCCTATATCGCACAAAAATTAATCTAATATTAAACCTTGCAAAATACTCAATTTTTCAATTTCACAAAATTTTGACATGGTGAAAAGTTTTGCTTTTACAGTATTACAGTGAAATTTTATAATTTGATTACAACTTTTGAACTTTTTTTGAATTGATTAAACCTTGCATGAGTCTTTACCATGACATGAACTTAGGTACCTTCTATTTTTTGTCTGCTTCCGCCCCTATTTTCAGAGTTATTGCCCCTGAAATAGTCAAAAATGCTCATTTTCACCTGTTATGCACCTAGCTCAAAAGTATATGATATAAAATGATGAAAACTTGCATGAGTCTTTATATCATGTTATAAACTTGCACACCTCTTATTTTTTGGCTGGCACCTTTCCCAATTTTTAAAGTTATGGCCCTTGAAATAGTAAAAAAATGCACATTTTCACCTAATTATGTGCCTAGCTGAAAAACTATTTAATGTAAATTAATGAAACCTTGCTAGAGTCTTTATCATAATGTTACCTTGCACACTTGGCATTCTTCTTGAGAATCTTAGTGATTATTACAGAGTTATGGCCCTTGAAATAGCGAAAATTGTGTTTTTATTAGTAATGAATCATTTTCATAAAATGTTTGTTTAGGCTATACCCATTTAAGACTGCAAACATTTGAATTTCCCCCCTTATCTGTGACAAAAGTACCAGTGGGGCACACCCTGTGTCCTACAGACACATTCTCACACCCTATAACGTGATAGCGCGACACCACCAGATAACATGACACCAGATCGGATAACGCGACACTCTGCGGAGTTTGTTGTCGATTAGAAGTAAGTATTTTCAATTTTTTCTTTACACAATGTGAATCAATGAAAAGCAGACTCTTACCAGATTTCGAGGATAGAAAGAGGCATTTAAAGGAATGTTTTCTGAATTGAAAAAGACACCAAATAATCATACAGATGGCTAATCCACGGCCAGATTTTCATTGTTTTGGATATTGAACCGAGGATTTTTTCTCATTTTCTGAAGCAACAAGCTTGGCATTACCCTCAATAGAAAGCCAAACATTCTCTCTCTTTGTCTGCCAAATATCCCGGCGAAATCTCCATTACTTTCGAAAATACGAGGTGTTAAAGTCGGATGGGTAGACCAAAAATGTTCTGTCTGACACCACATAATTCCCAGGGAAGGTTCTTACTGACACCAACTTTTGAAGATTAGATGTTCTGTCTGACACCAGCATTTGATCATACTTTTTTCTGCCTTTATTTCGCTCGGTTTGCAGTATTTTTATCGAATTTACGCATGTTTTCGGGTATAACGGGTCGTTAAATTCATTTTCTAATAAGGGTTTAGGTTATAGTGTAGAAATTCACCGTAATTCGGTCGAAAAATGTGCCTTCGTGGGTTTGTTGAAAGTAGTATACATAAAAATACTTACTTTTTTTATTTTGGCACTTTTGCGTGTAAAATGGGGGCTTATTTCATTCGCAGAATGTATTTTCAGTGAAATAAGACGCGTTTCAGGTTAAATACCGCGTGTATATGGCAAATGATGAGAGAAAACGAAAGATGGGTCGTTTACTGCGCGACGCCGTCAACAACGCGATTCGAGAAAGGGTCAGTGGCTTCAATCTGGCGGCGTTCCACCACAAATCTGTCTTCACCACCTTTTCTTTTCATAGTTTGACGGCTGATTATTTGTAGTTTACTATATATAATGGGTTTCTATGGTTGAAGTTCTAGAAAGTATAGTACATGGATCTAAACTATGGCGAATTTACACTAGAACCCTGTATAAAAACCTTTACAGTTCAAGACGACATTCAGCACGATTTTAGGTGTCATGACAATAAACGTGTAGAGACAGTAAAATCCCGAATGATTTAACGGTTGTGCACCTCGAGTGGGGTAGGAGGAGTCATATTTTGATAGGATTGTCAGAGTCAATATTCAACAAGCTCTGAAAGACCTATTCATATATTGTTGACCTATTCATATTCTGTCAATGTTATTGAGTATCTAGAAATATATGATATATGAGCACTATGAGAAAACCAACATAGTGGCTTTGCGACCAGCATGGATCCAACCAGCCGCGCATCCGCGCAGTCTTGTCAGGATCCATGCTGTTCGCTAACAGTTTCTCTAATTGCAATAGGCTTTGAAAGCGAACAACATGGACCCTGACAAGACTGGCGCGATGCGCATGGCTGGTCTGGATCCATGCTGCGCAACGCCACTTATATTGTTTGTTTTTTCATGGCGCGGCTCATATAGAAGTAGAACATATATTTTGAGGGGGTCTCAGGCGTCATTTTGATTCATTGTGCTGTAGGTGGAATCCAGACATTTGAATTGAAAAGACGGCTGGCAGATAGGTTGCTATTTACAGTAAAGGAGACCCATTATTAAAAGGTCGTGTACAGAAAATTTAAAGACATTCTGTCCTCCAGAACTTACTCTTTGGTACGCTTTCAAAAAATCGAAAATGAATGTACTATCGTATTGCATACATGCCCTTGATACATTAAAACAACTTATTGAATTGAAGCTGGCAATATTCATATAGACATCTTAGTTAAAATGTTAAGTTATTGCCAATTTTCAATATTACAAATCATCTGCAGGCCTGTCGGAAGTATTGTAAAGTTGCGGGTGCTAATTATATAGCGGTAGGTAGTTATAGCGGCTAATTCAACCGTTTTCGTATAATTTCTGTATATATCTATATATTCCACACATTAATAGCAATTAATATTTCAGGTTAATGGAAGAATAATGGACAACAGACGGAAGTACCTGTAGGTGTTATTACTGTGATGAAAGCTTTGATGTATTCAAACTTAAAATAGATCATTTAGTGCAAAATCACCCTTCATACTGTATCTGATATCAAGAAATTGAACTGAATCCTGAAAATGGTTGAAATTAAAAGGTTTTATACCAGTATAAATTGAAACCACTGACAATTTCTCGAATCGCGTTGTTGACGGTGTCGCGCAGTAAACGACCCATCTTTCGTTTTCTCTCATTAATTGCCATATACACGCGATATTTAACCTGAAACGCGTCTTATTTTACTGAAAATACATTCTGCGAATGAAATAAGCCCCCATTTTACACATAAAAGTGCCAAAAATAAAAAAAAGTAAGTATTTTTTATGTATACTACTTTCAACAACACCACGAAGGCACATTTTCGACCGAATACGGTGAATTTCTACACTATAACCTAAACCCTTATTAGAAAAATGAATTTAACGACCCGTTATAACCCGAAAACATGCGTAAATTCGATAAAATACTGCAAACCGAGCGAAATAAAGGCAAAAAAAAAAGTATGATCAAATGCTGGTGTCAGACAGAACATCTAATCTTCAAAAGTTGGTGTCAGTAAGAACCTTCCCTGGGAATTATGTGGTGTCAGACAGAACATTTTTGGTCTACCCATCCGACTTTAACACCTCGTATTTTCGAAAGTAATGGAGATTTCGCCGGGATATTTGGCAGACAAAGAGAGAGAATGTTTGGCTTTCTATTGAGAGTAATGCCAAGCTTGTTGCTTCAGAAATGAGAAAAAATCCTCGGTTCAATATCCAAAACAATGAAAATCTGGCCGTGGATTAGCCATCTGTATGATTATTTGGTGGTCTTTTCAATTCAGAAAACATTCCTTTAGATGCCTCTTTCTATCCTCGAAATCTGGTAAGAGTCTGCTTTTCATTGATTCACATTGTGTAAAGAAAAAATTGAAAATATTTACTTCTAATCGACAACAAACTCCGCAGAGTGTCGCGTTATCCGATCTGGTGTCATGTTATCTGGTGGTGTCGCGCTATCACGTTATAGGGTGTGATTCTAGTTAGCTATTTGTTAGGATTGAATTTCAAAGATCGATTCAGCTATAAAATCAACAAAAATTAGTTCTTCATGAATATAAATGATTTTGCAGTATTAATGATTTACATGTAAGTGATTTTATATTGACTATATAGTTAGGCCATAGATAGACTGAATTGGCCAGATGGGTTGAATGCTAGTATTGACCATATCGACATTATAGGATAAACCCCGTCCTCCGGTATTTACATAAATAGGGTCAGTGGGGCTGGCGAGATTAACAAAATCTTAGCAAAAATAATTTGTTAACCCTGAAGATGCAAATAATTTCAAACCATCGATATCAAGCCACGGAAACGGCAGTGTAGAATAAAAGATAACTTTTGAAAAACAAAGTAAACTTTGAGGTTATTTTTGCTACATATTAATTACAGCAATGTATTTTGATAATTTGCAATACTTTTTATGCCCCCGAAGGGAGGCATATTAGTTTTCAACTGTCCGTCCGTTCGTTCGTTAGTTAGTTAGTTCGTTAGTCACAACGTTATTGTTTTGCATGAAGGCACCTTACTCGCGAACCACTGCACCCAGGACCTTCAAACTTCACATGCTGATAGTACTTATTGAGTACACGACCCTTATTGACTTTTAGGTCACCAGGTCAAAGGTCAAGGTGCTGCGGGGGCATTTGTCACCATTAGTGACAGCTCTTGTTTATTCATTTTCTTTGTTTAAACATTGAAAAGGATAATCTTAAACACTACCGCTTTATAGCGTACTGGCCGATACCCCTCACCGTAAAGCCGGGAATGGGTGTTTATCGGTGGCTAATACCGGAAAACTTGATTCTTCCTATAATGTCGGTATGGAGAATGTTTAGAATTGATTCCACTTATTATAATTGAAAAGGTCTGAAGCTGATAAATCTTGCTATCAGTAGTATTTAGTGTTGTACCTTTTGATTAAAACAGAAAATGTGCAATGAAAACTTTAAACAGAGTATGGTTTCTGTGATTTGGAGCTATCAGTGAATTTAAAAAAGAAAAGATGCATCTGATATTTTCAAAGTTTTTTTTCCATAATTGTGGTGTTTCGCCCTTGTTGCGATTGTATTACTGGGCATCTTAAACCAACCTAATTTATGATTTATTCTTACCAATTTTATGAAACAATTTTTTATTAGACAAAATTTAATTCCATTCTCTGTCATTGTGCAGCAGAGATAGTATTTTGAGTGATCACTGCTTTTAGAAAACTTGAAAGGTTATTAAGGGTTTTTTTTAGCTTGGTAGACAAAGATATCTTGTTTTAAACCATTTTTTCCTTGATTATACTTTTAGAAATGTTCTCAATGAAATACTTTATAAGACGGACAAACACTTTTGCAATGAATGCATGTGTACACAATAATTATTATTGAAACTCACTTGTAGTTATTTTAGATATTGCAAATTACGGGTTTTGTATCATGATTATGTGATTATTAAAGAAAATTATGTGATTAATCTATCATTGTGCTTTTTAAATAATTAAATTTTGACCTTTCTGAAATTGCTTAACAAGCTTGGCATTGTAGGTTCTGTTACGTGGCTAGTCAAAATCTCTGCCATAGAGGGACGACAGTATTACTTACCAAAATGTTCCCTTTTATTAGACAACATGTTGTGTCCACTAGCTCAATAGTCGAGTCAAACTTGGGAGGTCAGAGGTCGGTAGGTTTTTTTCCTGTCCTGTCCATAAAAGATTTTAATATAATTACTTGGCATAGATAATGACAATGCGTCATGCGCAACTCCCAGGACATTAGCTTAAAGGTCAGCGTTACACTTGGAAGTCTAAAGTCAACATTAATATAATTATTTTAACTTGAAGTGCTTAGGTTGAGCTGCTGTGAACACTCAATGTGCATCTGTCGTCTGTCCGTCCACACTTTTCTTCTAATGACATCTCGTCTGCTTGGTGGAAGTTGATGAAACTTGGCCTGGATGTTCCGAGGATAGTCTTATTCCAAAATTGTTCAAACCATTTAGCTTGGTTTCACATGGTGGCCGCCAGTTTTAAAAGTAGAATCATCTTCTAAACAACCCTATTCTAAACCGCCAATCCGATTTTGAAATAATTTTACACAGTCATGGTCCTTGGTAATCCTCTACCGAGATTGTTCAAATTATTCCGATTCGTCAAAACACAAGGGGCCATGGTCACTTTTCCCTATATTTACATGTATATAGTGGAAAAAATACTTGTATGAAACTGCCGACCCGATTTTTAGCTCACCTGAGCACAAAGTGCGCATGGTGAGCTGTTGTGATAGCTCCGTGTCCGTCGCCTGTCATGGGTTCGTCCGTCGTCAACGTGTTTAAACGACATTTCCTCCAAAACAAATGAATGGATTTTGATGAAACTTGGCCATGATATTCCTTTTGTGACCCTCTACGAAGACTGTTCAAATAATTTTGGTTCGTAAAAAACATGGCCGCCAGAGGGCATGGTCACTTTTCCCTATATGTATATAGTGGAATTGTTTTTAAAAATATATTCTTTTGTGAAACTGTAGCCCGATTGTAAAATAATTGTTATGCTGTCAAATATTCAACATCAAGTGAAAAAATATCAATTAACAATCACTTAAATAGTGCACAGAAAACACGAGAAAATCGTGAATTGCAAGCAGAAAACCTAGTAAAATAACTACCGGGAACTGGAGACAAAAATATTTATACGACTATACCCCCAGCAGAGCTATTGTAAAAGTGTCGGTATTAACGCACTCTCAGTTAACTACCTGCATGTGAAAATCGTGAACAAAGTCATAAAATGTGCCTGATGTAAGAATGTCCCTTTTCAAGGTGAATTAATTTTGACTATCTTCTGTTAAAGGTATCAATAATTTAGAATTGCAATGCAAATAAAGCTTTTTAAACAACATAAGAAAGAATTATTAATTTCAACTTATAAACAGAATGGCAATAGTAGCTTTAGACCGCACAGCAACTACCTGACAAATTAAGTGAGCCGCGCCATGTGAAAACTACGGTGTTCCGTTAAGGCCAGCTACTGCTCCCTATGAAGGCGAAGGTACGATTGTACGATGACGAAGCGCGATAGTACGATGACGATAACACGACAGTCCGATGGTGGAGCGCGACAGTATGATGGTGACAGTCCATCGTACTGTCGCGTTCTGCCATCGCATCTTCGGTCTTCACCGTCGTACTGTTGCTGTCCTGTCAATCATGCGCAGAACTTATTTGTACGACTTATGTCCGCCCGAGTGTATAATTAGTGTTAAAACACGGTTTGCTATATATTATTTCGATTCTAATATGTTCTTTATCTAAAACAATAGATAAGATGAAGTAGCGCTCTGTTTTGGTCGCAACAAAAACTTTGACGTCACCGCACGTTAACGTTTGTTTGTTTGTTTGTTTTGGGTTTAACGCCGTTTTTTTCAACAGTATTTCAGTCATGTAACGGCGGGCAGTTAACCTAACCAGTGTTCCTGGATTCTGTACCAGTAAAGACATGTTCTCCGCAAGTAACTGCCAACTTCCCCACAGGACTAATGATTTCAGACACAATGTCGTTTATCAAATAGCCACGAAGAACATACGCCCCGCCCGAGGATCGAACTCACGACCCCGCGATCCGTGGACCAACGCTGTTACCTACTGAGCTAAGCGGGCGGGCCGATGTCATTCTAGCATAAACTTGTTTTAACAGAGACAAACATATTAGAATTACTAATACATGTAAAGGTAAAGGTAAAGGTAAATTTTATTTACCGTCGCTTTGTGAAACAATTAACATAAGCTCTGTAGAGCTTTTGCGCGACCCTATTTTAAGAACGGTTAAAACCAATTATACCTTACGCCCAACAATTTGCTGGTACCCATTTACAGCTGGGTCGACTGAGGCAATCGTGATAAAGTGCCTTGCCCAAGGACACACCGCAATGGGAGTAGCCAGGATCATGTAAACATGTGTAACGTAAATTTATAAGAACATAACCGAACTTATTGAAGGAACACAGATTACGAAAAGATTAGCCATAACAAACGACTGTTTTCTAGACCTAATCAAATATTATTTGTATTAGGCCTTAAATATTTTTAATTTCTCAGGAGAAGAGTAAACAATTTGTTATTTGTTTATAAATAACACTCTGCCTGGTGATATTTGTTTGAGTATTGTGTTCAAGTTAGATACACAGTGATTTAGCAAGGTAATCAATATAAACACGAGCAGGCATTCATCGATCCTTAAAGAGCATTATGTCCTCAGTTGAGCAGAGTAACCATTCTTTTGGTGAGCCTACATAGCTCACTTTACCTCTTGTGGCCTTTTTCCGTTTAACAGGCTGTTTTTAAAACATTAAGGCGAGGGTATTGCTAACATATATTAAAGACCCAAGATTAAAATCACAACAAACCTCTATTAAACTGTTGAAACGTAATATTTATAAACAGATAAAATATATCGTACTTACATTACAAAATGGCAAATCCAGCAACGGAGCTTCGATGCCTCAATGTAAACAGTCAAAGATAGTACTAAGCGGTCTAGGATTTCGTCCTGTTCGTTCGTTTCCTCTTCAAAAAAGCGTCTGTCAGTTTTATAACTTGTATATCATGTAGTGATGTATACCGATGTACAAACACATGTACAGCCACCCGTTTGAAATTTGAATGCACGAAAATTTCGGGTCATACCACTAGTTGATACAGTATATTAAGAAAGGCACACGATAATAATTTAATGTTTATCTTTCGAAAAAACAATTCTATTCATTTATTTATTCATTCATTAATATATTCTGTACAATTATCGTCGTATAAGTCAGATACAGTTACTCGTTTTTCTTCAAAAGTGTCCTCTTACAGACGTAAGAAGCCGTTTCGCTAGGACGAACACCAATTTTTTTCTCGGCTTCGCCTCGGACAATATTGGTGTTCGTCCTAGCGAAAGGCCTCGGACAATATTGGTGTTCGTCCTAGCGAAACGGCTTCTTACGTCTGTAAGAGGACACTTGTGAAGAAAAACTCGTACTGTTGTAGCGTAGTGCACCTGAAGGTTGTCTTGAGCACAACACATTACAACAGTTCTAACATTTATTTTCTACGAAGAGCAATGCACAGTAACTTATAAATGTTCAGTCTAATTTCATGAATATAATCAATGTTCAATAAGTCTTTTAAAACAGTTCTGTTTACTGATCTATTTAACAACATTTCTTAATTATAAATATATTTCAAACTAGCTCTTAACAAAGCTTATTAAGTTTCAGCTCATGAGAGCGGGAACAAGCTCCTTAGCCCGCCACTTGGGCAGCCTCTCTCCTGATCACAGAGTGTATTGAGTTTATAAAGGATTATACAGGAAAACACAGCAGGCACATTATCTAATTTCCCGATCACTTAAGGATACCTACAAGTTAAACAAGCCTTAAGCTACTGAAGATTGTCAAATCTTGTCTAACTTGTCAATTTATGAAATGTACAGTTTTCATCTTCTATAATTTTTAAAATCTTAAACTTCTGAAGAAATACCCGAAATAAAATACAAAGCACCTGAGCATTACACTACAAATTCCTTCCTTTCTTCACGAAAGAAAAACAATTAAAAAAGGTTGAAATGTCTTAATGATCAAAATAAACAGTAAAATTATAGAAGTCTAAAAGATCCAACTAATATGGACTATTAAGTTACATATTGGGGAATTGAATAATGTGTCAATATAACAGGACACGCCAATCAAGGAGACAGGAGATGTTCCTTTAATTGTTCGTTCCCTTGCATACATCAGTGAAATCAAATAAACAGGAATCCCTACTTGTTTAGGTTTCAGAAATTAAGTGATATGATAGATTAACATAGCTTAAACATACAAATAAGTAATCACTTGAACACAGAATTCAATATAAAGGTTACATAGTAAACATCATTTCATAGGTGAACGTAGCATTCATTATTCGATATAGTCCTATTCGCAGTCACAGATTTGTACGTAATAAAAGTCATTTTCATTCTCCATATTTAGAATGCTCCAGTTTGCGTAGGGATTCCATTCAATGTCTGTGTTTTCACGGATATTCTGAATCAATACAAAAAATGTAGGTACAAATACATCAAATTCTGAAATTAGAAAGCACAATTAAAATTCTGTTTAACATTGCATGAAACTCAGATATATGAAAGTTCATTAGTTTGTATGTTAACACATTTTTCTGCACGATAACATATTTTTAGTTTCCTTACTATTAAAATAAACATTCTTGAATATTATATTAAGATGCATGAATATGTGATTTCTTAATCATAAGCAATGTACTAGTCTAGGATGAAAAATAAATCAATTGATAAAATATAACAACTTGTTTAAAAAATAAGTGATAAAAGAAACAAAGTTAAATAAATGCAATGAGAAATTTTCCATTGGTGTTCCCAGTTGGCTGGTGGAATTGACATCTACTGCACATAACCATTGATTCGACCATAGTTTGACGTTAATATACCGGAATATACATATGAACATGTGAGCATAAGCTATCACGCCTTTTTAATCTTCATAGTTCTTAATATTAAGTACAAGCTTGTATAAATTTCTGTAAAGTCTATAGTCTAACAAACGGACTGTTTTGTTTGTTTGTTTTGGGTTTTAACGCCGTTTTTCAACAGTATTTCAGTCATGTAACGGCGGGCAGTTAACCTAACCAGTGTTCCTGGATTCTGTACCAGTACAAACCTGTTCTCCGCAAGTAACTGCCAACTTCCCCACATGAATTATCAGAGGTGGAGGACTAATGATTTCAGACACAATGTCGTTTATCAAATAGTCACGGAGAACATAGGCCCCGCCCGAGGATCGAACTCGCGACCCAGCGGTCCGTAGACCAACGCTCTTACCTACTGAGCTAAGCGGGCGGGTTAACAAACGGACAGAATCAGTATTTCACACAAAAGAAACGCTAGCAAAACGTCAAATACTATACCGTATGACACCTTACATAGAAATAAACAAATTTGCAAGCAAACAAAACACACTGAAATCAATATTTACACAAATTAATGACAATAATCAGTTATGCTTCTACATGCATAACAATGATTGAGTACAACATCTCTTTTACTTCTCGAACAGCTGAATATTTATACCCATGAATGACCGCAAACTGTTATTTTCAATAAAAACAGTCTACGTACTGAACATAGTATAGTGGCGATTTTAACATTCATACCTAATCCTTGAGCCTTTTTGTATTTATATTACAAATTAATATGTACTAAAACATATTACTCGGAGTAATCAACTCCACACCTGAAGGGATTTTTATATTATATTACAGCACATCTTCTTCTCTAGACTCGGTTGACAAGCCTGCCTTGAGGCTACGAAGCAGATATTTCAATTCAGCTTAATTAATTTTAAACACTCAAATCAATATAACTGTACTCCGATGAATCTATATACAATTTATATTTAACTGAATATAAAAAATTTGTCAAGTACATTTTTGTTTAATTTCATCTCAAACTCCAAATGATGAATAAGTTTAATTTCTTGTTTTTAAAACCGAAAAAGCTTGTATTTTGTAAGAACTATGTTTGAAAATAAAGGTCTTACTGTTAGCGGCATCACATCATTCTCGGCGTGTCATTGTATAGTAGTAGTACTTGCACATTGATCTCGCGACAACCCATTGTAGAATCCGACATCCTGGTCTGCGGCGCCATAAAAGCGCGTTGTAACGTAGCGTGGCCATTTAATACAACAAACATAACCTTTTAACCAGTTTTATTTAACACAGCAACAGTCTTTAATATTTAAACATAACATTTTTAGGTAGATATTATCAAGTGATGGTGACCTTATCAGTCTAGCATTTCTACCCAATTTCTCTCTCTCTAACTCCAGATAATTATATTTCAGCATATATATTTAATTAAGCAGTCTAGCCGCTATGTAAAATTACGCAATTCGTCGTGCCTTTTCCTTAAGCATATTTAACTTTGATCCCGGAAGTAAATGTTGTTGTTGTTGGATTTAACGTCGCACCGACACATGGTAGGTCATTTGGCGACTTTCCAGCTTTAATGGTGGAGGAAGACCCCAGGTGCCCCTCCGTGCATTATTTCATCACGAGCGGGCACCTGGGTAGAACCACCGACCTTCCGTAATCCAGCTGGATGGCTTCCTCACATGAAGAATTCAACGCCCCGAGTGAGGCTCGAACCCACATCGATGAGGGGCAAGTGATTTGAAGTCAGCGACCTTAACCACTCGGCCACGGAGGCCCCTCCCCCCTCCCCCGGAAGTAAATGGTATAAACAACTAAGTATACCTGTTTAACCCTTGGGCTATATGTTTTGTGACAGGTTTGATAAATCAGCAAGCTTTCAATATTTTCTATTTAGATTCAAGTATTACAGTTTATCATCTTTCTCCGTAACATATTAAACAATGATTTATAGAATATACAATATTCCGAACCTTTCAAACCTGTTGCATTACACTGTATCTATAACATAATATACTGATATTTACTTGTCATGTATGGATCACTATTTTATAAATCATCATGAGATGGACGCGTCTTGGAGTTTGCGCGGGAATCACGTTATCATTGTGGATTAGTATCTTATGTTTTTGTTACAAAGTGATTTCATCCAAAGGTGCGAAGTATCTACGATTACACAGAGGTGGGAGGTTTTTTCTTCATTATTTTCCATCACTTATTGTCTCCCCTTAATAATGTCTTATTTGATAAAATTTAAGTCAGTAATTCAAATCCTTCTTTGTTTCATATACAAACGACAACTTCAGGTCGTCTTTACGTATCTTTAAAAACATCACTTTTTCCTGCACATATTTTTCATGAAAGTTCTGTCATAAATTAACAACAAAAATGAAAAGAAAATAGGGGATTGAATAATTCCTAGTGAAATACCAGTCGGCTGTGTTCTGCTACATGTTCCCTGAATATGACCCATATTTGCTCTTGACCAAACAATAAATCCCTATTTTCGGTTTCGGTTTCAATCTGCAAACCTTGCCATATGAGGTGTATAAACATGAAATCCGTCTTATTTTATGCAGAACTGGTTGAAAAAAAAGTGTGCCTAAGCACTCGTTCTACGCGAATTTGCGCAAAAATGGAAACAATTAGGATCTATTTTATCCTTTCGAATTACACAACGGAAACAAATTTTTGACCGTATTACTGACCTTATTACTCTAAGACATTGTCTAGGATTACGGAACACGATTCTTTGATAAAGGGGATTTCATATACTGTAAAATCAGAAATTTTCGCGAGGCACATATTTCGCGAAAAGCGATTACAAAACTAGTTCGCGAGGTAAAATTTTAGCGAGGGGAGCACGTTCGGTATAATTTTCGCGGCATACATATTTCCTGTGGGTGATTTCGCTTGATATCCTACTTCGACTGTTCAAATTCAGCTGTTACGTTCAAAAACAGTTGTTATGTTACCGATATTGAATCCATGTTTACAATTACCAAGGTGGGTGCAATTATTCGCACGACTACTTTTTTGATAGTTTGTAACTGTCGTCTATTGTGTAGTACAATGGCCATTATGTGCGTTTATCGTAGGTGACTGAGATGTGCTCAGAAAATGAGAATAAAATATTTAACCATTTACTTTAGTTTGTTATTCCTTTATTCCATAATTTAGTGTATCTGTGTGTTTGCTTGTGCAGATTTTTTGCTAAAATAAATCGGATGTTACGTTGGTTGAAACAATCTGAAAAGTTCTAAAAGTCGGTGAAGCCTCTTCATGCTAAATGGATCCAAATGGCTTTTGAAAAAATGAGCAAAACAGCAGATCAGTTCGCTAAGGCATTCAACAACTGTGGAATTAACGCTAAGTAATAGTATTCATTATGATGCTCTGTTGGATGATTATCGGAGCAAAATAAAGTTCGTGATCATTTTGTAACCCATTCATTAGTGTTTTATTCATTACCTTGTGCATTACGATAAAGTCCGTGTAATCCGGACTGCAGAGTTGGGTCCGCCATGTTTATTTTGCAAGGAACGTTCGTGAAAATTTATGCATATATAAGGTAATATTTCAGCGAGGATAAATTTTCGCGAGAATATTCTATTCGCGAATATAGCGAAAATTAATCCCTCGCGAAAATTTCTGATTTTACAGTAATCTAGACGAACCGTGAGATCTTCCCTATGATAATGGAAATAAAAAAAATTCACCATTTTTATATATTCAAACACACCTTGATCGTTACTATTGATATCAGTATGGATCATTTCATACTTTAATACATAGACTGTTTTGTTGTGATGAAGGCAACTTACAAGATAAAACAGATTAAGCAAGCTATTCTATTGTTTAATACGATTATTTGCATTAATTGTACATCTATGTATGACTAGTGTTCAATGCTGGGTGATTTACTTAAACTGGTACTATTTCCAGCAGCATCGGTCTAAACTGGATGCTGGGGATGTAAATCCTGTATGAAATTTTACTGCTGTAAAAGACCTGTATTTTTGTTCAGAATTATAGTTAAGATCATTTCAAATTTGCACCTGTAGATTTCATATAACAATACTGATTTTACATCTGTATATTTCAAATTACAGCTGTAAAACGACTGTAAACAGTTCGAATTATGCAAATAAGAAACAGCTATAAAAAACGTACAGGTTTAAAAATGCCCCAGAGTTACTGCTGTAGAAATATTAAAGGTATTGAAAAAGAAGACCTTATTATTAGATCCATTAAAGAATGTAACTACTAAGAGCATTTTTATCAAAATAAAGAGAGTCGTTGCGCATGAATAAACTTGAGAGTAAACCTGCTTTTAATACTATAAATAGAAAGATACTAAGACAAAACACTTAAATCCCAAAAATCGTAAAGTTTTATTAAAAACTGAGTGAAATATGACGATTTAAAAACAAATTTGCTGAAAATATCCGCTATATGAGGCATATATAAAAGCATGAGGCGACTCTTTAGCCCTCCTGAGAGACCCAGTCGTAAAATGGCCTTAACATACCTTTGCATACTACTGATGTCACTATCCCCCGATGTCGAGAAAAATCCTTGCCCGTCCCACCCCTGCGGCGCCTGTGGGAGTTAGGTCCTCGACACTCAAGATGCTATTGACTGCAACAAATGCAAGCAGTGGTTGACTTTCACCTACGTTGCCAAAGTGACATCAGTCCATCCAAATACGATGACCTTATTTAATATGACGTATCATTCTCATGGGTCTGTACTGTCTGTGATTCGCTCAATTATTCATCACATTCTGTTCATTCCATATCATCCTTGTCTTTACACAACAGCTTCTCATTCTTAGATGACCAGACAAACACCCAGTCTCGGACTAAAACTGAACAACGGACCAGGACGCCAACCAATCGTCATACTTTTGGCAAATTTCCAAAATTGAAAACTCTGTTAGTTAATTTCCAGTCCGTTGTAAACAAAATGGCAGAACTCCATGCACTCCTTGACCACCATAAACCACATATACTTGTTGGCACAGAATCATGGCTCACAAATGGTCATAAAAGTTCTGAAATTTTTTCCAGATCACATAGGTTACACTCCATTTTGTCAGGACAGAACAATCAAAGGTGGACGTGATTTCATTCTAGTCCGTAATAACATACTTGCAACGGAATAGAAGCAGCTTAAGACAAACTGCGAAATTCTATTGGTAAAGATTAATATTTTTCAATGTAAGCCTCTTTATATTGCAGCATATTATCGACCAAAAGAAAATGAACCAAAAGCGCCGATGAATTTAGGAAGTCCTTAGAGCTAACCAGGAAATTAAAGAGTAACATCTAGATCCTAGGCGACATGAATTATCCAAAGTTTTCTTGAGACCAAGACCACAACCCATCAATCAAACCTGTATGTAGCTTTGTAAACCTATACGAATATTTCTTAGATCTTATTTCAGATAGATTTCAACCTTACTCAGATGGTTTCTGAACCCACTGGAGTAGAAAACACCTTAGACCTTTCCCCGACTTCAAATTATACCCTCATTAACCAAGTTTGTACTCTTCCAGCCATTGCTGATCATGAAATTATATCTCTTTTATTGCAGGTATGAAACCCAAACAACTAAGACAACCTCCAAAAGAAGTTCCTCTGTACAGAAAGGCTGACTGGGTCGGTTTTGAAGAATAAATGGGTCAAGTTAAAGATAGCATCCTTCAAAATCACCACTCAAAAAATGTAAATGAACTTTGGCTATCATTTTCAGATGCTATTAAGGAGGGCATATCCAAATTTATTCCATACAGGAGAATCAGCGGCAAGAGAATACTACCCTGAATTGCGCAGTCCATCAAAAGTTTGATGAGACGACGCGATAAATTATATCTTAAATCCAGGAGCGATAAGAGTAGCAAGATCAGAACAGCCTTCCTCAATTTGAAGCACAAGATTAGATGTCAAATCATATCTCATATAATAATTACCTTATATATCATACAACATCAATACTAAAAAATTCAATTCTAAGAAATTTTTCAGCCTCATCAAGAATGCCAAACAAGACGCTACTGGTATCGCATCTGTTTTCGACAAATCCGATGACAAAGACAAGGTTAACATGTTGAATCAACAATTCCAATCTGTTTTTACTCCCATGTCCCCTTTAACACTCTCTAAGTCTTGTCTTTCAGCTGCCTGCAACATGTCCTCATCTATCTCTTCATTTTTCAGGAAATGTCCAGATATGCCAGAGATTTCTATCAGTTTTAACGCGGTGCAGAACCTCTATCCTGACAAAGCACAAGCCCGGACAACATCAAGCCTCTCGTTCTCAAAACTCTAAAACATCAATTTTTTCCTATTTTGCAGCTTATATTTCAGAAATCCTTACACTCCGGTAAACACCCAGATATTTGGACATCAGCCAACGTTGTTCCAATCTTCAAGAAAGGAAACAAAGAGGACCCTCTTAAGTATCGCCCCATTTCTCTAACATGTATCTCTTGTAACCTTTTAGAGCACATCGTATCACTTAACCTTTCAGTTCATTTTAATAAAGAACATCTTATACGACTTGCAGCACGGTTTTCGAGAACGCCGCTCTTGTGAGACTCGGCTTCTGCAGCTTGTGGATATCTAGCCAGAAACTCATCTTGGACAACAACGACGCTTCCTGAATTATAAAGCATTCGATAAGTTCTCACCTAAAACTCCTCTTTAAACTTCAAGAAAATGGTGTTAACACCGCCACCATCAAATGGATCCATTCTTTTCTCACTAAGCAAGTCGTCATGGGTGGAGAATCATCATATCATATCCCGGTTACATCAGAGGTCCCCCAAAGGTTCAGTACTTGGTCCTCTTCTTTTTCTTCTTTATATTAATGATCTTAATGAATCTTTCTCTTCACAGGTCCATCTCTTTGCTGATGACTCTGCCGTTTACCTTGTGATCAAAAACAAGCAAGACTGTTCCATTCTCCAGCAGGATCTAGATAAACTTATGTTGTGGGAGGATGCTTGGGAGATGGAGTTCGATCCAAGCAAGTGTGTCGTCATTCATATATTTAAAAGTACTAAATACAAAATTCAATTCAATTACACCCTACATGGCCAAATATTAGAATCAGTACCCAGTGCAAAATATCTTGGAGTCAATATATCTGAAGACCGTTCATGGAATCAATACATAGAGCAAATAACATCCAATGCAAACAAAACATTAGGATTTTTACGTAGAAACATCCAGACTACAAACCAACATATTAAAGAAACAGCCTATAAGACCATGGTAAGACCGCAATTAGAGTATGCCTGTACTGTCTGATTTGATAAATTAGAAAAAGTTCAAAAAAGATGGGTTAAAAATGATTATTCTACCTATGACAGTGTCACCAGCATGCCGAACGAGTTGGGTTGGCAGACAGACTTTACAGGACAGACGCGATCTAGCCCGACTGACCATGTTTTATAAGATCATGTATGGTTTAGTTGCATGAACTCTACTTCCGTCAAGTCCATACAGAAGCAAATTATTTCAAATACTCCTTTTTCCCTTATACTGTCTTGTTGTGGAACTACCTTCCTTCTCAAACTGTACTTCAGCCTGATCTTTAGTGGTTCAAATGATGTCTTGACCCCTCGGTCATCTCTTACCGCCCCTGAACTCGCAATGCAGATGTTTCTAACCCCTTTAAACTTGTGTATATTTCGTCTTACTTAACACTTTCACACTTTTATCTTCTTTTTGAAGCCTTCCTTTCACTGCTTTTAAACCAACTTTTATCTTTTTTTTTGTGACGTGCAACTCGGCTATTATACCCATGAGGGGAGTCCAGTCCTATGCAAAGATGGGTAGATAGTACCTCCCCTGATTGTATCTTCAGGAAATGAAAGTAGGAAATCCTGTGCTTTTCTAAATGGCAAGGGATTGTTTCGAATTGTGGCCGTTTTCTGAATAAAATGAGTACATGTATTTTATAGGCAATTATATTTTAAATGATAACTGAAGTAAAAATAATAACAACAATTGTCAAGAAGTTGCTGTGTGCTAGAATCGAATTTCCTAGCTCCCAAGAGATGGTTAATTGGGACTAAAACTAAATAGAGGTCAGGAAAATCAGACAAAACTGTGTCCCCTGCTCCGCCCCATACCTTGATTTTTGGTGGCGTTGTAGAGGAGATTGTCCCCCACCCGCCACGGGTGGCCACCATTCCGAGAAAACTTCTGTTTGGGAGGAACACGGGTTTTGATGTGAGGCAGAGTGTAGCCTTAAATGCTTACAGCTGTTAATAGAAGGACCCTCTAGGACCGCTGAATGCGGATGGAGTGGTTTTCTTTCAGCAGTAAATACACTAGGAATATATGCGAAAGTGGTTTATTGGTCTCGTTGGCTGTAAAAGAAGCCTTGTAAATTGTTATCATAAACCATTTTACTGCTAGCAGTAACAGGAGCCTGGTAAATCGCTTTCAAAAAAGAAATCAGCAACAACAACAAACAAAACAACAACAAAAACATTTAACCGCTGGTGGTTACACGTAGAAAATTGGTATACTAGTACTGCTCTTATAATCCATTTAGCTGCTGATAATAACACATAGACAACTCTAAAACTGCTTTCATTGGTCAGTGGTCAGTTCGCTGCTGGAAGAAACAAAAGTCTTGTTAACTGCTCTCATAGACAACTTAACTGCTGGCACAAATGTAACTGAGCCTTGAAAACCATTTAATTGCTGGTATTACATAATTTCTGAGAATTTTAAACCGCTCGTATAATACAAGTTAACTTATAACAATGACAGACATAAACACCTGGTTAACTGCTCACATAAACTACCTATACTGGTAAACTGTTCTTAGTAATATTTAAATGCTGGCATTTACGTATATATGAGACTGGTAAACGTTCCTATAAACCATAATAACTGCTGACAGTAAAATAGTAAAATAATTGACGAACTTTCTCTTAGTAATATCGTTTAATTGTTGGAGGTTGCATATCCTTAGGACACCGGGCACATTTTCATGCAAATACAAAATCAAGGTCGGATTTACGGTGGTCGATACTCAGGGGTCACGCGCAGGGGTCACCCCTTCAAAATGTATGCGCGTTGACTTTTTTGTTAAATAAGGAGTAAATTTTCACACATTTCTGACAATTGAAAATACCTCTGCTTTAGCATGATATGTCGGCTTTTCATCTACAAACAAATATTTGACCTCAAAATAGACAGAAAACCCACAGGTGTTCGTAAAAAAAGGACGTTTTTGATGGTGTTTGAAATTGTCAGTGTATGTTTCTGATGTAAGATCTTTCCATATATGAGAGCTGCAGACTTTTCAGAAATAATTCTAAAATTAATTTCGTATGCTAAATGTTGATTCTACGGAAGCGTGAAAGGGCCCTCAGACGCTACAGGTGCGGAAATGATATCATGCCCTTAGAAACATCATTTAACTACCTGTAGTAACATATACAGGAAGCTGGTGAAAGTAATCGTAGAACTATCTTTGAACTCAATATCATATAACGTTTATAGGAAATATAAAAAAACTTAAAAATTCGCATTTCACCAGCTGTAAATATCCCATAGAAAACAGCTGAAACTGCAGTAAGTGACAATATGTAACTGCTGGCAGTGACATACACATAGAAATGACGACGCTTGTCGTAGAAACATCATTTACCTGCTGGCAATAACATCTGTAACGGGCCGGGGAGTGTTCAAATCCCTACTCGTCACTTTTCCCGACCCATTGTCATGAAAGAAGCACAGATGTAAAATCATTGGACGTAACACTTAGCAACAGAACATAACAAGTCTGCAATGTCTGTAAAAGAAATAAACATTGAGTAATTCTGTAAAAAAATGAACATCATTGGACGTTGCACGTGCGCGATCCAATAACATTAAATGTTACAGGAACAACTGAACGCGCATGAGACATGGTTTACAAGTTAATTTGAAGATAAATCAGTGATCTATAAACGATACGGACAAATGTATATACGAGAAGGGTAGGTTTGACGGCCTATTACACATCTGTATGAAACTTGTAAAACTGATTTTAGTAATACAATTTAACTGCTGGCAGTATTATATGTAGGACACTAACAAAATAAATAGCTTATGTCATTCTCATTTTCTAAATAGTAATACAGTTTTAATTACTAACTGTTGTAATTGATGGCAGTGGTAGCAGTAAACTGGTGTTAGTACACACGATGAATTGCTGTAATTGCTGGTAGTTAAATGCGGCACGCAATAAACTGCTGTAACTGCTGGCAGTAGCAACAGTTAACTGCTCCGACTGCTGCTAATGCTGTACTGTCAACTTCACGCCGATTATTTGATGCTCACCAAAAATGAAAAATACATAATTATGTAACAACACCTGCATGTATATAACAGAAAAGTTGCCAGAATATTCAACCGATGTGGTTATACTTCTTGTTTCATCACATTGTAATATCACACGACAACAAACATTCGGGCTTTAAAATTCAAACCCTTGCGACATATTTCATGAAAATCTACCTATTGCAAACCTGGTAAAAGGAAAGTCTGTCCATGAAATAAAATACTTGTTCCAGATTTGGATTATAAGATAATACAATTATTATTATTATTATTGTTAATCGAATTATTGAACATTCACGTTCATTTGAAGAAAACATAACATTAATGCAACAAACCTTTTGCTATTACAAGTAAAAAACTTCAAAAAATATATTGTACAAAAGAAAATTATTAAAAGCACCATTGAACGCAGACATACTAAAGACGATTAATCGAGATAGTTAAATGTACACATGGCTTTGGTTTTGTTGAAATTTCGTTCTCGTGCAATACTTGAATGATTTGTTAATCAAAATGAATTGCTGATTTTTTGTTGTCTGCATGTAGTTATTCTACAGTGGTATGTTTAAGACATGCAATTATTTTTTTAGGATTAAGTAATGTTGAGCGATCAACATCTTATCTCGTGCGCACGACATCTTAACTTGAGCGATCAACATCTTATCTCGAGCGATCAGCATATTATCTTGAGCGATCAACATCTTATCTTGAGCGATCAACATAATATCTTGAGCGATCAACATCTTCTTTCGTGCGCACCACATCTTATCTTTAGTGATCAACACCTTATTTCGTGTGCACGACATCTTATCTTGAGCGATCTTGAGCATTTTGGAAATAATGATATGATGGCAGTAAAACATGAGACTGGTTTTACGGATTTAGTAAAAGGTTTACTTGAAGGTTTCATGCCTGAAAAAGATCCTCGTCTTATGTTTAATAACACGGTAGTATTGATTGAACATGGAGACGATTCGGTCAGAGTATTTACTGATGACGGAAGAATGCTTGAAGCTGATTTTGATGTCGCTACATTCAGTTTAGGAGTTTTACAACAACGAGAAGTAAAATTCTCCCCGCCTTTGCCACCGAAAAAACAATTAGTTATAGATATGTTTGGTTTCTGCCGATTCACTCATATATACCTCCAATTTCCACGCTCTTTCTGGGACGAAACAATGTACATTCTTCGCGCATCTAAAATTCGGGGACATTTCAGCTGCTGGCGAAACCAGAATACGCTTTACTCGGGATCAAACATTTTACATCTTTCTCTGTTTGGAGATGACGCAACATGGGCTGATAGGTCCACCGATGACATGGTCATACAAGAAGTTCTGAACATCTTGCAATCGCTATACCCGAACGTTACCATTCCAAAATTGTCCGGGTTCAAAGTTTCCCGGTGGAACACGGATCGACTGACACGAGGAGCGTTTAGCTACTGGCCTACCGGGTTCACTGATGAAAACATGAAGTACCTCCAGGCACCGGATGGGCGGTTATTCTTTGCCGGGGAGCATCTAGATCCTGTCCATTATGGGTTCGTTCACGGTGCGTATAGATCTGTCCAACGTACCGCGGAGGATCTTGTACAGTGTATAGAAAACCCGTCAAAGTGTGCATGGTCATCCATGACGTCAGATGACTAAAAAGTGGACAATGTTTAGGTGAAGCAGGGGAATATAGGACAAGTGTCTTGACATCTTCTTTTGAAATTGTTTCATCTTGGTTGGTAACAGTTATCTAGCAAACAGAAGACATCTAAAAGACGTCTTCATTTGGTTGTTTTATGGCCACGACGTCTGTGACCAGAAAAGACGTCTTCTTATGTAGTTTTTACCTACAAAATAAAGACGTCTTTTTATTAATAGACGTTTTAAAGCCGTCATAAAAAACGTCTTTGTCTATGAGAAAATGCAAGTTTTCGTTCTTCTAAGCTGCAATAACATTAGTTCGATAATGTCCTTACTTCATAATAGAATGTTCGGTTATAGCAGTTTTTACTGTATTTTCAAAATACAATGTATTCACTAGCGTTCCAAAATTCAAACAAAATGGACTAAAATGGCTTGTAAATGATATTTTTTGCACTTCCGAAAATATTCCAAATTGTTTTAAGAATTGCACTGTAAATGTAAGTGTTAAGGAACTGAACACGCT
Organism: Mercenaria mercenaria; assembly: GCF_021730395.1. Classification (NCBI taxonomy): domain Eukaryota; kingdom Metazoa; phylum Mollusca; class Bivalvia; order Venerida; family Veneridae; genus Mercenaria; species Mercenaria mercenaria. The sequence goes on from NC_069374.1 coordinate 14,110,611, forward strand.
TAATTTGAACGCCAACTTGCAACAGATATTGAACGCGTCTTTGCGTTCAAAATCCTAATACTAGTGTTCAAACTTTTAACACTAGCTGCTCAAAAAAATAACGCCCGATGAACAGCTAGCTGTTCTGTTGTGGAACAACTTATGAACAGCTAGGTGTTCTTTTTTAACACCAGACATGTTCTATTTTTTAATGTTAAGTGTTCAATTGGTAACACTTACAGTTCCGTAAGTGAACAGTCTGTGAACACCCAGGTGTTCTTTTGTTTAACTCCGGACGTGTTCAATTCCGATGCAACAGATATTGAACGCCTAGAACATGTTCAAAGATATGGACGTTAAGAATCTGAGCATTAGTTGAACATACTGCATTCAGTTTGAACACTGGATAAGAGACATGTTTTTCTAAGGGATATTTGTTATACATAATAACACTTACTGCTGAAAAAAAACAACTTTATTTCAAAAACATTCTGAAGATAAACTACCATCATCATGTGCAATTATTTAATCTGACTATTTTACTAGCATGAGCGTTTTATGTACATGTATAGTGTTCTTTAGCTGTATTTCAAACATACCTGAAAAAAACTGTCATTAAAACGTATGAAGATATTAATCTGCTGCAAAATATCTTATCATCAATAAATTCATTGGGTATATTCATTGTTACACAGTCTGTTCGTCTATCGTAATTGTTTTTATGGAAGCGCATGGCCGAACTGCTTGAGTTCAACATAAAATTTATCTTACTGTTTTTACTGCTTTGCTCCATAATGATTTATTTAATCTGCGTATTATAAAAAGCATCCTGTCGTCAAATTGGTGAAAAGGAGCAAACACTTTGGATCAATATAATACATGACAAACAAGCTACCATGCTTTGAACATAATTTCCTGTACAATTGTTCCCTTTATTAGAAATTTTAGAAACTGTATAAAAATTACCATAATGAAAAAAAAAACTGACAAAATTTTGTTCTCCTGCAAATAGACGATGGTCATAATCCAAGTTTCAAAGATAAAATGGTACTTAAGAAAAGTTTAGAATATTTTTTGAACAAAAGGACACTGGCACATGACTATGACTTTACCAAAGCAAATAAATCAGGTAAGGTTGGAATCACTAGTTACAAAATTATTTCATCAGTGGCATAAAACCAACATTTCGACTAGACATAACCTTGACAGACTTACACAATAATATAAAAAAATATATATATACTACTATTTTATTCTTGCGTACAGCTCAGAACATAAGAAAGTACACGCTTATTTATGAATTACTGTAATATGCAATAATATATATATATATATAATTTCATTTGGAAAATGTTAAAAGCTTGCTCAGTTTCAAGTGCATTTAGAAAATATCAACCTGTCTGCTTACAATTAATAGTAGCATTTTGAGAATGTCAATCAACTTTCTCAATACCAGTAAGTCCATTTTGTAAAATATGTGCCTGCTCAGTACCAAAAATACGATTTTGAAAAGCCCAGTAGTGCCTAATATTATTTGAAATATGTCGATCAATCTGCTCAGAAGAGACCAGTGGTGCCATTCATTGATATAAGCATTACTGAAAACTATTCATTACAAATGTATCTTGAGCTGATGTATTTGATTTCAGCAAAATACAAACCAGAATGATATTTCAGAAGAAAGAAATGACTGCCAATTTTATTATCCTCCCGATACCTTAACCATGTAACTCATTTATTTAAATACTGTTCTATACTTCTCACAGAAAAAAAAAGATTTTCTTAACATTCATTTGTATACTGTTCTTCAAATATAAATCGAAAACACAGAATGTTGCAAATAACTGAACTGCAAATAACACTGGACTCTCCCTATTGCACCTAGTGGCAGTACAATTTCCTACTATTTAGGCTGTCTCTGCTTTGTCAGTTCTGGTAAATATCACTGATTTTTGAGGAGTGTTTTTCTTTTACCTCCAACATGACCTCAAAGTCCTGTCCTTTAACAACATGGCAAAAGAAAAATGGATTTCATTACATAAACAGCATTTAAATTTCTCAACACTGGAGCATTAATACAACTATTTGCTGTTTTAAAATAGGTACAGAGATGGATATTTGAATGTTGTATAAACCTGTTAAATGCGCAATGATGCTTTATGTTAAAATTAGGTATAAAAAGCTTATGATTTAATACTATTTCCTGTTTGATATGTCTAAAAGTAGTTATACATTTTCCTGGCCAATAGCTCGTTGCTGATGTAAAATATCATACACCTTATTCATGAAAAGCAGTAATTCAACTCAAACATCCAAAGGCCAGGCACTAGCAGGTTCAAGTCCCAGCTAAAGGTTCAGAAAATCATACTAGCACTTAATGACAGTATTGTTCAATGATTCAGGCGTACTAGTTTGTTTAACAGAACAGAAATATCATCTAACTTTAACAAACAAACCTCAGTGATCACTTTAGGAGTCTGGAAATGACATATGCCCTTCTTATTCGATCAAACTTTGTTTCAGCTTCTGTTTACCTGCTCGTAATATGCTTTATTTAGAGCTATCAGACAGTTTCACTGTTTGAATTAGCAGCCAATTGCACCTACTCAAGATGTGACCTAAAATAAAAGTTCAATTAATTCATGTTTCTTTAGTTCATCATTTGCAATAAAACGAAAACTACAACAAAAACAACAACACCAACATAAGTGCTGCCTATTTGAATTTACGTGGCATATCTATCTAGTAAACACTATACTAGATCTAGCGGGTGGAACTTAAATATAAATTATGAACAAAGTATTCAAGCTAAGAAGGTATGCAAATAGCAGAAAAATTACTTTATAACAAATTATTCCGGATTTTCCTTCCAGTTTCCTGTTTCCGCCAACATTGAGACGCTTGTTGCTGACGTATTCACGGTACTGATAGACGCTTTCTTGAAAAATTCTATTTTTAGACATAACACCGGCGTTCTCGGTTAGAACATGCAATGAATGCCCCTATTCGTATCAAAGGACAAAGTTCACTTTTAGCCTTATATGGCCTATGCAATTTTGAAAATTTTCAAATTGGCTATAATTTGGAAAAAAGGCTATATATTGTTAACTACCAGAATGTTTATCTACTTTAAGGAATTAAGTTTTTATAAATAAATTTATTATTTTGTTCACAACATGTCATTGAATCTGCTGAAATCGCAGAATTTTGGGAAAACGGGCATTTTTTACCATATTTAGGTCTTATGGGAAAGCTTTTAGTCGTGAGCACACTCAAGGACCACAAAAATATTTTAAGCATTGGTCCAGCTTATTTCACAGAATTTATGGGGATTTTTTGATTGTGGTCGACAGCTGTGCTCATAACGAAAATTTCAGATATGTTTAAAATTCGATTAAAAACTGAAGGTTTCCCATACCCATAATGTTAATATTATTTTCAGTTATGTCCGATATTTTCTTCTATAATGAATATATTGTAAAAAAGTTTGTGCAGTTTGATAATACAATACTATTTGATGAAAGAAAACATGTTCTTTACTAAATTTAGAGACTTTTGATTTTTAGGCCATTTTTGTGCAAAAGTGAACCTTCTCCTTTCCTGTCATTGTTTTTATATAGTTGTTTCATTTTTATGCATTCACTGAAACTTCAATTAACAATATATCGGTAAAATAACTTACCCCTAGTTCAGTAAATCTCAAAACAGTAAAATTTGTCTAGACTTTTCTTGGAAGACGAACTAGTATTGAATGCTGGCGTTCAAATCAAGCGTTCCAATCGTACACAGAACACTTGTACTAAACATCGGTGTTCCAAAACTGAATACAGATCATACAGAACGCGTCCAGTGTTCTCTCCATTTACAGTGTGGGCTGTTGTCTAGTTATTTTCAAATTGGTGTATTTGTTTTTAATAATTATAATATTCATACAGTTTGAAATATTCAGGAAAGCGAAAGTATAATGATTAAATGATTCATTGGGAACATTAAATTTTTATAACACATGTTTGTAACTAAGGTAACGTAGGGTCCGTCTCTCTCTACACATGTTATCTATTAGTCACGCCTGTATATTCTGGTATATTCAGTTAGTTTGATAGCGGTTTAAGCTGTAAGACAGAACAAGTTTAATATTAATTATGTACTGAGAAGGGTGATGCAGACGAAGTGAGTACAATACTTTCAATAGTATCATAACTTAATAATAATATTGGTCAATAGTATTATATAGTATTATATTTAAAAGACTGACGTATTTATAAAATATCTATTTTAACGTCATTAGCTTTTTTTAATTTCCATAGGCGATGCTCATGTGCCATGCAAAGATTTATTTATGTCTTGGACGTATCGGCTTTCCAGCTTTTTTATTTTTCTAAAAAACAAATTTTTCAAGTTGATATTTGTTTACTTCCTGTAAAATATAGATCGACCACGTTTTTTGAGCCGTGACTAGTTTATGCAGAACAGTTGATTCGCCAAAAAAGGGTACGAACATATATGTAATACATGTACATACTAAAGCGGTATAAGTCATCGAGATGAATGTAAACGAATGCATGACCCAAAGGATATAGCGTCGGCTTTGACTTGCTTTTCGAGGTTCGAGCCTTGGTAAGTTTACTTTTTTTCAATTTTTTGTTTTAATAAAGACCTTATTACGGAGGGTTTGCAAACAGTTTCATCTTCAGATCAGTGTAGGTGTATTGACCATATACTGCCAGTTGACTAGAAATACTGGGAGTTAGATATTGCTACAGACGATCTCCCAGCACCGGTGATCATACCAGATTCTAATACATCATCTCATCCTGAGACTGACACAGCTGAAGGGTCGTTAACAGACACAGCCAGTGAAGTTGAAATTATGTGTCATGAATGAAATTGCAATAAAAGTTGCAAAATATATAAAAATATATAGAAACTATGAAAAACAAATAAGCCAAACTTTATCATTAAATTATATAAAATGGTTTCTTCAAAGATTCTTTACTAAAATAAAATAAAATATTATACTAGAGAAAAAAAATACGGTCGTAATCTTGGCTAGAACTCGCACCTCAAGGTTTGTAATCATTAGCTCTACCAATTGCGCCAGCGATATAATCAAGTTCGTGGTAAACAAACCATACAAATCAGCTTACTTTATAGAAGTTGCAGGTATGGACGGAATATCAATATAACCCAATTGAAAAAGTGTATCATTCCGTCACAGCTCAAAACATGCGGTCGAACTATAGCTGGGGTGAAAGTCATATAACAAAAAACTGTACATTTTGATTGGTGGATAAAACATTACACAGGTTTTTGAATCGAGTAGATAATACTTTCTTGAGGGGTGTACAGGTGCTCTGAGCTGCATTGTTAGATAAAATAATCCATTGCAAATGTCCTGTTGAAATAGCTTAGTATTAATACGTCATAAACCTGAATCCCCTCGGTAGTGCAACTGCGGCTGAGTTCGACTATAAACCTGCTGATACGGAGTGATCACCCGTAAACGATTTACAGTCAACTCGTCCCCTAGTCGACTCGCCCACTAGACAACTCGTCCAAAGTTTGGTCATTTCGTATCTCATAACGATTTCAAAAATGGTCATTTCGTCCCCCAATTTTCTGCCCCTTCTTTTTAGTCTTATTTCTTTTGTCAAAGTTTCCTAGATTATGATTAATATACCTACCTGCCTAGTCCTTGTTGTGCCCGGAGGCATATAGGACAAGGACTAAAGCTTTCCACTCTTCTCTGTCTTGTGCTTTCCTCTCCGGCTCTATGATAAATATAATTATGATGTAAAACATGTGTTCTGTAAAATATGTTCTACATAAAAATAAACATGAAAATCTTACTTTAAAAATCTACATTTCGTTTTGCTCTGTAAATACCCGATCGTATGTAAAAGTGCAGAGTGCATGCAAGTTTCGTAGCTAAAAGTGTGCATTGACTAATGCGGGCTTGTATCTTCTTGCTGTATTTTACTACATAGACCGTAATGCTAAATGACGTCGCCTCGCTTCTTGTATATAAACAATATGGCGGCTTCCTGAAATTTTTTTTTGATGTATTAAAAAATAAAACTCGGGCCTAGTTCACAGTAGTAGACAGACACACCTCTTTAGAGAGTAAGCGACAATGGCGGTCTAATTTCAACAATGGTGAGCTGCCGTTGGAAAAATATATATGATATTCATTTAGCAGTTCAACTATTTAGAGAAAGATCCTTTGAAGTCTCGAGTTTGACTTTTTCCGGCCACAGGCCGGTATTGATTTCCTCTTTCTGTATATATCTGGGGTTAAGGCCATTTAACAGCTGATTAAAACTGTACAATATGATTTGTGGATGAAAAAAAGTTTCCGAATGGAATATATAATATTTTCTTAAGGGGTATGCAGGTGCTCTGAACTGTATTGTTAAACAGTAAAACCGTTGCAAGGCTCCTGTGGAAATAGCTTGTAAAACGTCGTTAATCTATATCCCCTGCGGCAGTGTTCGACTCTGCCACTCTGATACGGAATGATATCCCGTAAACGATTCACAGTCAAATCGTCCCCTAGTCAACTCGTCTCCATTCTGTCTATTCGTATCCCTTGACGATGTCAAAGAATAGTCACCCGATCCCCTTTCAATCCCTCCTTTTTAGTCCTATTTATTTTGTCAAAAATTCCTGGATTATGATTATTAATATTATTATGATGTAAAATATGTGATCTGTAAAATATGTCTACTTAAAATACATGAAAATATTACTTTAAAAACTACATTTTGTTTTGCTTTATAAATACCCGATCGTATGCAAAAGTTCAGAGTGCACGCACGTTTCGTAGCTTAAAGTGTGCATTGACTAATGCGACCGTGTATCTTTTTCAAAGAGACTTTTGTTTGTAGTTAAATTAACACTACTTACTTTACCGATAGCTGCACTAGTTTTGTCAGCCTGCATCAAAGTTGATGTTAATCGATAGGATAAAAATGGTGGCTGTTCGGCTACCAAAGAGCTCAGAAAAGCAAAATAAGCAGAGATTGCATCTAAAAAGGATGACTCTTTGGAACCGACTTGGCCTATATGACGGTTCTTCCTACACTGCTGAAAATGAAAAGTTGAATATCAATTCTTATTATAAAGTGAAGAAGGCAATGAATTAGTATCAAGCTACCTACAAAGAGAGAACTTCTACATCTACCTACCTGCTACAATAGAAATTTGCAGAACTTCCGTATATGGCTATTCGTCTACTAAAGAGCTCAAAAAAGCAAACTAAGCGAAGACTGAATTCGAAAGAGGAACTGACTAGGCCAGTATGGCGGAACTTCCTAAAGTACTGAAAATGAAAAGTTAGAATATTAATTATTTTTATAAGGATGCAATAATTGACGGTTAGTTTCATAGTCATAAAGTTCATTATTCGCTTTAGTACATGGATGTAACTAAATTCATTTTTGATATGATACTAAACCTTTCTCATCTGCCCCTTTTTGGTAGGTATTGTATATATGCACAGGAACAATAGGGTGTGTATCATATGACTGCAAAGGAACAAAAGGGTGAGTGGGTATCATATGACTGCACAGGAACAATAGGGTGGGTATCATATGGTATCATATGACTGCACAGGAACAATAGGATGGGCTTCATATGACTGCACAGGAACAATAGGATGGGTATCCTATGACTGCACAGGAACAATAGGGTGGGTATCCTATGCCTACACAGGAACAATGGAAGGTAGGTCAAGGTCGGTCACACCCTCGTATGGGGCAATATGGAAGGTAGGTCAAGGTCGGCCACACTCGCGTATGTGGCAATAGTAGACAGTCTCCCTATTATTAATCCACTGTTTAATCTTTTATTTACCTCTCATGTCACTATTACTTAATTAATATACTATTTCACAGTAGCGTTTATAGGTGCGGCCTGCAAGTCCGAACAGGAATACTTTCTTGATATTCGTTCATGAAATTCATTAGAAATCAGACACTGAACACATATTCCTTTCGTCAATGCGTCCGTGTGTCCATGCGTCCGTTCGTCCGTCCGCAGCCATTTCTCAGTAACTAGCTGGTAGAATTTCACGAAACTTGAAATAAACATGAACCAACATACTGCGATGATGCCCGTAAATTTTTTTTTTTATTGGTCAATTTCCCTTAGAGTTATTGCCTCTGATTTACTGAAAAATGCCCAAAAATGTCCGTCCGCAGCCATTTCTAAGTAACTAGCTGGTAGAATTTCATGAAACTTGAAATAAATATGAACCAACATACTGCGATGATGCCGGTCTAGTTTTGTTTTAGATTCAATTTCCGTTAGAGTTATTGTCAGATAATTGTTTAAAAACCCTCAGATTTGTACATTACAAACCAACCAATCGGTAGAATTTCATTAAACTTCTTTCATTCTTTTCCATGAACATTTATTATAAACATGTGAAGATGAGCACCAACACCTGGTCACAACCTTGCTTTGGTCACACCCACTCCCTCCCCAAAAAAATCCTTTTTATAATTTTTTTTCAAACCCTTAATGAATATTTATCAACATGCAAAGTTGTACCGTTCCCCCACCTCACACCTCCACCCAGTCATGCCCACCACCCGATAGTGCATACCCCACCTCTCCCCAATTTTTTTAATTTTTAATTTTTCATCGATACTGATAATCAACATGTGAAGTTTTGTACCCTCACCAGGTCACTCCCGCTGCCCCAACACCCCACTCCACCCCACCCCCCGCCAAAAAAAAGCATTCATTTTCTGTTAAAATGATTTTGACTAATGAAATTATTTGCTTCTTAGTAACATCCTTAACTTTTTGCCGGATATATTTTTGTGCCATTCCTCACAACAAACCTTTTCGGCGGGGGATAGCAATTCATCGAATTTGCTTGTTATTGTAAAAAAATTATATATATAAATATATATATAAAAAAAAGAATTTGTAACAATGCAGCGTATCATTACTACCGGTAAACTTTTAAGGTGATTATAGAAAAATATTATATTCAAGTTTAAAGGATTATCTCCTTTTCAAGTTTCTATAAATTTTTAGATTGAAGATCAGATACCAAACTTTTTTTGTTTATTTTGTTTTGAGTTTATTGCCGTGTTTCTTCCAACCTTTGTTTAACACCCAAAACCGATTGCATCACAATGGAGAAATGTCTCTTCATTACTTGACCTTTGATGTTAATCTTCACAGAGTACTTGAATTTGAAAGGAGAAATACACAGTAATTGTACTAAATATATATTGAATCATTTTTTTTTTTCAATTATGATAAAAGAGAGGTGAACAGTGTTTTAGGATATTTAATTTTCTGTTTTTCTTATAAATGTGAGATTAGAAAATGTATATGAGGAGGCACAAAGGAGATATTCGTCGGTAGCTGTGCAAAAATAATTATAGAAGAAATATAGCTCTACTCGATTGTATCAGTTCTTATTTGAACGCGTTTGTGTTCAGACCTACTAAGTAAAAGGGATCTATTAAAATTACAGAAAAAGAAGACACAGAAGACGGCTCAGTCGCGCGGTAAACAGGCAACCGAATTGTATATCAGGAAGCTTATGCCTGCGGAACAGATCACGGCTATAGCCAAAAATATGCTTGAACGACAAAACAAGCCAAGAAGAACGTTAGCCGATCTTGAATTGCGACACATGCAGCAAAAGAGACGAAAGAGGTCAAATTTGAAAAGGAAGCTATCTACGGAAAAATAGGTGTTCCTAGCAGGAGAAGGCCGTTAATATTGGGTGAAAATTATCGAACATTTATTACCGCCGCAGCCGCCGCCGCCGCGAGGAGTATGTCACAGGCGTCAAATGGAGGTTATAAGCGACCATACACGTCTAATAACTCATTCGTCGTCGCGCGAAAGTATACGCTCATAAGTTAAGCACCATACATTTCTTCGTGTGAATACTTCATAGCAACTTGTCAACGTTCGGTAGACTGTACAATAGGATACGACACGAAAAGATGATGCATGATGCTGAAACTTCGAAAGATATGAGCTCGGACGAAAATCCTACCAGCAAAAGACAGAAGCTGGAATAATCAGACAGCGAGTACGAGGAGACTGGGGAGGAGGAAGAAGAAAAGGACACTTCGGATGATGATGATGATGACGAGAACCCTTGGGGTACGTTTATAGATCTCACCTTCAACCGCTTACAGCCTATATACGAACAAAATGTTCATAAAGCCATAAAAACCGAAAGATTGACAGAGGAGGAGGCAAAGACACGGGTATTTCGTGACATGAAGGACGAGTACAGAAAATCTCTAGCGAAATGTTTCACTAACTTTGTGCTGTGGATGAATCAGCTGGAGTATAAGATGATAAAAGCGATGGCATCCGATTTGGAATTGATGGAGGATTATAAAAGCGAATAACTACGCCACAAGAAAGCACAAGTTCTTATTTGAAAAGGTGCTTAGAATGTACGAGCCTCCTAAAATCCCGAAATTGATTTCAAACAATCAGGCGGGAGGGAAAGCGGCATTGAGCCAAGTTCAAATAGTAGAGAATTGGGCCATACATCAACTAGAACGAATAAAAACTGATCCGGGTGTAGCTTTCATCGACAGGAAGAACTAAAAGACATGTACATCGATCATAACGTACTAGACATTTGTGGCTAAATCTGTGTATAGATAAAGGATAAATAAAGCGTGTGTTAAACTAATGAGTTTTCCCTCCTCGTCTTTCCTTCCTAACAGCCTCACTATTTCTCCTCATTTCCTCATTTTACCTCCTCATCGCCTCGTTGTCCCTCCCTACTGATTTTACTTCCTAATTCACTCATTTTACCTACTCATTTACTCATTTACCTCCTCATTTACTAAATTTTCCTACTCATTTACCTTCTCATCATCTCATTTCCCTCCATGGGAAAAGTGATGAGTGATTTCACCTTCCGTTCTTTACCGGTATTAAAATATTTTATTGAACTGTCAAATGCATATTGATTACATGGGCGGTGCACAGAATATTTTAATCTTCGGTTGATTTTCGGTACATTCCGTATAGTATACGGAAAGTATCCAGGAATTAAAATGGTTTATATGTAAAGCGTGCATACGCATGTACGCAAGTCACGATAGCTCAGTGCTTGAAACCTGGAGATCTTAAAATCGAAACCGTTCAGAGTCTCAGTTTTTTTCTCACAAATTTCAAGAAACACTTTGTACATGTACATTTTTATGCAATGTTCCCTTCATTGTATTTTCACAAGTATCTTTTTAATACGTTTTTATCTCGTTTTTTTTTTTTTTTTTTTTTTTTTTTTTCAATTTTTCATTTTAAATATATGTTAATGTTATTTTTATTCACAGTTCATTTCACTACATTATAAATTTCATACATATAAATTACAACTAGCTAAATTCATCATTCAGTTTCGCTCGCGGTGTCGGTACTGCTGTCATCGGGAGTCATATAAATCATATAAACAATTAAGAATGAAAAATAAAAATGTTCTCCTTAAAAGGCTCGAACCAGCGATTTCAAGCATTTGAGTCATATGCTGTAACCACTGGGCCACAGATACAAACGATGAGTACATGTTTCCCTTTTCAATACTAATAAAGAAATTTGGACACTTAACCAAAATTTCTTTCCGTAAAACATGCGCATAGCACCGAAGTTGGGATCGAATGCAGAGAGCGTGTAATGTGTGCACATTTGACAGGTTAAAAAATAGCACAATAGTATTGATATGATGCATTGTTATAAATTCCTTCGATACTGTTATTGTTATAATAATAAAGGATTAGTTATAATAGGACACTAGGCGCGTGGCTATATTAAAATTTAAGTGTTGAAATGGATACCTGCTACACGCGATAGGGTATTGTTGATAGCAAAATAAAATTTCAAACATGGTTAAATCATTGTAATCCTGAGTTAAAACACAACAATTTGAATTTATTTGCGAATGTGCGAGCTACAGGTACATACCTGGCTAACGTATTCCTATAGAACAAACGAAAAATGCCAATTGGCTCTGGGTGAAATAATATATGTGAAAGATAATAAAAAACCGTTGAATGAAAGGCTGCAATACAATAGAATGTATATGGGTATTTTTGTAAAGATAAACCGATAGACAATAAGAGAATAATAATCGACTAGAGTCTGGAATGTTGGGTGCGGTCGTGACGTCATGGAACATTTTCCGCCTGGTTGGATCTCAGTAAACGTGTCCAGGCCTAGTCGGCTGACTTATCTCTCTTCCATTTTTCTCCGCTAGAGTGCGGCCGACCTTTACCTACCTTCCATTGTTCCTGTGCAGCCATACGATACCTACCCTACTTTTCCTGTGCAGACATATGATACCCACCCCATTGTTCATGTGCAGTCATACGATATCTACCATATTGTTTCTGTGCAGTCATATGAGACCCACCCTAATGTTCCTGAGCAGTCATATTATACCCACCCCATTGTTCATGTGTAGTAATATTATACCAACCCCATTGTTCCTATGTAGTCATAGGATACCCACCCCATTGTTCCTATGCAGTCATACGATACCCACCTCATTGTTCCTATGCAGTCATACGATACACACTCCATTGTTCTTGTGCAGTCATACGATACCCACCCCATTGTTCCTATGCAGTCATACAATACCCACACCATTGTTCATGTGCAGTCATACGATACCCACCTCATTGTTTCTGTGCAGTCATACGATACCCACCCCATTGTTCATGTGCCGTCAAACGATACCCACCCTATTGTTCCTATGCAGTCATATGATACCCAACCCATTGTTCATGTACAGTCATACGATACCCATCCCATTTTTCATGTGCAATCATACGATACCCACCCCATTATTCATGCGCAGTCATACGATACCCATCCCATTGTTCATCTACCGTCAAACGATACCCACCCTATTGTCCCTGTGCAGTCATACGATACCCACCCCATTGTTCCTATGCAGTCATACGATACCCACCCCATTGTTCCTATGCAGTCATACGATATCCACCTCATTGTTCCTATGCAGTCATACGATACCCACTGCATTGTTCCTGTGCAGTCATATTATACCCACCCCATTGTTCCTATGCAGTCATACAATATCCACACCATTGTTCATGTGCAGTCATACGATACCCACCTCATTGTTTCTGTGCAGTCATGCAATACCCACCCCATTGTTCTTGTGCAGACATACGATAACCACCCTATTGTTCATGTGCATTCAACGATACCCATCCCATTATTCTTGCGCAGTCATACGATACCCACCCAATTGTTCATGTGCCGTCAAACGATACCCACCCTATTGTTCCTGTGCAGTCATACGATACCCACCCCATTGTTCCTGTGCAGTCATGCGATACCCACTCCATTGATCCTGTGCAGTCATACGATACCCAATCCATTGTTCATGTGCAGTCGTACGAAACCCGCCCATTGTAATTTCAAAGGTCACGTGACAGCCCCAGGGTACCAGGCAAGCTGCGAAACTGTGCCAACATTACTACTATTGAACAAAAACAGTACCTTTTAACTCTGAGCTAAATTGTAAGTAGTAGGAAAACAAAAATATACGTATGTTTACATTGAGAGTTTTTTTTTTTTAAGATTTCAATAAAATAAGTGTATGATTGAATTCAAAGATTTTATTTAATGTAACATAATAGTTTTTGAAATGCTGATTCAAATGACGTACTTACTGTACAATATGAAAACTAGCTATATATGTTTCTCTTTGTCTATCCATATTTCACAAAGATTGGATTTCTGTTAGCTGCATGATTTATCAAATGATTTGTGTAAAACTGAAATCCAATGATCACGAAAATGTTGAATGATTGCCAAATTGGTATCATGTCATGCATAATATATATACAGATAACATTATTGTAACAATGCTTGAAAACTTTTCAACAGTTACTATACATCTCTGCAAATCCAGGCTACACCTGAGTCACATAAACAGTTATACCGAAAAATTATCTTCGTTTTTTCGTTGATACTGTGCCTATATCACAGAAACACCATATTAAATCCGTGACTTTTAAGTTCTACTTTGTATGTTCTTAACTGGGTATATGCTTGATTTTGAAAACGAATATTTCCAGAACTGGACCATTTATCTTACGTAACAGGTGAGTTATGAGGAAGATCGGTTGCTCTACGTAGATGCAATATTGTGCCAGAAGTAATGTTTGGAGAAAAACCGATGTTTGCATGAACAATCATATGACCCAGAAATAACAAATCAAATGAAGTCCCTCAGTTTGGTAATTCCGAGTCCCTCCATGTATCAAACATGATGAAAAACATTACTTGTTCCGTACCATCATGATCATTATACAATCTTGATCATTTGATTTTAATACAAGTACATTGACCCTCAGATGCTTGAAACTTATCTGTTCAAGTACTTGGTAGCTTGATATCTGTTAATACAAGATATATACGGATGTATACAGATAACTGCTTTCGTTTCAATTTATTGATTAACAGCAACATTATCAGCAGCAATATAAAGCAACGTTGACAAATATGTAAAAATTTGCACACAAATAGGCAAGATTTGACTATCGCATGTAAATAACATTAAAACTGTCAATACTTCTTTTTGATATAAAACAGAAAATAAACAATGCACATATGAGCCGTGCCATGAGAAAACCAACATAGTGGGTTTGCGACCAGCATGGATCCAGACCAGCCTGCGCATCCGCGCAGTCTGGTCAGGATCCATGCTGTTCGCTAATGGTTTCTCTAATTGTAGTAGGCTTTAAAAGCGAACAGCATGGATCCTGACCAGACTGCGCGGATGCGCAGGCTGGTCTGGATCCATGCTGGTCGCAAACCCACTATGTTGGTTTTCTCATGGCACGGCTCATATATAAAGAAAGACATCAACAGTTTGAATATGTAAGTGCAGGTTTCTGACAATGAGCGGTGGTATGGCATGAAAATTAGAAATAAGTATGAGTAATACGCATGCGTGTATGTTTTCAGACCAGAGAGTGACAATTAAAATAAATTAACTAAAATAATTCGATAAGAAATAATAGCCGTCCGTATCTTATCTCCTTGGTTGACAGATAGGTTTCACCTTCGGGTAAATGATAAGTGCTTATTTTCCTCTTGAAAAAAAAATCAAGTAAGTCCAAGCGCTTTTAAAAATCAAGCTCGATTCAACACCTGCAATTTATCCATACATTATTGTTGTTGAAGTTTAATGTTTTTATGATCCAGTTTGCTCACTATAATGTACTAATAGTCAACATCTGAAATATCTCTACCATTTCTTCTCATGTGCTCTATAAGATATGATAGAAGATTTTCAAATGTAAACTCGAGCTTCCTTCGTATGTAGGACCCCCAACCCCTCCTAATCCACTAAATCAACCGCGATGACCAATAGAGTCAATGAGCTGCGTTTTCGATGAACACACTTCTCAGATTTGATGCCTCCCTACTGACAAATAACTTGACATGTTCAAAGTAAAATGATGGCATTTCAGATGATAACATGTTCCCTGTAACTTCTGACTCGTCATTTTGATAATCTTCGTTATCAAGAATAATAGCAAATTTTAGCATTTGGCGCAATTCTTTATGTTCGTTGTTATGAAGGAACTTGTGTATGGCTTGTTGAAACTCCGCCCCTCTTTTTATGTCTTCTTCCAGAATGGGTATTTTGTCATCTATTTCATAGTACACCTGAAAAATATAACCGCAGTGTGAAAATTTATCATCAATCGGATTACTTCAAAAATCTATCGAAATACATGTAATAGCTAAACGCTAGCAATATATTTATTCATTTTATCTCTTTACTACGCAACATTGAAATATAAATACAGGGTAATGATAAACGCTTATATCGACACATCACAACTTCCATTATAATAACAATGAATTTAGAACTGAAATATTTGCAGTATGACTGTACAAGATTCAATTTTAAGTATTTTTAGCTATATACTTTCAAGCAATTTGAAATGTCAAGAGTATACTAAGAATATATTTTACTGATGCAAATTAATTCGTTTAATGGTAACTGGGACAGTTGCCTATATGTATATAGGCAAACATTTTCCTACGGGCAGAATTTCTTTAAACTTTGTGTACTGACTGAGAATCAAGTTTAAACCGGAAATATGAATTAAAAATCATAGGTACAGAGGTTTGATCTTAAATTATCTGCCCTTGAAAATCAGAAAATACTAAAATCCAATTTTCAAGGACAGATAATTCAAGATCAAGGCAAGAGAACTGTGTATTATAAATTTTATTTCTGTTTCAGACTCCATTTGCAGGCAGTATACAAAGTTTAAAGAAACTCGATCAATGGGAAAGACTAGGACTTTGCGGTATTATTTTGTCATGTTTATAGTCAAGGACATTTGCAACAGTCTATATATTGACATGGGGCAAAAATTTTCTTATAGAAGGAATTTCTTCTTTAAACGTTTTTACTGACAGAGAATCAAATCAAAAACAGAAATATGAAATAAAACAAACCATAGGATTCCAGCATTGGTCATGAATTATCTGCCCTTGAAAGTCGGAAAATACTGAAAAAATCTACTTTCAAGGGCAGATAATTCAAGATCAAGCCTGGGTACCTATGATATTTGATACATATTTCTGTTTTAAATTTGTTTCCCAGTCAGTACACAAAGTTTAAAGAAATTCTGCCTGTAGGAATTTTTTGCCCTTCATACATATAGGCAAGTGTCCCATTTCCCCTTAAAAAAGATGCAGATCTAATAAGTCTTCAAATAACAAACTGGTCACACAATATTCCCTTAAATTGTTATCTTAATAGATAAAATAGAGCAGAATATATTGAAAAATAAAAGCAGCATAATACAATGTCAAAAATGTACTTAAGTTTCTGTAAGTCGACGGCCTTGCCAATACAGTCTGTATAGCTATCATTACTAAAATGTCTTCAAAGAGCATTCTTGCTTCAACGTTTTCAACGAATTCATGTTGAATTTCTTTATTTTACCCTTTTGAATATTTGCTAGCAACGTAACAATGTTAAAGATTAATTGCTGTTAGCCTGACCGGAGCTGGTATTTATACGCGAGTTAAATTGACCTTACAATGCTGGGGGTTTCATGTTTTAAATGATTACAGTAATTGGTAACGATTGTCTCAGGTAGCGGGGTGCGTTTTATGTTTGTTATTATAACATTTCATATTCGGAAATTGTTGGCGATACAGGTTTTGGGAAGAACCTGTATGTGGGTGAGAAGTTAAACATAGAAAACTTTACATCGAAGAATGACAATAGCAAAATTGCAGCCGTATATTTTTCCACGATCAGGTACAGTGCCGATTTTTTACATTTTTAAAACTTAATATACACAAAGTTTGCATATACAGTCGAACTCGCTTTATACGAACTCATCTGGGCAATATGTTCGTATCAAATGAAATTCGTATTAACGAATGTATGACTCACCGGATAATTTGTTCCAGCAGGTTTGGCAGTTTCACCGGTATCATTTTAAGTTTTAAGAATCTAAAAAAGTGGCATTGCACCTGCTCGTGGAAAAAAACATACGATTGCAATTTACCATTTTTGTTCACTGAATGAATTCAAATGCATTTTTTAAAAATCTACATTCAAATAAAGTCCTTGCAGTTTGACGTTCATGTTCTGTAACAAATGCACACAAGTTACGTTATATGTGTATTTGGGAACTGTTTCTATGAGGAACGAGTGTTGTAACTTCAAAACTTAGTTTAATCAATTGACCGCCATTACGTACGTAGCTGAAATATTGTTGAGCCGAATTTTTAGTTATAGGTTGTGTGCATGGCGGTTTTAGGGAAGAGGAATTTCACTTGGTAGACACTAGGAGTGTATGTAAACCTCCAAAGAATAAACATATCAAGCATCAATCGGATCCAGTCATTTTTCTTTGAAAGACCGGAGCTTTAGAGCGAAGATGACTGAACAGGAATTATAATAATATTGTTATGTTATATAAAGAATATATGCAAATACAGACAATCAAAGAAAGAAGCGAAGAAAAGAAAGGAAAACGCTTAGGAGAAACAAATAAAATAATCTAAAAATCCTCAAGAGGACTAGAACTTGTACAAAACGATAAGCTTGTTTCCTACTGTTTTCTTTTTTTTATTAAAATTTATTTGTTCCATATATATTTACAAATTTTGTGTATATAAATTTACATTAACCATAATACATGTGTATATAGTGAGCAACTACAATATGACATATATCTTCATGATAAATTTCCTTTTATGAAAAAAAAACAACAAAAAACATGTGCAAATATACGTGTAGATTTCTTTGGTGTTGTCGTGCGCACGCGTGTGTGTGTGCATTTATTTGTTGTCGTTGTGTGTGCGCGCGTGCGTACGTGCGTTGGCGCGCATGTGTGCTTGAATGCGCGCGGTTTTGTGTGTATGCGTGCGTGCTTGCGCGCGCATATACTTATTGTTTTGTATGTGCCAATATTTTGAATGGCTATGTTGCTAATGGTTGAAATGAGACTACCGGTTATAGAATGTAGATGTTTTTGAAAATATATGTCTTCAAATTAAGGACTGATCCCATTTTCTGTTGTGCACATTCACTTTATTATTCGTTATGGCTATATTTTTTCCATTTCACACCTTTCTTGCAGATAGTGCAAGAATTGTTCAAACTTTGGAGCTATTTTCGTAGAGGAAATATTTTCCTAATATTATAATAAAGTTTATGAGTGATTTAAATGGGTTGGTAGTTTATATGTATATTATTGTTTCTTTACATTGTAATTATTTTAGTGCAGAAGGTTTGACTCACAATACATTCCCAAAATAGATGTTTTGACGATTCAACATAATTATATGTTACAAAAATGACAAAGGCTAAAACTGACTATTTTGCACTTGTGCATGAAGTGTTTGCCGGCAAAATTCTTGTTACATATTTGTATTAAAAAGCTCTGAGTCTAGTGTCGATTGAGCTGTTATAAGCCTTGAGGTAAATAATTCTCCAGTTAAGACTTTTAAAGATTTTGTTCCACTTGTCCTCAGCTTCATTTACTAACAGAAATGTTATTTGCTTTTAAAATTGTGTTATGCAGGTACTGATGGGTTCTTTCCGTTGCAAGGAGTTTTCTTAAAAGAGATTCTACCCTTTTAGAGTGGTCATATTCCTGTTATATACTAGTTTTTAATTTTGGACTGATATTTTTAATCAAAATCTGGTGTTTTAGAAAGTCTTTATTATCGAAACCAAAGTCGTTTTTTTAGCTTTTCGAAATCGTAAAATTTCCTTCCGCTAAAATCAAAATATGTTCTATATTTTTTTATACCCTCCTGGTATCTTTTTGTAAAACAATGTTGTTTTTTGTTTTGTTTACTTTGATGTGGCTATTAATCTATATCGCTTGTTTACTTACATTTTCAGTTTCTGAATTGTAATTTATTCTTGCCCATGAATATACAACATCTTTTGAAAATGTACTTCTAGACATATTTACGGCACCTTTTTCTGTTATATTAGATTCAAAATGTAGCTTTCTGCCATATCTATTTATTACTTATAAGTAGGTATCCTTCCAGTTGCCTTTGTTTTCATCATCTAATATTCTTTTAAACCCAGCCTGCTTTGATAGAGGAAATGTAGGCTTTGATATCTATCATTTTTAGCTTCCCCACCCCACCCCCCAACCCCCCACCAGCCCCTTGTGATAATCTTTCACTATAGTATTTCTTGATAGTTTACCTGGTTTTCCGTCCCATAAAAAGGAGGAAAACGTTTTTATTAAGATTGTCTATAGTTTTTACAAATGGGGTTTCAAGTACAGTTAAAGGATATATCAGTTTTAGGAGTGCAAATGTTTTGATGACGGTTGTTATCAAGTTACCAATAATACTTAATTTATGCCCTTTTCATCTATTGAGACAAGCTAATAGTTCGTCGATTTTTTTGTTTAAATCTAATTCATCATGGATTTTTATACGCCCGAAGGAACCCCTTAAAGGATTTTGAACAAACTTGACACAAATGTTCACCACATCGAGACGACGTGCAGAGCTTATTATTTACCAGATATTTATAGCGCTATTTTCATCCATAAAATAAACGTTCAAAAGCGCTGTACAAACTACATATCACAGAATGATATTGACACACAATACAACACAAAAATATATCAACAATAAAAGGTATTTACAACAGTAACAACCGTAAATAGTTTCTATTGCAAAGTCATATACAGATAGACCTTTAGTTAAAGAAAGAGTGTGTTTTTAATAATCTTTTGAAAGTGTCCAAGCTTTTAGCGTCTCTAATGGTAGCCGAAAGAGCATTCCATAACTTCGGTGCAGCTGATGAAAAACTACGATCACCTTTCCTCACAGCTTTGCTTTTTGGAACAACTAGTTGTTTTGAGTTGTTCTTGGATCTCAAATTTCTTGCTGGCTGATAGAGTTCCAGCAAATCTTTAACATAGATCGGTGATTGGTTATGTATGTATGAACTAGAATCTTAAAGTCCACTCTGTGAGTAACTAGTATCCAATGCAGTTCTTTTAATACCGGTGTAATGTGATTATAGCGCGATATTCTCGTTATGATTCGAGCTGCAGTGTTCTGAAGATTTTGAAGTCTATTCAGCAAAGCCTTCGGAACACCATACAAGAGCGCATTGCAATAATCAAGGCGTGAAGTGACGAGTGAACTTACTAGCGATTTTGTAGCATCTGTATTTAGATATTTCCTGATGTGGCCTATTTGACGTAACTGTCCGTATCCTGATCTACAAACTGAGTTAATATGTTTTTCGATGCTCATTTTGGAGTCTAGAAAAGCACCAAGATTCCTTCCACAATTAGATGGTTTAATGTTTTCTTCTCCAATTTTCACAGAAACCGATTCAATATGTTTTTCGTTTCTTTGAGAGGTAAATACAATGACCAGTTTTATCGGCATTTATTTTCAACATGTTGCTGTTCATCCAAGATACAATTTCTTCGAGACAGTTTTCAACACAGCGTAAAGCATCCTTCTGAGAGACCGGATTTGTTGGTTTGAAAAATAAATAAAGCTGCCCATCGTCGGTGTAAAAATGGTGATTTAGTCCATGTTTCTTGCATATTGTACCAACTGGTTTAGTGTATATTGTGATGGCTCCCTTCAAGGTCAATGTCACAATTATGAGTCATTAGTCATATGACTTTGTTTCGTATGTATATTGATCTGCATTGCGGTGCTCTTGTTTTTATTTGGCAGATCCCTTTTTTGTTTACTTACAATATTTTTATTGAAATACTTCCCTTATATGTTTATTACATATAGCTTATTTTGTAACGTTTTCTATTATTAGCCTTAGGGAAAACCGAGACCACTTTTCTGTGGTACAATATGGATGGTACCTCCAATTTTTAGGTATTTTTATACAAATTATATAAGGACTCTTTGTTGACTTAGATTTCTTCTTTGGACTTTTTTGGAATGTCTTACCTTTGTTATTCCTGTCCTTTGGGCATTAACAGTCAAGTTCTTTAAATTTTGCTCCCATCCTCCTCTGATATAACCTTTCGGGCGTATATTGCCCTGCTTGACGGAGCTCTTGGTTATCATTTTAAAATATTATTCAAAGAGTTATCGCTTGGTCAGATGTCCACATAAATTTCTTTATTTTACAAAATATTTTTGTGTGCTCCTTAAGGACCCAGGTCTTAGAACGGTACATTTTTTTAGAATTAACTTTTAAACCTTAATTTTTTTAATGCAAGTAAACTGATCAATAGTATTAACTAGGTTGATAAACGATTTTTCACTGTCATCGGTAACAAAAAAAAAGCGTCGTCAGCAAAAAGCAAGTTTTTACCTGGTTATTAGCATTTACTCACTCTATGTCGTGAGTAAATCAATTATTCACTAATTTCATGTTCCTAACTACAAAAACAATCAAAAATATAGGATACAGATCTTATTATTTGACAGCATTCCAATTAAAAAAAAAATACAAATATATTTGTCTTGTAAATGCCAGTTGGTACGATGTTGTGCGATCTGGTAATGATCGGTCAGTAGAAGTGGGATAAATGCGGTTATCGTTTATCTCTTTAAACCACTCAGCCTGAAAACATACCCATCAAAATTTAAGGAAAACATACAGAAGTTCATGAAAACCTAAACTGTAAAAATGGGTTTTTCTATTATGTCCCGAATGGAACAGAAAAATGTAATAACTTAAACTCATCTAATCTAGAATAGTTAACCAGTATATAAGATGGCCACTCAGGTCTCTCTCAGCTTCGTTGAACATCCACGAAATAAAAATAAATGTGTAGCGTGTAAAACATAACATTCTTTCAAGTTAAAGTCAAAATAAAACGAAAACTAGCTCAAAAGAGGATAACGATAATTTCCATTTGATAACGAAAGACTAACATTGTATGGAAAAAACAGCATAAACTATATAAAATAAAATGCTTACTTGTGAATGTTACTTTTCTAAATGTTGACACCGAGTCTGGCATGAAGAATCCAAATATTCTCATATAATATTAAATGAGTAAACGAATACTTACTTAGCAGTAATAATTATCAAGAAAATGTTCATATATAAAAACCCTTAAAATATATGGATATGCATTTAAGCATTTGCGATACGTAATTGTGAACCTTATTATCTATAAGAACTTAAAGACGATGTAGTGCCTTGCCTGGGGAATCTCTCTGGAACTAAATGAATACTCCTGTTTAAATCATCAGCTATAACTATCAAGAGACTCGAAATGTCTGTAAAGGTGTGGTCGGGGGGGGGGGGGGGAATAAGCAAATAATCGAAATAATTGTTATGCTGTCAAATATTCAACCTCGAGTGAAGAATTATCAGTTGACAATCACTTAAATAGTGCACTGAAAACACGAGAAAATCGTGAATTGCAAGCAGAAAACGCGATGAAATAACTACCGGGAACTGGAGACAAAAATATTTAGCAGAGGATGAATAACGTGAATAATTTCATTTACTCACTCTATGTCGTGAGTGAATCAATTAATTACTAATTTCATGTTCCTAACTACAAAACAACAAACAAAAATATAGAATACAGGTCTTAGTATTTGACAGCATTCCAATCGAGTTAAACAAAGAATGAAATTGTAGTGTAATAATTTCAAAAGACTGATTTAGAAATATCCAAAGTTTTCACAACGCTTGCTAAAGTAAACACAGAACAGCCAAAAATAAATGTAACATAGACAAAGCATTCAAAAGATAGCCAACGCAATAATGCACGACTAAAATAAACAGCCCACGCTTTCTCTGCACAGCCAAAGTAAAAAAATCACTTTTACAGTAAATGCTTTTACAGCACGATCAAATAGGGCCAGTTTTTAATATAGCGCACGCTTTAACAGCAAACACCCACCGCTTTTAAAGCACAGCCGAAGTAAAATGACCACACAGCACGATACTCAAATAAGTATACTTATTTTTCATTGCAGTTCTTGCCAAGTCTTATATAAATTACATATCCATCTTACTATCTACATTAAGCTACAACTTGCACACCATTTGAAAATAGTAGTTTACATATTAAACATTTCATTTAGATAGAACTCGACAAAAATAAATTACAGACAACATTTCAAAGTCTAGCAAAAATGAAACGGCTAACGGTTTCGCATCACAGACTCTAAATACAAGAGTGCCAGAATGTCACAATATACACCCGTCACAGCAAATTTCTTTACACTAGCACCTGTATTTGCAAATGGATTTTTAATTGTGTGGTTGTTTAGTAATTATTGTTATTCTTTTGTTTTTCAAAGTCCACAAAAACCTCCTTACCAGGTAGAGATACATTAAAATACACCTAAAATTTGAAAGTAACATCTATGTTGTACCACAGAAGAGTGGTCTTGGTTTTCCCCTACGGTCAATTACAAAAATGTTACAATATCAGTTATTTATAGCAACAACTAAGGGAAGTTAATATTTAGAAAAATAAAAAAAAAACAAAAAAAAACAAACAAACAAACAAACGAAAAAACATAGAAAATCCTTTCCATGTAGAGATAGATAAATACACCTCAAAATTGGATGTAACATGCATATTGTACTATAGAAAAGTGGTCTCGAATTTTCCCTACGACTAGTAATGAAAATATTACAATAAGCTATTTATAGTAACAACAAAGGGAAGTAATTCTAAAGAAGGGACCTGCGTATGACACTCCGTCTCATGATGGTGTACACAGTGCCAAGTTAATCAAAATCCCTCCATGCCTGAAGAAGAAATGCTCCGGACAAAGTAATTCTTGTATTTGACATTTGGACTCTGAGTGTGACCTTGACCTTAGACTTAGGGATCTGATTATTGCGCATGACACCCCGACTGATGACGGTGAATAACTGTGCCAAGCTTCATCAAAATCCCTTCAAGCATGAAGAAGATATGCTCCGGACAAAGTCCGTGGACGCCGCCCGCCCGTCCGCCCCCAGGGGCGTTGCCATGATACGTCCCGTTTTTCAAACGGGCGTATAAAAATACAACAACATTCTCTCATGTTATCAGGGTAGTTGTATCCAAATGCTGAAACTTCCTGAAATATATATCCACTAAAACGATATACGTTAAACTAATCACAACAGCTGAAAGTAACACTTAATATATAAAACACTTATTTGGCTAGTCAGCTCTTTTGCGTTATAATCAGTCGAAACAGTAAGAACTTTTACAGTACAGTTAAAACAAAACGGACATAACTTTCTTAGCAAATTGAGCTTAACAGGCAACATTTAACCGTACAAGCATAATGTAAAAAACAGTGATTTCGCTTATCATTTTGAAACACGTTTGAAGCGACTCCCTATATTACAAATTTATACTTAGCTATTCATTGTTGTTCTTAGCTCAACAGCTTCTGAAATAATTAATATATCCACCAACGTATTTTACACTGATCTGAAAAGAACATTAAAAGATTAAAGGTTGAGCTAGAAAAAAAGTCACAGCACAATTAAAGTAAAAATGGAATACGTCAAAAATGAAAAGACAAAATCACTGTCGTTTTTAACACAACTTCGTTTATCAAAATATAATAATCATTCATTAATGCAGTACCCAATTCTGTAGCTAATGATTTCACAACACAGAAATAAGACGGTCAACAAAATGATATATAACTAAAATAAAAACAGCCAACACTTCCATAGCACGGCCGACGTTAATTACTATACCTAACGTTTTCGCAACACTAGTAATAAGGCAGTCAGCACAATTATGCACGACTAAAATAAAACCGCCCACACTTCAAAATACGGCCAAAGTAAAAGTGTCATGGCTAATGTTTTCACAACACTGACAATAAGGCAGTCAACGCAGTAATGCACGATTAAAATAAACAGCCAACGCTTTCCAAGCACGGCCAAAGTAAACGGTTTCTTTTTCACCAAAAAGTGCTAATGCTTTCCCAGCACGACCAAAGTAAAACGGTCACTATTTTCGCATTACCATATACAATACAATATTTCTTTATTGCGTCAGGAAAAAACAACAACATACATATGGGTAACAACAAGAAAGTACAATTAAATAACTTCTTTTTGTATAAATTTATAGTAAACACTGTAATAGGTCGTGGTAAGGGACAGTATTATTTGTTTGTCCGCTTGATTTGAAGTATTGATTTCAATACTGTAACAGTATATACTAGTAGGTAACCAGCTCACCTGATCCAAGTGAGTAAATAACGATTGTCTTTTACGAGAAATACTACACTATAATCCATAAAGGGTCACGAGGAAAGTATTCAATGTTGGGAGAATTGCACTTTATGAATGAGTAGGTAACATTTGTGTTTTGCGATTAACTTGAATAGATTTGGATTAATACAAACATATTTCTACTGAACATCCTTCATAATATAGGATATAAATGTGCTAAGAGATTTTGATGTTCATAACTTGGCTGTGTTAAATAATGTTAGGATTTCTGGGATTAGCTGGATTCTTTTAAATCTGAAGCGATTACAAACAAGTAAATTAAATAATGATATTAATCGCCTAATTCTATGGAGCATGAGGAACAATTCCTGTCATAATCATTGTATGGAATATTGACCAGCGGTCGGTCTCAATAGCCAATTTATGATTTGCAGAACGATATTTAAAAATTGGTAAGTAACTAAGTATAGATGCTTAGGTAATATGTTAGATAGTCCTCACAAGCATGCAAGTTGATCTTTAAAAAGGCCGTAAAGCTTACCCATATTAGAAGCTTGCATTTCACCGTGCCAATTCGAAACGAACTGGTCAATCAATGTTTGTTTTCCTAATCACCCAGCATTGAACACTAGTCATACATAGATGTACAATTAATGCAGATAATCTCATTAAACAATAAAAAAGCTTGCTTAATCTGTTTTATCTTGTAAGTTGCCTTTATCACAACAAAATAGTCTATGTATTAAAGTATGAAAATGATCCATACTGATATCAATAGTAACGATCAAGGAGTGTTTGAATATATAAAAATGGTGAATTTCCATTATCATAGGGAAGGTCCCACGGTTCGTCTGGACATATGGAATCTCCTTTATCAAAGAATCGTGTTCCGTAATCCTAGACACTGTCTTAGAGGAATAAGGTCAGTAATTCGGTCGAAAATTTGCTTCCGTAGTGTAATTCTAAAGGATAAAATAGATCCTAATTTTCCCATTTTTGCGCAAATTCGTGTAGAACGAGTGCTTTAGGCACATTTTTTCACCCAGTCTGGCTGAATACGTTCTGCATGAAATAAGACGGATTTCATGTTTATACACCTCATATGGCAAGTTTTGCAGATCGAAACCGAAATTAGGGATTCATTGTGCGGTCAAGAGCAAATATGGGTCATATTCAGCGAACATGTAGCAGAACACAACCGACTGGTATTTCACTAGGAACTATTCAATCCCCTATTTTCTTTTCATTTTTGTCGTTAATTTATGATAGAACTTTCATGAAAGATAGGTGCAGGAAAAAGTGATGTTTTTAAAGATACGTAAAGACGACCTGAAGTTGTCGTTTGTATATGAAACAGAGAAGGATTTGAATTACTGACCTAAATTTTATCAAATAAGACATTATTAAGCGGAGACAATAAGTGATGGAAAATAATGATGAAAAAAATCCCACCTCTGTGTAATCGTAGATACTTCGCATCTTTGGATGAACTCACTTTGTAACAAAGACATAAGAAACTTATCCCCAATGATAACGTGATTCCCGCGCAAACTCGAAGACGCGTCCATCTCATGATAGTTTATGAAATAGTTATCCATACATGACAAGTAAATAACAGTATTATTTATTTTAACTGTCCAATACCGTATACGGTGTATAGCTCAGTCGGGTAAAATGCAGAAAACAACAGAAATAGGAATGTTTAACTCTCTGTTCAAATCATTGTAAATGACATAATGTAGTATGTCAGATTTTTATTTTTCTAAGTTTAACTTACCACCCATAATTATTATAAGCATCAGACATTTCCCCTGCAATTACAAACACTGCAGACTGACGTAAAACGTATTTTTAAACAATATCTAAACTAATAGCCGTAGTCTGAAAAGTTAAATTATAACATTTAAGATATTTAATTTTTCATACACACATAGGTACTATATACACAACATCATTAGAGTTCACGTATCGAAAAGCACTATAAAGTGTAGATTTACTTCTGTCTATTACATTTTTATATAACAATAACTTTACACCATCCTAGTTATGCACTGTCAAATATTTTTACTTAAAACAAGAGCGTGAAAATGTGTACTTTTAATATAAGGGATTTGGTGATCATGTATTCCATTGGTTAAAACTAAGAAATTTTGATATATGCTTAATCTAAGACGTTGAATGAGGAGGTATCGCATGTTTTAGTGGCAATAGTTCAAACAGCCTTGGTCTGGCGTACAAAACACACCGAAACAAAACAATACACGTTACATTCTTACCACAAACCGACTATCTTTTGTAGGCTCGATTATTTTTTAGTATCCAACAGTATTCTAATTAACATTGAAAAGTATGAAATACCGACTGGTTTACGGTCAAACCACTCATTAGTATATTGTACAATTTGATTTACCAAACAAATTCGAGGATCCGGCTATTTCAAATTAAACTGAAACTGAATAATTTGATTAAACGCCCATTTTTATACAGTAATATGTTTAATGACGTGGTACATAGTAATAGTAATAATAATAATTATTATTATTATAACAATAATTATAATGGCAATGATAGTATACTGAAAGGAAAAAGAAACGTATATGTTTTAATTTTGCATAATTTTTGTACGAATAGGAAGTACGAATAATAAACAAGATAAAATTTGCCCATAGACTAATGTCGTGTACACAGGTTGTAACATGTCTAACTCACTGAACCGTCACAATTTCGCACGTGATTCGCTGATTAGCACTTTTCACCCTTTGCACGTGCAATTCGTGAGCCGCGGACTTTATACAGTGAAAAATCATATCGGACAGATTCTTTACGTCGTTTGGTTCAATTCCATAAAATTTGTTTTGATACGTAACGTCGTGAAATGCCACTACCAGCCGAAAGAGACAGAGGACGTGTAGTTGATTTGTTAATGCAAGGTTTCGCGCATACACGGGTCGCATGACAGGTTAGTGTTGTCCAGTCAACCGTCAGCCGACTTCGGCAACGTTTACATGCAACAGGACGGTTAGTGAACAGACCTCGCAGTGGACGTCCCCATGAGACAACCAGACGTCAAGATCGTGCGATACGTTTGGCACATCTGCGTTACCCGTTCAGGACGGCGGTGGAAACAGCATTAGACATGCCAGGACGTTACAAGAAAAGGTTTTATCCCAAAACTGTGCAAAATCGTTTGAAGGAAGTAGGCTTGAACGCCAGACGACCTTACGTTGGACAACAACTAACGCAGAGAAGACACGTCAGAACAAGATGAACTGGTTGCGACGACACAACCTTTATCAGTTTCTATGCACCGATGGAGACAAGTCCTATTTAATGACGAGTAGTGATTCACCCTTCACCGTGCTGACAGACGCATACGCGTTTATCGACGTCGGGGAGAACGATTCACGGACACATGCGTCATGAAAATTGACATATTTGGTGGTGGCTCGGTAATGGTGTGGGGCGTCATTGCCCATGGACTCAAAACGCCTCTAATTGTGGTCAACGGAAACTTAAATGCCATTCAGTACAGAGACAGAACTCTCCGTCAGTGCGTTGTCTCCATCGGTGCATAGAAACTGATGAAGGTTGTGTCGTCGCAACCAGTTCATCCAGGTCTGACGTGTCTTCTCTGCGTAAGCTGTTGTCCAACGTAAGGTCGTCTGGCGTTCAAGCCTACTTCTTTCAAACGAGTCTGCACAGTTTTGGGATAAAACCTGTTGTTGTGACGTCCTGGCATGTTTGCTGCTGTTTCCACCGCCGTCCTGAACGGGTCACGCAGATGTGTCAAACGTATCGCACGATCATGACGTCTGGTTGTTTCATGGGGACGTCCACTACGAGGTCTGTTCACTAACTGCCCTGCCGCATGTAAACGTTGCCGAAGTCGGCTGACGGTTGACTTGACAACACCAAGCTGCCTAGCGACCCGTGTATGCGCGAAACCTTGAATTAACGAGTTAACTGCACGTCCTCTGTCTCTTTCGGCTGGCAGTGGCATTTCACGACGTTACGTATCAAAACATTTTTTTTTTTAATTGAACCAAACGACGTAAAGGATCTGTCCGATATAATTTTTCACTGTATAAAGTCCGCGGCTCACGAATTGCACGTGCAAAAGGGTGAAAAGTGCTAATCAGCGAATCACGTGCGAAATTGTGACGGTTCAGTGAGTTTGACATGTTGTTACAATCTGTGTACACGACATTAGTCTATGGGCAAATTTTAATTTGTTCGTTACTGGTACTTCAAAAATTATGCAAAATTAAAACATATACGTTTCTTTTTCCTTTCAGTATACTATCATTGCCATTATTAATATTGTTATAATAATAATACTAATTATTATTATTATTATTATTATGTACAACGCCATTGAATATATCACTGTATAAAAATGGGCGTTTAATCAAATTATTCAGTTTCAGATTAATTTGAAATAGCCGGATCCTCGAATTTGTTTGGTAAATCAAATTATACAATATACTAATGAGTTGTCTGACCGTATACCAGTCGGTATTTCATACTTTTCAATGTTAATTAGAATATTGTTAGATACTAAAAAATAATCGAGCCTACAAAAGATAGGCGGTTTGTGATAAGAATGTCACGTGTATTGTTTTGTTTCGGTTTGTTTTGTACGCCAGACTAAGGCTGTTTGAACTATTGCCACTAAAACATGCGATACCTCCTCATTCAATTCTTAGATTAAGCATATATCAAAATTTCTTTGTTTTAACCAATCGAATACAGGGTCGCCAAGTCCCTTTACATTAAAGGTACACATTTTAACCTCATGTTTTAAGTAAAAATATTTGACAGTGCATAAATAGGTGGGTGTAAAGTTATTGTTATATAAAAATGTAATAGACAGAAGTAAATCTACATTTTATAGTGCTTTTCGATATGTGAACTCTAATGATGTTGTGTATATAGTACCTATGTATGTATGAAAAATTAAATATCTTAAGTGTTATAATTTAACTTTTTAGACTATGGCTATTAGTTTAGATATTGTTTAAAAAGTACGTTTAACGTCAGTCTGCAGTGTTTGTAATTGCTGGAAAAAAGTCTGATGCTTATAATAATTACGGGTGATAACTTAGAAAAATAAAAATCTGACATACTACATTATGTCATCTACAATTATTTGAACAGAGAGTTAAACATTCCTATTTCTGTTGTTTTCTGCATTTTACCCGACTGAGCTATACACCGTATACGGTATTGGACAGTTAAAATAAATAATACTGTTATTTACTTGTCATGTATAGATTACTATTTCATAAATTATCATGAGATGGACTCGTCTTCGAGTTTGCGCGGGAATCACGTTATCATTGTGGATTAGTATCTTATGTCTTTGTTACAATGTGATTTCATCCAAAGATGCGAAGTATCTACGATTACACAGAGGTGGGATTTATTTCTTCATTATTTTCCATCACTTATTGTCTCCGCTTAATAATGTCTTTTTTGATAAATGTTAGGCCAGTAATTCAAATCCTTCTTTGTTTCATATAAAAACGACAACTTCAGGTCGTCTTTACGTATCTTTAAAAACATCACTTTTTCCTGCACCTATTTTTCATGAAAGTTCTATCATAAATAAACGACAAAATGAAAAGAAAATAGGTTATTGAAAAGTTCCTAGTGAAATACCAGTCGGTTGTGTTCTGCTACATGTTCCCTGAATATGACCCATATTTGCTCTTGACCACACAGTAAATTCCTACTTTCGGTTTCGATCTGCAAAACATGCCATATGAGGTGAATAAACATGAAATCCGTCTTATTTCATGCAGAACGTATTCAAGCAGACTGGGTGAAAAAATGTGCCTTAAGCACTCGTTCTACACGAATTTGTGTAAAAATGGGAAAATAAGGATCTATTTTATCCTTTCGAATTACACCACGGAAGCAAATTTTCGACCGAATTACTGACCTTATTCCTCTAAGACAGTGTCTAGGATTACGGAACACGATTCTTTGATAAAGAAGATTCCATATGTCTAGACGAACCGTGAGATGTTCCCTATGATAATGGAAATTAAACAAAATTCACCATTTTTATATATTCAAACACTCCTTGATCGTTACTATTGATATCAGTATGGATCATTTTCATACTCTAATACATAGACTATTTTGTTGTGATGAAGGCAATTTACAAGATAAAGCTTTTTTTATTGTTTAATGAGATTAATTGCATTAATTGTACATCTATTTATGTTTGTTTGTTTTTTTTTTTTTGGGTTTAACGCCGTTTTTCAACAATATTTCAGTCATGTAACGGCGGGCAGTTTACCTAACCAGTGTTCCTGGATTCTGTACCAGTACCAACCTGTTCTCCGCAAGTAACTGCCAACTTCCCCACATGAATCAGTGGAGGACTAATGATTTCAGACACAATGTCGTTTATCAAATAGTCACAGAGATCATACACCCCGCCCGAGGATCGAACATCTATTTATGACTAGTGTTCAATGCTGGGTGATTTACTTAAACTGGTACTATTTCCAGCAGCATCGGCCTAGACTGGATGCTGGGGAGGTAAATCCTGTATGAAATTTTACAGCTGTAAAGGGTCTGTATTTTTGTTCAAAATGACAGTTAATATCATTTCAAATTTACACCTGTAGATTTCATATAACAATATTGATTTTACATCTGTAAATTTCAAGTAACAGCTGTAAAACGACTGTAAACAAGTTCGAATTATGCAAATTAGAAACAGCTGTAAAAAACTTACAGCTTTAAAAATGCCTCAGAGTTACTGCTGTAGAAATATTAAAGGTATTGAAAAAGAAGACCTTATTTTAAGGGACGAAAGCAGATGTACAAAAAGTTTTAGGATGAATTATGTTTCTCTAGAAAGTGTAGCAATTACTACAAAAAATGGCAAAATAAATGATCTTGTAAGTAAAAATCAATATGAAATATGGTTTCAGTATAGCATTTTCAAAATTCAAGAGTAGAATACAAAGCAGAAATTATGCATCAGGTCGTGTTTATAAAACTTTCTTTGTCATGAAAACATATGACAGTTTTGTAATCATTTCATTTAAACTTATCAGCTTCAAATCTAGTGTAAAGAGTTAATGCATGTACTTATACATGTCCTTTTACAACTATATCACATAATAAAACAGTTGCACTTATTAAATAATGGTTAAAATTCCAATATTTTAAAGGATGTGGTATCTCTGTGAACTTCAGTAATATCCCGTCAAAATTAATTAAAGATGGCTGACAGTACTCGTGTTCCCTCCAGAAAAGTTACAGCTGTTA
This sequence comes from Mercenaria mercenaria, assembly GCF_021730395.1. Lineage (NCBI taxonomy): Eukaryota > Metazoa > Mollusca > Bivalvia > Venerida > Veneridae > Mercenaria > Mercenaria mercenaria. Next base: position 14,143,585 of record NC_069374.1, read on the forward strand.
TTTTGAGACATGAACATTTTACAGCTGTATTTTTGTGAACTGCGTGTTTTACACCTGTAAAATTCAACTGTATTTCTGGTTATTTTCCACTTACAGGATTTTTTACAGCTGTAATTTCAAAGTACAGGCCCCGTGTTCACAAAACTATTTTTTCAGTCTCAGCTGAGTTTGAGTTTGAACTTTTTATATCAATTTTACTAAAACTTCAAGGTTAAATTCTAACTCGGACAGACCATCATTACTGAAAAATCGTTTGAAAATCGTTATTAATTTAAAATTTAGTTTTAACCATGCTATTTAGATATAAATGACAAATGAAGTTTCATTATCAAACTCAGCTGAGATTGAAAATGTTTTGTGAACACGGGCCAGTTCATTTACAGACGTTTTACAGCTGTAAAACAGTTCATATTTTCATACAGGAATTTTGACACCTGCCTTAGGCTCGGCTGGAAATAAATTGTTCCATCCATTCCAGCTGGGGACTTTCGTCGGCTACCCACGTTAAACAAGAAACTTTACATTTAACTTTTATCTATTTAAAAATCTTGAATGACAATTTTACGGTGTTCCGTTAAGGCCAGCGCCTGCTCCCTGTGAACGCGAAGCGTGAAGGAACGACGGCACGATGGCGAAGCGCGACAGTACGATGGTAACAACACGACAGTGCGATGGCGAAGTGCGACAGTACGATGGCGAAGCGCGACACTACGATGGTGAAAGTCCGTCGTACTGTCGCACTTCACCATCGACCTGTCGCGCTTCACCATCGTAGTGTCGCGCTTCGCCATCGCACTGTCGCGCTTCACCATCGTAGTGTGACCATCGTACTTTCGCGCTTCGCCATCGTACTGTCGCGTTTCACTGTCTTTTCTCTGTTTTCTTAAAAGGCCGACTCTAATTAAACTCTGTATTGTATAGTTCAGTACGACGGACTGTACTGTCACCATTGTAGTGTCGCGCTTCGCCATCGTACAGTCGCGCTTCGCCATCGCACTGTCGTGTTGTCACCATCATACTGTCGCGCTTCGCCATCGTACTGTCGTGTTTTGCCATCGTACCGTCGTACCTTCGCGCTTCGCGTTCACAGAGAGCAAGCGCTGGCCCTAACGGAACACCGTACAATTTGTAGTGCAATATCACTCAGTGAGTGCAAGCTATTTTGTATAGAATTTTGCCCACGCATTTCGGTTTTGATCTAAATTTAAAAGCCGCCTCATTTTCTTTCAGAATACGTTCCTGATTTAAATCGCACATTCGAAAGAGTGTGGGAAACGATCAATATACCTTTGTCTTTAAGAAAGGACATACACGGAAGCATATTTCGTGGGGTTAATGCAGAAAGGAGATAAGTGCCTTCTTTATTAATATACAGATGTTTCCTTTCTGCATTAAACCGACGATTTCATGATTTGACCGATAAGAAATTACGTGCAACAATATTATGCGCAATTTCTTCGTATTATTTATAAATAGAATTTAAGGCCAGTTCAACAATTGCTATTTCTTAATAATTTTATAAATTTGACATACTGACATATTAATCTTTAAAAAAAATCTATATGTCATCCATAAATTATACTTTGTGTGTTTTTCTTTTATAAAATATTTATTGTATAGATAAGATAAAAGATAAGATAACAACTTAACAACAACGATTTTCTGACGGTTACATACTAAGCGTACAAATGCAAATATCATACAACTTATTTCCAGTATGGCCTTCAATTAAATTTCATGTACATTCATACATTTACACAATCATACAGTCAATTTTTATTCAAACATTTATACAAAAATACACATATCAGAATAACTTAAATATTTCTTCGACAAAACACGTCTCAAATCATAGAAGTCTTAAAAGCATAATATACAAAAATTGTAAGTATAACAGTAGAAGTCTAGAATTTGTTGTCACAATCCACGCATACGGGTATATATTTGATGCTCACCAGAAATGTAAAATACATAATTATGTAACAATACTTGCATGTATAATTATAACAGAAAAGTTGCAATAATGTTTAACCGCATTTAAGTTGGATAAGGTTATCCTTCTTGTTTCATCACATCGTAATATCACACGACAACAAACATTCGGGCTTTAAAATTCAAACCCTTGCGACACTACCTATTGCAAACCTGGTAAAAGGAAAGTCTGTCCATGTAATAATATACATGTTCCAGATTTGGATTGTAAGATAATACAATTATTACTATTATTGTTAACCGAATTATTCAACATTCACGTTCATTTGAAGAAAACATAATAACATTAATGCAACAACATTTTTGCTATTACAAGTAAAAAACTACGAAAAAAAAAATGCAGCAAGAGAAAATTATTAAAAGCACGCTTGAACGCAGACATACTAAAGACGATTAATCGAGAGAGTTAAATGTACACATGGCTTTAGTTTTGTTGAAATTTCGTTCTCTTGCAATAATCTTATGATTTGTTAATCACAATGAATTGCTGATTTTTTGTCTGCATGTAGTTATTCTGCAAATATAATGATAACATTTCTAAAGTGCATATAATTTAAGAAATGTGAGGAGACTTGAATTACGAAATGAGTTCTTCGTTTGATACAAACATAAACTAGTGTAATAATTGTGTGAAGAGATTCAAGGTTATTTGACAAAAAATGTTCTTCTATCATTGGATTTCTTTTTAGAAGACAGCATTTTGGTACTGGGAGCCGGCATGTCAGGAGTCAGTACAGCAAAGGCGCTACATGATGCCGGGTACAAGAATATCCTGATGCTTGAAGCGACGTCTAGAATTGGCGGACGGATTAAACATGAACGACTTGGCAACTACACGGTTGAGTTGGGTGCCATGTGGATCTACGGCAAAGGTTCAAACCCCGTATACAATATGGCTAAGAGGCATAACATATCTTACACAGACAATTCCCTAAATGACTGGACAGTGCGAGATGAAAACGGAAATGACGTCACCGGAGCAGCGGGTTTTGCTTACTCTAAGTTGCAAGACGCTCTCACAAATTCTAGGCAGCTGATACAGAAGGCTGAAGACGACTTTTCAGTTTTAGCGGGACTGCGGAATTCAGATTGGAGACCAACGAATGCAGTTGACGACGTCATAGAAACTTACCTACTGGATTTTGAAACCGGTATGCCTCCATCAACATTGTCCGGTAAGAAACTGCACTTAGATGATACTTTTGAGGATTTTGGAAATTATGATATGATGGCAGTCAAACATGAGACTGGTTTTACGGATATAGTGAAAGGTTTACTTGAAGGTTTCATGCCTGAAACAGATCCTCGTCTTATGTTTAATAACACGGTAGTATTGATTGAACATGGAAATGATTCGGTTAGAGTATTTACTGATGACGGAAGAATGTTTGAAGCTGATTTTGTTGTCGCTACATTCAGTTTTACAACAACGAGAAGTAAAATTCTCTCCGCCTTTGCCACCGAAAAAACAATTAGCAATAGATATGTTTGGTTTCTGCCGATTCACTCATATATACGTCCAATTTCCACGTTCTTTCTGGGACGAAACAATGTACATTCTTCGCGCATCTAAAATTCGGGGACATTTCAGCTGCTGGCAAAACCTGAACACGCTTTACTCGGGATCGAACATTCTACATCTTTCTCTGTTTGGAGACGACGTAACATGGGTTGATAGGTCAACCGATGACATGGTCATACAAGAAGTTCTGAACATCTTGCAATCACTATACCCGAACGTTACCATTCCAAAACTGTCCGGGTTCAAAGTTTCCCGGTGGAACACGGATCGACTGACACGAGGAGCGTTTAGCTACTGGCCTACCGGATTCACTGTTGAAAACATGAAGAACCTCCAGGCGCCGAATGGGCGGTTATTCTTTGCCGGGGAGCATCTAGATCCTCTTCATTATGGGTTCGTCCACGGTGCGTATAGATCTGGCCAACGTACCGCGGATGAGCTTGTACAGTGTATAGAAAACCCGACAAAGTGTGCATGGTCATCCATGACGTCAGATGAATAAAAAGGGGTCAATGTTTAGGTGAAGCAGGGGAATATAGGACAAGTGTCTTGACATCTCATTTTGAAATTGTTTCATCTTTGTTGGTAACAGTTATCCAGCAAACAGAAGACGTCTTGAAGACGTCTTCATTTGATTGTATTATGGTCACGACGTCTGTGACCAGAAAAGACGTCTTCTTATGTAGTTTTTACCTACAAAATAAAGACGTCTTTAAATTAATAGACGTTTTAAAGCAAAATTGAATCAAAGCATAGTAACGGGGCACTTGCGTCTTCTTCCGGCGATTTTCATATGTATAGTTCTTTTTCTTATCTCAAAACTGCATGGAAGTCGAAACAGCAGGATCTTGGGGTAGATACAGGTCTAGTTTCTAGCTTGGTGGACCCTACTGACTTCTGCTGTTGTTTTAGCAGGGTCGGTCGTTTGTACAAACATTTTTAACAAGGTAGCGGAGTTTAAAGACAACAACCCATGAATTAAAGAAGTAGGGTTGCAAAAAGTTTTAATGTTTTGGTGTCACGATTACGTGAGCCGTGACGTCAATACATTTTATTTCTAGGGTCGGCTAAACAAGAAGTTGATTTCGCAGAAATGTGTAGAATTATACAACCCTTGCTCCAAGAATTGTGAAAGTTGGTGTATTATGTGATATCTTGTTAAATTTTGAAAAATAATTAGATTTTTCTATTCTACTCGATACTTTAAACCTAGCTACATAGAAATAGTTTTTAAAGTTTGTCTTCTTGCTTATAGACTAAGTTAGGAATAAGATTCTTATTTGTCAAAACATTATTCTATATATCTGAAAATTGTGTTTTTGATATGTGGAAGTCGACAAAATGGCTCTTCTTAATAAGTAGCCTTATTTTTTAATACATAACGAATTGTCAAGAAAACATTCACTCAAACATTATATGTACAATAGACTGGTGAACATAGAAAGTAGTATTGATTAGGTCAAGAATGTGTATTATTTGTTGTTGCCTGCTGTCAACTGTAGATTTGTTCTTTAGTTTTCGAAACGCTATAACATACTGTAATCCAAAGACCGTCACGCAGAGGTACATCCAAAATGGTATACATGTGTAGCTTTTGAATTCTGAACCTTTCTAGAACAGTTCTCACTTATATGCCAATCCTGCTAGAACAAATCATAATTCTCGTTTAATTTATCTATCAAAATAGAGAAAAGTGGAAACTTCACAGGTCGCTATTTAGCAACTGTACAAAAAAAACTTGAAACCTAGCAAAAAGTCATGGGAGGTGAGAAAATTTAAAATCTTGGCGATCTGATTACTAGGAGAATGATCTTGGAATTTAAATTTTGAGGTGTTGAATGTTTGGAGTTGAACTTTTCTGTGTGTTGTGCCTGCAGTAAGTGTATTCTAATACTGTACGATGTGCATTGCCTGTAGTCGTCTGATTTTACAATATTATTTTCATATCCTTCTAATTTACGCTTGATAATTCTTTTGATTTACTAATTTATCATCACAATTTAGCAATTGTTGGAAATATGCTTCCACTTACAATTATAGAAAAAAAAACTTGACACATAGCAAACATAAATAATATTAGAGTTGACCTATTGGAGATCTGATTACTTAGAGAATAGCATTTGATACCCTGGCGAGCAGTAGGCCCACAATGACACTTTTGTTTGTTTTATCTTTCTTGAATGATAAGCGCAGTTTGGAAACAAAGGAAGCGCAATTATGTACACAATGAGTTTGTAGTTTCTGTTGAATAAACATTGTTTGGAAACACAAATATGGTATAGGTAGACAGCAGGAAATACAAACTTTACTTTAACTTTATCAAACAGCTTCGACTAACATTTTGAAGCATATAACGTAGCTTAAAACATCAGCAGACATTCTTCTTACAAACAAGCACAAATAAGGCTGATATTTGACATGAAAATATGTTTTACTAGTCGGGAAAAATCTATTTATATGGACTAAATTCGAGTAGACCATGGTGGCATATCCGGCGGATAACTACCTTCGAATTCGTGCCTTAAATACCAGCTCCTGTGAAAGTGAAGGTTACACACTTATTACTAGTTCGATAAGTAAACGTCGGACTTCAATATTTTACGATTTTGACATTTCATATAGTCCGATGTTTTATCGAAGTTTTTATAAATTTCCCGGTAGACCTTTCCGCAAAATATCTTGCGGAAGGTTTTACAAGTTCACGGTGGAAGTGACTAAAATGTGATAGGTAAATACCAACAACGGACAAAGAAAACCTATTTTACATATCCATTGAACATACTGTCTTACTGAAATTAGCGAACTGTCCTCAAGTGTGAAATTTACATCCATTTGCTTTTGCATCACAACACGAAACTGTCCAATTTTCTTTATTATAAAAATTATTTTAGACGCAAAGTATTCTCATGGTAGGATTTTATAAAAAAAAATGCGGCCCGTTACTAAGGTATTGTCTGTGTAGTGTGCATATGATTATAGTTGATGGGTGTAACCAGCATTTATTGGTTGTGTTAAATTAAAATTTTTTTCATTAAGTTATGAGTTCATATAAAAGCAGTTTAAAAATCTAGTCTACATGCATTCGACGGTACAAGTGCGTTAAATAATGGCCGTAGATTTTTTTTACTAGTGCGTTGTATTGTTCATGATATTTAATTAAATTACGCTAGAATATTCTGTGCTATGTGTCGGGGAAGTAATTCCTGGCGCAGTTTAAATTATGGTAAACCAATGTATCACGTGTTTGAGTGTTTTCCTACGTTACACTTCAATAAAATAAGGTTGGAATTTTTGCTATGTAAATGGCTGTCATTCAATTAAACTTGACACAGGGACATGTTGAACGTCCAAATATTATAAGGCGCCCTGTGCAAATTTAATGTTATTGAACTAACTTCTTACCAGAACCACATGTTTTTCGAAAGGTTTCAACCTTTCTGTGCTTTCAGCGCTTTGATTTATGTTGTGATATGCGTTATGACGCCTATAAAATATTTTTATATAGTGAAGATTCATATCTCTATGCACTTTTTTGTTTTTCTAAAAAACAAATTTTTTCAAATTGATAATATTGTTTACTTCCTGTAAATATAGATCGGCCACGTTTATTGAGCCGTGACTAATTTATGCAAAACAGTTGATTCGCCAAAAAAGGGTACGAACATATATGTAATACATGTACATAGTTAAGTGGTATAAGTTATCGAGATGAATGTAAACGAATGCATGACACAAAGGATATGGCGTCGGCTTTCAAGACTTGCTTTTCGAGGTTTGAGCCTTGGTAAGTTTACTTTTTTTCAATCGTTAGTTTTAATAAAGACCTTATTACGGAGGGTTTGCAAACAGTTTCATCTTCAGATCGGTCTAGGTGTATTGCCTATGTACAGCCAGTTGAATAGAAATACTGGGAGTTAGATATTGCTACAGACAATCTCCCAGCACCGGTGATCATACCAGATTCTGATACATCATCTCACCCAGAGACTGACACAGCTGAAGGGTCGTCAACAGACACAGCAAGTGAAGTTGAAATTATATGACATGAATTAAATTGCAATAAAAGTTGCAAAATATATAAAAATATATAGAAACAATGAAAAACAAATATTATCATTAAATTATATAAAATGGTTTCTAAAAAGCGTCTTCAAAGATTCTTTACTAAAATAAAATAAAAATAATTTATACTAGAGAAAAAAATACGGTCGTAATCTGGGCTTGAACTCGCACCTCAAGGTTTGTAATCATTAGCTCTACCAATTGCACCAGCGATATAATCAAGTTCATGGTAAACAAACCATACATATCAACTTACTTTATAGAGGTTTTTCAGATTTTCAGACAGGTATGGACCGAATATCAATATAACCCGATTGAAAAAGTGTATCATTCCGTCACAGCTCAAAAAACGCGGTCGAACTATACTTGGGGTGAAAGTCATATAACAAAAAACTGTACATTTTGATTGGTGGATGAAAATTTACACCGGCTTTGGAATCGAGTAGATAATATTTTCATGAGTGGTGTACAGGTGCTCTGAGCTGCATTGTTAGACAATATAATCCGTTGCAAGAGTCCTGTTGAACTAGCTTACGTCATAAACCTGAATCCCCTCGGTAGTGCAACTGCGGCTGAGTTCGACTACAAACCTGCCAACTCTACCGCTCTGATATGGAGTGGTCACCCGTAAACGATTTACAGTCAACTCGTCCCCTAGTCGACTCGCCCACTAGACAACTCGTCCACAGTTTGGTCATTTCGTATCCCATAACGATTTCAAAAATGGTCATTTCGTCCCCCAATTTTCTGCCCCTTCTTTTTAGTCTTATTTCTTTTGTCAAAGTTTCCTAGATTATGATTAATAAACCTACCTACCTAGTCCTTGTTGTGCCCGGAGGCATATAGGACAAGGACTAGAGCTTTCCACTCTTTTCTGTCTTGTGCTTTCCTCTCCAGCTCTATGATAAATATAATTATGATGTAAAACATCTGTTCTGTAAAATATGTTCTACATAAAAATAAACATGAAAATCTTACTTTAAAAATCTACAATTTCGTTTTGCTCTATAAATACCCGATCGTATGTAAAAGTGCAGAGTGCATGCACGTTTCGTAGCTAAAAGTGTGCATTGACTAATGCGGGCTTGTATCTTCTTCTTGTATATTACCCCATAGACCATAATGCTAAATGACGTCGCCTCGCTTCTTGTATATAAACAATATGGCGGCTTCCTGAAATGTTTTTGATGTATTAAAAAATGGGTGAAGGTCATTTAACAGCTGATTAAAACTGTACATTTTGATTTGTGGATGAAAAATTCCACAGGTTTCCGGATGGAATATATAATATTTTCTTAAGAGGTTTGCAGGTGCTCTGAGACGTATTGTTAGACAGTAAAATCCGTTCCAAAGCTCCTGTGAAAATAGCTTGTAAAACGTCGTAAACCTATATCCTCTGCGGCAGTATTCGACTCTGCCACTCTGATACAGAGTGATATCCCGTAAACGATTCACAGTCAAATCGTCCCCTAGTCAACTCGTCCCTCAGTCAACTCGTCTCCATTCTGTCATTTCGTATCCCTTGACGATGTCAAAGAATGGTCACCCGATCCCCTTCGACCCCTCCTTTTTAGTCCCATTTATTTTGTCAAAAATTCCGAGATTATGATTGATATTATTATGATGTAAAATATGTCTACATAAAACACATGAAAATTCTACTTTAAAAACTACATTTTGTTTTGCTTTATAAATACCCGATCGTATGTAAACTGTGAGTTGCTGTAAGTAGTGACAAATGACTGAAACAATAGGAATTCGTACGTGACTTGGATAGACAAAACGACAGTAAGGTAACAATATATTCTTATATTGTTTTAATTCACGAGTTGTAAGCTACAATATAGAAGACCAATTTTAAGAAAATCCAAATTGGAAGTTAGAAATAACACATACCTGTGAAAATTTGTCATTAGTTTTCACGAGCTGTCAACATTATTTTTATCACTCTATTCTGCAAATGCATTGTTTTTGTAAGTATCTTGGTAGAATATTGTAGTGTGTAACTTACTTTACATTCCACATTAATATTTGTGCTTGAAATTGCTTTCTTGAGCTCACCGAAGTCACGTATGAATTTGTATTGTTTTAGTTTATTGTCTGCAATAAAGGTACCAAACCTCAATATTAAGATATAAGAATTGTTCCTTTCTAGACAAAGGAAACTGTTTGGTTGAATCATAACATAACGGTTTTTGGAAAGAACTGAATATTCTTTGTTTTTTTTTTTTTTTGTTATTCACCGGAAATTCTAAACGTGATACCACCTTAAAGTGTGCATTGACTAATGCTACCGTGTATCTTTTTTAAAGATACTTCTTTTTTGTAGTTAAATTAACACTACTTACTTTACTGCACAGGAACAATAGGGTTGGTATCATTTGACTGCACAGGAACAATAGGATGGGCATCATATGACTGCACAGGAACAATAGGATGGGCATCATATGACTGCACAGGAACAATACTGTGGGTATCCTATAACTGCACAGGAACAATAGGGTGGGTACCCTATGCCTGTACAAGAACAATGGAAGGTAGGTCAAGGTCGGCCACACCCTCGTATGGGGTAATAGTAGACAGTCTCCCTATTATCGATCCCTTGTTCTGTAGGACAATGGTTAGATATACGCGTAAAATCTAAATCTTACAACAATATTCATATCCGTTTCAAATGACTGTATCGCGTTGCTGTTTAATCTTTTATTTACCTCTCATGTCACTATTACTTAATTAATAAACTATTTCACAGTAGCGTATATAGGTGCGATCTGCAAGTCTGAACACGAATGCTTTCTTGATATTCGTTCATGAAATTCATTAAAAATCAGTCACTGAGCACATATTCCTTTCGTCAATGCGTCCGTGTGTCCATGCGTCCGTCCGTCCGTCCGTCTGCAGCCATTTCTAAGTAACCAGCTGGTAGAATTTCATGAAACTTGAAATAAACATAAACCAACATACTGCGATGATGCCCGTCTAGTTTTTTTTTAGTTTCAATTTCCCTTAGAGATATTGCCCTATAATTGTTTAAAAATCCACAGATTTGTACATAACAAACCAACCAATCGGTTGAATTTCATTAAACTTCTTTCATTCTTTTCCATGAACATTTATTGTAAAAATAATTTTATGAAGATGTGTACCCACACAGGTTGTACCGTTCCCCCACCTCACTTCTCCATCCAGTCATGCCCACCACCCGATAATGCTTACCCCCCCCCCCCCCCCCCCACCCTCTCCCCATTTTTTTTTTCATTTTAAATTTTTCATCAGTGCTGATAATTTGTACCCTCACCAGGTCACTCCCGCTGCCCCCCACCCCCTCCCCTCAAAAAAAAAAAAAAAAAAAATAAAAATAAAATAAAAAAATAAGCATTCATTTTCTGGTAAAATGATTTTGACTATTATTTGAAATTATTTGCTTCTTAGTAACATTCTTAACTTTTTGCCGGATATATTTTTTTGCCATTCCTCACCACAAACCCTTTCGGCGGGGGATACCAATTCATTGAATTTGCTTGTTATTATAAAAATAACCGTATCGAATGAATTTGTAACAATGCAGCGTATCATTACTACCGGTAAACTTTTAAGGTGATTAAAGAATAATATTATATTCAAGTTTAAAGGATTATCTCCTTTTCAAGTTTCTATAAATTATTAGATTGAAGATCAGATACCAAACTTTTTTTGTTTGTTTTGTTTTGAGTTTATCGCTGTGTTTCCTCCAACCTTTGTTTAACACCCAAAACCGATTGCATCGCAATGTAGAAATGTCTCTTCATGACTTGACCTTTGATGTTAATCTTCACAGAGTATTTGACTTTGAAAGGAGAAATACACAGTAATTGTACTAAATGTCATATATTGAATCATTTTTTTTTTCAATTATGATAAAAGAGAGGTGAACAAAAGACCTGCACAGTGTTTTAGGATATTAAATTTTCTGTTTTTCTTATAAATGTGAGATGAAAAATATATATGAGGAGGCACAAAGGAGACATTCGTCGGTAGCTGTGCAAAAATAATTATAGAAAAAATATAGCTCTGCTCGATTATATCAGTTCTTATTTAAACGCGTTTGTGTGCAGACCTACTAAGGAAAATGGATCTATTAGAATTACAGAAAAAGAAGACACAAAAGACGGCTCAGTCGCGCGGTAAACAAGAAGCAAAAATATGCTTGAACGACAAAACAAGCCTAGAAGAACGTTAGTCGATATTGAATTGCGACGCATGCAGCAAAAGAGGCGAAAGAGGTCAGATTTGAAAAGAAAGCTATCTACGGAAAAATCGGTCGAGGTGGTCCTAGCAGGAGAAGGCCGTTAATATGGGGGTAAAAATATCGAACATTTATTACCGCCACCGCCGCCGCCGCCGCCGCGAGGAGTATGTCACAGGCGTCAAATGGAGGTTATAAGCGACCATACACGTCTAATAACTCATTCGTCGTGGAAACTTCAATATGTTCATATGCAACATTTGTTCCAAAACGTTCGGTAGACTGTACAATAGGATACGACACGAAAAGATGATGCATGATGCTGAAACTTCGGAAGATATGAGCTCGGACGACGAACCTACCAGCAAAAGACAGAAGCTGGAAGAATCAGACAGCGAGTACGAGGAGACTGAGGAGGAGGAGGAAAAAGAAATGGACACTTCGGATGATGATGATGATGATGACGAGAACCCTTGGGATACGTTTATAGATCTCACCTTCTACCGCTTACAGCTTATACATGTATACGAACAAAATGTTCTTAAAGCCATAAAAACCGAAAGATTGACAGAGGAGGAGGCAAAGACACGTGACATGAAGGACGAGTACAGACAATCTCTTGCGAAATGTTTCTCTAACTTTGTGCTGCTGGAGCGAGATCCCGAGTATAAGATGATAAAAGCGATGACATCCGATTTGGAATTGATGGAGGATTATAATGGCGTGGTCACACTACACGTAGTTAATCGTAGTAAGGAATGATCGTAGCTGATCGTAGTTGATCGTACTAAGCGTAGTTACACGTAGATAATCGTAGTCAAACGTGGTAATGATCGTAGTTCGAATTTATGATTTGTCCGTAGTAAGCAAATAATTTTTCGACATGTTCAAAATCTGACTACGATTAACTACGATGTTTTGACCCTACTGTGACCGTAGTTTGAACGTAGTTGATCTTAGTTAAACGTATTTGATCGTACTTAACAGTAGTGTGTATCATTTTTGATCGTAGTACATGATATGAAACAAGAGCCGATTACACAAAAACTTTACTGTTATATAAATTAATTTCAATTCTAGTATGATAATATCGCTAATTTTAAATACTTAAAAAATTAAATAGAATTTTTTCGGTATTCATGCGAAATGAACAACAGATTTGGATCGGCAAATACATGTACACGAATCGCGCTAGCAATCAACTGTTCATTTACCATGAAGACCGGGAAAAATCCATTTTATATATTGCATTTAAATTATATTTTCTTTGCATTAGTTAGCAAATCTGTGGTATAAATTGATCATTTTTATGCATTTTACTTTTAAATTCAGTTTTTCGGCCATTCTGTTTTATATCATCGTTTTTTTCCTAAGCGGCATACCGAAGCTTTCCCGTCCTACGCAGGCGCAACCACAACGCTTTTCCGTAGCTCAATGTAGTTGATCGTAATTTGTCATAGTTGTTCGTACTTAGATCGTAATATATACGTAATGTAACGTAGCAACTCGTGGTAAGACGTAGTGATACCATAGTTAACCCTACCCGATTTACTCGTAGTTGAACGTACTTGTTCTTACTTACACGTACTTCAACGTACTTAGACTCTCCATATTTTATCTTTTAAACCTAGTTCGAGCGTACTTCAACCTAGTTGACCGTAGTATTACTACGACAAACTACGTTTAAAATGAACTACGACCAACTACGTGCGTGAACGTAAATGTGACCATTGCTTAAAAGCGAATAACTACGCCACAAAAAAGCACAAGTTCTTGTTTGAAAAGGTGCTTAGAATGTACGAGCCTCCTAAAATCCCGAAATTGATTTCAAACAATCAGGCGGGTGGGAAAGCGGCATTGAGCCAAGTTCAAATAGTAGAGACTAGGGCCATACATCAACTAGAACGAATAAAAACAGATCCGGGTGTATCTATCATCGACAGGAAGTACTAAAAGACACATACATCGATCATAAAGTACTGGACGAAAAATTGTGGCTAAATTTGTGTATAGATAAATGATAAATAAAGCGTGTGTTAAACTAATGAGTTTTCCCTCCTCGTCACCTCATTTTCCTTCCTAACAGCCTCACTATTTTTCCTCATTTCCTCATTTTATCTCCTCATCACTCATTTACCCTCCCTACTGATTTTACCTCCTCATTCACTAATTTTACCTACTCATTTACCTCCTCATTTATTCAATTTTCCTACTCATTTACCTCCTCATCGCCTCATTTTCCCTCCATGGGAAAAGTGATGAGTGATTTAACCTTCCGTTCTTTACCGGTAGTAATGATATGATGCATTGTTATAAATTCCTTCGATACTGTTATTGTTATAATAATAAAGGATTAGTTATAATAGGCGTGTGGATATTTTAAAATTTAAGTGTTGAAATGGATACCTGCTACACGCGATAGGGTATTGTTGATATCAAAATAAAATTTCAAATCACGTTAAATCATTGTAATCCTGAGTTAAAACACAACAATTTGAGTTTATTTGCGAATGTGCGAGCTACAGGTACATACCTGGCTAATGTATTCCTATAGAATAAACGAAAACTGCCACTCGGCTCTGGTTGAAATAGTATATGTGAAAGATAATTAAAAACCGTTGAATGCAAGGCTACAATACAATAGAATGTATATGAGTATTTTTGTAAAGGTAAACCGATAGACAATAAGAGAATTATTAATCGACTGGAGTCTGGAATGTTGGGTGCGGTTGTGACGTCATGGAACATTTTCCGTCGGGTTGGATCTCACTAAACGTGTACAGATCTAGTCGGCTGACTCATCTCTCTTCCATTTTTCTCCGCCAGAGTGCGACCGGCCTTGACCTACCTTCCATTGTTACTGTGCAGCCATATGATACCTACCCTATTTTTCCTGTGCAGACATATGATACCCACCCCATTGTTCATGTGTAGTCATACGATACCTACCATATTGTTCCTGTGCAGTCATATGATACCCACCCTAATGTTCCTGAGCAGTCATATTATACCCACCCTTTTGTTCATGTGCAGTCATATGATACCCACCCCATTGTGCCTATGCAGTCATATGATACCCAACCCATTGTTCCTATGCAGTCATACGGTACCCACTCCATTGTTCCTGTGCAGTCATACGATACCAACCCATTGTTTCTGGTGCAGACATACGATAACCACCTGATTGTTCCTGTGCAGTCATACAATACCCACCTCATTGTTCCTGTGCAGACATACGATAACCACCCCATTGTTCCTGTGCAGTCATACAATACCCTACCCATTGTTCCTGTGCAGTCATACAATACCCCATTGTTCCTGTGCAGACATATGATAACCACCCCATTGTTCCTGTGCAGTCATATGACACCCACCCCATTGTTCCTATGCAGACATACGACACCAACTCCATTGTTCCTGTGCAGTCATATGATACCCACCCCATTGTTCCTATGCAGTCATACAATACCCACACCATTGTTTATGTGCAGTCATACGATACCCACCTCATTATTTCTGTGCAGACATACGATAACCACCCCATTGTTCCTGTGCAGTCATACGATACCCAACCCATTGTCCCTGTGCAGTCATACAATACCCCATTGTTCCTGTGCAGACATACGATAACCACCCCATTGTTCCTGTTCAGTCATATGACACCCACACCATTGTTCCTATGCAGTCATACGATACCCACCTCATTGTTCCTATGCAGTCATACGATACCAACTCCATTGTTCCTGTGCAGTCATACGATACCCACCCCATTGTTCCTATGCAGTCATACAATACCCACACCATTGTTCATGTGCAGTCATACGATACCCACCTCATTGTTTCTGTGCAGTCATACGATACCCATCCCATTGTTCCTGTGCAGACATACGATAACCACCCCATTGTTCCTGTGCAGTCATATGATACCCACCCCATTGTTCATGTGCAGTCATACGATACCCACCCCATTGTTCATGTGCAACCATACGATACCCACCCCATTTTTCCTGCGCAGTCATACGATACCCACCCCATTGTTCATGTGCAGTCAAACGATACCCACCCTATTGTTCCTGTTCAGTCTTACGATACCCACCCAATGTTCCTTTGCAGTCATGCGATACCCACCCCATTGTTCCTGTGCCGTCATACTATACCCAACCCGTTGTTCATGTGCAGTTGTACGAAACCCACCCATTGTAATTTCAAAGGTCACGTGACAGCACCAGGGCACGTGGCAAGCTGCGTAACTGTGCCAACATTACTACTGTTAAAAATAAACAGTACCTTTTACCTCTGAGCTAAATTGTAAAAAGTAGGAAAACTAAAAATATTTAGGTTTTGACAAGTTACGAAAAAAAAAATACAGAATTCCCTATGCTTTATCTAAATCTACTTTTAGTTATGTCTTTAAACATCAAATTATCGTTGGGGCATAGTACTGTAGTTCTCTGTATCACTGTGAAATTCCTAATCGTCTAACGTATGACTTAAATTTTCTAGTAAACGATCTTGAAAAGAGAAAATATACAAATGTATTGAAATTCGCTAATTATATTTTCTAACGGACATACAAACTTAAAGATTAATGAACATGGGAGTTTATCCTTGTTTATAGTATAAAGGAACGAGTGGTGAATAACAACTAGGTATAGTTTAAGTATTCTGCGTATATATGCATTGTTTGCAAACAAACCGGTCAGACGTAATCTAGAGGTATTAAAACTACAGGTATTTTCTTAATACATACAATTCATTATAAATAAACGTATGTTTACATTGAGATTGTTTTTAAAGATTTCAATAAAATAAGTATATGATCGAATTCAAAGATTTTATTTAATGTAACATAATAGTTTTTGAAAGGCTGATTCAAATGACGTACTTACTGTACAATATGAAAACTAGTATATATGTTTCTCTTTGTCTATCCATATTTCACAAAGATTGGATTTCTGTTAACTGCATGATTTATCAAATGATTTGTGTAAAACTGAAATCCAATGATCATGAAAATGTTGAATGATTGCCAAAGTGGTATCATGTCATGCATAATATATATACAGATAACATTATTGTAACAATGTTTGAAAACTTTTCAACAGTTACTATACATCTCTGCAAATCCAGGCTACACCTGAATCACATAAATAATTTGCCAAAACTGAATGGGTTCAGGGGGCCTCTGTGGCCGAGTGGTTAAGGTCACTGACGTCAAATCACTTGCCCCTCATCGATGTGGGTTTGAGCCTCACTCGGGGCGTTGAATTCTTCATGTGAGGAAGCCATCCAGCTGGCTTACGGAAGGTCGGTGGTTCTACCCAGGTGCCCGCTCATGATGAAATAATGCACGGAGGGGCACCTAGAGTCTTCCTCCACCATTAAAGCTGGAAAGTCGCCATATGACCTATCATGTGTCGGTGCGACGTTAAATAAAAAAAAATGGGTTCAGTTGAATACAGCCTGATGAAAGATTTGTATCTGATTGATGAAACGCATTCCACTGAGCGATCTATTAAGCGATCTATTATGTGTTCCAATAAGCGATCTATTAAGCGATCTATTATGTGTTCCAATAAGCGATCTATTATATGAACCATTATGCGATCTATTATAGGATCCATTAAGCGATCTATTATGCGATCCATTCAGCGATATATCAAGCGATCCAATAAGCGATCTATTATGCGTTCTATTAAGTGATCTGTTATGCGCTCCATAAGCGTGTTGTTAAGAGATAAATTTATGTTAACTAGCGATCCATTAGATCATTTGCATTTGGAACTGGAACATGGTTTTGATGGTGTTTATTGAACTAACAGTAGAACTACCTACATGCAAGCTAGAGTGGTCTTTTGCAAACAACAAAAAAGTACAGGCAACCATTTTAAATGGGAACGACAATAGGACAGGGAACCACATTACAGTCCAGCTGGAAATCTTCCGAACATGCTTCTTCGATACCACATCTGTATTTGGGCAAGCAATTTTAAGTCAACAACCACACATACTCTACCTAATAGTATGTGGGCTACTTCATCTTTACATTTAAAAGGTGATGCCCGTTTTGTCACCAACTTAACAAAAATAAGTTTTGTAGCAGTTGTTGGCTGTAGCTTTCGTGCATTAAAATAAGATTTAGTATTTGTAAGTGATAGTGCGTATGTGCATCATTATGGACCTTACAGATTCTGAGGGCATGTGATTTTCAGTTATACCGAAAAAATATCTTCGTTTTTTCGTTGATACTGTGCCTATATAACAGAAACACAACATTTAATCCGTGACTTTTAAGTTCTACTTTGTATGTTCTTAACTGGGTATATGCTTGATTTTGAAAACAAATATTTATCTAACGTAGCAGGAGAGGTAACTTAAGTTTGCTCGAAGAAGATCGGTTGCTCTACGTAGATGTAAAATTTTGCCAGAAGTAATGTTTAAAGGAAAGCTTATGTTTCCCTGAACAAACATATGACCAAAGAACAACAAATCAAATAAAGTCGCTCAAGTCGCTCCAGTATCGAACATGATAAAAGCCATTACTTGTTCCGTACCATTATACAACTTTTATCATTTTTTTTAATTCAAGTACATTGACCCTCAAATGCTTGAAACTAATTTGTTCAACTATCTGGTAACTTGATATCTGTTAATACAAGATATGTACGCATGTATACTATAAGATTCATTCACCGGTTGTAGGTGCAGATGGGAATTTCCGGTCTCGAGGGTAACTGTTTAGGCGGTTACGAGGCTCCAGCCGAGTAACCGCGTAAACAGTTACCCGAGAGCCGGATATTCCCATCTGCACCTACAGCCAGTGATAGAATCTTTTTCATGCATACCATGTTAAACAAAGAAGAGTAAAACATAAATTCAAACAAATGATTTTCTTATAGCACGTTTTTCTTATAGTTTTCTAATATATATTAACAAAGCGCGGGAACCTTACGTCCGTAAACAGGAAGTACGTCATGACGTTACAGAAACGAAAACAACACAAGAGTTCCGGTTTTGTTTTATCATCTACAATGAAACGTTATATTATTTCCTTAAAATTACGTTTTTTGAATCGAGAAATATGTTATAAGGAACAAAGATGAACTATCAAGGTATTTAAGTTTTATCCCGTTTTACGAAAAACATTATTATTATTACACACATCTTCTGTACATATGTAGTTCGTTATACGTCATTTACAGCACGAGAGTCATCTTACACCCCATTTTCCAGCTGCGGTGAAATCATCAGAAATCCCCGTTTGCTATGCAAAAAAAACATCGGATTTTGTTTCAATTTATTAATAAACAGCAACATTATCAGCAACATTATATAGCAACGTGAAATTTGCAGACAAGTAAGCAAGATTTGACTATCACATATAAATAACATTAAAACTCTCAATACTTCTTGTTAACATAAAACAGAAAAAAAGCAATTTTAAATAAAAACACATGTATAAAGAAAGACATCAACAATTCTCGGTATGAAACAGACCGAATATTTAAGTGCAGGTTTCGGACAATGAGCGTTGGTATGACATTGGTATGGTATGAAAATTAGAAATAAGTGCGAGTAATACACATGCGTGTATGTGTTCTCAGACCAGAGAATGACAATTAAATTACTGAAATAATTCGATAACAGATAATAACAGTACGTATCTCATCTCCTTGGTTGACAGATATGTTGAATCTTAGGGTAAATGATAACTTTTCTACATATCTCGTTTATTTTCCACTTGAAAATAATCATTGAAACACTGCCGCTTTCAAAAGTCACGCTCGATTTAACACCTGTAATTTATCCACACATTATTGTTCTTCTTGACGTTTAATGTTTTTATAATCCACGTACTAATAGTCAACATCTGAAATATCTCTACCATTTCTTCTCATGTGCTCTATCAGATATGGCAGAAGATTTTCAAATGTAAACTCGAGTTTCCTTCGTGTGTAGGATCCTCCTAATCCACTAAGTCCACCGCGATGTCCAATAGAGTCGAAAGAGCTACGTTTTCGATGAACACGCCGTTTAAGATTTGAAGCCTCCCCATTGACCAATGACTTGACATGATCAAAGTAAAATGGCATTTCAGATGACAACATGTTCCCTGTAACTTCAAGTTCGTCATTATGATAATCTTCGTTATCAAGAAATCGTATAGCAAGTTTTAGCATTTTGCGCAATTCTTTATGTTCGTTGTCATGAAGGAACTTGTGCATGGCTTGTTGAAACTCCGCCCCTCTTTTTATGTCTTCTTCCAGAATGGGTATTTTGTCATGTAGTTCATAGTTCCCCTGAAAAATATAATCGCAGTGTGAAAAAAGAGAACGAAAATTTTAACATAAATCGGGTTACTTCAAAAATCTACCGAAATACATGCAATAGCTAAACGATAGCAATTTATTTATTCATTTAATCTCCTTACTACGCAACATTGAAAAATGACAAACGCTTATATCGACACATCACAACTTCCATAATAACAATGAATTAAGAACTTATATATTTGCAGTATGACTGTCTACAAGATTCAATTCTAAATATTTATAGAAAATGTGCTTTATGCAGCACTTTGTAACCTATATCATGGTACGTAACATGTGTCAATATGAAATTGATGACTACAATGTTAAAAAGTATTTGATATTTAATTCTGTGATAATTAACTTCGGAAACAAAATTTTCAAACAATAAGTTTCATCCGGTATGTTGATGATAATCACCATTCCATAGTTGTAATTGTGAATTTCAGCTATATATTTCCAAGCAATTTGAAATGTCAAGAGTATATACTAAGAATATATTTTTGTGATGCTGAAATTATATTCGTTTAAAAGATGCAGATCTAACAAGTTTTTAAATATGCAACTTGTCACACAATATTCCCGAAAATTGTTATCTTAATAGATAAACTATAGCAGAATATATTGAGGAAAAAAACAGCATAATACAATGTCAAACAATTGTACTTACGTTTCTGTAAGTCGACGGCCTTGCCAATACAGTTTGTATAGCTATCACTACTAAAAATGTCTTCAAAAAGCATTCTGGCTTTAACGTTTTCAACGAATTCATAATAAATTTCTTTATTTTACCCTTTGGAAGATTTGCGAGTCGCCTGTTACGGATTAATTGCTGTTAACGTGACCGGAGCTGGTATTTATACGCGAGTTAAATTGACCTTACGATGCTGGGGGTTTCATGTTTAAAATAATTGCAGTAATTGATAACGATTGACTCAGGTAGCGGGGTGCGTTTTATGTGATGTCATTATAACATTTCATATTCGAAAATTGTTGATGATACAGGTTTTGGGAAATATTTTGTTAGAAGAATGTAAATCCCCTGTTTATTGCCTCATTTAATGATTTTACGGTTCAGATGGGAACCAAGTGTTTATTTTGATTTTACATTAGTGCAAGGCTGTAAATATCAGAGACACACTGTGTCGTCTTGCATTATTATTGTAATAAACGGTGTAACCAAATTATCATAAAGTACTTGTACGTGGGTGAGTAGTTAAACATAGAAAAATAACTTTATATCGAAGAATGACAATAGCAAAATTGCAGTCGTATGTCGATCAGGTGCAATGCCGATTTCTTTTTAGATGTTTAAAACTTAATATAAGCAAAGTTTGCATATATTGTTTTAAAAATCTAACAAGAATGGCATAGCACCTGATTGTGGAAGAACATACGACTGCAATTTACCTTTTTTTTTTCAATTGAATTCAAATACATTTTTTGTGCACCCCGCCACCCTATGAGTGGTGGGGGCATATAGATTTACTCTTGTCCGTGCGTGCGTGTGTCCGTCCGTCCGTCCGTCCGTCCGAAGTTCGTGACACGCCTAGCTCAAAAGTATTTTATATAAATTAATGAAACCTTGCATGAGTTTAGAGTTATGGCTCCGCCCCCTAATTTTAGAGTTATGGCCCCTGAAATAGTCAAAAATGCACATTTTCACCTTGTGACACGCCTAGCTCAAAAAGTGTTTGATATAGATTCATGAAACCTTGCAAGAGTCTTAATCATGATATGAACTTTAGCACCTTCTATTTTTCATTTGGGTCCGCCCCCTATTTCTAGAGTTATGGCCCCTGAAATAGTCAAAAATGCACATTTTCACCTTGTGACACGCCTGGCTCAAAAAGTATTTGATATAAATTAATGACACCTTGCATGAGTCTTTATCATGGTATGAACTTGCGCATCGCCTATTTTTTGTCTGGCTCCGCCACCTATTTTTAGAGTTATGGCCCCTAAAATAGTCAAAAATACACATTTCACCTTTTGACACGCCTAGCTCAAAAAGTATTTGATATAGATTCATGAAACCTTGCATGTGTCTTAATCATGATATGAGCTTGCGCACCTTCTATTTTTCATCTGGGTCCGCCCCATATTTCTAGAGTTATGGCCCCTGAAATAGTCAAAAAATGCACATTTTCACCTAATTATGTGCCTCACTCAAAAAGTATTTAATGTAAATTCATGAAACCTTGCTTGAGTCTTTATCATAATGTGACCTTGCACACTTGGCATTCTTCTTGAGAATTTTAGCGTTTATTACAGAGTAGTGGCCCTTGAAATAGCAAAAATAGTGGATTTTTTGTTTGTGATGCTCATAACTCAAAAAGTATAATTATGATATAGAATAATGAATCCCTTTCATAATTTTTTTTGATGCTATACCCAATTAAGACCGCAAACATTTGAATGATTTCCCCTTATTTGTGACAAATGTACCAGTGGGGGGCACAACCTGTGTCCTACAGACACATTCTAGTTGATATCTACATTTGAATAAAATTCTTGGAGAATGAGGTTTCTATTCTATAGCAAAATGCACACAATTGCGTTATACATGTATTGGGAACTGTTTCCATTAGGAACGAGTGCTCAAAACTTAGGTTAAGTTTAATTGACCGCCATTACGTAACCGAATTTTTAGTTATAGGCTATATGCATGCAAGGGATGTTTCGCATGTTTTGGTGTATGTAAACCTCCAAATATCAAACACACCAGTCATCAATCTGATCCAGTCCATAAGTAAGTTTTAGAGTACAATGCAGATAATTTTACGTTGTTTTCTGTGCAATAAGCAATTGGCAAGCCGAGAAGTAGAGATGGTGGCTATCGTTACATGCACTTTCCTGCATGACATCGAAATTTAAAAGTTAAATCAAAACCAAGAGTCCTATCACAATGATGCATGATTTTACCATTTTTGTGTATTAGGTATTACATATTTATAAATATTGAGATACGTAAGATCACTTGGACTGATATGACGTTTTCCTTTATCATAATATTGGAAGGTTTTGCTTGTGTCGTTACAACCAAATTAACCGGTATTCTCTTTGTCACATTGTACCATTGCATGAATTAAATTAATGTTCAAAGATCAATCAAAGATTTTAAATCTCTCTTCATTTAGCTAAAGTAGCATGATACATCAACTTTTAGTAGGAATATAAACTATTCATTTCTCAATCGATTCGAAAATGTTCAACTTGAAGAAATTCATATTGGAAATAGCTACTGTACTCCATGAACTTAGAGGATAAACTATTTTTCGATAATATAAAAGCAGTAGTAAAATTACTACAAACTGACATTCGGGTAAAGATATTTCATTATCTGTAGCGGAAACGAAATGGTATATCGTACTTTTTGTTAGATATGCACTGGGCATACAAGTGTAAAACCCAGCTGCTCTATACAGAATGAAAAAGAACACCAACACCATAACCGTAGAAATACGCCCATTTCACACCTACATTGAATACGTGATAGTCGGCCTGCATCACAACTTTTTTTTGCGCACTAGATTAAAAGGGTTAATTATTCCACTTGTAAATATATCAGACCTATCAAGTGTCAGCGGCTAACAGTAACGTTTTGAATTTAAAAGTCAGATTATTCTCAACCTTTCCCCAATTCATTAAAACTATGCAGTGTTTATAAGTTTTCGCATTAATGCACAATTTTACAACCGTAGATTGATTTCACCACATACAAATTTCCGTACCAGACTGTTACATTACCCGCATACCCCATACATTGCAGTCCATTTCGTACGCCTGGTCAACCGCGAGTTCACATGAATGCCCTGGTGAAATTTAAAACTCGTGGATGGGTTATGCAGGTCATCCTGCTTACAAGTAGCTGTTTCAGTGTAATTCGTCATCCATTTGTACAGAGTCATCATTTGTAGGTTTAAGATCAGAGTAATTGATGGGGATTCTAACTGTAATTGATTCAAAAGTCTCAGAACATGTATTAATAAAATGATAATTTTACATCATGCCATCTTACCATACATTAAGAGCAGTGTTTCTGTTTACCCTGTATAAAGCCAGGAGAAAAGTCAAATGCACGTAGATGCTATTGTACCCTGTAGAATGTAGTGTTTTACGTTGAATGTTGTGTGAAAGTGAAATATAACAAATAAATATTGTAATAGCAGTCCACATCAGTAACACTGTTATCGCTAGAATCATATGCGGTAAGCGTCTCTGGACAATATGTTTTAATTTTTAACAATTTCCTTGATAGACCATAACCATATCTTTTATAGTAGAAGTTAAAGTGTGTTCCACTGATAATTAAGCAAAAGTATACGGCAGACATTTGTGTTCGGGGAACGTATATGGGCATATGTGTACTGAATAAAGGAGCAGAGGCTAGTTTTGCTTTGAACCTTTAATGTTAAAACATTTATAAAACATTAATTGTAAATACAGCACAACAATGTATACATAAAAATAAATAAAAATGAACACAGAAATTCAGATAATATATGTAACCTAAACAAATTTGGTAAAAATGAGTTTCAGGTGTGCGTTTAAATGAATAACTGATGTGCAGATAAACTTTTAACATTTGTTAAACAAGAAACACAATAAACATAATGCAAAAATGTTACTTAGCATTTTCTGGGATAGCATGTTCACCTCTCCATGAACTGAACATTTAATGGCTTGTAAACATTCAACCAAACTGTACACACTCACATACTATGTCATTTAGTTCAGTAATACCTCACGGGACTTAGGTGCTTTGTCCAATGCTCTGTCAACACATACTACCAATCTTTCTTATATGACTTTCAAGTCATGGAGCCTCTTATAGTTTCCTATATTTTCAACACGTGTCATCATACATACTCATTGGACTGCCTGATTTTCAACTTCATTTGTTTTGGTTTCCGTGAAACATAAGCACAAAAGGCGGTGATAATTTTTCTTCATCCATTTTGTGGAGGTACGAATAATTTCTTTTTGACATAATCTAAATGTTTATAATAATTAGTATCAATTTTTACATCTTTCACGTATTGGTCCCACGTTTTCTTATACAAGATCTCCTCTAAGCAGTCTAAAGCCAAGTACTCGAAATCCAGGTTGAATTTATTGACAAACAATCCTATATCGTTGTAAGCTTTCTGTAAATCACCAACTCCTAACACACAGACATTGCGTACATATTTACCAGCACAACCTCTGACAAAAACAGCGTGACCAAACTCCCAGTTTTTATATCTCATCAAAGATGGTTTCAGAGGATATTCTTCCGCCTCACCTGTAAAGGTTAATAAAAATATTAAGTATAAATGTTTCTTTCAAATATCTCTGCCTGGAATGGATGGAAAAAACATTTTTTCCAACAGATCCGACAGCAGCTGTTTTATCGTCACCTGAGACAGCGCGAAATCTAGATAAGTGTATTGAAATAAAGAAACACTGAACCAGATTTTTCGCGGAAGTTACGATGTCTGCGCCGCAATCATCCAATTTATGACAAAACCGCTTGGAACAGTACCACTTTAAAAACTACCCAGCACCAAACTGGAGTCGGAAATCGAACCTAGGTCACCAGCACTGTGGCCCAATCTGCTAACCACTAGCGCACTACATTAAATTCCTGATGTTAATTATTATCTAGAAGGGATGTATGGGTTTTCCGAATTTATTACATTATAAAACGGAATACTTTTACCCAGGATTGACTAATAATATATTGAAATAGCTGGTTTAAGGCAGGAGCTTGGCGGTGGTTTTTGTTTGTGGTTTGAAATATTTTGTGACGCTTTGTTTAAAAATGGATAAATCTTTAGGCCGAGAATCATGAAACCGTTACGGTTCATGGCTCTTACTGACTGCTCGGATTTAGATTTTTAAGCACGAAGACAATGACTTAAGATTTTTTAAACAAAACATATTTTCAAGATAAAGAAAAAACTAAATGTTTGAATTTAGAAGATATACGTATGAGTTATTTGCTTATAAAAACGCACTTACCTAAAAAGGAACCATTAATTCCCAAGTGTGGATTATGATTAAGTGAAGCAAAGAATGTTTCATCCGGAATCTGTGTCTTCTTCAACCATTCCAGGAAGTCAAGAGCCCTTTCATCATGAAGAGCAAAATCTACAAAATGTCTGTTAACAGCAACATGTACGGAGCCTTTGATTGGTCGGATTTTATGAGGGGGCGGATGTCCAGCTATTGTCCAGCGGTAGAAGTATCTCTGTCTAGCTCTGAAACACATGTATCATATATAAATGCTTTTCTATTGCAAAACTTTGATGATATTAACAATTAGTTTGCCTGTTTTGTGAGATTTAAAATCAAAACTACACCCTTTAGGTCATATGCCGACTTATCCGGCTTTTTAATGTTAATGTCCAAGCATTATTACTATGCACGGGATGGCACCTGGGTAGAAATGTAGTATGCATCTGCCGACAATACACTGTAGTGTTATTCAGCTTAATGCCATACTGTGCATTCTATTTTAATCGTTTCTGTAGAATAACCTACTCACTTGAGACGGTTAAATTTTTTATACCTCTAGTGAGGTTCTAGGAACAAGAAATCTAAAATAAGCTAACTTAAGTACCCAGCCGCTGCGGCCCCAATTCAACAAAAACGTAAATGACAAAGATGCATAAGACATATGGAATTATCAAGGTTGAAAAGAAAATCAAGCACAGCATTATTATGAGATACGATAACCTTAAAACCTAACAAAACTCGTAATTAGTTCATACAGTCTAAATTGCATACTTTAATTTGTTTATATAGAAGCGTCGTACGCATCATATTTGTTATCCCATTATGACCATCGAGTTATCGTTGTTGCATCAGGTACACGTGATGCTACGCATTCATAACATTCATAACGATGGCACGATGGTGAGAACACGACAATACGACAGCACGATGGTGGTGACACAACAGTGCGGTTTCGCGATGGCCATCGCTCTACCGCTCAAATACCATCGCGCCTTCGCTCCAATACTATCATGACATTGTTCTGTCGTAGCATCACATATACCTGATGCGACAACGATAACACTACGGCGAAAACAAAACACCGCAGTCACAAGCCAAAAATCTATTGTCTGAAGCAATGGTGACATTATTAAAGCTTTTCTTATAATTTAAGTTTCTCACTTAACATAACAAATTCCATGTCAAATTTACCTTATCCACGTTCCATCAACGATATTAGCGCCATCTAGAGCGTCCAATATTGCAACTATTTCACGGTTGGTCTTTAATGGAAATTCTTGCCCTGTCAGGTTTATATAGTATATCCACTTTTTATGTTGCCAAAGTTTTTCCATGCAGAGTAATTCCGCTTCTAAAACAGAATATTTGCCCCAGGTAACATTTACTGACCTGTCTGAGATGAACACATTATCAAAACATCGCACAATGCTTTCAAATGCTTTGCGGTCCAGATGTTGCATTTTTGAATCCAAATGAAAACAGTAAAAGTTATGTGGTCTATAAATAGCCCGTAGCAGTCGTTCTGCTTGCTCTACATCTTTATATGCTGTGATTCCAAAAGCGAGGGGGAAATCGAGCTCCATTTGGGACAACGGATGTTCTATGTACCCGCGTCCTCCACGAAAATTTTCACAGTCTCTCGTTCGAGCGTATTTGTCAGTGGCAATACCACGCCTTTGAAACTTTTCCATTACGTATTTGGCTTTCATAATTTCATTCTCTTTACCCTTTTCTACTATTTGATTACAATCTATGCCAGCAGGATTCTGGATTGGTCGTTTAAAAACAGTATGTATCTGCTGACGATACGCTGGAGTGTTATTCAGTTTAATGTCATACTGTCCATTCCATTTTAATTGATTTCTGCCGGATATTGTTTTGACTTGTGACTCCTGTTTATTTTCCGTTCTTTTTGCAGGAAATGTAATATGATCATCAAGGTCAGTAATATCAAACTCGTTGTTTTCATCCTCTATCTCCTCAGACTCACTGTTACCGTCAGTCTCGTTCCTTTCTACGTCAGTATCATTTTGAAATTCTAAATGCCTGACAGTATGTTTGTCACTGAACGTATTATTAACTTGATCTGACACAGTTTCTGTGCCAGGTTTGTAACTATATAATGTATCATTCTCAAGATATGTCTCGTTAAGTATGTTTTGTAATTGGTTTAGTTTATTTATAGGTAGATGAAATATATGCGTTTTATTTTGTAAAACTGAGACATTATTAGGCAAACTGTTTGATAAAATATTAATTATAAATCGTTCTGACCCTATATAATCATTTTGTTCAGACTTTTGGCTAGGTCTGTGATCTGATTCATTTAATCTATCTATAAGTAATCGTGATATGCTATCTGAGTTATGTGATTTCCGCGTAACATTCCTTCCAAGGGAGTTAATCCAAATATCCCGACTTCTTGAATTTATATACAAGTTGTTTCCCTGTAGTACTATGTTGTGTATGGTGTACAAGATGAATAGGAAAGCTATTGTTAACACAAGTTTCCTGAGAGTTTTGTAGGGCATCATTCTGAAATAAAGAAGATATTATAATTTAGGACAGATTTACATTTACTTTGCTCTACGCTTACCTCTAACAAACCTTTTGAACTGATCGCTTCGTCTGCATATATAGCCCTTGGTGTTGGCAGGTGTTATATACGGTGGCTGATTTCTGCCATTTCGTGTTGGCGTGCTGGCGGGGCGAAAACACGAAAACACGACACATTTTACGCGAAAACTCGACGTTTAGAGGGCGCCGACACGGCAAATTTATCTGTCAAATGTTCGTGTTGGCGGGTATAAATATGTAGTGTCGGCGGCCTATATTTGTCGTGCTGTCGTATTTTCGTGTTTTCGCCCCGCCTACATGAAAACACGTAAACTCGACACATTAGGTATTTGTCGTGTTTTCGTGTTGTCGTGTCGGCGAACGAAAACACGACAAATACTTTTCAGACATCTCTTATAAAACGTTGAGTTGAAGCGTTTTTTTCTTTCTATTCGAACGAACCGTCAGTTCATAATTTATTTATATTCACCATGGCTGCATTAGGATATCTGAGATTATAAAAAATACAATGATATGTCAGATGTCAGTTACCGTTTTAATTAAGAGTACAAAGTGTATGTATAGCAGACACGGTTCCAGAAATATTTCAATGGGGTGCGATGAGCGGCAACAATTAAAGAATGAAGGCGGTATCTGCGAGCCGAGTGGGGTTAGGTACGGAAGGGGTTAACCTCTCGTGTTATGTATATACTAATAAAACGGTGGCCCCTGCTGCATTGTTTGAGTCCAAAGTTTGATAATCCTGACAGAGAAATCACAGGTTCTCTCCCTTGTCATTTTTGAAATATAGCTATAAAATGGTGGTCCCTGCTGTATTTTTGTCCAACATTTGAGGCACGTAAGGGGATCATGCCATCCTATTTAGGGGGGTCAGGTGGTATTCCAATGGACGTATTTGAAATATAGGAATGCAATGGTGGCCTCTAGTACATTTTTGGGTCTAAATTGTAAGAAAATATTATTCTGATATTCGACCTTCGTCTTTCGATATCATTTTATGTAACAAATATTCGGTCGAAATATACATAGACCATAAGTCAATTTTTATTCTTAATCTTATATTTTTTAGCATGCAGATATGTTTTGTTCAATTCAGTAATTGTTGTGCGTATGTCTAACGGAAGATGCCAAAGCGAAAACACGAAAACTCGACAAATAATGTATTTGTCGGGTTTTCGTGTAGGCGGGGTAAAAACACGAAAACACGACAGCACGACAAATAAAGGGCGCCAATACAACATATTCATACCCGCCAACACGAAAACTCGACAAATAAATGTGTCGTGTCGACGCCCTCTGAACGCCGTGTTTTCGTGTTGTCGTGTTTTCGCCCCCCGTCAACATGAAAACACCAAAAGTCAGAAATCAGCCTCGATAGCTATGCCGTGCATATCGTTATATCGTCCAGCTTGAATTATTTATTGCAGAGTTATGGTCTCTTAAATATCATTACAGAATGACAATTGGGCTACCTCTCCTTTTCTACAGCTTGGATCTAAATAAATTTATAAACATTATCATACATAAACAGTTGAAATGAATAAGTATAATCCCCAATGTTAACAAAAAGCGAGGACGCGTCCATTTCATAACCGTTAAAAAACAAATCATATTTCTTGCACATTAATTGACAAGTAAATGTCAGTATTTGTTTCATCTTAACTATCCGATAAAACGACAAAACAGCTCACTGACAGTCGGGTAAAATGCAGATAATAACAAAAAATCAGCAAATCTTTGTGAGTTCAAAACCTCATGATTTTTTTCAGATAATTTTTTTGTTTTCCTTTTTTCATTTTCAGTTATGATCCCGTATTCTTTGTTTCTTTCTTTGATTGTTCATATTTACATGGTATATGTCTTTATTTAACATAATATTGTGTTCATTATTCACTTCAACAGTACATGCATTTAACTAATATCATCTTTGATGTGGTACTAAACCTTTCTCTAAATACTTATCCGTCGTCGTGTCATAGCGAAGACGAAGAAATCTAATTCTCTTATGCAAAACTGAAAAGAAAAGTAACTGTACTGGCTGAGTTGGGAACCCACACGTTAAAATATCTGTTGAACATAAACAGTATGCTTTACCTCTGAGCTGATTTGTAATTGATATGAAAACATGAAATATTTTGATTTTGACAAGTTACAAAAATGTTGAATTTCGATCTATCTATTGTCGTGTTTGTAAACATCACGTTATCGTTGGGGCATAGTGTTTAGCTAAAGGGTACGTTTTCTGTTTCTAATTTATGGTGGCATATTTCTGCCAAGCACATATCCACTTATTTATGTAGACAATTTTCTCTAATCAAAGCCTTGAGATGTCTGGTGGTTGCGGGTTTTGCTATGTTTATTTTCATCTTAAATGCCAATCTATAAATATACATGTATAAGAAACAAATACTAATATGCCTTGATCTAAGATAAACTCTGCCTGACCTTACATGAACAGCTGGAAGTCAGTGATGTAACCATGGGCCCGAATACCTAATCATTGACAAATCTTATATAATCTAAATGGCCAGTGTGAGTGGATAGAGGATGAATAAGAAATGATTGATCATTGATAATTCATCCGCATTGTTCATGAATGGGACTACTTTGTGTAGCACATGAACAAATTCCTTTAGTTGTGATTTGGAATCAAATAAAGATGCTACATGATTGTCAGAAATACACTTAACTTTGTTTGCGGGATAAACCCGCAACCAAAAATGTCACATATCCAGTTATTATCTGGCTAGTGGCAAAGTTGCGTGTTATCCAGATATTTATGTTAAACAGGACAAAACTGCCTGAAAGTGCCCACTTCTGCCATCCATATATTCACATAAATAAGTGGTTATTGTGAAAGATATCTGGATATCCTGTTAATTTCCGTGCCCAAATTGGCAATTAACGGTTAGACATATCGTCCCATATACGGAATGAATGAGTGTTTATCCACCTCGTCCCCAACCCTAATGGTTTGTGCAACTTTTAGATATGATTTATAACATTTAGAAGGAATGATAAATTTGCATATTTATTATGTCCCTTCATGCATTTTCATTCATTCCGTACTGATAGGGGACGATTACAGGATTTTGCCTATCATAACTGAATAACTGACAACAATCAAGATAACTAGTTAACGTAAGTGAATACGTGGATGGCAGTAATGGACACCAACAGGAAGTTTTGTCCTGTTAAGATAATAATGTAGATAACACGCAGTTTTGTCACTTGCCAGATAATAACTGAAGAAGTGACATTTTTACGAAGAATTTCGAGATAAATAAGTGGATATACAGTTGGCAGAAATATGCCACAATTCAGTTTCTCTCGTATCATGATAAAATCCACGAAAAAAAGCACATACGTTTGCAGTTAATAAGAGTATTTGTTTATCCACGTGTCCACGTAGTATTTATAGATTTGGAAGTTCCTTAAATAATAGAACCACAGGCTCATAAAGTTCATCTATAAATCAAACTTTGTTATTATACAAATTGAAATGTTATGACATAGGATATGTTTTTTCAATTGTTAAAGATAGTAAGATAGATAAAGTTACCTCACAAAAAATCCAACAGTATCATATTACTTCATCTGTAAACGTTAAGAGTTTCTCAAATTAATGCCACTGTTTCCTAAATGAATTATCTTTTGACACATGATTACCTTTTTGGTCTAATCACAAATAAAATGTGGTATTACAACATTCGTAATTGACGGGGCTGTGTATTAAACAAATACATAAAATTGTTTAAACTACCAATTCACGGTTTAACATTTATACGTCAAAGCATTGTACTCCAACCCTATTCAAATTGAAATCTATTGTCACTCAACGAGCTGTAACAAATATGTCTTCAAATAAAACTAGATCATTAAAACGGCAATCGAGAAATAAAGAATTAATTACAATGCAATGCAAGTCTAGGCCTTAAGATAAATATTTTTCGGTTTCGCTTTGACCAACAAAATAATAACGACCATGACAACAACATAAGCAAAGATCGTCCGATTTAACAACATAGAACAGAACAGAACAGAATTTAACAGAACAGAACATAACACATCTTACAATGCTGATCGTTCGATATCTATCATAGCTACATACATGTTGTTTATGATTGTAATAATAGAATAACAGTTTCAATAGAAAAATAATGAGATAAATTTTAATCTTTACCCTGCTAATTTCTATAATGAACTCGTCCATCTTCCAATTTGGACAGTACCATTACTACCATTACACGTAGGCCTACTGTTAAAAGGGGTGCTTACAAAAAAAGATACTGACTGACTGGCGAACATTGAAGATCATGATCAGACTGCCCGGATGTTCAGGCTGATCATCATCTTCACTGGTCGCAAAGACAGAATCACTCGTGAGCAGCATGATCATGGTTAAAAAATATTATTCAATGAAATTAATTAATTAAAATAATAAATTATGTTTAGTTATATTATTTATGGAATCTCTTCGTTGTGCAACATATATAAAACATATGAGCCGTGCCATGGGAAAACCAACATAGTGGGTATGCGACCAGCAAGGATCCAGACCAGCCTGCGCGGATGCGCAGGCTGGTCTGGATCCTTGCTGGTCGCATACCCACTATGTTGGTTTTCTCATGACACGGCTCATATTATTTTGTTACATAAATAAAATACATTGTCATTTATTTTTCTTAATGTAGTCACTTTTTTCTATCAACCCCACTGGCTAATATCTTCACATGGAACATGTGGTGCGGCCACTAATCGGAAGTTAGACAAGTGTTAAAATATGGATATACATTGGAATTAGAACATGATTGGTGTTGAAATACAGGCTAACGTCTTGTCGTATACCTTTTGTAAATCGTATTAGCCTTTAAAGCAAGGTTTAAAAGTAAAAATTTTACTATTATAATGATTTAAGACTTTTAAATATTTTCATTTTACAAGATACATGAATAGGCCACGGAGACGGCACGGTTTTTAGACATGATACGTACACCATACAGAAATAAGGTCAGATGTGCCTTCCGTGGTGTAGCAGAAAAAAATCCAATGTAAATAAATTCTAATTTTCCCATTTTTCACTGATATAATATATTCTGCATGAAATGTGACGGTTTTCATGTATGATACACACCCATATGGCAAGTTTTGCAGATCGAAACTGAAAATAGGAAATTATGTGCGGATAAAAGCAAATATGCGCAATTTTAGGGTAGCAGACCGTGGACAACTGACTAGCATTTCACTCGGAACTATTTAACACCTCATTATTTTCGTTAATTTATGACAGGATTTTCGAGAAAAATAGGTGCATGTGTACTAAAAATGATGTTCTATAAAGATACGTAAAGTTGAATTACTGACCTTCAACCTATAAGAGCTGAAATTTTCCCACGTCACAATTTTTTTAAAGCCATAAATCTGTTGTATATGTAATAAAATGTTGTATCCAAGGTAAAATAGTAATGAAATTTAAACAGTTTTGATGTTTAACCATATCTTGCATAGATGCGCATATTTTTGCAGCGACTTGTAGGATAAAGGGCTAAGTTTTGTGTCTTTTTCATGACGGAATGAAAAATATTTATGAATCCAATTAAAATGATGCAAACAAGTGAAAAGTTTACCAAATCTGATTACATTAAAGCGACCATATAGCTTAAATTAAGCCCAATAATTTGGTAGGGGGTGAGTCCATCATGAATTCTAAAAAGAATTATTATACATTATTTCTAAATAATCAGTTTCAAACATTTATGCGTCAGTATCATAAATTTAACATTATTTAAATGCACAACAACCAAATATTGCTTTTATAAAACATTTATCAAAAACACACTACGTGCAGTAAGATGCACATAATGCCACTTAAAAACGAAAATGAATATCTTCATGATAACACTGGTTATTTAATTATAGGTCTTTAGAAGTTCCTGTGTCGTTCTATTGATTATAAAAATACATTAACATCTAGTAAACATTTTCTTTCTTTTTTATCTGGTAAATATAAACCCCCTCCCTCGCCCCCACAACTTGCCTGCAGGTACATTGATTAATATGAAAATATCAGGGGATGGGGCTTAAGTCAGTCGTGTGTCGAACTTTGTTACTTTGTCGGCAATGTTTACGGGCGAGAGTGAAATCTTGCTCTCAGTTGAAAACACTTTCTGTTGTAAAGTGTGCTGAACATTTTGAAAATCTTAAGGTCTCGTGTGAGCCCATGTTTCGGGAAATATGTGAAAACAGAAATTAAATGAAATGAAAATTGATGACAAATTGTAGAAAATTCGACAAATAAAAAAAGATAGGGCTATGAAGTATTTTTGCTTGACTGATTTGAAAAAAAAATAACCTCATCTAAGTTTTCACAATGGGAGCCTATGGAAAAAATCGCAATTTTGATTATATTTTCGCGAATAGAATTTATTACTATAATGTAGATTTTAATGAAACTTCTCACAGTTGTAAATAAACATACGGCCTATAATATGGCGAAATAAAACGTATAGGTCCGTGTGCTTGTTTTTGAGATAATTGCCCACGACTTAAGACGTCCGCGTATTTCAATCAAACTTTAATGCATAAAAAATTATTCTGAATTATTTAACGTGTCAGATGTTTTAATATCGTTTTTCAAATCTAGAATGATAGCAACGTTGCCGTTGTAATAAATTCACTCACCTGTTGCCGTAAATTCATAAAATGATTTTAATTTCCGTAGGCCGAATTCAGGCTTTATATTCTACGTTCTCCGGATAAATGACGTCAGGCCATTACTTACGGTTTTTAAACGTGCAGAACTACCTTAAACATTGTTTAAAGATTTAATTTAAATGTATACATAACATAAACACGCACATTCTTTCAACATTTCGTTAGCTACTGTTGCCTGAAAAATATAAGTAAACTCTAATAAATTACTCAATATTAGAAGTTTTCATATCTTATTAAAAGGAGAACAGGGTCAATAATGCGATCGACTGAATGGTTTAAAAGTTGTGGGTGGGACAAATACAAATATTTATATATCGAACTTAAGGCAGTGTAATAATTTTAACCGGATCGTTACTCCGCTTCGGTAATAACCGCATCGAGCCATCATTTTCGGAATTGAGACATATAATTTCGCGGAAAAAATAAAAGTAACGAATTGAAAACAATCGTTCGATTACAAGTTCAGAGATTTAGAAATTGGAAATTTCAAAGGTTGCTCAGTCTCCAAAACATGAGACGCTTAACTTTGTGAAACACAGTCCATTGCAATGACTTTAGAAACAGGGATTAATATGTTTTTATCTTTTTGACTTTAATTTTAAACTTTTTGTATACAGAGCTGGCATTATACATGTATATATAAAAATGACCGACTCTACATTATAGATATTGTAAGGGCACTTTCTGCTTCTTTTTTACTTGTTGCATTTAGAAAAATCACCGCGAAAAATGCTTATTATCTTAAAAAGTTTATGATATTTAAGTCCTAAATTGTCACTGTGCGCTGAGTTATATTACATGCAAAAATAGGTGTTCATTAGTTGTCATTTTTATATTATGCAATAAACAGATTTTTAAGAATAATATTAGCCGCAACATAAGAAAACCAACATAGTGCGTTTGCGACCAGCATGGATCCAGACCAGCCTGTGCATCCATGCTGTTCGTTAACGGTTTCTCTAATTGCAATAGGCTTTGAAAGCGAACAGCATGGATCCTGACCAGACTGCGCGGATGCGCAGGCTGGTCTGGATCCATGCTGGTCGCAAAGCTACTATGTTGATTTTCTCATGGCGCGGCTCATATAGAAATGACCAGACAATACATCATGTGGTGCCAAGAGGAAACAAACACATTTGATCTTATAGCCATTAAATTCATACCTTCTTCAACAGTGCTGAGGTTTCTTTTAAACAGTGGTAGCTTTCAGGTAAATAAAAAGTTATAAGATAATATGCACGTTTAGTGCCGAAAATTGACCGACAGTGTTTTATTGACTTTTTTACAACGCTGTTAAGAATAATAAGGGGTATTATAAGGTATATATTTCACCGGTCTATTTTCAACACCTTCTTAACTTGGCCAGTAAGTCAAAAATTTAAAAATTAACCTAAAATATCTAATTCTGATGTCATGATACATTTCTTTAATGGCTTGACTGTCAAAGTTACTGTCCGTCGGACCTCGGACAATGATTATGACTACTTACCGGCAAGTCATTAAATATGTGTACATGTATATTATTCAATGACTCTAGCATGTAAGAAAGGTTCGCATTTTTATTCTGTCAATAAAAGAATTTGGAATTCTTCAGACAGCATATGAACTGGATGTTGATCAGGAATTATAGAAAACTTTATGTCATGTATATCCACTGTGCTCCATCCAACAATTCTCATCTGTGGTAGTTGCATTGTGGCATCTACAGTCTGATTTTAAAACGATGAAAATCTGTAAACGCCACTTTAAAGTTTAAACGTGGTCAGTCACATTTAATCAACATTAACACTTTTTGTATATTCTATCAGATATTTATTTAAGGAATAAAAATACCCAATAAATAAAGTTAGATCCCATTATATATTTTATCATTGTTATACAAGTTTGCAATTAATTCCCTTTGATACGAAAATATCTAAACAGCCGATTATCTCTTTCGATTTCTGCAGTGGCATAAAGGCGACGAGAGAAAATCATTATTTTATTTATTTATTCGTCGGGCTACTATTGTATAGAGCGTACAAGTGGTTGAATATCTTCAAAAGACTTTATTTGTATTTTCATAACTACTGTTTCTTTTAAGTAGCATTCTGCCGAAATAAATAATCAAATACCCAGCCATATAGCTTATCAGCTAATTCATTAAATCAAACAACATTTACTAACTGTCCTTTGCAAAGTTTGGATTTCTTATGACAAAGCTAAACTCTCATATTAAACTTCATAAAATACAACATACAACCATGCCTACTTCGTTTTATTGCAGGTTTTAAGGAAAGCGTACAAGTGGTGGATTTATTTATTTATTTATTTATTTGGGTTTTACGGCGCACCAACACAGTATAGGTTATATGGCGCCAATCAGGACTATAAATTTTGGTTCCACATCTCATTTACATCGAAATAAAAACATGAGGCATGGAATCAAAATTTGCATACCTGCTGGAGTCACAGAGTTACTGCAAAACCAAGTGTTAAGGGTAAGGCAGTGGTTCCAATTCTTTTCATACACAGATCATCCCAGAACCACATGGGGCACAAGTGGTGGAATAGCTTCAAAGTTCTATTGTATTTTCATAGCTACTGTCTCTTTAAAGCAGTCAGTAAAATAAGCCAGTATTAGATGTTTTAGAAGGTACAAGATACGTTTCCCCAAAATATATCAATAATGTATCATAAGTAAGTCCCACCCCGGGGGAGATACGTTACAACGTAAGTTATGTGTAACAACACCTTAACAACACTTATTACAATGTCGCTGAATGCTGCCTGGCTGAGATTTTTACATGTATAATTATTATATTGGTAACAGTTATGTGTGCCCCTTACTTAGACTTTCAAGATTTTTAATTTATAATATATGCAAAATGTCCCTTTATTTTCTTTATTTTTTCTAGAATGCCTGGGATCAAAGAGTAAGTATATAAGAACATACTTTAGGGGCATACAAGCAAAATAATAAGTTAAACGGTTAGGCCTTCACGCCTTCTTTCTAGCATCGACAAACTATATTATCAATAAAATTATTATACTGCAAATACAGGTAGGCATCGGACAGTAAATGATATACAATATATGTAACTGATGGAACATAACGAAACGTTTAGTAACAAGGTTTTAAACAAAGCATTTTCTGTTTTTGTGATTAAACAATACATTAATTCTCTGTCTACAAATACGTAAAAAAGAGTAAATGAGTGTGGGTTTGTAAATGGATAAAACCGCGAAGAACCAATTAATACTTTTATGTAATATCTGAGTAGAATAACAGAAATGTTAATTAGTGATCTCACAAATTTAAACATTTGTCAACAACAACAACAACAACATTACCTTTATTAAACTCAAATCACAAAGTGACACAAGAGTATACAGTAATACATTGTATATATCTTGTCAGATAGAATATGTTTTAGTAATGTCTTGTCGGATTCTTACCAAAGCTGTGACGACTAGTATTTTCCTAAATTTTACTATGTCTGTGGGACTCAGCATCAGCAAATGCACATGCATTTATGAGACACCATTAAAATGAATGATATTGTGCTGAAGTCCATATTCTATATTCATCTAACCTTCACCAGCACCCCCCCCCCCCCCCCCCCCCCCCCCACACACACACACAGAGATCTCACCCCCACCCCCAGTAAATAAATAAACAAATAAATAAAAAAAAAAGAGAATTGCTTTAATATTAGAAACCCATAATTTTATTTGAACTGAGCTTGTTTCATTTTCAAAATTGATATTATAGTAATAGCTATCTAACCTCACCTTTTAACTCGGTAAAACGTAGAATTAATGTTTTGGTATTGTAACAGTGATTGAAACAACGAAGTACCAGGGAATGAAACTATAATAACTGAAGTTGAAAAGATGTCACATGTAATCTTTCAGACATAACTGAGGTTTTAACAAACCTGTCCTTGAGTGTGCATGACATTTGTAAGACATAGTAAACTGTGTGATTTAGGAAAACAATAAATATGATAAAATGATGATATAGTGACATATGTAGAGACGTTTAGCTTTTCATTTTAAATTTAATTTATCATACTATTAGAAGGTGAGATGATTGTTCAGAAGATGGCAAGATATGTTTTTAATAATATTTGAATTTTTATGTACATGTCATGATGATTTTATGCAATTTATTAAGATAAAAAAGAATTTGGTTCTTCTCATTTTAACTTAATGTTTTTTTTTTCATCACTGATTTAATGTCCTCTATATAAGAGTTTTATTGTGTTCTTGCAAAATTACACTGAAGTGGGTTTAAGGAGTGGCAATGACGTTTGCAATAATTGAATACGTACACAATTTTTGATTCACACATTATGCACTTTTAACTACGACGTCAAAAGAAATGTCTGTTTTTGAATCGCATGATGGTTAGAAAAAAAGAATAAATGCTTTGTATTTACCAGAAAAAAAAAATTTTGATTTCAAGAAGAACAGATCAGTGGATATTACAAAAAGAAGAAGCAGGAACTATCACCATGCAACAGTGAAGTAACTTTCAATAGCGATTTGACCGCGTCACGTAACGATCATTTATTCATTTCTATTAGTTTAAATGTCTGTCAACTTGAATATTGCAATGGAAATGAAATACCGGTATGTATACGTCAGTGCCTTTTCAGAGTATATAATGAAAATACATTTTTTTTCCGAAAAAGATATTGACAAGCAGAGTGTATTTGCAAAGTACATCGTCAGGTCAGTTACAAAATAAATATAAAAGCCAATCTATCTAACAGCCGGTATGTCTGCGCGGAAATTGTTATGTCATAACATAAATGAAAAGTATATCTTGGAAGTCTACGAAATACATCCTTGCTATTTACCAATTTAGCAAAGTGTCTGTAAGAATAATTATGTTTTTCAGTAGCATAATATCTCTGCATGATATAGACAAATGAATAACAAAAGTCTGGGGTTAGTAAGAGATTGAATAAGAGTATTCTTTGATATTATTATGTAGATGACAATCACAGTAAGGATTGTTTCGTTGTATATATAGAGACTTACCCAAAACCTTCTTTAGTCAAGGAAATAAAATGTCTTTAGAGTGACATTGGTGAATGAACACTGTTTGTCAATATAATCCTGTCTATGTTATTTCAATGCGATGAAAAAGTAATTTATCTATGTTGCCTGCAATACATGATAACAAAGTCTTACACCTAACAGTCCTCAAACTGTCTGCTGGTCCTCTCACATTTCTAGATATTTGTCTTATGTGCACATATACAGGTAGCTGTGATCGTTCGTTCCATCAGTAGCTTTATTAACATATTTCACCTTGTGCAATTCTTTGGGTTTTAACTTTGTACCGGCAAAAATGTCACAGTGCACCAAGGACATTTCTTGATTTGAGTTTTACATTTCGTCACCTTAGTGCAAAAGTTATTCTTTAAGTCAATGCAGCTATCCACTTCTTGCGTTGAGGTAACGATTTGTTTTTCAGATCACAGACAACAGACCAATTAAAACCTCTGCTCAAAATTATCTGTAGTAAGTATGCATGCTCCTTTTATATCTTAGAATAGAGGTAAAAAGTGCATATCAGGAGATAAAAAGGTACCTACTCTGCAAGAAAGGTTTAGCGGAGTTGTCCCGCTTTATTGAGATATTTTATATTTTTTTAATAAGAAACAAATCGGGTCGTGTTAGAATAAGTGTTTTACTATTTATTCCATTGATGACCAAATTTTCATTGTTTATGTAAGCATTCACTAATGGTAATAATTCAAGCGTAGTAAAAGGTGAACTTTCTCATATACTTAACATTAATGTTAAAATATGGGACCTTTTAAAGGCATTTAATAGCTATCTTTCACTAAAATGAGCCGCGCCATGAGAAAACCAAAATAGTGGCTTTGCGACCAGCATTGATCCAGACCAGCCTGTGCATCCGCGCAGTCTGGTCAGGATCCATGCTGTTCGCTTTCAAAGCCTA
Organism: Mercenaria mercenaria; assembly: GCF_021730395.1. Lineage (NCBI taxonomy): Eukaryota > Metazoa > Mollusca > Bivalvia > Venerida > Veneridae > Mercenaria > Mercenaria mercenaria. Next base: position 14,184,951 of record NC_069374.1, read on the forward strand.
TTGCAATTAGAGAAACTGTTAGCGAACAGCATGGATCCTGATCAGACTGCACGGATGCGCAGGCTGGTCTGGATCCATGCTGGTCGCAAAGCCACTATGTTGGTTTTCTCATGGCGCGGCTAAAATATTTTATCTTTAGATATTTACTTCCAGTGAATAAAATACTCAAATGTATATATATATACAAGTTAAGTTTGCAAACAGAGATAAATTAACAATTAAATGTCATGTAGTAACAGTTGATTCTTAAAAATCTGCCAGTGTTTTTATGGTAGCACACATTTATATTGTGTTTATGTATACATGTATACAACGACCTAAATCATAGCACTGTTGATACACATAAACATGTTACTTTTATGTTGATACAAACTATGAAGTAATTGTTCATGCTTTTAGATATGACATTTGGATCTAATATAAGTACCTTAAATCCCCGCTGTTCCATCAATTTACCGAATGTTCAAGTTACAGATAACAGATTTTAATCAAATGTACAATACGTGTTCGCTTCGAACTGGTTCATATTTCGCAGTATGTGGCTTATTGCAGTGCTGCGACAACTAGATTATATCACAGATCTATAAAGTAGTGTAACATAGTTGTCTATCTTGTATACATGAAGTACTGACCTTTACATCTGCACATGGACAGTGGCCGTGATATTTTCCCGACAGTCAGATGTGTTTAAAACTTTTTCAGAAGTACGATATACGAATAAAGCATTTATTTAATTCTTTCGGCCGCTGTGACGTTAGTAGACAGCAACGTTGTATTTGTAACGTTCAAAACTGTGTTTCTTCAGTTGCCGTTACATTATCACCACTTCCAGTCATTAAACATATTGACATGGGTCATTATCGATACATGTTTACCAATTCCCGACATCGAAGCAAATTATTTACAAGTACCACTAAATATGTTTATTTAGATTTTGGATACATAAACTTCCAGACATCTAAGCAAATTAACTAAATTTGACATGAACTACTGTACATACGTACGTCAAATTTATTATTAGGTTATTTAACATTGTTCTGTACAATACGGAGATATATTTGGACAAGTACCCAGATGAGAAAACCATATTGGACGAGCCGCTAGGCGAGTTCAGTATGGTTTTCTCAGCTGGGTACGAGTTCAAATATGTCTCGTATTGTACAGTACAATGTTAAATAACCTTTGTATTCTATATCTATTTTATCTTACTATAACAATAGTTTAAATTAAAAATGTTTCACTGAATATTGCATTCCTGCCTTTTCTAATTTTTCCCAGCTTGGTATAAGTGCAAATATATATTATACAGAACAATGTTAGGCTTTAAATAACCTTTTTATTCTATATTTATTTCACTTCATACGTAATATACGTAATTCATTGAATATTTTTTTCTGCGTATCATCATTAAAAAAGTATATGGTGCAACCTCCCTACAACAGCCATTTGGCGATTTTGGTGGTAATAATACTTGGCTGAGATATTAGGCCCACAAACATTGTCAGCAAGTTTGGTGAAGATCGGATGAAAACTGTTCGACTTAAAAGAGCGTGCAAGGCTAAATTCCCCGTTTTTCGAGTAATTCAAGGACTATAATCAAAGAGTGCCTGGTACAATTTGGCTAGTTATCGAAATTGGCCGAGACGTAATGCCCACAAACATTGTCAGCAAGTTTGATGAAGATCCGACGAAAACTGAATTATAGAGCAGACATGTTTTGGATGCTGACCGCCCGTCCGCTGCCATTCATAATCTCCATTTTGTTTCTTAACCGTTAAATAAAAACTGCTGAGTTAGCTATTCAGACAGTCAGGGCTGATACCAATTTCTAGGTTTCGTCCGGAACGGCTTCTTTTAGCGACTTTTCAAATATTCCAACATCTGATGATCCTTTTTACTGTATTTTTAAGTTTTTGATTATTAACGAATGTTTTAATATCTAAATCAGATACCATTGTTATCCCTTGAATCGTTTTTGTGTGTTGTAAACTAAAAAACTCAAATTAAATCCAGATTTCAAGACGCATAATCAAACTCTGTAGATAGAGCGCCTACTTATTATGATTTACATTCGGAATATTTTCACGCGTTTCGGGCTTTATCGTATGTTTAACATGGGACTGCTGAACCGTCCAAATACAGAAAATACAGGATTTTTTTTTGTACGCGCGTGCGTCCAAATACAGAAAATACAGGATTTTTGTACGCTCGTGCATCCAAATACCGTAATATATTGTACGGTCACGTGTTGCAAATGAACGTTCGCGATTGGATAGATAGAAATTGGTATCAGCCCTGACTGTCTGAATAGCTACATCGTACCTCAGCAGTTTTTATTAAACGGTTAAGAAACAAAATGGAGAAGATTATGAATGGCAGCGGACATGTCTGTCCTATAATTCAGTTTTCGTCGGCTCTTCACCAGACTTGCTGACAATGTTTGTGGGCATTACATCTCGGCCACTTTCGATAACCAGCCAAGTTGTACTAGCCACTCTTTGATTATAGTCCTTGAATTATTCGAAAAACGGGGAATTTAGCCTTGTCCGCTCTTTTAATTCGAACAGTTTTCATCTTCACCAAACTTGCTGACAATGTTTGTGGGCATAATATCTCAGCCAAGTATTATTACTACCCAAATCGCCAAATGGCTGTTGTAGGGAGGTTGCACCATAAACTTTTTTTAATGATGATACGCAGAAAAAACAACATTCAATGAATAACGTATGTTACGTATGAAGTGAAATAAATATAGAATAAAAAGGTTATTTAAGGTCTAACATTGTTCTGTATAATATACATTTGCACTCATACCAAGCTGGGAAAAACTAGAAAAGGCAGGAATACAGTATTCAGTGAAACATTTTTAATTTAAACTATTATTATAGTAAGATAAAATAGATACAGAATAAAAAGATTATTTAACATTGTACTGTATAATACGAGATATATTTTGACTCGTACCCAGCTGAGAAAACCATATTGAACTCGCCTAGCGGCTCGTCAAATATGGTTTTCTCAGCTGGGTACTCGTCCAAATATATCTCCGTATTGTACAGAACAAAGTTAAATAACCTAATATTCTATAATATTCGTTTCACGTAGATAATATAAAATGTATAAAATATAATATATACAAATGTGTTTAAGAAAGAGGTAAATGAGCTACATGTTGTTTTCTATAGTTCGATTTCAGAACAGCGACGTTATTGTCAAAAATATCATTTCTTGACTGGGAGTGTTTTCAGTTGTAAAAACAACCGCTCACTATAGTTATCACAGATGAATAAACACACAAAATCGAATATTAATTCTAAATTATTAAAGAATTAGCCTTTATGAATGAGCTTGATAGTGGATATGGAGCCCTGAGCACGACGCATGCAAAATACCTGAAAATGCTATAAGATTCTTTCTCCGTAAACAGGAAGTACGGCATGACGTTACAGAGAAGAAAACAACGTAAGAGTTCCGGTTTTGTTTATCATCTGCAATGAAACGTTATGTTATTTTCTTAAAAAACGTTTATTTAATCGAGAAATATGTTATAAGGAACAAAGAGGAACTATCAAGGTATTTAATTTTTATCCCGTTTTACGAAAAACATTATTATTACTACACACATCTTCTGTACATATGTAGTTCGTTATACGTCATTTACAGCACGAGAGATGGAGTTTTCCAGCACCGGTGAAATCACAAGAAATCCCCGTCTGGTATGCAAGAAAAAATATTCCTTCCTCTGCTAAATGTGTATCACTGTTGGTAAATTTACCGTTTGTATATCATTAAACAATTTTAAAGTCTTTTTATGATTGAATTGTGTAATGATCATGAACAAAGGACCGTTATTAACACTAATTATGGCTTCTTTATTATCCTTCTATAAATCTGTTGGGGGCATTCTTGACCGAATGGTTAAGATTGCTGACGCCGACTCACTTGTCCGTCACCGATGCGGATTCGAATCTCACTCGGAGTGTTGAATTCTTCATGTGAGAAAGCCATTCAGCTGGCTTACGAAAGGTCGGTGGTTCTACCCAGGTGCCCGCTTGTGACGAAATAATGAACGGAGGGGCAACTGGGGGTCTTCCGCCAAATATTGTGTCGTTATGAAGTAAAACCAAAAAAAAAAAAAAAAAAAATAATAATAATAAATTTGGTAGAGTATTCATGATCTTAAATGTATGTGCCAATATTTTCAAAATCACAACAAGCAATACAGTGTCTTCCACCTCATTCATTTGGACATATATGTATTCTTTATGTAACAATTTCGTTATCAAGTGAATATTAAAATGTTATTGCTTGGCACTAGAAAATGTATACAGCTTTTGTGAGGAAAAATGTTCTGTTCTGTTTAATATTACCGGTGTGTGAAAGAAAATTAAGAATAATAGACTAAAACTTTTTAACTAAATTTTTTGCTAAAGTTTACATGTTTCTGCTTTAATAGTTTTGTTTTGACAAACAATATTTAACTACCAAATTGTCTGTTGCATCTACATAATGTCGGAATATAATCTTTAAACCGTTATTATAAACAATAAAATCCATGTAAAATTGCAACTGCAGTAATCTTAATGCACAAGAAAATGAAGGCATTCATGTTTTGTGTGCATTATATAAAGTACAAGGACAAAACATGCATGTTTTATTGCTTTGTTTGCTTCATACTTTATCGTGGCAAAATGTATTTAATTGGGTTTACTTGACAAAAGTACTTTTCAAGCCTTGTGTAACCAAACCCCTTCCAATTTTACCGTCTTTGTTTTTTTCTCTTTGCTGGCAATCTATAAATCAGTTACTTTGATACCATTTTATGACATTTGCGTATCTTGTCTGTTGGTCATCCTGAAAATATCACAATGTAGGAACTACCTTTATGTCTGTGGTTATTTGTCGTTTGGATTCCTCAGTAATGGAATTATCGCAATATCGTGCTCAGTTTTTAAATATTTGTTGATCGCGGCCGATGATATTGAATAGGTAAAGTATATGCGCGCTGGGGAAATTATTTCATGATGGACCTGTGAATTCTTTATTTATGGGTGAAACAGGTCTCATAAGCGTAAATACGACTAGCTTCTACTGATTATAAAACATACCGTACCATTTGTTGTGAATTAACTGTTGTTGTACTTTTAGTAGTTTAACCGCCACCCTTGTTTAAGAGCAACATTTAAAAAACACGTTTTTTTCATCCTCAAGTAATAAGTAAGTAGACTCGCCCAGTTTAATCAATCTAGACGCATAATCTAACTCTATACATAGAGCGCCTACTTCACCCGATTTACATTCGGAACATTTTCACGCGTTTCGGGCTTTATCGTATGTTTAACATGGGATTTTTGAACCGTCCAAAACTGTTGGAAATGTTTGTCTCATTGTTTTTTTTTTTTTAATAAAAATGTTACTGCTTTCATTGTCTACCACTTTTTTCCGCCTTTGCCTAAAAAGACAGTAATGAGTTTGTACACTGTTCAGACAATTGTGCTCTGTTGAAATTTAACCAACACAAGTTTACCTGCATAAACAGAAAGCATGATATGTAACCATGCGCGGATCCAGAGGGGGGGGGGGGGGGAGGGGGGACCGGGGTTCCGGACCCCCTCTGGAAAATCTTTAAAAAAGGAAAGAAGACAAGAAGGAAAGAAAATGTTTTTCGAAAAAGGCAACATTAGGACTGCATGTAAAGTATATGCGGCTGCTGCTACACACGACCCCGACATAATTCATATTATTTATCTAAAAGAAACTAAGAATTTTACCTTCAGGAAAGCTTGATTTTATCATTTTCCCAAATTTAACAGGTCAGTCCATAAAACTGTCCCAGAATGCAAAAAAATGAAGTGCTAAATTTCAAAATTTCCAGGGTGGGGTGGGAGGGGGGCAAGGGATCGGACCCCCTCTGAGAAAATTGGCTGTGTCCGTGCATGGTCACTATACCTGTCCAGTACTAGACATTATGGTAAACGCTTCTTTCCTGCACAAATGACAATTTCGCAACTTCTGTCCGGTTTGTACAAATTTCTGGCCGCGATAAACCATTTGACTTGTTTACTAGTATTCCATGAGCACGTACTAATGAACACACTTAGATAACTGCAGGATACAGTGAGATATGTGACAGTCCACCATTAACTTTGAAACAGAATGAGAATCATCGTATGTCTGTCTTTGTTTTAAACTTGTTAATAGATCTCAGTCATTGAATATAAACTTGATACCACAAAGACAACAATCAATTCATGTTTGAGATTCTGCCTCAAGATCGATTTACCAACTTCTCTTTTTCATTTGGCTTGTAATGAACCAAAGCTGCATGCTCGGTATTTTGTAACGTTAAAAGCTTATAATGCCTTTGTTTATAATTTAGCCTCCACATCCTTTGTTACCAGCATAAAAGAAGTCTATTTCTTGTTAAATCCTACTTTTCGATAATTGTTTTCTCATGTATTTGACAAAGGTTAGAATGCTGACTAACACAGTAGAAAATATTATTGAATCCATTGCTTATGGTTACCTCTCTTTATTGCGCTAACTGGATAAGTGCACTGCATATTGAAAGTAGTGATTTTCTGACCATGGAACTATGCACAATATCTATTTGGATAGCTGCTTGATCTGTTTGTAACATAATGCTAAAAGCCTTATAGAACTTTAACGCTTGGAGCTATCTTAGGGTTTCTACAATACAAAACAAAACATAAGGTTAAGAAAGAGCACTAGGGATAATTCGTTTCAGATGAGCAAAACTTTAGAATTAAGAAGAAACTGAAAATACAGTAGCTTTTGTTTGAAAGGTAGAAGTTGGTAACCTTTAGAATGCCGAATCTACCTTTTTTCCTTACGGTTTCTTTGCACCATTGACGACAAGAGTTCATATAGCATATTTTGGAAAAACGAATCTTTACACTAGAGAAAATCCTTATTTTGTTATTTGACAAAATATCAAACTACAGTCTGTGTGAAAATGAAATATTTCAACTTTGGCATTTTACATACAGTGAGTAAACAAAGTTGGAGATGAAATTGCATTTCTCTTAATGTAAGGAGTTTTGCAAGACGTAATTTGCCAACGTATGTTTTAAGCAGTCTCATGACCCAAAGTGCCGAACAAATATTTTGTGTACTTTTGCGTTTTGCATCATTTCGAAAAATTCAATTTTTTTGTCAATTCTCAGTAAAATTAATAGCAAATATTAGATTAGGTCACGTGTAGCATGAAGTATGTCAAATTATGTCAATAAATTTTCAACCTCTCTAATAAATTATTTATGTACGTATTTGTTGAAGGTACAAATGTATTTATGTTGTAGGTTTCAACCTCCGATATGATTTCAATACAGTTTTGCTTGCAAGCTGTTGGATCTATTAGTATTAATTTCATTCTTTTTATAATTGCTGATAATGTTGACAAATGTTATTCAATGCATAAAAAAATTTAAGCTGGAGGGCTAGTAGGCGGAATTATCAATTATTCCAGAGGGAGCTGAATTGAGACATAAAAGTCTTCTATTGAGTATCATCGAGCTTGGATCATAAACAAAAACAAGTCAGACAATTATAAACAATGTTTCCCTGTGAGACATTTTAAGTGCGATGACGTAAACAAACGGTGTATTTTCTGACACTAAATCCTTATAATTTACTTCTGGTCTTTAGTCTGTCACAAACTATGAAAAGAAGTTTGTTGAACCCCAAAATAATGCATCGATTCCCATGAATGTTGAACAACCGACATCAGATAAAACAACAAAATACACAAGGATCCAAAGGAAAAGCCATATAGAGATGGCAATATCTTTTTTATTGAGACATTGTAGATAAAGCGACGCACGAGTTTTATATCTACTTTATGACAATAATGTTGTCTGACAATTATTATTGTCTTGAAATTTCCACAAAAGTGTAATATGAACAGAGGTATTCGAAAAAAAGAACTATTTCCAAACACTTGAAATTTTGATAAAGATATTTGGAATATGTCAAACGTCATAGAATTATCATGAAATAGGGAGATATCCATGTAAATTATTGTGGCAAATGTCATTCATATTAGGCTATATACAGTTTCTAGTGACAAGCAATAACATTTTAACATTCACTTGATAACGTTATATTGACATTATGAATACAGATATGAAATCAACTAGCCACAATCCAGCCGCTGGTTGTTAAACGCACTGAACACGGCGACGTAACTTTTAAGCCCTAATGGGAGACTTCACGTGACATGTTACTTTTTTTTCAGATTAAAGAAGTTGCATCAACATAGTAAAAGTTGTGTTTGCAGACACCAAGTTTGATATTTTGAGTGTTTTACAAATAAAAATAGTTCATTTTACTAAATCATGGCTTAAGGTTTATAAAGTTAATAATAAAAACAGTGACACATCAGTTTGTTCGCCGGGTAATTTTCTTGAAAGTCCCACATCAAACGCATTTTCATTGCAGTCATGCAGTCATAAACTTGTTTCATGATGTTTATCGACAAAACCATGAATACTTGTGTGATATCATGCTGATTTTATACAACTACGCGACTGTAATACATCATTATGGCGTTTTCATGTCTGGTGTCTGTTGATAGAAAAATTGAAATGTGTCATTTTCGCAAACTTGAGGAACAATATCCTCCTTCTCAAGCGTTGCATGGGTGATCACAGGCAAATTTCAAGTTTCATACAAGCTTGCATCGTATGAACGATTGACCACTTACGTTCGGTGGCTTCTGTCTGTGTATCGCGGGGTATTTGGTAAGCTTTCTGTCGTTTTACTGAATAGATGTATTAAAACATCTAACCGCCACTGTCCATTAATACTGTTATGCCACTGAAAATCAAGGAATTATATATAAATATCAGTTTAATTGTCAGGAAACAATATACCAAAAGACAAATTGAATGTCGCTCTAAACAATTACAAAACAAAAAAAATTGTTCAACATCAATGCAATATCAGTACTTTTCAACTCAAATAATATACTTGTATGTGTACTCTGTTTTAATAACGGGACTAAAATCACTTGTGATCCGAAATAATATTATGTTAACACCCAAAACCTTTTTCTCCTGTGCAATCAGTCAACAATTATGTATAGAATAAACGGTTATTAGTAGATAAAATACCTTTCTGCAACATTTACTCGAAAATAAGAAAAGGTTTCGAGGTTCTGTGTGAACTCACGATTTAGCAGCTATGGTCACAGAGATAATATTCTCATCTTGCAAATCGAAGACAATATACACACTCTTTATTACGGCTATGAATACTAATGATACAGTGATACTTAAACTAATAGAAAACCATCTAAATTCAAATTAAACGGGGCATTGTGTCAAGTGTAAGATGGAAGTCATTATCAGACAAGGTAATTTAAGTGAATTGCTAGAGACAGAACAGATATTCCTGAATAGAAACTTGATATTCTAGCTAACAAAATTTGTTCTGCTCAGAAGACAAGACTGTTCAGTACACTGTTGCAATACGAAAGTATTTTCATTTTACAACAAGCCTTAATAATTTTCTCCAATATTAACGACACGTTAAATTGTTTGTCCCCATCTGCATGACAACATGTGCGCTGTTTTCGTTAGTCCGTCCGTCTGTTCCAACAGTCTGTTCGTCACAGTTTTGTCTGGTCAGTCCATTAGTCATATGCCAGTAATATATCAAAATGAAGTGAAACACACTTTTATATCCCATTAAAAGGCGTCATTTAACCCTAGATCAAAGCACAGTATATCATATAAAGGTAATGTAATTTTGTCTCCAGTGTATAGCATTCAACACTTAAGGAACATCATGAAAGACATTTACCATAAATAGACAATGTGTCGTGTGTGGTAAATAAGGATGAAGATCTAACAGGAATAGCATCATAAAAAATTCAATAGAATGAGGTGTTTATATGTATACGCAATTGTACCTGCTGGAGCCGGTTTTGTGTGATCGCTGGTCGCGTAATGGAAAACTCGTTTAAAGTAATGCATCTAAGTAGCAGAAACGTATGGGCGTAATTTGAAGCGATCGTTTAATAAAAAAGTCGCTTAATACAGGTGGTCGCCGGTACGATGTCGACTGTATTTATTTTGTTAACATTATATAAAAAGTTATATAAAAAACGGGCGACTGAAATGACCACGATGAAAATAAAAAAGATAAACAACATTAAGTTAGCTGAAATTGTCTTCAAATGTACATATACCACCTCCTTTTTCAACAAAAGTAGCATATCTATATATTTTCTAATGAATGCACATACCAACTGTGTTTTTGTTTGAAACTAACTTATCTGCTGTGAGACATATATTCATCATCAGTGACCGATATTTATTCAGTTAAGTATATTTGGCCGCATTACATAAAGTTGAATAATCACAACGACTGTTGCCTTGCATATCAAATAAAAGGACATAAACTGAATTTGATACACGGCTCGGTGCCCTCAAGCTTGTAATACTTTATAAAGTACAGTTAAATGGATCACAACTTACTGTAAGTCTTGGGCGAATATTTAAGACAGTAAGACATTTCATTTTCTATGATGACTTCTGTCCTTTTGTAGTCATCAAGTTATTATCAGACTTTTGATTTATCTGTTCAGAAATTGAAATGGTCGTTCCAAAAATGTAATATACTCCGTGTACATAGAAGAACTAGTTTTGCTTGCAAGTTGCTAGTTCTGGCAACAAATGTATTATAATTTCCTCTGTTTAATTCCATTCTTAATAGAGTATTTACAAATGGTTTTCGTACATGATTAGTTCTTCCGTTCTGTTTGCTGAAGATCACGGCTAAGTCTAATAATCAGTTATTCCTGTTTAAGAACAATTGAATATATTTCCTTTTTGTTCTGAGTGGCTATTAAAGACAAAAATGAATTCGAAGCATTAATGCCTTCTGCTGGATGTTCACTGAACTGTTGCAGAGACAAGACTGAATATGATAAACATTGTTTTCTAGGTGTAGTGCCATATAAATGCTTTTATATTTACATTCAGTACGAATCTGCTTGTTTAACCCAGATCTGTCATGTGCTTAACTCAACACAATAACATTCCCATAAGAACTGAACACCGAAATAAATGTCAATATTAACAAAAACATGACAAGGAAGCAGTACAGTTATAGTAATGTATTCCCTATAGAGATCTCTTAGATATTGTGACGCACGAAGTTCCCATATATGTCAGCCATAACGTCTTAGTCCTGAAACTTCCATTAGAATATGCTATAATAAGATATTACCTAAAGAGGAATATCTCAGACCTGTTTCCATATACAGTTCATGTCAATAAAAAATATTTAGAATATGTCAAACGTCAGATAAATATGAATTAGATATTAAGGGTGAATTATTGAGTCAAATGACATTTGAAATCGTTTTACATATTAAAATTGAACCAAGACATGGAGTCTACACAATAGATAAATCAAATATAATTTCAGCATTTTTTAAAAGGTATTAGTAAACCGCCAATTTAGAACAGTAGCTAAACGTAAGACTATGCATGCTTGATCCAAGGACTAGGCGTATACTTTGTGATGAATTGCTTGAAATAAGCTTTGAAAATTTATAATTTTTGATTACTACAAAAAGGGCGACATTACTAAAATTGTTTAAATGAAAATGAATCGAATTATTGTTGTCGGAAGGGGGAGCTATGTGGCCGCTTGGTTTCTGTCGCTGACTTTGAATCAACAATGTGGGTTCGCTTAGAAAATTCGCTTCTTGAGTAGAATCCTTTCATTAAGGAATCCATCAGTCTGGCTTACGTTATTTACCTAAAGTTTAGGTAAAAATACTATATATGTCGTTTCATTTAACTGACTTCGTATATAGTGACATAGAACCAGTTTGACTAAAGTATTCGATCTTTCGTCCTAAATGTAAGATCTGATTGCGGATCGTTCAAATGTATCTTGCTGTATACTCGGACTTCCAATATTGCTATTTTTATTTTTACCAAATTGAATTTGATTTTATTTGAAACAATCAGAATACTTGTTTCACAAGCATTTGGCTTAACCTTCAAAATGGCAACAATTGATGAAGTATTACACGATGCTTTGAAAAAAAGAGAAATAATTTCGATCCGTGGACTCCGCCATATCTATTTTCTTTTTGTTTATTATTTTATCATAAGAATAATAAACCCATTAAAAGATCTGAATGATCTCATCTTTATGCCGCCTGTTATTAATAATTGTAGCGAAATGTTTTCATTTGATATTGTTATTTCCAATATTTTGTAATTAGTCACAAAATTGCAAAACCTTTAATAAAAGTTTTGTTTTCTCAGACTGTCATAGTAATAAGAGCGGAGAATATGCAGTTATGTTGTTAGTATCTGCCAGTTTATATATATGACACGCATTTTAAATGAAATATTGTTTGAAAGAAGCAAACATAAGAGCAATTATTATAAACAGAAATAATTGTGGCAGGTAGATTTTACGAGTGATACATGTGTTATACAAAATATCCACAAATCAATAGTTTGCTTAACAATAATAAATCGTACGGATGTTATGCGCTATTAGAATGATTAGAAGACTAAGTGCGACTAGTTATCTTTGTTCATGTTATTTGCATTGCACCAGAACTGTCTGTAGACAATTGCGTGCAGAGTTTATATGACTTGCATTTTTGAAACATAAACATGGAATTGAAAAGCGCTTTAAGGTTACGTAAGTCATTATGGTAATAGATTAATGTATGTTGTTAAATAAAACTTCCATAACATACGCAAGCAGAAAATTGTTATGTATTGTTATTTGAACAATCATGTAGGAAAAATGCATTCAGATCAGGAAAGAATAAATATTCCAAAGCGGTGCCCCACTGTGTTTCTTTATTTGTTTCTTTGTCCTCATGTGTTTCCTTTGCGTGCATACGTGTGCATGTGTGCGTATTTGTATTAGCCGTGTGCATATCCATGTGCTTCGAGTGGTGGACTGGGGAGACTGCAATTCTGGAACACGGTTTTACCTGCTGAATAGTCATACCTCTCCTTAAAGCGTCCTAAGACAACACTATCAAACAGTTTCTTACATACTGACAGAAAATGATAATTGCATACTCACACCATACCATAACAAATAACACGATATTACACTTTAAAACTTACACACTTTGTAATTGTAAGCGCTATAAACTTGTTCCGTTAAAGTGTAATACTTCAAAACCTTCATTAAAGTCCCCGCCTTTGTTTAAGACTATGAGCTAGTTCGGTAAGAAAGTCGAATGTATTGCGAACCACAATCACACATTGTATACAAATACGCTCGAAAACAATTTAGGGGGTCGGGTAACGTTATGAACGAAGCTCTAGTACATATTTAAAGAATAAGCACTTGGAACTTTTAATAAACGTAAACAACCTCAGTCGAGGACACATTTTCTACATGTAACACGGCAAGAACATGCAAAAGAAGCTGCTAATTGTCTTATTTATAATGCAATTTGTATACCTTCTGTTATACATTACTTGAACATGCATAATTCTCTTCGAATGTGAGTTATAAACTTTTGTCAGCGATATTTTGTTATATGTACGGTTACAGCGCCCATGATTTGTGAGTCACATTACTAGCTATTTTGCATTTCTTTGGATGCGGCATCAAAATGTAATAAACCATTTTTATTTTTCATGTCTAGTCTCTAACTGTCTTATCTACGGATGGATATTCTAAAGCTGGTTCTTGCGGAGACAAACTTACTGTGTTTCGTAGATAACTGATAGAAATCTTAACTCTCCAAAATCGTTACAAGAAATACAATTATTTTTGATCAATGCACAATATATTGTTTAAATCTAATTACCTTGTTTCATTCCGTCTAACATAAATGGCCATATAAAAGATGAAAACAATCAAGAACAAGAAAGTGTGAACTTTTATGAGGACTTATATTTACCGACTTCTAAATCGACTATCCATGCTTATGCAATTATTTCTCGACCATTACTGGAATTGTTAAACATTTCTGTTGGCGTATATATTTTTCAATCTGGTGTTCATACCATTTTAACCTGTATCGATAGAAGACTAAATAATGATAAAGGAAATCGTGAATATATTTATATTCTATTTGATTGGAGGAATACGTGAGACTTAAGTCACTGCTGGCACGTTATTACTGTTTGATATTTTTTCAGCTTGAATCTGTTGATAAGCAGATGCAACTCTGGAGCAACTTAAATACAGCGCGAAACATACTTCGTTTGAAGAGTTCATTATATTTGTGTCAAAGAACATTATGTTGTAAAATCAAGTTCTGAATACATTTTGCAAGTACCTTCATAATATAGGCATAGGGAAACAGATCACAGATTACACCTTTCCTAATGTACTACAACACCTCTTAATAAATGAGACCTTTTGTTATCAGCAAAACTATAATAATATTTTCTCTAAAACATTCTTTGCGATGCTTGAGACTATTAAGAAGTTGTTAAAAATTATCTTTTGTCAAAAATAGGACGAGAGAAACATCTGAAGCAGTAAAGCAATGATAAATCATACACAGATGAATGTATCACAAATGTCTTCATTGTAAGAACAAAACATTAGGTTGTTAGTCTCATTTTCATTTTTACTCTATACGGGTGGTAAAGTAAGACATATCGATGCTTATAAGCACATAATAAGGCAAGAGGTGTCATTCTTTGCGAAGACAGATCCAGAAAAGATATCAGGGTTGAAATGACTTATAGATAAAGATTACATTTGTAAAATAGTTTTTCGTTATTTCAAGGACAAAGAAATCAATTCCCAGACTTTATGTGATGTGATAGGTTCCTATTTCTAAAAATTCGAGGTTCTGTCTCTAGATAGCAATGCCTGAATTACCGTATAACTAACGCTGGCAGGTTTGGCGGCCGGATTTAGCAAATTTAGAAAATGTGTCACCATTTAAGTAGCCTAAAGGGAGTTGTTGACGACCGGCTTTTAAAAATACAATGTATGTTACAGTGTAAAGTAGCCCTGGGAGAGTTGGTAACAGGCTTTTGATAATATGTTACAGTATAATTAGTGTTAGGAGAATTTGTGACCTGCTTTAGAAAATATGTTACAGGGTAAGTAGCCCTGGGAGAGTTTGTAACCGGCTTTAGAAAATGTATTTCCGCTTAAATCGCCTTAGGAGAGTTTGTGACCCGCTAAAGAAAATATGTCACTAGATCTTATTTAGAATATTCCTGAAAAATTTAAATGTTGTCTTGTTACGATTAAAAAGGCATTACCTCTGGGAATACTTAAAACTCTCGTTGAGATGTTATTCCAAATCCTGCTGTAAATTTCTCTTCAAGATTACAGACAGAGAGAATGCCTTCCTTCAATTATCAACAAGCTACACATGCAAATGGAATAAAGTAGTATTATAACATTATGTGAAACATCCTGCAATCAGACGATTATCAATCTCTCATGCGCTTTGTCCGTGTTGTCATAATAGACTTACGTTTGATGCGTACATTCATGTATATATAGACTGAATTGACAGTCAATAATAGTTCAGAACAAAGCAGCCTATACAGTACAATGAGGAACATTAGCTTGTTACTTCCCTTGAAAAGTTGTATGATAAAGCGCAAGGATAACTAAATATTACATTGGTCCCTTTCAGTTCCTCGCCGGTGTTGAAAACGGACAAATTGCAAACTTCAACTCTTTCAGCCGTCATCAAATCAAGTATTCACTTCATCGGTGAAATGCATGTCGTAGTCAGTCAGTAAATTATACAGAAATTACAAACAAAGTAGCCAGATTCACTGTAAAAGGGCTTGGTAGAGATTTCCGAACTCAATAAAACGATACAAGCTGAGGAACAACTGTACCGTCAGGCTCTTTCAGTTCCTCTTAATCATGTCAATTCAACATATGTCATGGTGGAAGTGAAATACTAACACTTTTCTAAAGATTTAATGCTAACTGACAAAGTATGACATAGATTTTATGAATTACAAGTTGGGATAACAAAACTTGACTTCACATCTTTAATTACCAACATAACAGTTGCAAATGACACATAACGGAATTCAAGTATTTTATGTTACGACAAGCAATAAAAGTTTAAAATACTTTCCATTGAATAAATGCATCAGAAATTAGCAGAATTATGTTAAAATGTGTACATTTTACACCACTATATAATGTCGGCAGAACTAAAATGCTTTAAAAGGAACGGGTTAATCGCAGAACAACAGTTTATAACAGGCGATATATGACCATTTTGTGTCGATTCGCCGTAAAACCCAACTCACTCACTCACTCACTCGTTTAATTTCGAATCATTGTCTGCATCTCCCCTACGTTTTAATGTCATCTCAAGATAAAGTAGAATTAAGACGTATTCAAATCATTACTAGATCAATTTTCAGTTCGAAAAGTAAATGCATTTCAGCTTTTACCATCCTGTTATTGAAATTAATGTTTTGTTTAGGAAGGGGGTCCTTATTCTTTGAATCAGCAATTAAATATGTTCTATGTACACCATTTCAGCCTACGAGGTCAATATCAAAATGCAAATTAACTTAATATTATTACTGTATCAGGAATAAAGAGTGCCAGACATTGTTGGCACGTTATTCTTATTCGAAGTAGGTCTGCTTGAATCAAGTGAGGAACATGTTTACCTAGGGAGCAGTTTGTATGTGATTATATAAAACTAACTATCAGCGGAATATCACTTTCATGCATTTTACGATTAAATATAAATTATATAAGAAGCAGCTTGGCAATATTGTCAACATGGGGTTAGGTTTTCTGTGTACTTCATTTCCATCTAGACTAAAGTTTGAAAAATTAGTTTGGTCTTTTGAAAGTTGACAACCCGCTAAAAGAATCTGTGTCTCAGTCTAGTCAGCTTGTATATGCAGAGCTTGCCTAAAAATTGACAGCATTATGTTCGACAACCATACAACCATATTTGAAAGGATGGATAATATTATAAGGTTGTGTAGAAATATGTACAGATATGAATAAATCGGTAATTATAGTGTTGGTAACTTATCATAAGTAACAATGCAGGAAACTTAATGTGTAATCTTATATATGTTATTGTCTTCACATATTTGTGTACATTGCGTATCTGATAAATCTGACAAAATTCAAATTCCAGTGTTCCCCTAAAGACTGTGATAAGGGACTTGAATTTTGTTGCATATTTCATTACCGCTAAAGGACAGACAAAATCAAATTTAGTCGTAAGGGTTTTGTGTACGTTCTATTCTTCAAAAGGTTTTTCATACAACTGATCTGTTTTAATTTCATAGATTATATTCACTCTAACTGAATTTGGCATTATGCATTCAGTTTTCGCTTAATTCTCTGACAATGTTCCATGTAAAAGTCAGAAAACATGCTGGGGCCTTTTTCAGTCAGCGTTTCGTATTCCCGTGTTCCATATATTCCTTAATAAAATATATAAAATTTGCTTTTTTCATGTGTGGTACACGATTTCAGTTCATAGTATTCAGCCATTTCAACAAGTCCTCCCTTACAAACCTCCTAGTCGTTTAAATTATTATTTTATAGCTATATAAACACAAGAATGACATCAAAACACGCTTTCTCTTAATATAGTGATAAGGGATACAAATGACATATAACGGCATTAACGTGCTTTATTTTACGACCAAACGTTTCCCACTCCGAATAAATACCTGAAATATGGGCAGAATTATTTTCAAAAATGAAAAGTTGCAATGCAAGAAGAAACAATTAAAACGTAGAATAATAGTTAAAAGCAAAATTATGTATTTTTATGGATCTGTCTAAATCTTTCCCGGATGTTTTTGATAGTAACCTTTCGGCAAAGAAGAGGTTTTGATGTTCTCAAGACATTACCAGACTCAGTTTCCTTTCTTGTGAATCCCTCACAGACAGGATAGAAATCTAATAAAAATCCTAGTGCGATGTCATCAGGAAATTATTTCCATTTCTTTACTCCAACTGCCGGTAATCTCTTTTTATGCTGATATACTTAAAATGTACTTTATAAAACGTTTACATAATTCGCAATAAAATAATCTATTGTTTTTCTTTCTGTTACACTTGTTTCTGCAGCTGCAGTGGATACTCATATTGTGTAACCGCTTAGGTAGCCTAGCGGTGGAGCGTCCGCTTTGAATGCTGGAGGTCTTTGTTAGCTCCCTTGCCACGTCATGCAAACAACTTACATGTAAAATGGTACCATGATTAATTTCCTCCCTTTGCGCTCAGCATTAAGAGGATAGTACTAGGAGTCAAGATGGGGTATCATGACACGTGTCTACGGTATTCCAGTGAGGCACCACTGTAAAATTGGGCATTGTACGCTCACTGCTATACTAGACACCGGATTTAAAAAAAAAAGACACTAAAAGCCGAACAGAAGTACGCATGCACGCACGTACATGTTTGTTTTGTCTGTCCCGTTTCATGTTTGTTGACAGTTGATGTCAAAATGATATATCAATATAACATAATCATTCAAGCATTCTTTCGGTTGGGAAGAAGCATAGTGCCAGGATGAATAACTCTGACTGGTTTTTTATCACTTGAAAGTTCTGTTGTCCATTGTGTTTGTCTTACATTGTAACGGAAAGACAACAAGAATATGTTTAGGCAATAGTTGAACAAAATAACAAAGTTTTGTCTAAAGTTACAATAATTATATTATGTTAGTTTACAGGCGAGTACAATTACTGTTTCTGAGCAACAAAATGTTTTGTTAAAACTTAATGTTCTTTGGTTGCTTAGATCACATCAGATGATTTAGCAGATAATATTTATATATCGTTTTCTGAAGAAAACTTCATAAAGGTATGTTGCACTGAAACTTAGTATAGAGTATATTAGTTGAACGTATTGATTGCTAGTAAACCTTTGTAAATATCACATGGTGAATATGTCATACATTTAGAACTACACAGAGTACGCAAGTATCAGGAACACAAAAGCAAATAGAAAATAACGGATACAAGTACCCGTCGTTGCCTTACAGGAAAAGGTGCTCATTCATTTCGATAATATATATTAAATCCGCAAGAATTTATTGAATCGCGTATATACTGTAGATGACATTAATCCATTACGCTTTTGAAAACAGACACTCTCTCAAACTGGGAAATAGAAATGGTGTGTTTTCAAGACGTCCAGTGTTTTGTATCAAAATTATGACAATGCAATTTCCGAACAGACTGTCTGACAATTACTCGGATTTCATTTTCAAGAAAATATAATGGTACTGTAGGAAATAGGGCTAATTCTGTTGTTATGTAACGTGAGTTACGCGAATATGTGCGTGACATCTCGGACGTATCTTCCTAAGCTGGTGTTATTGGCGTAGCAGTTGAGCCTTTGATTTTGAAACATTCAGACGTCCATTTTACATCTGAGAGTTACTCAACTCGCATATTTCCTCGACAGTATTTGTGCCGTGACGAAAAATGATGAAGTTACATAAACTACGTTCAGTTAGAGACGCAAAAAACAAACCTGAGAAAATAGAGACTGCAAAGGAGAACTTAACTTTGGTGCAACTGCACGCAAGTCGGGACTCGACTCAAAATTAAAGAAAATTAACTCTTTGGATGAGAAAATAATGGAACAAACCGTGATGAGTTAGATCGAGGAGTAGATTCTATAGAATGAAAAATATAGACTGACATTTTAGATAAAAATGTGGCTATATTGAAACCCGCAATGACGATGCCGTAGGGACCCCCGTTTCAAAATACAGTTAACGACCCTACCCAGCAAAGTTAAGGATCTTTATATATGAACAAGCAAAATGTACTGTACCATTCACAATTTAGAGACAGTAGTCCAAACAGTAATTTGTCTGTAAAGTCTCCACACAATCAAAGACTACCGAAGTTATCCAATCCTTCGATGTAACATACTGCAGTGGCAAAGCGTTTGGAACTGTCTTAGTTCCACAGTGCATACCAACCCGAACTTGACCGATGTGCAAACATTCAATTAGATCGCAGCTTGAAAGTGATGCAGCCAGAACAATAAAATGATTCGCACCCGTAAAGTGTTCAAGTGTCAATCTAGTAACAGATGCAGAAATGGTTGTCAGAAACATCATACAAGTATATCTAAGACACCACCTAATTCTTTTGACAATTCAAACCCTAATTTTACTAACAGCGGTGAAAATCATCCGATACTTTAGTGCTCGAGCGTCACATCCTTGCGATACGGGAGAAGAAATACAACTCTACCACATACTATCATCCACATAGAGAATCCGGCAACAGAGAATTTCTCTAAACGGATTCCAAATTCAGGAGCAGTTACTTGAGAGCTTCGGAACTAGACGGAAAACCAAATACCTATCTGCGTTACGAGACCGACATTCGAAATCCGGAAATAACAGGCAGACTTCAAATGTTGGCTACGTAGTCCTGGTTCACGAGAATTCTCCACACATCCAGTGGAACTTGCTGTGATAGAACAGTTGGATTCATACAATCAGCCAAAATTCGTACCCATGATGGTAACACATCAATGCTTACAGTGAAACTAAGCCCACTTGAGATAAATGAACAGTGAGCAGGTATAAACAATAAACATATTTCATTGTACTTTCATTGTACAGAGACATTCATTCGTTATCGTAATGATAAATTTAGCAATAGATGTTGAACCGTACGGCCGTCGTTGTTACTTTTAAGAGTAAGTCACCCTCATATTCCCTCAGTCATATTATGCCGCATTTGGAAGTTAATATTTACATCGTGTGTTTTGTGTATTATCACAAAGGCAACATAAGGGTGTGTGTATTTCTTGTACTTCCTAGTAAATTAATTAACCTCAGTATCATTTAATCCCTCAGGATCATTGACTCTGTTTAAATATCTGTATAACAGCGCTTAGCTTAAATCGATGCAAGACGGCTTGAGGGATGCTCACTCCTTAACCTATTCAGTCAAACCGATTATGCTTGTATGTTATCTAGTCACGTTCTATGAATTTTAAGATCATTTTACAGATTTTATTAATCAGGTTATGATGGTAAGATGATTGGTTCACGACTTTTAACTGATGGGTAAGATACAAAAATAAACAAAACCAAAACAAAACAAGTGCTGTCACTATTAGTGACGAATGACCCCGATAATTTATGACAAGTACTTTTAAAATCCCTTCATCTATGGCAGCGTTATGTACCGTACAAGAAACAGACCATGTAAACATTTAACCTCTAAATGTGACATTGACCTTAGAGCTAGGGGTCTGGATCTTGCACATGACACGTCGTCTCATTATGGGAAACATTTATGCCAAGTTATTTCAAAATCCCTTCATGGATGGCAGAGTTATGAACCAGACACGAAAGAGACCGTGTTAACCTTTGACCTTTAAGTGTGACCTTGACCTTGGAGCTAAGGGTCTGGGTATTTCGCATGACACGTCGTCTTATTATGGTGAACATTTATGCCAAATTATTTTAAAATGCCTTTATGGATGTCAGAGTTACAGCCCGGACAAGAATATACACGGGCGCACGTAGAGCCGCACGCACGGACGCATGAACAAAGCGATTTTAGAATGCCCACCTTTACCAGACACGACTCTACGAATTCCATGAAATGCAACAAACATTTAATTGACTTTATTGTGTGAATGTCTTGTAATTTATTTGTGATCTTGGTCTTGGAACCAGAACATTGTTTTGACACGGTTAATGTTTGTGACATGCTACTTAAAAATCTATATATCCATGCCAAATTTTGGAAATTTTGGAAATTAAATGAGACGGACTGATATATTGATGGAATAACTGATAGTGTGCAAACGTTTCTTCTAGTTTCCATAGGAGAAAAACATAATGGTATGCCTTTTTTGAAGAATACTGACTAGAATCATTTGTAAATGCGAATACAAACTTACTATGTTTAAATGCAATTTGTTTAATAGATTCCATCCTTCTCCAGAAAAAAAATCTTTATTTGCATTAGTAGAAATCCAGTTGTTATACATGTTTGTCTTTCATTTGAAATTCACAATTTATTTACCCAGTCCGGAGTTCATCAATCAAGCTAAGCTGTCAACTTTCTATTGAAAGGCGAGAATGAATAATTGAAATACATCATCTTGCATGAAGAACTTTCCTCTTTGTAGGATGATGATGAATGACTATCTGTGAGTTGATATTCGACAACCTTTCCAATGGAATTTGCAAAAACATTTTTTTGATAATCAGTTATAAGACAAGTAATGAAACAACTCCAGTTCTCTACAAGAATAACACATATCTGTATCCTAGCAGCATAGAATATATGAACCAGAGGAGATGTTCCATAGACAATGATGTTTAATCAGCAATTGAAAGTAAATTTAGAATTTCTTCATTTCAGTTACTGTAAATATTAACGGTAGTAACACATATAATTGTTACACATTTTTTTAGATGCATGCAGAACTGTAACAGTAGTGTCTTCAGTCATATGATTATAATACTGATATTTTACGTCTTCTTTCTTCTTTAGTCTGCCAACTCCTCAAAGTTGTTTTGATTTCTTTTCTTAAACATAATTTGAATGTCAAACATTTAAATTAATATAATAAATCTGTGATGAGAGTAGATTTCCACATGAAATAACAAAGACGGCTTTAGCCAAACACCTGGAAGTAGGCCCGCTACAAGTAGAAACTGTAGTGGAAAGGTATGGCAGACGGATTGCCTCAAATATCTATTGGTATGTATTTTTCAGTTATATATAAAAATGGTGATGGGTTGTAATATTATGGTGACTGATTTCTGCACTTTCGTTTATGCGCGTTGCGCTTTTGAAGAGCGCAAACTCGCCAGTAAGCGACAATAAGCGCCCCAGAACGACAAATAAACAGTATTAATAGTTTTTCCGTTTTGACTTGCTGGTGCGTGAAAAGGGCGCCAATACGATAGAATGACAATTAGCGCGCCCATATGACAAAACAATTTGTATTTGTCGTGTTGGTGCGCTATTTGTGTTCCGGTGTGTTGGCGTGACGGTGTCCTTAATACCCGCTAACACGAAAACGCGCCAAAGCGAGAAAATTAGCGCGCCAATAGGACAATACGTTTTGTGCTCTTTAAAACACCTTCCATAGCAAATATCTCTCGTGCATGTTAATCAGCTTCATTATTGCTAGATCCAAATCCAGCGACATTATAACAAGTATTTGCATGTTTTCCTTTCGTTAGAAAATACAGTCTGATTTACTGATTCTAGAATCCGTATTCGTTATTTTATCGTATTCCAGTGGGATTCAGTAAAAGATGTACATCATTTTGTATGAACGTATTTGGACTATGCATAGCTGATAATGAATTGCGAACGGGAATGGAGTAAATACTATTTTGGTTGGATTTGATTAAGACATTTTAGATAATCAGCTAGTTTTCTGAAATGTAAATAGCTCAATAGTCTCTGCTCTCTATAAGATTCAATAGCAACATAAAATGAGCCGCACTATGAGAAAACCAACATAGTGCATTTGCGACTAGCATGGATGAAGACCAGCCAGGATCCATGCTGTTCGCTAACGGTTTCTCTAATTGCAATAGGCTTTGAAAGCGAAAAGCATGGATCCTGACCAGCCTGCGCGGATGCGCACGCTGGCCTGGAGCCATGCTGGTCGCAAACACACTATGTTTGTGTTCTCGTGGTGGGGCTCAAATATATTAACAAAAAGAGACATTTCCGTAGGGGGATATTTTTGTATGTATCAAATATGATCAGCGATAAGTTTTCTGGATGAATAATACACATCTCTTTACTACTTTAGTCTCAAAATCCGCAAAGGTTTTAGTTGCTTTAAATCATTCGAATATACAAAAATTTAAATGAATATAAGAAACCTATACGAAGATTCTTCTGAAGCAAAGAAGCAATCCAAACCATTGTACTAAAGACTATTTGTGAGAGGTCATGAAAAGTAAAATATATTTCATACCCAGTTACAAAAGCTTACGCGGAAATCTGTTCTAATATAACTTTGATAGAACTGAAGGATTAGTAAAAACCCGGGACAGGAATGAATATACCTATTGTGCGTTCAAATCGACCTGGCGGGGCGGAATTTCGGGACGGTCCGCTGCATTATTGTGCAGGATATGTAGTATATTTGGCAACCTGATTTCTTATTCAGTGGTCACCTGCCTTACATTGTAACCAATGTAGCGTTGAATTTTAGTTGTTGCCTACCGAAAGATTACCGAATGAAAGAATTATAATGCTCTACCTATTTGCTCGTTTTTTAAGAACACCATTATTTGCATAAGTCAGTGATTAATTCCGCCACGCCAGGTCGAACAAAACGCAAAATACATTCAAATGAAATTTCAACAGGAAATGTTGAATAGCATTGTTTTTGAAAGTGATGTTTCAGGCTTTTGTCAAAATGTTTCATACGTTAACACGTTATATTTATGCTTATATCATTGTCTGAACAGTTCACAGTCTGTAGTATGATAGACATTTTGATAGACATGTATACACTGAAATGCCTTTAAAACACAATACTTACATAATTCCAAGTAACTCCAGTTTAAGGCCTAGGTTTAAAATGAAATATTCTAAGACCATTGCCATATATGTAGGTAATTACATAACAAAATTGCATAATAAGTTACAAAATGACACCATAAAAAATTAAAATTTTGTCTGATATGCTGATCAAGTAAACGACTATTTTTCAATAGGATGATTTAAGTTTATTCAACATTGCCTGTTATTTTGTCATTAAATGTGTTGCTTCAAATGTTGACAATATTTTTTGACAGAACGTCAGAAAGTGTTACGTTAAAAAAGCTGTTGTGTATTATACCCCTTTCACACATACGGCGCGGATAGCTACGTCTAGCCACGGATAGAAACGTAGTAATCTCTATCGATCCGTACCTGAGCCGTACCTTAAAGTAGTAATCCGTATCAATCCGTACTGATACTTGGTCTAAACGTATTCAAGACTTATCCCAAACTTGCAAGTTTCTCCAACTTTTAAACGTGCACAAAAGTTTGAGTGATCCGTAGCCATTTGAGCGTGACTATAGTCAAACTTAGTTGAAACTGATTCATCCGTAGTTAAACGTACTAAAACGTAGTTATCCGTACTGAAACATGCCTTGCCGTATTTATTCGTAGCTGAACGTAGTTATCCGAGGATGACCGTACTTAAGCGTATTCAACATAGTTCACCGCATACCCATCCACGCGCTAAGCAAGTCGCCAGGCGCAGTAAAACGTAGTTCAACGTAGTACATATTTGGGTCCTGTATTTTTTCGTTCCCTGTTTCTCACCATTTTTCCCTACTAAGACGTACTGCTCCGTTCTTATCCATGTCCGCCCCAAACAGATCAATCCCATCCGCACCGTACCTCAACGTACGGACATATCCGTACTGTAGCTTAATATCTCAGTCACACATACGGCGCGGATAGCTACGTCTAGCCACGGATAGAAACGTAGTAATCCATATCGATTCGTACCTGAGCCGTACCTCAAAGTAGTAATCCGTATCAATCTGTACCAATATTTGGTCTAAACGTATTCAAGACTTATCCCAAACTTGCAAGTTTCTCCAACTTTTGAACATGCACAAACGTTTCAGCGATCCGTAGCCATTTGAGCGTGACTTTAAAATTTAAAGTTTAGTCTAACTTGGTTGAAACTGATTCATCCGTAGTTAAACGTACTAAAACGTAGTTATCCGTACTGAAACGTACCTTGCCGTTGTTTGACATGATGTTTTTAAAACTTGCAAAGTAAACACTGGCTACACACGGCCTATTTATATGAAACGTACCGACCCGTGACTAAACCTTAATGCAAACGTAGTCATGCGTATTGATCTGTAGCTGAACGTATTTATCCGAGGTTGCCCGTACTTAAGCGTTGTTCAACGTAGTTCACCACAGACCCATCCACGCGCTGGGCAAGTTGCCAGGCGCAATAAAACGTAGTTCAACGTAGTACGCCCTACCTATCCGTACTTATTCGCGTCCTGTATTTTTTTTGCTCCCCGTTTCTCACCATTTTTCTGTTCCGTACTTATCCGTGTCCACACCCAACACAGACCAATCCCATCCGCACCGTACCTCAACGCACGGACATATCTGTAGCTTTAAAAATTAAATAATATAAAGGAATATATTATATTAAAAGAAAACGTAAAGTATTGCGGACGGTCAACCAATAGCAGAAAAATACCTACACTTTGTAAGTCTGTTATAAAAAAACATACATCGATGTTTAGAATCATTAGCTGACACACAGGACACATTGGACATTATAAATGTGGGATAATGCAAAAAAAATCTCCTGCGTTGAAACGGATATAGATATCAAGTTGCAGTTTGTAACTATACACCCTCATTTTTATGGTATAATATAATCCATTATTTTTTATCATTGCATTTAGCCTCCCAGGTATAGTCTGTGCAAGATACTTTCCGCATCGGTATAAAACATGATTCTCCTATTAACTATGCAGGGCAAATATTATTGAAAATATGTTACTCTCTTAATGTAAAAGCGCACCTTAAAAGATGCTTTTAAGCGTAATGTTTTTCTGTCATTTAATTCCTGTGATTTTCTGATAGATGACGTTCAATGTGCTATGTGTCAGTTTATTTTGTTTCCTAGGCACTAATGGAATACTTTAATTTAAAAACGAAAACAATATATCTTCTTAATACGAAATATATCTATTTCAGTTTCTCTGGTAAATTGAGATTTGAAAACAATCATTTTCTTTCTATATCCGTTAGAGAATGATAATTTTGATATGTAGGAATGAATAATGAACAGAAACGAGTCATAAGGGTAAGAGTATTTGCGATACAGTCTTTGTTATTCAATGTAAATTTTCTACATTTATTTACAGAAAGGTTTAAATGAGTCTGTTCCTGAAAGGTAATAAAATTTGCGACATCCATTACGATTAACGGGAACTCTTAAAATAATCAAAATCACTTACAATGTATTCAAACCCCTCATGAACAATGTCACTTCTGTAGCATAAATAGGAAAAACATACACCGACTCCCCACCCTTGAAACAATGGATACAATGAGTACGCTAATTAGTAACTACGCATTATTTTCTTCTATGTTTCTTTTATATATGTTAGCGAATAGCCGTATAAAGCCTTGAAGGCTTGTGTTAGAATTTTGTAAATCATACACTATAATTTATTGATGGCCAATGGGGCTTCTACAAAATATGGGTAATGTGACTATAGCGTGGTTATGATGATGACTATTCAATAATTTGTCACGTTTCGTGTAGCGAATATCACATGCCGAATCGTTTTAAGGGGGAATGGTACTTTGTCAAAATTTAAGTTTTGCTGATTGTCTTATATACCAAAATAAACTTGAAGATATTTACAATAGATATCATCATCTTTTAGAGCAATAAACATGCGTATGACGTTACCATGACGTCGTAAACATGACCCGTTTTCGCGCTTTTTACGTCCCTTAATGGTAGCACTAACATAGTATAAAACTCGATACTACAAGCGTATTGTTGGCGTCAATGCATTAGATTATATATCAAACGATAGAATAAAGCAATTTCTTAGTGATTATTAACATGAACAGGTATTTCTATCTGAATTTTCGAAGGAGGTTCGAAAACAATCATTTGGTTGTTTAAGAAAATTCAGGAAGAAAATCGATTCTGATTCATTTTGCAAAAAATTGGCCCGTGGAATTTTTGCCAAATTTTTATATATGAAAATTCATTATGTTGTTAATATCTATGCCAAAATAGAAAAAAGTTCACCGAAGCGTTTTTGTAGTAAAACCGTTTGAACTTGACTACTGCAGAGTCGTTAAAAGACATGTAATCGTTATGTAACGTTACATGTGTTTATTTTAAATGACTTGTCATAATTCTACCTGGAAACCTATAAACAAGCAGTTATGAGACATGAATTAAATATTTCAATCTAATCGTAAAAATATTACACATTTCATAACATGTAGAGATAGACCCTAAAATTTTCAATGATAGAAACACATTAAATTAAGTCTAGATATTGATTTCCAAGTCCTTGACATAACCAAAAATGGTTTCACAATTGTGAAATTTATGATAGTTTTGTTAATATCAATTACAGAAGTTTAAATATTTAATTTAAAGTTGTGATTCACAAAGAATGACAACTCTTGCCTTGGGCTAGTACTTATAAGCAGAGATATCTATTAGTTTACTTCCCTTGCAATTACACAAATGAATGGAAAATGAAAACGATTTAGGACACAATATGATACTTTTTTGCACAACAAAAACATTTAGGATTTATTCATATGTATTTGATTTACTCCTCAAAACCTGGTTCCTATGATTTTGTCCACTTACTTATGGTGAAAAAATAACTTTTAACAAGCCGATAATAAAATGAAATCCTTGTAAGTATTTTAAAGTACAGATAATACAGTTTTGCTTGTATCAAAATGTCACATGAGAATCACTTTTGTAATACAGAACACCTGGTAGGATTAGTAAGGTGCAATTATATTGATCTCTATTTCCTATGCCTATAACATGCAGTATTCCAAAATATTTTCACGGAAAAGTGCGTATCTTTTAAATTACTAGAAGTTCTTGATGTTTATTTCAATAGCCACTTCATGCACCTTTTTCAAACTCAGCTGCTCTCTAAAATAAGTCGCGATAAATACGAACAGTTCAGAAGGCTAAAAAAGTTAAGTTTTTGAAGAAAGGGAGTGTCGGGAGTGATAATAAAACGGAGAAAAGCAAAATAGAAGAATCGTCGATTATGCATTTTTTGGTAATGTATTTGACAATGGTTGCAAAATATGCGGAAAAAGACTTTATTGAAGCCCGCCGCTTACCTCAGTAGGTAGGATCTCGGGGTCGCTAGTTCGATCCTCGGACGGGGCGTATGTTCTCCGTGACTATTTGATGAACGACACTGTGTCTGATATCATTAGTCCTCCACCTCTGATTCATGCGGGGAAGTTGGCAGTTACTTGCGGAGAACAGGTTTGTACTGGTACAGAATCCAGGAAGCTGGTTAGGTTAACAGCCCGCCGTTATATGACTGAAAAACTGTTGAAAAAAATGGCGTTAAACTCAAAACACATATAGTGTACTACATTTTAAAATGTAAAATCTAAAATGCTATGGCATTTTACGGAACCACTTACGGAACCACTTTTTAATAAACGTTGCAGATGCATAGGATAATTAAAATACAAACATTTCCGCACAGTTCTATCCGAATGTGAATTTCGTTTTAAATTGTATTAATGATACAATTAAAGGCAGATTTATAGAATTTAAGTAAGTACTACAGTAATAAGACTGTTAAAAAAGTTGATTAATTTTCTGAATCAAGTTTTTACGCTCGTTTCAACAGCACGGTGGGTAGTTTCCTTAAACATTGTTCCTGGGAACGACCAGTACTAAACCCCTAACCTCCGACACAAACTACCAAGTGTTCTCACATAAAGAGCCATGTTCGGTAGCGGGGCTCGAACTTACAGTCCTCCATCAGTGAGATATGTCAGTGAATCAGACCACGTAGGCAGTCCTAAAAATTGACAGTTTATATATATACGCTATTTTTCTTTTGCAAGCAGTACAACGGAATTTTAAAATTCGAATGTTACGTATGAATTTTAAGATTCCGCCGTGTACTGTTTGCAAAGATTACACGTCAAACATTTACATAATGGTTACCGTTCTACCTGTTTTAAACATATGTTATTTGAGCCGCGCCATGAAAAAACCAACATAGTGGCTTTGCGACTAGCTTTGATCCAGACCGGCTTGCGCAGTCTTGTCAGGAGCTATGTTGTTCGCTTTTAAAGCCTATTGCAATTTAAGAAAACCGTTAGCGAACAGCATGGATCCTGACCAGACTGCAAAGCCACCGTATGTTGGTTTTCACAAGGCGCGGCTCATTTCATTTAAATATTTCTGTTATTTTTTATTTGTTGCACAGGACGGGGAAAAAAGCCTGAATAGAAACGACTAAATTATGAATTTTAAACATGCCATCAAAGACAGGTGCCCCTTCCGTTTACATGACGACATAACGATATAGAATGATGAATGTTCGTCCAGATGCCGTCGTGGCTTGTTTCACAATATTGTCTTTCCTAAAATTCAATAAAAAAATATTAAAGTTTGCAATGTTGGTCCAAATAGAAACTAGCAGTATACACTAGAAAACGATCACTCAAAAAGATGCTAAATCCGTTCCCGATCCTTGATTATGTACTGAGCTTTTATTTTACACGTATTTTAGAAAGAATAAGTTTGAATAGAATGGCTGTATAATAAGTCTTAATAAATTAAAAATGCTTATATTTTAATAAAAAAACAGCCAATGAGCGGCAGTAAGCTCGTCTACCTGCCTGATATAACTGAAATACTGAAATGGCCGTAAAACAGGATTCTATCAATCAAAACAGACAATAATATGAATTCATTTGGAATTTCCATATAAGCCGACAATCTCGCATGTTATGCGCCCTTTTCCGAGGTCACCGTACCGCGCTACTGATAATTTCCTGACAAGTCAACACGATGCTGGTATAAATCTATACTTTAGGTTGTGTAACTTGTGTTTCTGTAATAAGAATGTATATAACAGCCGTACTTAATCAGTATCTGTTTGTCTCCTTGGCTATATTTTTGCATGAAACAAAAATGGGATAATCTCGTTAATATTAGTACTAAAGAAATTATCAATAAATCTATCTATAAATATAAATTTGCCATCAAAATATTATGTTTGTTTCAAAGCAACTTATTACATAAAATAAATACACATACAAAAAATAACATATATGTAAATTTAACACACCCGTAAGAGTGATAATTATCTATGACTGCTATATAAGTATAATAATTTCCTACAAGTGAGAGTGAAAAGAGCATCACTTTTATTGAGGGTTTTCTGTCAATTACTTATGTTAATTTCGTTTTGAAAATTATATTATTATTGACCCTTGAGCCATTGGATATGCTATGATATTCACTGGAAGAGGTCAATATTGTCCTCCTCCGTTGAATATCACATCATATCCGATGGCTTAACAGTCAATAACTGTTTTATTATATGGGTTCAAGTTTATAAATAAGTAACAAATATTGTTGCAACATATGTAATGTTTGAAAGTAACAATAACTGTGTGAAAACTTATCAAAGTTTACACGAAAACAATTAAATATGGTCAACTTCACAGATGCCAAAACATTGGAGCAATTCTGTAAAAGCTATGGAGCCCGATATTCGTGCTCAATTTCATAAATAGGCAAGCAGTTCTGGACTGGAGAAAGTAAATTCTGACATTGTAAAATTTTCAGATCCAGCACATACAAAACGGATCGTAGGAAATAAACTTGAAAAGATTAGTCGAACCTGTCCATCATTAACCGAGAAAGTGAAATCATCATTTATTAAAAAATTCACATACGCTGTCAATCAAAACAAACAAAAAGGAGAAGCTGAATTAATACAGGCGCTAGAAAGCATAGTTCCACATATGTATGGAGAGCACCATCTTTGCAGCCACTGGTGTAAAAATAAGGCTAATAATGTAAATATTCACGTGCTTACGTCATGTCTTAAGCGACGTTGTTTATTGCGTCACAATGCTCTAATTCAAACGGCTGTACTAGAAAAACGCTTCGGTGAACTTTTTTCTATTTTGGCACAGCCATTAACAACATAATGAATTTTTACATACAAAAATTTAGCAAAAATTCCACGGGCCATTTTTTTGCAAAATGGATCAGAAGCGATTTTTTTCCTGAATTTTCTTAAACAACCAAAAGTCTGTTTTCGCACCTCCTTCGAAATACCTTTTCATGTTAATGATCACTAAGAAATTGCTTTATTCTGTCGTTTGATATATAATCTAATGCATTGACGCCAACAATACGTTTGTAGTATCGAGTTTTATACTATTTTAGTGCTACCATTAACGGACATAAAAAGCGCGAAAACGGGTCATGTTTGCGACGTCATGGTAACGTCATACGCATGTTTATCGCTCTAAAAGATGATGATACAAATTTGAAATATTTTCAAGTTTATTTTGGTATATACGACTATTAGCAAATCTTAAATTTTGACAAAGTACCATTCCCCCTTAATGGTCTAACCGTTGGGAAACAAAGCAGTTCACACTAGAATTGGTTGTATCACTGGTCAAGTCAGTGTTTTGTTAACTCTCCGGCGGATTTTTGCATATTCCGACTTACACACCAGTTGTTTCATACCCATGTTGTAGTTTAACAGTTCTGAGATTCCTAACACATCCATTGAGTTTACAGAGTCGCCTACCTTTTACCAACGTGTCTGGCATAAAATGCCTCGATGTTTGTTTTTTTTTCTGTATTCTAACACGTCCAGCAAATAACCTACAGACACATAGAAGAAAATCAATCCACGGTTATTTTGCGATAACCCATGCGCAGGCAAAAGATTGTTTTGGCTGGTTCCGCAAACCCCCGCGTGCAATTCTTTTTATGAATTAAAGTCACTTGATATTTGTAAATATTAGCATAATGATCGCGGTATTCGCGGACAACAACAACAACAAAGATCGGCAGCAAAATGGCACAAACGACTAATCTGTTGCGTACGGGAACAATCTGCGAGATTCGCCGTAACTTTGAGGACTAGATGGTAATTGATGAAAGCTTTGATGGCATGTTACACAATATTTGCTGTAATCCTTATCCATTTGGGAGAATACATGGAGGAAATTTCAACAGCCACATACAGGTGCGTAGTACGAAGTGTAATTCATGTCGTAAAAAGTAGTTACCATTTTTTTCTAACACTGTTGTTTCAAGTATATCGTGTTATAATCGCAATAGTTTTAACTAGTAAATAAATGGAAACCTCACGCAAAACGACGAAACTTAATTGATACAGATATAACACAGCATTTCATTACGAGTTCGGTCTAAAGGAAGTCGAAATTGCACATCATTTAAGGCAATGAAAGTAGATCCTGGTGTATCTTCAATGACGCAAGCAAAATTATTATACTAAATTGCTGTTGTGTCTGTTGAAATAAATGATCTCATCTTCGTAGTTCTGTATGTTTATTTGAACAAAACATTATTTAAATTTCTGCTCATAGAAAAAGCCATTTGTTGTCAGCTATCTTAAAGTGGCATTATGCGTATCTTACTGCACGTAGTGTGTTTTTGGTGAATGTTTTATAAAAGCAATTGTTGGTTGCTGTGCATTTAAATGTGTTAAATTAAAGATAATGCTGCATAAGTATTTGAAGTTGATGGTATAGAAATAAAGAAATTTGACTTATAAAATAATAGTTCTTTTCTTCATTCTGATACCCTTAACCTATAGGTAGCGATTTGAAGATGAAGGGAAGCAACTCCTGATGGCAGTTTGACTTTTTTAAAAAGACTGCCCCGATCAAAATAAGAAAGGTCGTATTTGGAAAGTTATTATTTCTTACTGGAAACAGGAAGAGTATGGTATATTGGGTTAAAATATATAATTTTCTCTGCCCATCTTACACACACATCTATTTCAGCTTGATTTTTACTTGAAAAATGCGCATAATTCCACTTTAAAACGTTAAAATCCTTTTAACATCTGAGACCAGAGACAACAATTTATATTAGTACTCAACGCTTAAGTCATGTAACCATTATTTGATAGATTTTATTAAGGAAAATCTTCAAAATTCTGAGTAATTCTTAGTAAACTTAAAGAAAGTATGTCAACATTTCCGCAAATATTTATGACACAGTTTCCTTGAGCAGGATATATTGCATAAAGTACAATAAACCTTTTGGGTCCAGTGGATTACACCTAACTTAAAAATGTGTCCAGAAAGCAGTTATTAGTAAAATATTGTAAAACATTTATTGACCTTTATCATTTTGCAGTCAAATACATTATGATTGTTTATAGTTTATTTTATTTGTCAGGAGATTTAAAGACCTTCAAAATGTATAGGTTTTTATATATCTAAACATAATAAAAAGAATTACAAACAATATCGAACGATCGTATTACTTCGCCTTTTGTAACAAATTCTGCGTTTGTTTCCGTCGAATGGTTCAAATAGTTCATGCACGTAAATCACAAAGTTGATTTCTCCCTATGACGTGTTTTAAATTGACAATTGCATCTCTACAATTCAATAATACTGATATTCTAAACAATCTTGATTTATTAATCATAGATAGACCACTATCTTGTGCCAAAATGAGCATTATTGTAGGGATAATACACGTTTTTTTGTGTATTAACGTCTGCAGAAGCCCGCGGGATTGTTTGTGACCGAGACCGAAGGTCGAGGTCACAAACATATCCCAAGGGCTTCTGCAGATGTTAATACACAAAACAAACGTGTATTGTCGCTATTCTTGCATAAAAATATATTTCACGGCGATTTATGTATTGTTTTCATACGTGATGACTTGACGATTCCGGTACATTTTTTATTTACCATTCCAGTTGTTCTTGGAAACGGTAAACATGTTTTAAATATCCGTATCCAGGCCCGGAAATAAACAACGCTATCAAAAGCACCTCCTGAAGGTTTTTAAGCGAGTTTTTATCTCTCATTATTACAAACATAAAATTACCAATAATTGTTCATATCATTTCACAATTTGGTGGACTCGATCACAATTTCAAGAATAATAACTTTGCATTCGAGTTATATTGAGTACGGACACGCAGTTGGAGTACGGATAAGTACGAACGTAGTGTCAAGTTTCCAAGCTGTTTATATAAATTCTTAGAGAAATTAGATAAAAACATACCGACTGATACTTACCAAAATCATAAATATAATACCTAAAAACGAACAATAGCACAAGTTACACGCGATACTTATTTATTCACAGTTATTTACAATAACTGAACAGACGCTTTGTAAAGGGAGTGAACTCTAAGAGAAGCTAGGGCGTACATTGATGGGGGCAGTACGATTGGGGTTGGAAACAGATACAGCTAAACATACTATGGATTACATTGTATTTATAATGCTACAAGATGAGGTTGTTAAGGAAGAAACAAGACGCAGATGCCAAATATCAGTGTGCGTAAAAATACATACATATATCCCTGGCAAAGCATTTCAAAAATAAAAATCGGGTATTAACAGCACGTGAATTGCCTTGTTTGCACACGATTTTTCTCCCGTTAATACATGGGCGGATCCAGTGAAAAAAGTAGTTTTTATGCAAGAATACCCGTAAACAGAAAATTTATTGACGAACTTTAATGAATTACTTTTTAATATACAAATTCTTCACCTTTTTATAGGATGAGTTGTGCTTCTTTTGTTTAAAATGACATATGAATCCGACATTATGGCTCTAAAAATGTGAAATATATTACCACCGATTCATCAGTAGATTACAGTCATTAGGGCTTATGACTTCGTATTCCAGCTAATCCTTTTATAAAAGATTGATATGTTTAAAAACACAATTCAAAAGGTTAGTGGAATCAAAATGTTAGTGTTTGAATATTTTATAAAAGGTTTCTTTTCAAATAGTTTAAATGATACCTTATAATTCTAAATGCAATTAAGAAAAATTGTTTTTACTTACGATTTTTTGGGACAAAATTAAGATTTATTTTCATTTTAGTTGAGCTGACATTACATTGCGACCTAAATATCTTTATTACACTGC
The DNA here is from genome assembly GCF_021730395.1 of Mercenaria mercenaria. NCBI lineage: Eukaryota > Metazoa > Mollusca > Bivalvia > Venerida > Veneridae > Mercenaria > Mercenaria mercenaria. Next base: position 14,220,627 of record NC_069374.1, read on the forward strand.
ACTTGCTTCTTGTAATTGCATACTTTTTCATGTAGACCCTTTTCAGGTAATATTATTAATAAGTACCAATTTAAGTGAGACATACTTTCATTTTGTGTACATAAATTGTAATGTTGTTAAATTCAGTTCAGACAAGCTCATCATTATCATTTTTTCTATTCACACAGACAGACAGAGTAATTGTGAAGTCTTCTTACAAGGCACCGAGCATCTTAATTTGAATAATGCTTTTAACAAGGAGATAACAAATATCTTGCAAGTGCAAAACCTGTTACTTTACGTCATTAATTTTACCCAACCCATTTTGACTCTTGAGCAATATTTCTTAGAGAATAGAGTAAATTTACGACTTCATTACTGCACGTATTTGTAATGAAGACTAAGTCATCCTACATCATAAGATTTTTGAGCGCCAGACACTCCCTTCCGTTATGCAAGAAAATAAAATTGTCTACTAAAGTGCTTCACTATAAATGTAATCACGCAGTTTATAGATTAAAAGCGCTGTTATAACTAATATTTCTGCTGCCTTTAAACCCTGTGATGAGTTGACAGAAGATGTTCTTGATACTATTTTAGTTGTTCTAGACACTAATTGGAAGAGAAAGACAATAAATCTTTTTGTTCAGGTTTCGTAACTCCTATTACTTATGAAACGTCTTGTTATGATTATATCATCAATTCCATGTGATATCCATTGTAATTATGTAGTTTGGTAATTGAACATATATTTTAGCCATATTTCTTAAGAATGTAGTATATTTTGTCACCAGGGAGGATTTAAATTAACTGAACCGAAGCAATTGCTTGTAATTTGTGTAACTGAATGTTTTAGCTGCTACAATCTCATGTTCGTTTATCTCTGCCGAATCAAGTACAATTGTTAATTAAGTTTTAAGTACATGACCTTCCAAAGGTATTTTATGTTGAGAAAATAAGCCGGAAAATACGGATATTTAACACTTTTCAGTGTATTCCGGTTCAACTGTTATCCACAGAAGTCTAAATTTTTATTTGTTTTAATTGGTATGCGCGTAAACGTTCAAATATAAGCTTAAAATCTATCTGTCAAGGGATTCATGTTTCCATAGTAACGCATTTACTTTATTTTTTAAGCAACTACCTATGATAATGCTTTTTTCGACTGTTTCGGTGCCATTCTGTTCATGACCTAAATGAAATAAAAGTGTAAACTTATAAGCAGAATACTTTAAAAGTAACCATGGCAACAAAGATGTTTAGATATGTTTTATGTTGCTCTTGGTCTTAACTTCTTTAAAAGATATTTTAAATCTTCAAGTAACTTCAAAACATTTCATTTCTAAAGCAAGTTGTATGTTCGATTTATTTAAACAAATATCAAAGCATAAAATACTTACAGGAGTAATCCTAATTTGGCATTTCTTTCAGGAAAAAAGCATGGTGCTTGCAATAATTATTCTGATGGACCACATTAAAAAAATGAAAAGCTGAAATTGTATTCTTTAAATAGACCGATGAATTTCAATTTTATATATAAGTTTTGGGGCTCGTGTCCATGTTAATGTTAATTTAGCGCAAGGTATCACTTATTTCTACTGAAAGATGAATTTTAGCATAGTTTTATTATATGAGTACCTATAGAATTATCAAAGAGAAACGGAAAAATAGGTATAATAATTACAAATCAAACTGTCCAATATTTATTTGAAAATGGTCATGATAAACCTTGCACCCAGTAATGTTCTCAAAAACATCAGTTACCATCATCCATTTTCCTACGTTCCCCGCGAAATTTTAAAGAAGTACATAGCAGTCGCAAACTATTGAGCATTGTTCGCAAATAATAGATGTAATAGTTCAGATACAAGATGCTAAGAATAATGTTCTTTCAAGATAAAAGCTTGTAATATTGCACGGTAACTGACATAAAACATCGTGACGTCGATGACGTCATTTTAACGCAATGACGTTTTGTAGAAATTATGTGGTAATTTATTCATTGTTTCAGCATTTAATTTATCAAACCATTTAGCGTCAGATCTGCGACAGACAAATGTAATTGTTCAGGAGGCTGAGTATAGAAACGCATTTAGTTTGTCGTAAACATTTTTTATAAATTCTCACTTTAACTTGAAATTGAGCATGCAGACATTCAGATTTGATGGTATTCTACCTTCAGAGTATTAACCATGCTGACGCTCTAAACAGACGTAGATTCATGTTACAACAAAAACATGTCAACATTGCACGAAAAAACAATAATAAAGAGAAACATATGAGCAAGAGAATAAATACATCAAAATGATTAATGACTGGGAACTGCTTACCAGGTCATGGCACTGATTTAAAGATTCTACTAAAATGCAAAGTTGAGAGTAAGATTAGGTAATATCTAAACATAATACCTACTGTCATATAAAAAATACAATGCTTCTGAATAATGCATTAAACAAGCTATAACTTTCTTTCTCCACATCCTGTGTTTCTGTCTAGTCAAGATTGTATATCATTCTATAGTTACTATTCATGTCTAGAATTGAGGTCATATTAATGGACTGCCGTTGTGTAACCGCAATACTGTTCAAATGACTTTAACCTGGGATATCAAACATCAAAATAATTCACACTTGTGCGAAACAAAGTTTACAGAATTATTTTGATCGTAGTCCTGTGCTTTGAGTTTGTTATTATATACACATTCGTTTACAGTTGTGTTTTATTTTTTAGGAAGTATAAAATGCTTTTCATATATTCAAGATATTTGAATAAGATTCTCCTGTTTACATATAAATAAATTTTATATAAACTTATATAAAAGGATCTATGTATTTGTTTACCATTTGTATTTTCTATTAAAGTTCTATGTTTTATGATTCAATTAAGTATATGACGCATGCAATAGAAGGTACCATCGTGGATGAGATGATTAAGTAGAGCCAATGAGAATCGAGATCCCTAGTCACGTGATGCGATTAAACCAATCGCCGTCTTGTAAACCATTCTTGTTTTGGATGCGGAAAGGATCAGTTCAATGTATATTTGCTCGTAACAAATACAGTTTTGTCATGTTTTGAAGACGTTAATCTTGAAAACTTTAATTGTATGAGATTTTGAAGATATTGTTTGAGCTTTTGGCATATTCAATTTGTAAGCACAACCACCGTCGCTCGGAATAATTTTGTGGGAATGTTAATTTCATAACAAAGGATGTAGGCTATCACCAATTGTGCGAATAACCTAGCTGGAACTAGGTCAGACTACAACCTGAATCGGACTGCTATTTTTATCACAACCACGTGACATTGTTCGGCGTTCAAGATGGCGGATCGGACATTGAAAGTGCAATTGTTTGGTCACTCATTTGTGAAACATTGAAAGAATTTTGTCTTGTCGCACGATGATTTTCATCCACAATTAAAACTTTGGAGAAGTACACTAGTGCAATACACGAGTTTCGGTGGAGGAAACGTGGATACACTAACTTAAAGACAAAATTTAGTGTATGTGAAGGACTTTGGTCCGGACATTGTGATCTTAATCATTGGCACTAATGAGCTTGCTTCGCCGAAGAACAGTCCCAAATCAGTTAGTTCGGCCATTATGGACTTAGTGGATACGCTGCTATTTATTCAAGCAGTACCATATATAATAGTGTTACCAATCTTTTATAGATTGGTTAACAAAATTCCAATTCGTCATGTAGTGGACATTCCCTGGTTCAATAACAGGGTTTATGAAACAAATGGCATTCTCACTGCAAAGATAAATGGTTGTTCTCATAAACGTGTTCGCTTTTGGGTGCCAAAAGGTTTCTGGTCGGATGAAGTGCTGACGGAGGGAGGTCCTAGCCAGTGACGGTGTCCATTTGTCAGAGAGGCGTCAACAGAAACTACAACAATATCCGGGCGGCGGTGGTTGCAGAGCTGAATGCAGGCAGTCTTATGTTATAAGATACGTATTGTTTTAAGTTCATTTAATTTTTAATTTTGTTAATATAAATACATGATTGAGTTGCATTCTTAAGACGAAGCCTGTGACTACATTAAATTTCATTTTTCTTATGGGTTTGCAACTGATTTCTTTAATTTTAGTACAATACTTGATATTTACGAGATTTACGGAGAACTAGTGCAATGTATAGAACTGACAGTTACATCTTAAATGAAACTTTTGACTCATAGGCATTCATATGCTGTTTGGAACGACACATATCCGCCTTTTTATGTGTAGCCCTTTTTGCCCATTTCCACCTGAGCTCGGCAACTAAGCTACACACCACAATTTCCGTGGATTAATACTGATTATTCTGAGTCTGTATTTTCTACTTGAGAGCGGTTGCTATTCGGTAGTATATCTATGAATTATTTTCTTCAAATTTCAAAGAAAATGAATATTAATAATATTTTATGTTTTACCGCAAAACATATATTTGAAAGTCATATTTCAATAAACCACTCGTAAAACATTAATAAATCCTGTTAAGTGCGGGTTATAAATTTGAAGTCATATCTCCGTATTGTTAGCTGTATTAGATTTCAAAGCCATTGATGTAAATTTTTGTCAGCAATATGTCTAGGTCACGTAATGTACAGTATTTATGTGTCTGTGACCCGCAGGAAACTTGCAGGATATTAGATTTGAACGAGTTCTACAGACTTTAAAAACGCAGTATTATTCCGCATATGAAGGCATATGAAGGGTCAATGGCAGATTCAGAGGGAGGCGCACCCGGCGTGCGGCCGCATTTAAGTCTTGCTGACATACATTTTAAGAATCATTCAACAGATAAAGTTTTCGGTTCGCTTCGCTCGCAAAACATTATACAGAAAAAAAAGAATTCAGAAATAGTAATTTTTTACTTAAAGACATTATATTGACGGAGATAATTTAGAAATGGTGACCATTTGAATCAAATTACTTTTTTATTTACATGTTTAAAGACTGCACTTTTTGTCGTATATCTATGCACGTTGTTGTCAAATATTCTTTAGCTTGAACTACATGGTGTTTATTTCCTAAAGCTATTTTCGATGGGGGTAGTAACCTGATCTACAGCTTCCACATCCCCAATAAACCGAAGTCTATTTTCTCTTTTATGATTTCCACCAAAAGACGAAAATACTGACACTTTTGTTTGATTTAATAATCCTAACTGGTGGTCTCAAACGCACAAATGATCAAATGCCAGTGTCTAAAAACAGTGTGCAAACATATATTTTTCGGGAACATTGTCTACAAAAACATCAAGGATATAATCGTCTTTATGATTTATAGTGCAGACTGTGTCTCGGCAGTTATATGTGATTTTGAAACCGTTTCGGTGATTAATGTGACCTAGTCTATAATATAGATTCAGTAAAACTTAATTAATACCAGGAAACTTTGATTACTTTTTATGCAAACTAAGAACTTGTTTCATCTGATTTTAAGTAATCATTAATTAGTTTGTATCGACTTTGGGTTGAGTTCGTATAACCTCTTTTTTCTTGCTTTCTAAATAATAATATATGAACTATAGTCTGGCAAAAGTATTGAATTGTTTAGATGATCATCGGGACTCTATTAAGACATTTTACCCGTATCCGTCTTACGTAACAAAAGGATATTGTTAAATAATTTCCTTTTGCAATTTTGAGGGTAGGGTAGAAACATCAGTTTTACAGTACCGCTAGATGGAAAAAAAAGACTTTTTATGGCACTTTATTCATTTACTGTTTGTGGTAATGATAAGTTGTATCGCCAGTGTGGATTGGATTACACCAAACTCTAGGTTTTATGGCCAAATAATGTTGTGCCACCTTTGTCTGGGTTTCAAACGTACACAACCATCTTTACACACAATATATTAGAATATGAAAGAGTAATTTATTAATCGAAAGCAATATTCTATATCTAGGTATTACATTTGCTTGGTGTAGTTATTTTTGAAAAGTTTAAACAGTCGCCCGTTGTCTCTAAATAAATTTTACTCTTAACCAGACGAAAATGAAATAGGAAGGAATGCATATAAATGTTTTTTTCAATGACAGCCGTGTACTTTGATATCTGATTTAAGTAGACATGTCAAAAAATCTATATAAAAATAAGAAAAGTCAAGTGTCGAGCAAAGCACAATTTTGTAGAGTAAAAGAAGTAAGCACATGTACATTAGCTGTGCAGACGGACATCGGAATACAAAACAATATCTTAAAGAACGTTCTTATTAAATGTTCTCACTACTGTGCAGAACTAAACCCTCACAATTCCAATGTTGCAAACATCACATTGCAGTCGAAATAAGTGTGGCATGTAGGATGCGTTAACATCGTAATAGAAGTAAATATTATTAATCGTTCTGCTACAAAGTCTGAAAGGACATTGTATTCAGAAATTCGTATATCTATTGAAAGATTGATAAGTAATCACAAGTTTCGTAAGAGCATATTATATCTGGAGACATTGATAACGCATTCTTAGCAATATAGCAGTTAAATCCAATCCTTGTCATTAATAAAGTGTAATTAACTTATCAAGTAAATCCAGCTTGATAAATCACGCTATTTGATATTAAAGCTTCGTGGAGTTGTGGATAATTTTGTAAGACAACGTTCAATGCATTTGTGTCTTTTTTCTTTGCTTTTGTAAACCTCATGTAAGTTTAAGTAAGATTGAGAAGCACGGTATTCAAGGGCAAATGTAAAGTTGTTTGCATGTACTTTATTGACTGTCCAATGTTTGATAAAATACAGATCTAATTACAGGATGACTTAAACATTGGACAGATACATCATATTATTGTTTTGATGCTAAAATAAACTATTCTTATTAATCAGTACTTCTGATTATCATTATATTGCCTATTTTCAAGACAGAATTGTGTCCATGTATAACAGTAATCATAGAAAACAATATCTTATGTGACTTGTACATTAAACATATATAAATCCTGAGAACAGTTGCACGTGCAGCGAAATTCAAAATAGTTGACATTAGTCACCTGTGTGTTCTTACTTCTGTACCGAGAAGTGTTCGCAATATCACCAGTAACTTAGTTCGTGACGACGTTCCTTTAGTGGCGTCGTGTTTTTTTTTTCTTGCAAGTGTTGCAAATTTAAAACTATGAGTTATCTAAAAGAATGTTTTCATGGCGTTAAATACTATAGTAAGATGATTCTTATAACAATTTATAATGTGACTGTATTATCATGATTTGTTACTCATTTTAACACCGTTAAACAACATCGGCACCTGAAAAAATATTACTATTTTGCATCGAGACAAATGCTCTTATTCATTCACGTTGTAAAATATCCCATGAAGAACGAGAGCAATTGATAGCCTTTTGTAACATGAACATTTCTTAATTGCAAACACGTTAAAGGAACGAAATGTCGTCTCTTGTATAGATTTAAACCACTATGTCGTAGATGTGAGAAAGAATAATGAGTGTCACAGTGTTGATAATTAAGATAACACACATATGTACGTCGTTTATATGACTGAAAAATTGTTGAAAAAGACATTAAACCCGAACACACACACACACATATGTGGTATATGTATTGATTCTATAGTAGGACATGAAGGTAGGACATGTAACATTAGTTACCCATATTAAACCAGTTTTGTACCGGGATTTTCTCTGCATCATAATATGAGCCGCGCCATGAGAAAACCAACATACTGCGTTTGCAACCACCATGGATCCAGAGCAGGATCCATGCTGTTCGCTATTAAAGCATATCGCAATTAGAGAAACCGTTAGCGAACAGCATGGATCCTGACCAGACTGCGCGGATGCGCAGGCTGGTCTGGATCCATGCTGGTCGCAAATGCACTATGTTGGTTTACTCATGGCTCGGCTCATATGAAGTTAATTCATTTCGTGTTTTTCTCTGAAAGGCGAACATACTTTTAAAACAGACATGACCATCTAGACACGTAGACCCAAATAGAATTAGAACATTATGGAAAAATTACGTGTCTTCTTGTCCTTTTGAGAAGATTTTTACATTATTTTCTATCTGTAATAATTGCATTCTACAGGCAAGTAAAAGCGAGTTTGATAACACGATATGTCGTGACAGAAATCAGAAATACAACAGCGTTCTGTGTTTTTAACCAACATTTCAATAGAAGGAAGGCACGACGAAACATTTAGTAACCGAAAAATCATCCGTTCCGTTAATACAAGAGTTTATAATGCGTATTTTCTTTGTATTTGCGCGATTACATTATCACACTGGACGACCTGCTATCCTGACACCCGCTGGAAAAAATAAAAACCCTGGAAAAATAACCCCGCTGTATGAAAGGTAGAGTTCTTCAATTATATCTATTTCCGGCCGATTTCTACAGTCATATCTTTTCACCTATACATGTTAAACGGCTTCTTTTTTCAGAGAGAGCGTAGAACCCGAAAATTTCAAACAGACGCTCTGAAAAAATACATCTGTTAAACAAAATGATTGAAGCTTTCACATATTGTTCATAACCAAAGACATTTGCGTAAAACTTTGGAATTTTTGTTAGATTTTCAGACTGAAGAAATTGTAAGGGAATTTCAGACTAGACGTTGGGAGTGTAAGCCATGCTTATTCCTTAACAAAACTGACCAGGTGGCTTAGTATCAATAGAAATAAATACAAAACACTACCTACCCATTTACAGCGGGGATATTTTTTTAGTGGGTGTTTTAGTCAAGCGGGCGTCAGGATAGCCGGTTATCTAGCGTGACTATGGTTGACATGTGATGTTTCTATGCTTATGTATAATAATTGCATTGTAAAATGTTAAGAAACAAATGGATATATCGACATGGTAAAGTGGAGTGAATACTTCGTTTAACGATAATTATAGTAATGATAGCTATTCATCCTTCTGCAAGAATAGCACGTCAGGATGTCACAAATTGTGTCGTACTCAACCTAAGTGTTTTAAGAAAGATACATTTCTTACAACATTTGAGCCACACCATGAGAAAACCAACATAGTGCATTTGCGACCAGCATGGATCCAGACCAGTCTGCGCAGTCTGGTCAGGATCATTGCTGTCCGCTTTCAAAGCCTATTGATGCGGATGCGCAGGCTGGTCTGGATCCATGCTGGTCGCAATTCACTATGTTGGTTTTCTCATGGCGCGGCTCATTTGCAGCACTTGTCACTGTTATGTCTTCGTAAGCGTATGACACTATGATGTGTTCAAAATATTCAGAAAAGAGTTTCATAACAGTATACAAACGTTAAATATATCTGTGTTAAGGATACCCTTTAATTAATAATTTAAAAAAATGCAAATATTTTTTATGTAAACGATACTGTTACTGTCGTAATAAAATGTTGACAATTTTACTGCACATGCGAACCATAAACTTCGTATTATTCTCCGTTTGAATTGCAGGTAATAATGTGCATTGACTTTTTATAGAGATAAATTATTGCGAAGAAGGCTAAGAGCAGTGGGCAACAAAGAAATAATCCGGATCGCCAGAATCTACAATATTTGGAAAGCTGCACACAGAAAGCACAGATGACTCTGGCTACGCAGTATACCTGTTTGGCAGTCAACGAGGACAAGGGAGTGAATACCAACACTATCTGCCTTGCCACCTGGGGGCTATTCCGAGATATATCTTACAACAACCAGCGACAGATAGAGACTCGGCAGACGACGTCTGCCTTCAGCAGTACCACTGTATTTTCACAACAGTGCTCTGGATGTGATAGTTATACAAAAACATCGTAAAAGTTTGCGTATTCTTCTAAACGTCAGAAGTTGTAAATGTGCTAGATTTTGAAATGATGAGTCTTTTTCACGAAAAGTATTAAATGTTATTTTTCCAAACATTATGGATGAATATGTTCCAGGATGGAATCAGACTGAATCGTGAGAATGCTCAGAGGGTAAAAGGGGAATCAAGCTGAGAATATGCGAAACGTTCAAACAGAACTTTTAAGTTGAACCGTATTGTAAGATACTTTTAAAAAGGTCTACTAGGATTGCGCTTGCAGAAATTCAGAAGTGGTACAGCCCCATTGGTAAAGAACTGAGCAGATTTATATGGATCGAACCTGTGTTTATTGTAATTCTGCTATTGAGGATGAAATTTCTGTATTATTGCATTTTCCTACGTATGGAATTGTTGGAAGTAGTTTCAAATCTGAATATGAATTTTAAGAAATTTCATTACATTAACGGAAAAATCCCTTTCTACTTTCAAGTCCTGGTAATAGTGCTTTTAATTGCCAAAACTTATATTTAACATTTTAGATAGAAGGAAGATTGTTTTATGTATTAGTTAGCGCATGTAATCATATAATGCATTTTAGTACTTCAAGTTATATAATTATAGCACTACAATTGTAATTGCGACTATATACAATTAATCTTTGTTTGCAGTCTAATAACATTTATTGTTCGTTACACGTAAGCACATCAAAATTTGCTTTGTTTGTTTGTTTGTTTTGGGTTTAACGCCGTTTTTCAACAGTATTTCAGTTATATAACGGCGGGCAGTTAACCTAACCTGTTCTCCGCAAGTAACTGCCAACTTCCCCACATGAATCAGAGGTGGAGGACTAATGATTTCAGACACAATGTCGTTTATCAAATAGTCACGGAGAACATACGCCCCGCCCGAGGATCGAACTCGCGACCCCGCGATCCGTAGACCAACGCTCTTACCTACTGAGCTAAACGGGCGGGCTTCAAAATTTGCATCCAATCACTGACCGGAATGGATAAGAAGCTAAAGATTTTGTCTGTTAAGCTAAATTGCAATTTTATTTCGTATACGGCGGCGAATCAATCGTTTTTAAAGTAAATATCTAAAAAGCGCGTGTTTTCATTTTTAACCTGATAAAATCACTATATATGAGTGTTACATTATCTATAATGCTGTACAAGTAAAATGAGCATTTTATCCCAAGTGCACGCAATTACTTACTTAATAAAACTATTTCTCTGACCTGGTAACATCAAGCGGGCATTTTCACCTGTATGTTATATCTGTTTTGCATGTCCTTCCTAAATATCATGACTTTTCCTCGAATAAAGTCAACACAGCTACTTAAAGAAACGATTTGGCGAGAAAAATACAGCAACAAGGATGTATGGCAGCAATTGATATATTAAAAAATGATGTTCGCCTTAGGTTGTATCTACAAGATAGGAAAAATATATAATGTGCGCGTATTGCTTAAAGCAAAATACAAAGAAAAAAATGGAAATGATCATAATGTATCTAAATGCGCTTCAATTAACGTGATCACGTGCAAATTGTCGGCAAAGATTTGTTTTGACCATAAAATAAGACATATTTTTATATCGCTGCGAGTTTTCTATTTTGATCATTCGATTCGTTTTGAAAAAATAAAATAAAATACTACGGGATAGTATGACGTATAATGCTTTCATATTTACATTTTTCTCTTCTATAAATGATGGTTTCTTTCCTAATATCATGCCGGTGAATTATTAGCAGGATTCCATACCAATCAAAGTTAAAGTATTCTTTAGGCTTTAATTTGATACTAGTTACAAAAAAGAAATAAGGCAGCCTTCCATTTAGATGTTTTGCACGGTTACATGGTTAGAAACGCACCACTTTCAATACTGTACACGAACATATACAGTAAACGTCATAAACGAAATAAACATATGTTATGTACAGAGCAAAATATGTCTCAGCCTTATTATGAACAAAGGCATTATGAGCCTTCGTATGCTTTTTTATATTTGTGACTCTGTATTTTCCATGAACAGCTACAACGTTTTGTAAGATGTTGAATGCATTCTGATATTATAATTATATAATATTATAATAATGATATATAATTCTGATATCTGAAATTCAGAATCTGCCTATTTTTCCCTTGTATGTATTCTGTTTCTTGTATTGTTGTTATTCATATTTGAGACAAATACGTAATTGATTAAACTTCCAACTGGAACAATATTTTGATACAATCAATCATGAAGAGTAAAAACTTGCCCAAAATAGTTCAACTTTGATGAACGATTTCGTACATATAAAAGGAAAAGTGACAACCCATCCATCAACCTTAACCTTGTTGCTCGGTTACTGAAGTGTTAAAATAATGCTGTAATCTTTCTCAATTTCTTTTCCCTTATTCTCTCTCTTCTGATAAATCATTGATACCTCACACGCTTTATTACAGAAGGCATTGTTATAATGTATGGCAATGGTAGGCTGATCTGCAAACGGCTGTATAACAAATGTATTATTACACCTTTGCATGATTGTATTTCGACAGTTTTAAGCATGGTATGTTGAAACAAATCGAATAATGAGTAATTTAATGAGTCGCACGATGTATGGAACAAAACAAGTAATACCACCTTTGAGACGGCTTCGAAATTGCTTGACTGGCCATCTGTAAACGAAACGATAACAAAAATTACTTGCATGACATTTGGATGCTGCTTTGGCGCACACATGGCCTAATCTAGTGAAAAGTTATATGGCGCTGTTCGCAAATGTAACGTATTATCAACAAATGTCTAAATTTCTTCTTTCTGAAAATGTATGACACTATGAAATGAATTATCCGGGGCCAAAATGAGGATGTATAAGGGATAAAATTTACTCAACAAATGTACCTTGAATTAAATATAAATTCTTCGTTTGTAATATGCACAAGCAGCCGTTTCGCATTAACAATAAGCAGCCTTACAATCTGTATGTTACCTTTGGCAAAATACTAAAACCTTGAAGGGTTATTTGTTGTTATTTTCAAGGGCTAAAGGCACTCAGTACCTTAGTATTAAACTCTGCGTTCGAATAATATATCCTGAATATTGAGTAGTTTGTTTGACTGAAAGATAATAAGGAGATTCAAAAGAAAATATGGGTCACCAATGGCTGGTAGGAAATTATACCTTAAATTAAAATGTTTTGTTTTTTTAAGTAATCGCAACATTATGCCAACACATTTAATCGAACTCAGATAAATATTATAAGTGTTTCTGTAATACCAGTAGTGGTTTACTTCTAGTCGACGTATTGAATGACTAAAAAGCCTCGTTCATCTACAACGCCTTGAGAAGCATCCTCTATATGTTGTATTTAGACACAATGGCCTAGATTGTTAAATAATATCAGTTATAGGAAGCTAATATGACTTTCTAGACATATTTCACATTATATACCAATTATTTTGATAAGTTGCTGGTGAAAAGAGAGTTAGATTTATTGAAAGGGATGGCAGAAATTGGAAATACAGCAGTGGTCTCTGAGATTTAATAAATAGCGCAAAACAAGGATGACAGAAAGAGTCATTAATTTTTCGTGAATCCATTCTGTAAACTGTGTCATCCGTAATAATTATACTGTTTGCTTGTTTGATTAATTGTCTTTGCAAGCAGCACAGAATAGCCTAGCTTATTTTATTGTTCTTGGTAAATGTTAGTAACTTTTAGAGGCATATAACTACACAACACAATTGGTTCAAATTTTATCAATAAAAAAACGTCAAACCAGCAACATTTAGATCCTAAAGGCCGACCTGTGGTTTTCCACTTTTTTTTACGATAAGAGGTTTCAAGAAGGAAAATTCATATACAGTTGTATATTTATATAATAGATCTACTTATCGTTATATATGGAATAACACATTTTCCAAAAATTGTGATGAAACATGTGATCATGTAAATTTAATGCAGACGAAGCCGACAAAATTTTCGGAAACCTTTTATTTGGTTGAAATAAAACAATTTTCAAATGGTATAAGGTGGGGGGGGGGGGGGGTACCCGGTAGAACGCCATACCAATGCAGATAGCCACTTAAATGCAGTACATCTGAACGAAAGGAAAACAAATGAGTATAAATGAATATATTCATTTTAACGCAGGGCTAGAATAACACATTTTGTTACCCCTCAGGAACAGACGAATAGAACAAAGTAAGGTATTATAGTACGTTGCTGCGTACCATTCTTCGAAATGATCTATTTATAGATTTATTGAATGGAAACAGCGACAATACCATAAATTATATGTATACTGTTTGAAAAAAAATCTGAAACACCTTACTGTTTACAATAAAGATTCTTAAAGAACGTGATAGACTTATTAAAATTAAATGTTTGATTACATAGTACCAGCTGCGTTATTCTGGATATTGGAAAGAACTGTATAGAAAATACATGTAAATGTTTTAGTTTCAATTATGCTAACTAACACTGCTGCAAGCGAATCAGTTCCAAACTGTCATTATGTGAACGCTTTGAATTCACTGTCCACTTAACTCACCAATGCATTATGATATACACCTGGGACGCTGTTCAGGTTTAGGAGTACATCTCCAAAACACAGAAATATTTTATAAACGAACAACATCGTTACCAATATTTTACCTGACCACTACATGTTCTGCCGTACTGTCCCGTACTGAAAATATTGTGAAAAAGTTGTCCCCCTTTGAAAATGAATGCCATTTGTAAAGAAATAAAAATAAACAATTGCTGAAAACTGTGTTCCACTTAGTTATGTGGAATTTCAACAATCGCACGCTATTGTAAATGCATCAAAACAAACATGTGTAACAGTTCTTTGAAAATGGTGAGTTTTTAAAGGGTTTGACTGCCCGGAAGTGGGGCCTCTTTAGGCAGTCCTTTTTCCGGAATTCAATGTTTATATTAGTATACTGACACTTGTTTTGTAGTTTTTGTTATGATAGCGTGTATATTACTCTATACGACAGGCGTCATGTTAACCTCCCCAGCATCCAGTCTAGGTCGATACTACTGGAAACAGTACTAATTTAAGTAAAACACCAAGCACGGAACACTAGTCAGGATATCAGCCGTGACCGGGAATCGAACCCGGACCGCTGGCGTTGTAGTCCAACCTGCTAACCACAGCGCAACTGACTCCCGATCTGAATACAAATTCCCCTATACGGTAGGTATTATCTTCATAAAGATGTAAAAATAACCGAAGAAAGTATAAAAAAAATTTGGTAATGACCGAAAGTGAAAAAGCTAAATTGGAACGGAAATAAGAACGATAGAACGAAATCAATGACAAATCAATATGATATTATTTACAAATGTATATAAATATGTAAGTTCAACACGTATTTTTATTAATCAGCAATTAAACATATCCGCAATGGCACAAATCACAGTTCTGCCTGTCCTGTTTGCTGTAAATCAAATATTTGTTATACAATTCATGTAGGACGTTGTTCTTAAAAATATCTGCAAGGCCGGTACTCAGTGAACTGCATACTTCATATATGGGACTACAAATCTGCAGTATCAGGGAAAACTGTTAACATGTGGGTACGTAAATTTAAAAATGGCCAGGCAGTCCTTAAAGACAGCCCTCGTCTTTTCTTAGCATGTCAACGGGGAGAAGTCATTAGTTTTTCTCCAAACACTTGTGGTTTAAGAAAGGTTTGTGCCCGATTGGTGCCTCACATGATAACCTATGCTCAAATATGCTAAAGGAACGCTAAAAAAGTTCTGGAATTAAGATGATCGCACAATTTCACAGCTCCTAACAGAAGAGGAGATCTGGATATACTTTTATGAGCTACAGAGTCGAGATGACAACAGACAGTGGCTGCGAAAAGGCGACCGTAGACCGGTAATTGCAAAAAACACTAATAGTGTCTAAAGGGTTTTGTATTCCATCTCCTTTAATTTTTGGGGTACTGTTGTACAAATTCCTACAGAGTCAAGTCACTGGAATATTTTTGTAGAGACAAAGTACTGAATGATGTTTGATGTAAATACAATAAAATGAATCCAAAGACTGGTCCTTGCGATCTCCAGTTGATCCGTGACAGCGCTGCATCTCACAAAAATGCCATTGTTCAAACATTTCTGACAGATAAAAATATTACAAATCAACCGCCCCACTTATAATAATAAAGAATAAAGCACTTGGGAGTGGTATTTTTCGGTTTATTAGGACCAAAGGCAGACTACAGCTTTTACCTGCATGATTTCGCGACTAAGGAAGCGCGGGGATGTCAAGGGCGAATACTTTAAAGGGGTAATTCATCGGAACAACTAAATTTGAAGTCTGTTCACAGACTGTGTACCATATTCCAGCATAACTGTCATTGTATTTAGAATGTCCCTCGTATAACTATGTTCGCTATTTGGAAATAACGTACTTCAGATATGGAACATTTTTGTGATCTTTTCAAAACCACCTTCGAAGTTAACTAAGTCTTACTGTAAATGATATTCACATTTTGTTACGATGTCACCAGTCATGCAACATTTGAATACTTTGCATAATTTGGACATTTCAACTAAACTTCAATCTTTATATAAATAAGAAATGTACAAATCTATGTAAATGTAACTTAGTGAAATCAAATCGTATGTTATGTTAAGAGTATATATCCTCCTCTTTCATTGCAAATATATACGGCCGAGCTAAAACATCAAAAGTATGCAAGTATACAATTCACTTATCAACAGTCAGACTTCATTTAATTTTAGCGTAGAGATTTCTTTCATTGTAATAATAGTAGTTGTTGTCCAGCCCTTGTGTCTTTATTACTTTTCAAAGAATTCATTTGACTACCAGACAGGATATTTGTTAAATGTGGTTTGAATAATTAGTCGTGATTGTGTATAATCAACATCTTTGAAGCCTTATATTTAAATCACGTATTTATGAAAATAACAGAGACACATGTGTATGTGTATTCGAAAATATCAATGCAATGCAAATGCAACAGTTACAATCGATAAGAAATAGTATATCTTATTGACATATATTTCATTTCCTTAGGGATAAATGTCGTACCGACAAAATTGTAGGTCAAATTGTGCCTTCCAACTTTTAACGGTAGAAGATTCCGAGTGCCCCTACGGGCACTTTATCAGGCACTTGCCTGCATGGAAGAAGGCTACACCCCTAGCGAGTTTTAGGACCCATAGCGGTGGGAAAGTGATTTGTAGTCAGCGAGCTTAACCGTGTGTATAGATAAACAGTCCTGTGGCTACTTATTTGGCTCATTTCTTTTTTTATCGATATCGTAATCGTTCTTTAATGTCAAAATATAGTTTTGATAGTTCCATAGGAAGAGCTATTGGAGCAAAGAATGCAATCTGTCAAAAGAAAAGCATACTCGATTTTATTTAGTCTATCCATGAAGTGTAATAAAATGTGCTGCGTCCCTAGCACCGGCTTAACCAGAAAACAGATTTTAAAATATTTAAGATAAAATATTTTCAATGAAATCAAAATACAATGTATATCCGATGTGTCAAATGGTATCTATTAGTTATATGACGTTCTGGTTTTAGATGCTTGATTAATCGAACCTGAAAACCTTTCCCAATACATGTAGTTAAAAACGCATACGGCTTTAAAAGTAGTTGAACATTGCTAATGGCACTTACATTGAGAATGCATTCATCAAGCAACAAAGCACACGTACACGGTTGCTAAACAGCAAAGTCAAATGAAGGCTTGATTAGCTAAACTCACGTGTACATGTTTTGCTATATAAATGAGTTAAATTTCACTGCTAATATGCAAGCTCAATATCTCCTTATGTTACATTCATACCTTTCCATCATCGTTAAGGAAACTTGAAAGAAGGTTACTGGCCCAAACAATGCATAGATGTGAAGAGAAAAGATGTAATATTGTGGATGGTCGCTAGCTCAGACATTAAAGATACGATCAACATTATATGGTTATAATTATCTATAGCAATGCCCCATTGCAGACACAAAGACAAACAAGATGTAAAGTTGACAATAGATAAATAAAATGCATACGATTTTGGGATAAGTGATTGTTGTCGAAATCATATAAATATAAGCGAACAGAACAACAAATTAAAACACTTTACTAAGGAGAATTGTGATCAGTTACAGTTTGATAAAACAGGTTGACATCCCCAAGCGGATCTTTAGATATAAATGACTACTAGATGTAGGTTCATATCAAGTATATGTATGATAAGCAGTTTGTACAAATGTAACAAATTGTGGTTACGGTTAATAAAATGAGCATTGCAACCAAGGTTCCTTTACTTTATTGGTTGATTCTAGCTCAGTGCTAAAACACTTTGATTGTGAATTCTGAGGACACCGGAATTTCTGGAAAGATGTTCATATTATTTCTTATATAGCACTGGTTATTACCCCTAGGTATAGGAACTGCAATAAGCAGTTTGTACAAATGTAACAAATTGTGGTTACGGTTAATAAAATGAGCATTGCAACCAATGTTCCTTTACTTTATAAGTTGATTCTAGCTCAGTGCTAAAACACTTTGATTGTGAATTCTGAGGACACTGGAATTTCTGGAAAGATGTTCATATTATTTCTTATATAGCTCTGGTTATTACCCATAGGTATTAGAAGTCTTGTGTCGGTTCTCCTCACAGGACAAGTTGTTTAACAATTGATTATTAAGAAACATCTAGGCTTCATTAGCCAGTCATGTCTGAATTTAAAACCTCATTTTATTTCTTCTGGTCACTTTCACTCGCTTTGCCTTCTTTTCCATATCACACTATATATGTACTGACAGAGGATGATTTTGCGATTTAGTATATAGTTCAGCCGTTAACCCTTTTCAACCGCGAATAACGTTACTGTGTAAAATTGGTAATAAAATATAATTCATATGTAACTCGTGTCATGTCAAAATCACGTTGTATAAATATGCACTGAAGCAACACTCATACTTCTAAATTTTTGCTTTCCTTGCAATTCGTGCAATTCAGAAAAAGTTATTGTGACATCTTTGACACATTACATGTTTGACACATTATCTTCTTGCTTGCTTCTTTTGTTACGAACATCCCGCTAATGGATTTTGTTTCGTTTTATGAAACGTAAATAGAAACTTTGAAGTAAGCATCTGACTGTCTAGGGATCTTTTTTTCTAATATCTTGAGACTTTTTGTCGTATCATTCATATATTGTACATTATCTTCATTATTGAATGTCTGTCTGATGTCTGGAAAATGATGAATTGTGATTATTCACACGCAAAAGTCAGGGATTTGTGCATTAATTCCCCTTTTTATATAAGATGTACAATAGAAAGCACCAGCTATAAATTGATCTATGTATCGCATTATGAATGTTTTAATGGAGCAGATATATAATGCATTCTTTATTGGAAAAAGCAAATTGTTTTTGTAAGATTAGAGCCACACCGACACATTTTACTCATATGGTGACTTTTCTAGCTTTTGACTGTCGGGGCAGTCCCCAGGTGTATTAATTCGTCGTACACTTGGGTTGTACTTCCGACTTGTCTCAAGTCAGCTAGGTGGCTTCAGTACATGAAAAACATTTTCACCCCATGCGAGGTTTTGAATCCACATTTTTATTTTACGCCAGTGATCTTCACCACTTCTTAAGGAGATATCTCGCATACGTTTATAGTTAGTAGAGAAGTAGTGAAAGGTGCTAAGGGAAACAATGAAAGGTTCTAAGGGAACTAATAAACGGCTCTAGTGGAAATAGTGAACGGTTCAAAGGTAAACAGTGAAAGAAAACATTTGATCTGTTAAGAAATCGAGAATTAAATTTCGTCTAGGCATTGCAATTTTTGTTGATAAATACTCTGTTTGAACTGATATTTCAAAATGTTCGACATTCGTTTAAATTATACACCCATTTACACAAGTAATTATTTTAATTTGGACCGTTACTTAGTAAAAACTAATAATATATTTTAGATCAATGACAGTCACAACAATGCAGTATTCAGACACCATGACCGAGATGCATTTATTTAAAAGGTAACAGTCACGGAAAGATGACCCTGATAAAATTGTTAATTCTAACAGTTATGGGAAGATATCCAAGATATAATGATCACTAAGATGATTTCCGATCATCCTGAGAACATTTTATAATTGCATAATATTTGGTGCGGTTAAAGCTCCAGATTAATGGAGAGTTTGATCACAAGTCAAGACAGAAAATGGAATGGAGCGGCATTCAGTGTTTTTGAATCATTGGCCCTAAACAAGGAAGACAAAAAGAGACATTTATTTTAAATTAATATTTTGGATATATCCTTGAGGGATACAAACATTGACTTATGTCCTAAACAATAGCATAGTACTGCTAAATTTGAAAATAAAACTAGTCAGTACAATTTGCCAAAATTGTTATCATTTAAATACCAAGTCCTCTTTAGTGCTACAAATGTTTAAAATTTTGGCACAATCAAAGGAACTGTAATGGTGAGTTTAGTAATGGCGAGTTTATTTGCACGCCGTTTAGCCAGAATGGCCATTCTCATGACCATGACTCCTGCAGTCGTCCATTGCGTTGTGTGAATTGCAGCGAGCAATATTCATACAAGAATCGAAAATGCAAGACATGGAAGTTCGAAAGAAAGTTCTCCACGGCAAATTAAACATTTACAAGACTAGTACATAATTTACATCTGCATCACTCTCATTAACCTATTTGTCAATCATAAAATATGACACAAAGTAAACAACGAAGTGTATTGATGCGTCTATGCAAAGTGATTCTGAGTCTTTCACAGACTACGTAAAGAAAAGTCAAGAGATGCAGCAATACCTACACATACATTTGTAGTTTAAAATGGTACTGCTAATTCAGGTCTGTTACCAGTTGCAAAATGTATCCAAATAACGTACCATCAAAGCCAAAAAGTATGTCGAATGCTAATTTATGTGGTGTGAGTCAGTCACCCATTGATTTGAAAACTGACGAGTTTAGAACAATATCTAATGATCCCATACAAACCCTTAATCGGTTCCCTCTTGATTTGAACCGGTTGACGGGATAGGATGACCTAAATCTGCCATTATCTCCTCCACCCAGTTTGACAAGTACAAATACCTTTGACTTAGAAATTTTCCTAAACTTAGCGTGAAAATACGATTCTTCACTTGAGTGCCTTTGTGGAACATTTTAAAAGGAAAACCGAAAACATCTCTTTAAAGAATTACTCGATAATTATGTTGAATAAAATCTTTTTATGAATGAAACTGACTTTACTTAATTTGATGATATACAAGAAAATTTAATGCAGAACTCATCACCATGGACCCTTACTTCCCCTACAGTTCTTTTTGTTATGGAAACAGCGTAGAAAAGTTTGAAATGAGCCCTGAATTATTCAAATCAACTTACAAAAATATTTCAAAATTTACACATTCGGTTCGAAAGATGATTCAAAGGTAATCTGTGCTGCTGTCAAACGTCTTCATCGATCAAAATTACGTGTGCGAAATAACGCAACAATATTTTCAGCCGAGGCAAAAGCTATTGATTTAGGTGTCAATTTTATATCACAATACAAAGAAAAACGTTTATGATCTGTTCTGTTAATATACAGTCTGTAAATTTGTAACCGGAGTATGGAAAATCCATTCATTTAAAATATTCTTCTCAGGGTTCATGCCCTATATCATATTTTGTTGGATTCAAAATCAACTTGGAATTTATGGAAACGAAGATACTGATACTACAACAAAGAAATCGCTTTCTTTATCACAATCTACCTTGAAATTACCATATACGGAACCAAATATGAATAAATACATTCTATCTAAATGGCAATCGTCATGGATCAATGCTTTGCTCAAACTTCCTGAAATAATACCCACTTTAGGTGAATGGCAACAGAGGAACAGAACTGTTCACAATGAGGAACTATTGAATAGGTCATATCCGTTTGACTCGTTCTTATTTTCTGAACAAAGAAGATGAACCTGAATGTGCATCATGTCAAGCAACGCATTTCATTGACTGTGTGGACTTAGCTCAGTAGCGTAGTACGCACTATGACGCTTTTTACATTAATGAGATGGGTTTTTTTAATTTACGTTTTCAATACAACTTCTTTTCGGCAATATACAAAATGTATAACCATTTTGTGTCGATTCGAGATAAAATCTAACTAACTCAATTTGAACTGATATATAATGGTATATGAAGTTGCAATTCATGTATCTTTATACCAGGGCTTGATGTAGTATGTCGATGCAGTTTGAAAATGTTTATTTTATAAAGTAAGTCAGTTTGAAACTGTTTTGGTAATATTTGAAGTGCCATACATGCATATGAAACAAACATGGCATTCTCAGCATTGTTTGATAGTCCTAAGTATGCGTTTATGTCGCTAAAAAAAATGTGTCGGTATATAGAAGACAAGTTTTTTCCTTTTATCGTACAGCATTTCGCACATTATTGTTTAATGAATTATTTTACTGTAAATAAACACAACAATTGCTATTTCCAAATTTACTCAGTGTGAAATTAATCAACTCTGTTGAGACTTTGAAATATAAAACATCAAATGCTACACAAATTGGATATTTGATATGAAAGTATGGTTCTAGAACCAATAGTTAATTGCGTTTATTTCTCCTTGATGACGAAAGTTTATCTATTAATATGCATATTAAAAATAATAAACATGACGTTATTAATAATTCCGTAAATAAATTGTTTTGTATTTCTGTTACATTTCGATTCTAAAATGGCATTCGTTTAATCAGGTTTCATTTCAGATAGAGTGAGATGTCTTGCATGTACGCATGCCTGTAGGCTTCTTTATTTTGTCAGCAAAGTTTACAGTGTGCTTTAGATAAGTGTGAGTCATACGCTTGATAACAATAATTGTCAAAAGATATCGCTGAAGTTAGGAAACTTTGTCATTTTCACAACTGTTAATGACATAATATTGTAACTAAGTAGTCTAAGATTAAAAATCATCATTTATATTTAATGTAAATCGCATACATACATTTGTCGAATGTCAACCTACACACAAACTTCGGACAGAAAAGTAATACAATATGAAACATTATGCTTAACTTTTAAAGACAGAACATAGAATACTGATGGTTATATGAAACGAAACTTCAAACGTGGGTACATTAAAAGAACATGTACCGAACTCGATGTTAACATTACAGACTATAATATTGAAATGTTTTTTCTTAAACTTTTGAAATGATATAGCTCGTAGACATGAACTTCTGTGTAACCTTGTAATCTGACGTAGTTTCTTTATTTCAATCAATAAACATTTTCTGTTTTTAATGCAACATTTCAATTGTGTTCATGTTCTCTAAACATTTACATCAGTATATATATTTTTTTCCTAACTTATTTCGACTAATATTTATATAAAGCAAAATCTTTTTCAACAAGGACTTGAAAACCATGCAGCTTCCTGACTTCTGCTTTAATTTTTGAAGCATAGTATTTTAAGGAAACTGTTAATAATTTGCACAATTCACTCTAGTCTCAAGCACATTGAAACGTTTTTGTTTCCGCACTACAACTTTTCTTGAAACCTACGAACTTCCGTTCATTCAGGACATAATTATGCGTCATTTTATTTTAAGCCAGATTGTACAGTGTCACGTGTCTCTTCAGAAACCAAATCTGACAGAAATACAAACCCAATTACCATAATGGAATTCTAAATTCCGTTATGAGATGCTTGTTTGTTGTACAAATGTACTTCGTATTAGAGAAGTACACACAATGAGCTATGATTTCAAAACCATTCAGTCACATCAGATATCTATTTTTCTAGTTTAATGATGTTTAATTTTTCAGATTCCCAACAGAATACATTCATTTTACGCCGAATAACTTTGGAAATCGGACTTTTCGTGTTCGTTTTCAATTAAACGCCTTTAAAATGTTACATCAGAAACTGATTCGTACATGTTATATGATAACTATGAATGCTCATGTTAAAGGGACATTATATGTAATAATATCTTTGTCAGAGATATGCCTCAATGATATTTGTTTGCAGTATTTTTTCTTGTCGTGTTTGCTCAATCAATATGCATAATAAAATAAAATCTGGAAAGTATGGGTTTTGAAATGAATATTGATGTTTTACATTAAGTAGATAAAAATCAATTTATATGCTATGGCTGTTTCATTTAAACTACGTCTTACTGCATTGAAAACCTTAACAGAATTCAGCATTGATAGCAATAGCATTTTTTAAATTGTTTTGCGATAATTTATAAAGATACAGGAAACTTTGCTATAATACAAATATTGGTAAGATAATGGCGTCAATAAATAGAACATAATTTCTTCAACTACAGAAATAGAAGAGTCTACAATTTTGAACATCTTTATGATATATATATAACATTGAAAATGTAGCAAACGTAAGTACAAACCACAAATAGTTAGATATTCAAAGGCATTAAATAAAGTACCTATTCTTCACAAATTTATGTATGAGGTTAAGAAGTTTTGTAATGCATGCAAAAGTCCTTATATTTCACAATAAAAATATATATTAATCATATAAAAACCCAAAGCGCATGGTAACAAGCATTTAATATCCTCATCTAAAAGAAAATTTGTGTTTGAGGAATTGCTACACTTCTTGGACATATAGAAAAGAAACATCAAAGGGGCATTATGTATTGCATATTTTCTATCTGCGTGTATTTCATTTTTACATTCAACAGTGATCTGGACTAAAACTGTCCAAATTTCTGTGACGTGTTTAGTAGAGTATGAAGCTACTAACTAGCAGTATCATTGAGATATAACTGTTGAGAGGATTTAAATCGGTAGGAAATTACAGCCACAAACAAAGTACCTGCATCACACAAAATCAGCAGAATCCACTTTCAATTAGCTTTATGACCAAATTTGTCTGTCGTTCATTTCAATGCTTCCATTTTTTAAATTTTTACTCGTTACCGGTGTGCATATAAAATCAAATCCGGTACGATATAAGTACACTTAGTATGGTCTCTACAACAAAGAAATAATTGTCTTGGAAAATATGGTAGATTTATCATAATGAAGAATTAATACTGAAATCAAAAGAAAATTCATCAGAGTGTTTTAATTGACCTAGATCAAATCATTAATAATGAAAAGACTACATTCCTGCCATGTCGAGAATAAAGTACATTATGTACTATTGAGTGAGGTTTATGTTTCGCATAAAAGGGGAGTTTGATTACAACTCGTGACAGTTTACATCGGAAATGGAACACCACTCAGTGTTTTGAGTCATTAGCTTTTAATAAAAAAACAACAAATAGGTTATATAAATTGAACCGTCTTTTCTCAGTCTCCGTTTATTTAAATGCTTCTATACATTCTTATCCTGTAATAATATGACTTTTCAATGAAAGAAAATTCTTTGTATTCTAATGACGTCAAGTTCAACCTAGTGATAAAAAGTAAGTCAAGGTTCGCAAAACAAAGTTCGACGGCTATATATCGTTACTTTATTAATTACTTAATAGTGAAGCTTCATACAGCATATAAAAGGAAGGATTCGATTAAGTTTAAAAAGCATAAAGAAAAGGTTTCTGATATATTGTAGAATTAAAATGAATATTAAAACTTTCTAAGATAAAACAATTTTTCCTGAATCATTTTAATGATACTTGCTATTGTTTGCATTCAACGGCAATGTCATGGAAAGATGAAAACCTTAATACTTTAGTTGTATACACATGACATCTTGCTAGAGCTAGGCCCTCAATGAATTATTTTGTTTTCACAACTTCATCCGTACACTTATTCAGTCATTTTCCTTTCAGTATAGTTTTTAAAACATAGACAAAAATCTATCTCATGCTTAGAAAAAAAGTGTGGTCTTAGACATTAAACTTTTTGACCTGGCCTAATACATGTATATGCCACTGTCAATTTTATAACAAAATGTTTGTATTTCTCAATATTTTCATGCAAATCATGTATAATTACCATCATGGAAATACAAAAGAATACCTGTGGCGCGTCTTTAAATCAAGATTATCATACTTTGCTTAACTATTTCCACTCTTATAAGAATGCAGCCGATATGATTAATAACTTAAGTAACGTTTCATTTGATTCATTAGCATGCAAAAATAGGCAAAATGCTTTATTTACTTCCAAGTTCTCATAATAACGACCTTTATCCTACCCTCATACAAGATATAGCACAAAATCGGCCTGCCTAATAAACTTTGCTTTATCTAGTCAGTGTCAAGATATCACTTTTGCGGGAACTTTTAAAATCACATGTTTTATCAAAATTTTGCATAGGAACCGTCACCATTGTATTGGAAATGCTTAAACTTTGAAAATGAGTGGTCAAATTATAGGTTTTTATCAAGAAACAAAAATCTTATTGCTATTTTTCACTTCTACAGCACTTCAGACGAAAAGTTTGGAAACACATTTTTTCCGAATTTTTCATAGAAATCGTTATCATTGTATTGGAAATGTTCTAACTAAGAAAATAAGTGGTAATATCAAAAGTTTTCATTCAGAAACAAAAAAGTTATTGCAATTTTTCAGTTTTATCCACAAATAAATTTGCACTTGCAAACGTCATACATGACGTCAAGTCTGCACGCTGTTGCTGTTTCCAACGACTTTTCCCCTATTTTCTGAACAGGTAGGATAAATATAATATTAGATTACTGTCTGAAAATTTTTAATTTATAAGGTTCGTCTACGAAAAAATATAAGGCTCGTCACAGCCTCGCCTAATATATTTTCTTCAACTCGCCTAATAAATCTAAATTTATCAGACAGTAACCTAATATTCTCTATTACTCTAACTTCAACAATTTACAGTATTACCTTTTCATAAAGATTGTTAGAGATGATACAAATGCACTCCTTCAGACATAACCCAGTGAATTATCTTTCTTAGACAATCGGTGAAACCTTTTCCCTATGCAGTCTTAAATAAAGACGAAATTGCTGAACTTCCATTTACATGCAGATTAATTGTCCTCGCAAGAATACATCTGTTGCAAATGTTTTGACATTGCTAGATTTATTTTCTCCTGAGACAGATTGTTAATCGTCTGACCGACCAGACTCATCACTCTGAAGCTAATTTTATAAGTTGATCCAGAAACTAGTCGGTCCTTTTAATCATTTTGCATACAACAGTGTAGTTCGAACAACCATCTGTCATATAATAATTATCGGTTCCTCCATTTGAGTTTGGCAGCACATGTTATGGAATATAGTTTCTGCAAAAATACAAAAGTACGTAAGCCAATATACAGATGAAGTCAAACCATTATCTGACACCGATTGCAATGACATTTACTTTCATACGGCTTATGTCTCTGGTTATCTGAAAAAGACAGAATATTCAATTTGGGAGACAGATTATTTGGTAAGCTGTCACAGAAATAGAGCAAGTAACCGGAAATTAAATGGAACAGTGACATTTACATAATTATATAGGACAAAATGAAATCACAGTTGGGAAAAAAACGCAAATATTAATTTAGCTTTGATTCATAGTTTAGCTACCCTGTCCAAACTTCATAATGTTTCAGTGATCGTCAGACAAATATGAAGTACACAAATTCATTGCCGGTTTCTTTTTCATTGTAACATGCGGATATTAAAACAAATATGTAAATAATGTTATTCTTAATTTGAGGTCAATAAATGCAGCCAATATCTTCGGTATTTAATGCCGTGTCGCACTTATATATTTCACGTGCAATCTGTTTAAAAACTTTCCATTTATGATTCATTCTATTTTCTGGGACATAATATTGATGCTATTATACAGGCGAGTTTCAAGAGTATCAGTTTAAGTAGGTGTTTTTGTATAGAATAAATAGAATATCATGTTCCTGCCTCATCTATACAGGCGAAAACACAAGTCAGCTGTGAATTCGTGAGAAATATTTTTTCTCCAGTCTGCAAGTACATGAGTGGTTATAACCATACTTTGTAAATTTTCTTTTGCTTCATAAATAAAAGTGATCTAACCTAAGTAAAAGCGTCTATTAAAGACTTAACCATAAATTAACCAAGTCATTTAATCAAATACAATCAGTCGAATTTGACCATCCGGATATCTATTCAGTATAAGCTTAATATTAACATTTAG
This sequence comes from Mercenaria mercenaria, assembly GCF_021730395.1. NCBI lineage: Eukaryota > Metazoa > Mollusca > Bivalvia > Venerida > Veneridae > Mercenaria > Mercenaria mercenaria. The sequence goes on from NC_069374.1 coordinate 14,248,460, forward strand.
TTTGCTCATGAAAACATGATTTTCACGTGTTAAAGTGATGTTACTTCTATTATTACATGTATTTATCGCTTGATCTCGTGATCTGGCTTTTAGCGTAGTTGGTATGTAGGTTTTCACGACGAACCAAGCCGCGTTCAATAAGACTGTAGGTCCTAATCACGAACTATTTCGAAAAGATCATAGTGCCGAACAGTATTCATTTTCAATGCAATCTTAGGATTAAATTAAATGAATAAATTATATATATATTGTGGCAACGATTGTCTGTCACAGCCTTGTCAGAACTCCGGTTAAGGACAAGATCATTAATCTAAGTGCCACAAGTTAAACCCTATAAAATTATAACAATTTGCTAACAGAAATATATGTAGTGTCTAAGACGTTTGAATTACTTTGGCTAAAATTAATGTTAAATCAGTAATTTTCATTAGCTCTGTTCGTCTAATGGAAAAATTTTATGACCAGATAAACCGCCATTTATACTCTTCTAAACATAACTGTTGATGGTATTGTCGTTTATGCAACATCGCAGGAGGGGATGGTGTTTTTCATCGGCGCGCTGTCTCTTTTGTCAGAATTACCAGCAGCACCAGTTAGATGATTGCTAAACTCGGGCTGAAGACCCTGAACGAACGCTAAAATAACAACACGCTTTTATTTTCACCGCATTCTTTACAACAGGTCAACATACTTAAAATGGTCTTCTTTCAATTTTTTAAAGTGGCATTATGTGCATCTTACTGCACTGTAGTGTGTTTTTGGTGAATGTTTCATTAAAGCAAGTTTTGGTTGCTGTGCATTTAAATGTGTCAAATTAACGATAATGCCGCATAAGTATTTGAAGTTGATGGTTTAGAAATAAAGAAATTGGACTAATAATTTAATAGTTATTTTCTTCAATCTTCTACGCAGTGATCTCTCTCTATATGTAGCGATTTCTGAAGTTGAAGGGAAGCAACTCCTGCGTGCATTTTGACTTTTCTTAAAAAGACTGCCCCAGTCAAAATAAGAAAAGTCGTATTTGGAAAGTTATTACTCGTACTGGTAACAGGAAGAGTTTGGTATATTGGGTTAAAAGGTATAAATTCCTCTGCGCTTTTTACACACACACACATCTATTTCAGCTGGATTTTACTTGAAAAATGCGCATAATTCCACTTAGAAGTCTTTGTACATGTTACATAATTATGGTGATGATAAAATAAATTTTGTATATGGATGATATTTGTTCGTCTTGCATGCTAGAGAGTTATACTGTTTACCTTCAGATTTTCCAGCCAATTGTTGAATAGTACATGTAACTTACTTATTATAATAAATCACATTATGTTATTATCTTGTCAAGATAATATGTGCCGTTGCAAAAATATACAACTAACATGAGGATCGGTAGGTTTGTAGGTCATGATATAGAAAACGTGAAAATATACAGACAGCCAAATACGACAGGCAGGAAAATGTTGCCGGTTGCTTGGCTGTTTCAATCGGACAGTTTTTAGGTACAATACGTATCCAATTAGGCTGTATAATACAGTTATCCATTCTTTTGTGAATACTGTTTATCTCAACTAAAAATACTTGTCTCGTACATGCATAATACCAGATTGTTATATAGTGTAAACTGGAATAAAAAATATAAACGGATTCTATGATGTACACCTAATCAAAGCATTATAACCGTGTGTATATAATCAACTGGCTATTCATCTGACTGTCTTTTCCGTTTTAGGGCGTTACTTGTCTGCTACATGTTAAATATCATGACTTTTGATAATTTTAATTAGGAAATAGTGTCGACATCATTGATCAACTGCCTAATGTATTCGATAAACGATTTGTGTTCGATTTTATCATTCACTGAAACAGTTTTACATTTGCAAGAAACATTATACTTAAAGTGAAAAATGGGAATCACTTTTAATATAATAAATGAAAGTGCATTTAATGTCAGATCAGAGGCTTTTAGAAATCTAGAAAAAAGTATAATACACACAGCTTCTAGAATAACTGTATTTGTTTTGAAAAAGCCTTTGAATATGATTGATGCGCTTATTCCCGTTATTGAATTTCAACTTAAAGTCGCATTCTTCCGTCATTGAATTGTATTAATTGAGAATAAAATATAAACCAACATTTACAAAAAAGTTCTTGGATATTTTGTACAGCTAAACTGATTGAATTCTTTACAGAAATATTTTCATATTAAATTTTGTGGTCGTCTTGCGTTGCAAACGTTCTGAAACCCTTGTAGGTTTAATTATCTGTCTACGTTGGTATGGTAGCCTACCAAATAACTTGAATAGTTTTCAGACTGAGCAGCCTGTAGAAATGAGATATCATATGCTTCGGTTTATTATAATAAGCCAATTTGCCGGCTTCTTTTCCATTTAGTTCAACGCTGTATTGTCATTGTTGTCAATCCCAATTTGTTGTCAATGTTCGATTCAGTTACCAAAAAATACAAAATTGCGAACAAGATTTATTATTTATATAGCGTTTGCTTGCGAATTAAAATAGGTATCTACGTAATTATATATATTTGTCATATTTTCAAGTAAGGTAACAGCTCTGTTTTAATATACATATTATAAAATTGTAAGTAATGTTTGAGACAACAGAAAATCAGATTATACATTTGTACTTTGTTACTATTTATACCCGGACGTAAGCAGCTTTCACTACATAAAACTTGGCTCTCGCCGATACGGTGTAAAGCCTCGCTTGGGGCGTAGAATTCCTCATGTAAGGAGGCTATCAAGCTGCCTTCCGGAAGGTCGGTTGTTCTACTCAGGTGCCCGCCCGTGATACAACAATGCCTGGTGGGGCACATGGGGTCTTCATCACAATTAAAAGCTGACAAGTAGCCATTTGACATAAAATTAACCCAAACAAAACTAAACAAGACATATTTTCAAGTGTACAAACCAAGGAGTTCAATTACAAATCAAAGTTTCACTTTGCAACATATTGAATTTTAGGCCTGTCTAGTCTTTGACAGAAACATTGTAACACCTAGGATTTATACAATATTCTATAGTATCTGTTAATATGTTCTATAAGTACTAGTATATTGTCATCTTATTTTAAATAACATCATTATTTTGTATTATGGGAAACGGGAAAGCCACATTCAAAACAACGCCGCCTCCTTAAACCTTGTCACAGCACGCGGACGTGTACAAGACCGACTTACAAACTAACACAAATAAAGGAACACAGTGGGACACCGCCTTGGAACGGTCAGCGGCAAAACACCATCGGGGAGCTTAAACCGGTTTCTGATGCATCTAACCTCACTCTTAATTAATCCCTTCCCCACACCATGTTCCAAAGTAATAAGAAAAAAGTAAATTTCAAGCGTAAAATCATGTTGTGAATTTTAAAAAGAGAATGGTGAAATTAAAAAGGTCGCCAAACATGTCAAAACTGATAAATATTGCATGCTAGGTTTCACGGAGCCTGTTCTTTGATATTTTCGCATTGGATTCACAACATTCACATTTTCAAATCTTGAATATTTTGAATTGTTTCGAACTATTTCGGAAACAAATACATACATGCATATTGATACATATAATGTTTTTATCTCCAGTAAGTAAATAGATATACGAAAAGTATTACTTTTCCTATAGTTGAATGGAAATTGTCAACACGTTTCCAAAACTTTCATTACTGCTGCTATATTTTCTGGTCCTTTGTGAGCAGTTAGTTTTTCTGTCGAAGAATTCCACTTGCTGGTACTTGCTTGAAGCCGTGAGGAGTGTTGCATATTTTGTTTGCCTCTTATGAACAGGTCCAGTTTAATTGAGCCTTCAATTGATTTGCTTGGTATATTTGCTTCATTTTGAAAATGGTCGTCTCATAGATTTTTATCCCTCCGTTATAATGTGTCCATTCTTCTAACACCAAACATATTTTCCGCATAAAAAGTTCCTTCTATATAGTGACTACATATAAGCATATGAAGTATTATTATTGAATCAATGCTTATCTGTGACCAATTTGATATAAAATCTTGAATTTGTGCATACTATTATAGTGTTTGCATGCGCTGTAACATCTTGTTACATCTTGCTGTACAAGAATATGTCAACGCTTCAAACAAGCAGCTGAAGTTAACATCTTGACTATTTTCATTTGAGCATGGCTTGATACAAAAAATAGCTGGCATTGAAGGAAAAAACATTGTAAAAAGTATATATCGGGATTTTTAATATTTGTAAAAAAAGCCTGCAAAACACGAATTATGTTCATTCGTTCTAAAGAATTACCTTGTGAAATAATGTGTTTTGTAAGTAAATGATAACAACGTACAACAAAACTCTTGTAATCTGTAATGCAAATTCAAAGATTCGTCAAATCAAAATCTGATCCTTATGTATGATTCAATGGAGGACGGATTATCATGTTAAGTGAAGAGAGAATTTCCTAATCGATACAAATGCAACATGGTTTTTGTCAAAAGATATGATTTATCACGAACAAGTGTGTTAATAATGTTCGACGTGCCTGGAAATTTACTAAATAGTCCAAGACAGAATGAAATTATTTTTGTGGTTTATAATTTGGAAACACGCAATATGACAATCATTGCGCAAGGTTTTGCAGAATACAAAAATAAGAAGGATTTATATTTCAACAGTAATGCACAACTCTAAATTCATGAGAATTGCATTGTTTAATGGCTTCCTGTTGGGATAATAATATGTGTCTTCTTTTGTAACTGACAACATGCCACAGTTACAAACAACAATATCAACTGTTCACGCTCATACGAATAAAAGGGCTGTTGTAACGGAAACAATTACGTTTCGCAATATCGAGGAAAATTAGCAATTATGAACAGAAAACAAATTCTGCTTCGTTCGCTTGGATATAACGTACGTTCTACGAATTTCCAATGCATTCCAGCAACCATTGTTCATTTACCGAATTTGCAGGAATTGTTTTACTTCTATATCATTAACCTATTTTGTGGCATTATACTGCCAAACACTCTGTTAAATCGGAATTTAGTTCAAGTACGAACTATTCTAAATAAAGATATAATCAGAAAGATTTAGCATTGGCCTTTAAAGAAATCTAGCCTTAGGTGTTAGGCTTAATTGTGTTGATACTTCTAGGATTAACAGGAAAAAAAGCAGTTTTCAACTCTCTTTCTTATTGAAACTTACCGATTGTATTCCAGGCTGAAACTAATCTGATGTGATTAGTCCATTAAGTTAAATCCATTCCTAAAAAAATCCGATTGTTGATAGGCAACTTTTGTAAATTATTCATTATATCCGATACCACTTTATGTAGCATTTCAGTACATATATGTATATGTTTCGGTATTTTTAAAATCTGCAACATTGTGTAGATTTTCTCACAGAAGTATTTTAAATGACGTCCATTTTCATCAAAATCAATGCCCTCTTTGACTTTGTGATATACGGTAAAACTCACTTATAGCGAACTTGGCTATAAGGAACATATTTCTGTGTCACAACATGACTTTCAATTGTTTATGACAAACTTGGTCCATAATTTCAAGATTTACTGCCATTTGTAACGTTCTAAATAATGCAAGTTTATACGTTTGTCTATGGTATATTTATTTTTTCCTGTATTGTGAATAGTTCATACTTTCATTAAAAGCACTTACATGTACTTTTTAACATACAACATACATCGTCAACTCTCATTGTCATTGCCATTGTGTGATAGAGTACAGCTTATTTATAATTAGTTCATATTTTAACTTTAAACATTTGATTAAGTGTGAATAAGCTACTGTTACATTGTCATGTGCTTTAATGAACAGAGATAATCATCTGAATACAAAGTCCAAATTCATTGATTTAAGAGCGGTTATTTCTATAGACGTTAGATGTTGTCTTCACATGGAAGTAAAGAAGTAAACGAACAGAACATAAATTTGGTAAATTTTCGGTTATAAAATTACTCCACAAATTAATTGGAATAAAAGAAAAAAAAGAGCATCAATCTATAACAAATCGATATGAAATCATCTATTAGTAAGTACAATTTTATTTTGATAAAACATACTGAAATGAAACGCATCAACAGTGGCACAAATCCCAGTTTTCTATGGAACGCCTAAACTGCCTTCACGTGATAATTATTAGTTCGTCATCTGCCATTTCCAATATATTCTGTACAAATCATAAGTTGTTATGTAGATAAAGCAGTTTGTTATGTACATTTGCTAGTTTGTCCTGTACATATTTTAGTTTGTGCTGTGCATTCACTAGTTTGTGCTGTACAATTAATAGTCCGTCACGTGCATTTTCCATAATATTTGATACAAACCATAATTTGTTATGTAGATAAAGCAGTTTAATTGTTACATATTTAGTTGTACATATTTTAGTTTGTGCTGTGCATTCACTAGATTGTTCTGTACAATTAATAGTTCGTCATGTGCATTAGATTGTGCTGTGCATTCACTAGTTTGTGATGTACAGTTAAAAAATCGTCATGTGCATTTTTCAATATATTCGGTACAAATCATAGTTTGTTATGTACATAAAAGTGTACCAGACGAACTAGTAAATGTACATAAAAATTACTTTATCTACATAACAAATTATGATTTACACCGAATATATTGGTACATGCACATAACGAACTATTAATTGTACAGCACAAACTAGCGGATGTACTGCACAAACTAGTAAATGTACATTATAAACTGCTTTATCTACATAACAAATTATGATTTGTACAGAATATATTGGAAAATGCACATGACGAACTAATAATTATCATGTCAAGGCAGTCTAGGCGTTCCATAGTTTTCCCAAACCTGTTGGCTATATACGTCAAATGTTCATTATACAATTCATTCATAGTGGATATAGCGTACCTCGGTTATAGCGGACACTTTGTTACGACCCTGACGAATTCGTTATAACATGTGTTACTGTATACAACTGATAAGCATTGCAGTCATGACTAAAACATTTTATTGGTTGTCAGTATACATTTGTATAAAGAAAAGGGAATGCTTCAAGTTTGTCTGGTACAACGTTTTCAAATTATAGGCACTATAAAAATTTGTTAAAATCTTTTTCTTCAATTTTTTGTTGGTTTGACAAATGATCGCTGAGTGCTTAAATATAATAAAACGTTTAATGATATTTTAATTTTTAATAAAAGCAGAAATTTTTCATACCAAAATATTAACCATCAAACATGAACCATAGTAAACAGCTCTTGTATTTCATCAAATATAATAAATATAGATTATAAATAGAAATACGAAATATTACCCTTTTAGTATATTTAGATTCCAGTACTTGCAAATTTGTTTTTACAAATTAACATATCGTCACAAAAAGTGGATGTTTTGCACAAAATGTACACATTTCATTCTTTTGGTCCTACGTCAGGCAAAGCTACATTAAAATGTGACAGTAAGAATACTGCTGGTGTTCCGAACATGCATTATGATGTCAGTATATTACTTTCTCTAAAAGCATGGTATATTTTAAAATTATATTAAATGATTTATTTGTCGATCACCCGCGTGAATAGAAAATAAAAGAAAATATATGATAGTTCTAAATATACACGATGTACAATGGCGTGCAAAATGTGGACAAATTGAGTATCTACTACAGATGTAACGGAAAGTATGTACACAATCTAGGTATGTTTGAGCAGCTAGCATGTATCCGCAGATGTAAAAGAGAAAATGGAGGTAAAAAGACATCTGTATTGTCTCCTTCCTTGCAGAAAACACTAGCTCAGCCTTGGAATCCAACTCACGTCCTCGGTTTTTTATATTGGTTGTACCCCATCTGCAGCCAAGGCGAATAACGACCAGACAGGTGACCGTGTTGCAAGTTATCAATATCTACATGAAACCCTTATTAATTTTGAGAGGGTAACAACATCATGGTAAATGATCCATAAGACTAAAATAAACATCTGGATAACTGATTGCAGCCTATGGTAAATAGACAGGTCTACAACTTTTCTTGACAGAACGTTACTGTTGTCTGTTTCATGCATATTAAACATGAGGTGTTATTGATTATTGAAAATTGCTATATACTACATCATCATTTGGACAGTGTCATTTTCATATGACACATCATTGCTCAAACGGCTTGCACAATAAAAAAACATATTAAATATGAACACGGTGGTGTATTGCTTCTTAAGTTTGGAGCGAAAACGAATTATACTGTAACATTCTCCCCCGAAATTTCACACCTTGAAAACGACTTAAGAAATTAGTCTGCAAGTAAATATGAGTGTGCCTTTTCTGTGACGTGAATATATAACAATATCGAGGTTGTAAAACAAGATTTATATTATAATAATAATTATGATTGATTTTTTTTCAATACTTGTATGACTTATATGGTATTGTAAAAAAGTAAATATGTTTGTGTATCTACGATGTTCTTAGCCTTATTATAGTATAGCATTGATATTTATTAGGGTTGTAAGACAAGTGTTATAAAAAGAAGATCTAAATCCTATTTTAGCCCGACTGCTCAATACAGAGTTGCTAAATGACGCTCTATGTCCATGATAAGTCAAATGTGTGGCATTGGATCTTGCGACGTTATAATTCAAAAAAGCCGTCAAAAGACGCAAAAAGAACATGCAAAATTTCAATGTGTATGTATTTTCTATGAAAAAGAAAATGACGGGCAACCAAGTAAGATACCTTTGCCAGTAGAAGTGTATAACAGCTAAACGTAAAACGACATTTATGGCATACATAAATTAGACGTGATTTCAGATTTTAGATCTACCGTAGAAAGTCTAGTCCCAATTTTACAATATTTTCCTCTACCGTGTACTTGGAGTTTGGAATGTGGGTTTACCAGCAGCTACTTAAAATTGTGTCAAGGCATTCGTACCTGAGCAGAAACAACAAAATTTAGAATACCGGTAGTAAAGAGGCACATAATTACAGCTGCTTGTCTTTGCCAAAATGAAGTCAAAATATGATTACTTGAGATAAACTGAAGTCAGTGACCTAGCTGTTAATATCTTAGTTAGAAAAAGTGGAAACTCATGAAGTCGCCCAATTCGACAAAAATGAAAATGTTTAGGCACGACTTTCTCATTACCCAAAAGTAAGACAATATTCGTATTTCTACATTATTTCCCGATATTTTGTATTTTTGATTAGCAGAACAGCAAATATTATTTTGGTATATATTTGTATTTTCATTATTATAATAACAGAAACAATAAAATAATACACTTATTTACTTTTAATATCTTACCGGACAGATTAAGCGCCATAGAACTGTATAAGACCACAGTTATTTTTACTATAATTATGTTCTATATAGGCACTGGACACTATAGCAATTTAGCATGCATTCCAACCCCTATAAAAATACATGAACTCAACAGAACTATTCAAGAGAAAAAAATCCAGCCACAGTAAACATTGGGTTGACCGGCTCTTTTTTCCACCATTTTGAACCAAATCACATGCGTATGAAGAATACTCTCTAGATGGCCGCAAACAGGCAAAACAGGCCCTATCAAAAAGTCATGTTATGCATATTCTGACATTTTCATTCTGTCAAATTGTACATGTACCTACTATTTCATATCTCCTCTATTAAATCATGCCATTTATTGCAGGTCTTTCACTCAAAAATTCACCAATATTCACCATCAAACAGAGGAACTATTTTCCGCGTAACCACTTCCGTATTGTGGTCAACCAAGGGCAAATAGAGTGCCCATATATGCTTTACACAATTTTAAATTAATTTACTACCAAAATGCATTATGTTATATGCTTGATATTTAATTTCTTTAACTGCATTTTTACTTTATTTGTTGCAAGATTCATTAGGTAAGAAAGGTTACTGATATCCGCCATTCTCGGAGTTGAAATTATTCCAGATGTGACACAGACAAGAACGGTAGAGAAAAGTCATAGATTGAATAACATTAACATTGTACAAAAATTAAGATGATAAAATGCGTATTTGCCATGAAGGATTGTGGCAAATTTGAATCTGCTTGAGTCATTGAATTGTTGCTTTATTTTATACATTTTACATTTAATACACGGAACTTGTAAACTATCCATAAATTGATTTGTCTTCTTGGAAAGAATGACTCTTGCATTCACTTCAATCTTACGTTTTTGTGGTAATTCTGTTTCAGTTAAAGCTAATGAATTGATATAATTCGAACCTGTCAGCTTCTTAAAGAATATTTTTGGAAAAATATAATACACAGAAACAATGGAATTTGAAACTGCATTCAAAGCCAACGCATCTCCACATATTTTCAAGTACCACAGTACGTATTATGTGAGAATAAGTGTCATTGCTGTCTTAGATTGACATAATAATAAACGTGCTTTTGCGCGGATGTGAATAATATGTGTTAGGAAACACATATTTTCCAGAGTTCATCATTTTTGTCCGATGACTGTTCTTTAGTACAGATATGTATTAAATTAGTTCTGCACGTTCGGGTCGAAAACTTTTCTACAATGTAGAATTTGATTAAACCCTGATTTTTCAAAACTTCAGAATATACTAAAAAAAGTCCGCAAATACAAAAAAAGATAGGGCCATGTGATTTGAGAAATTCGGACATCAGGCAATTTTTTATAATGGGAATCTAATAGTATTGGAAAATCACAACTTTCATAACATTTTCGCAAATTAATAGTAATTTATCTACAATGTAGTTTTTTATGACACTTCGCATAGTCGTAAGTAAACATATGGTATATTATAAATAAAATGTATAGGTATTTGTGCTTATTTATGAGATATTTGATCATGATTAAAGTGAACCGCACATTTCAAGCTAATTTGAAGACATGATTTTGAATTATTTAACGTGTTTTAATAACATATTTTAACTTTTAGAAGAAAGGTAGCAACAGTGCCATTGTAATACATTAACCCATGGGTTGCCATTAATTCATAAATTTTAAATGAGTTTCATTTCGTACGCCGAATCCAGGCTTTAATCTACGTTTTCTGGATAAATGACGTTACGATATCCCTTCCGGTTTATCAAACGTGCAGAACTACCTTCGTACACGTAAATTCCTCTTAAGACTAATTTGTTCCTATTTAAATCTATTCGTCATTCGTCTATTAACTGTGCTTCCATGTAATAACACCTCATAGAAAGCGGTTTGTGCGCATCATTGCGTTTTATCCTCATTAAGACAGACACGTAATTCAATGTTTTTAAGGCAGCTATTATGTTCTTATTGAACACTCATTATTCATTAAATTAACGAATAAAAAGTTTCGTAGATGGTATTAAGGGACTTAAATTTATGTCTGGCTCTTATGTTTCATGACTGCGACAGGCTGTCAGTTAAAAAAGATTGATATGCGGAAGATACGATATCATTAAATCTCAAAAGGAACGTTTTTCTTTTTTTTTCGAAACCATGTATCTAGATGTGTTCAAATCACGTCAATTTCAAACTATTCATATCCGCTAGCTCATTTTCTTTAACAAAAAATCTGATGCGAGTTTATTTATTTTAAGAGTGACTGTTTCAGTGGTAGCCGATAACTTTTAACGAAACAGCAACGGAAAACAGCCTACCTACATTAACTCTTCTGTAAATTAACTATAATGTGGCAAAGTGGAATAAATCTCCTTTTAAATGTTTACGCAGGATTTATGTGAAAACAATGTTCCTCTTTACCGAAAATTCAGAAAGTTAATCAAATAATGTTAATAACACTTCGTTCAAATAAATGTCATATACTATTAAAGCAAGAAAATATAAAAGTGTTTCTGACTTACGCAAGTCTAGACATTGCGTACGTAGGACCAAATATTGTTAACTATATCATTATTATATGTCATAATGAATACGAATAAAGATTTATTATATAAATATAAATATGTATTATATCAAAAACGATTACGGCGTTGCTATGTAAATGCGTGCACATATTAATCACGTGCGAGGCAATATTCAAAATGCTGCTAGTTGCTTGCGGATAATGTAACATTGAATGAAGATCAAATAAGAAAACGAGGTAAAGCATATGAAATTAAACACAGACAATGGGATAAGGCACGAAAATGCTCCAAACTTACCTCCTACATAGTTTTTGGTACAAGCATTACAATAAGTAACATGACATGCTATATAATGGATAATGCAACCATTTTGTAAAACAAATCCACACCAGCACATGTATCACACTAGGCTCTGAACGAGCATACTCAAAACCACATTTTCCTAGTAGCAAACTTTTCACAAACATAAACAGAAAATTATGTTGTTTATAAAAGTTTTCATTTCGTTTGATGATAGAGAAAACATTTGCCAAAGTACAAAGTTGAGATATACATTGTACTTGACTAGATATACAACGACAAGGTAATTCTGTGCCCTATTGTGAAGCATTTTGTTATACTGATCAAAAACTTTCAAAATATAATGATGAAATTAGTTTTATATCTAGTATGTTCTCATATAAACTGCTTTATAATTTCAAAAATACAATGTAAGTTGTCTAATGTAAGGCAAGTCGCAAGAAGCTGTTTGGCATGAATCTAATAAACTCGATCTTAGATCGTAAACAAAAACAAGTACGACAGTTATAAACAATGTTTCCCTCTGAGACATTCCAAACGCGGTTACGTATTACTAACCAAACGTTTTATTTCCAGACACCGAGTAATTGATAATTTACTTCTGATCTGTAGTCTGTCACAAAATGTGAAAAGAAGTTTGTTGAACCCATATTGACGCACGAGTTTTATATCCACTCTATGGCAACAGTGATGTCTGAAAATTGAACGGCCATAAAAATGTGATAAGAACAGAGGTAATTCAAATGGAACTGTTTCCATACACTTTGAATGTCGATAAATTATATTAGGAATATGTTAAACGTCATAGAAGTATTATGTAATAGGATGAATTATTGTGACAAATGCCATACATAGTAGGCTGTGTTACATCACATTTCCGAAGCTTGTTCGTACAATGATATAATTTACTTTACTGATAGTAAATCATTCATCTATTTTGCTATATTACAGAATGATACTTCCAACTGAAAATGTTCAGGTTTCAAATTTGTTTAATATACATAAGTTATACTCGTATAAGTTGGATTTACATTATATACATTTATATACATTTCACTTTTCCTTACTTCTTATTTGATTAAATAGAATCCACTTTTTTGTGTTCAATGCTTTCAACTATCTTTTAATAATTGCTCTGATATAAACTCGATACGCTGTCTCTGACTTATTCCAAAAGCTGTTTAGATATCCATCACGGTTCATAGCACCCTAACGTCCATGCGTGCATCCAGGAGAGGTATGATAATACAAATGAGGCCACCGTGAGGCAAATTAAGTACTAGCCCGAGGAGCAGGATATCATTATCGATCAGCAAATTGTTGGAAAAGATAATATTGATATCCCGTCTCAAACTCAACTACCTATCCGAACCTTAAGCTAATGCAGAAATCAAGAAACAAACACGGCATCTCAATTTCCTCACCAGAGTATCTAACTGTAGAACATGCACGATTACAGGAGCATCGTCTAGTGCCATAGCATACAAACCTACTAGGCAGCACAGCGACCACTGATACCTGATATTTTGACACTGACTAACCATCTTTCCAAGATAAAATTTCAAGCTATGAGCAGACGTATTGTGTTAATGATACATCATTCAACTCTGACTTCTACAATACTAACCACATAGGAGGTACAACAAATGTACATAAAGCAGATGATGACAAGAAACAAATAACAATTTGCCCTTTAAATGTCTATGACCTTAAGGTGCTTCTACATATTCACTTAATATTCAGCATTACTCTGCGGGATGAATTTAATAAATTATATCACTGGTCTTCATTTGCCTTTATTATCAATCAGAATCAGATAATTTTCACGTCATCTTTTCAAAGTATTCTCCCTCCACACTTTTAGAGTCTTGCTATCCATCACATAAATGCTGCAAAACGTCTTCTCTTGATATACTGTAACTGCATGACCAATGGCACTTCTTGTGGCATAGGAGTTTCATTTGAAAGGATTAAAATGCACATAGAAGACATATGTAAGAAGAAAAATGCTCAACCTAGATAGCCTTTGTTGATCTAAGAAAAACTGTACAATTTGACTTTAAATTTGTGAATTGACGAATTGTCATGACTAAGCTGTATATCATACACACCTTTCCTTGGGTGCTAATTATGATAGAATAATACGACAGCTCTATGTATTGTATATTTGTAGAGATTGCTTGTGATAATTTAATTTATGTCTATTAAGAAAAACCTTCTTGGCACTTATTGCCTTTTTTTTTCAATGACCGGCATTGCATGACTCTTACTCAGCCATTGCCTGTTATCGCTGGGGCTCAAAATAATAAACTAAAGATTCATCCCCAGTGAGCAGCTCTGAAATTTAGTAGTTTATTGAAATATAACGGTGGCCTTAAAACACAATAATATGAAATGTATGTAATAGAATTTGTTCCCATAATATACATCAATAAAGTTGTGGAACTTTATCTTGCCTCCTACAAGTTTCTTACATTTCTATTGGTCAATAGACGTCACGTGGAGGCAGGATATATTCCATATCCTGCTAGAACATTTCAGATATGAATTTTGATTTAACAAAAATGGCTGCCGCTTTGTTTATTTACAAAATGTTACATAAAAGCGTGTAAGTAAAGGGTAGTCGGCAAGATAAAATAGTTACACAGCTTGTTGGTGACAGGATACGGGATATACGCTGTCTCGAAAATCCATATCAGGCTCGAGCTTCGCTCTCGCCTGATATGGATTTCCTCGACAGCGTATATCCCGTATCCGGTCACCAACAAGCAGTGTAACTAATAATATCAATCTTACAGACGTTTAGAAATGCACGTGTTGTAACGCGGATAGAAGTAACATTAATTGATAAATAAGATAGAAAAAAGGTATCTTTCATTCGTGGAAACAGGATTTTAGATATTTGATATGATGTTTACTCGGTAAAATGTATTTCCAACACGGAAACAAAAAATATCTTCAATACCACCATGATTTTAAATTAATATCACATTAGACGTTTTAGCAAAATATTACGATTAGTAGACTGTTTGTAATCAAACAATTACCTGCAGTGGATACTTACAACACCTACGATCAAGATAATAATGACTAATAGCTTATATTAGCCATTTTAAGTGACGGTTTCTGTCAGACCTTTGCAGTATGGCTATTAGCTTAAGTGTATGTACTTTTGAGGTGCCCAAAAACATATTAACAAATAGACAGAGGCCTTTAACAAATGTCAATTGTTCGAGATCAAATTATTTGAAAAACAAGTTTGTGGTATATATACATATTTGCATGCAGATTTCTTTCTACAAATAATGCTGTGTAGACATTATAAACTACATAACGTGAATATAAATACATTTAGAGAATAACTGGGAAAAGGGTCCCTTTTAATACTCTTCACTCCATCGGTCTGTCGATACATACAGTCTCAACGCCATAAAATACTTACACTAACATCATTTATGTCTATGTTTGTTTTTTTACCGTAATCTATTCTGATTTTACGGTTTTATAGGAAACAAGTCCATACAATATTAATTTAACCCAAGAACAATTACATCAGAGGTGCCAATTCTAGATTCGAAGTAGTTAAATTACTCAATGTATGTTTTGTTGAAAAAATATGTTTGCTTCGTCGCCAGCATTGCAATGTACTCATAGCGTATAACGACATGCAATATCAGATTTACAAATCGCCAAAATTATGAGAAGTAAGTTATTTTAAGGAAATTTAATAGCTATAACTATAAATCACAAAAGTTTTAAATAGCATCAGAGAGAGAGAGAGAAATGTGTGTGATGATAAATGCATAATTCTTCATGCATTAATTTTGCATATATTATACCTACTTTACTGTTATATTCTGTATGCTATTTTTAAAGTAAGGGTCGTAAAACCTTAAGTTGGAACCTTAGTATCATTTAGCAAAACGAATATTTCATGCTTCAGTCCATGTATAAAACGAAAATTAAAATGCCTTTAACTTGCTATAATTGATAGAAATGGCTGTTATTTATACTTCGAACCCGCTTGCAAAATGCTTAAGTGCCTAAAAGGAATGAGTTGATTTACTGACGAAAGAAAAAGCGGTTTTTAGTTTGTAATTGTCGACATTGTTGTTGTAAAGTTAATATATTTATTTACATTTTCCTGAAACATTTTTAAAAAAGATATTCTAGACTCCCTGGAAGAACTGAACACAATAAACACAGTCAGAACACTCGCTTCAAGTTGTGTAGTGATACCCGCTCAGCTTGAACAACAACACGATCAACTAATCAAGAAGGTTTTTATTTTTTTACAGACATTTAGCTTCAAATAGTGGTGTGTCTCGTTATAAGATCATCGTATACAGATAATAATCTTTGAAGAAAGTCATCGAGAACAAATAAATGGTCTGTTTACAGATACCTAATTTAGAGGCACTGTTTTATTTTATATTGACAACTGACAATTTACAATTATGTTTAACTAGTGTTTCTCTGATGGGTAATACAGCCATCACTTTCCGGAGAAATATTGCCAACAGAACGCTTTATCTAATTCCTATATATTTCTTTGAAAGGTGAAAGTCATACGTCAGAAAAAAAAAGCTATATTGATAAAGTTCCTTTGAGACATTTTACAGATGGTTTCGATAACTTTAAGGCACGAAAACCTCGAGACATTTGTATTGTTGATGTAAACTGTCACAGACTCACATAAAATATAAGCGGTCTGTTGCTCACATCGTAATCCATAACAAGGCATACGGTTATAAAAATGTTCGAGTTTTTTCCATACATAATGAGAAGACGCATAAAAGACTTTCCAGTTTATATTCAGGACGCATCTGGCCTGTTTCAAGTAATTCGCTTAAATTACTTTGTAAGATAATGACTTTTATCTTACACTTGACACAACGCCCCGTTTAATTTGACTTTAGACGGTTTTTCTGTCAGGTTAAGTATCACTGCATCATTAGTGTTCATAGCTGTAATAAAGTGTGTGTATATTGTCTTCCATTAGCTAGATGAGAATATAATTCTTGTAACCACGGCAGCTGAATCGTTTGTTCGCACAGAACCTCGAAACCTTTTAACATTTTCAAGTAAATCTTACAACATAGGTACATGTCTGGCATTACTTATTATCACTTAATAAATCTCTATTCTATACGCAAATGCTGATGGATTTCAAAGAAAAGAAGGTTTTTGGATATTAACATGAAATCGTTTCTGATCACTAGTGGTTTTATTTCCTTTATTAAAGCAAAGTACATACACATGTATATTATTTAAGTTGAAAAGTACAGATTTTGCATTGATGGTGGAACAATTATTTTGATGTAAGTTTTTCTTTTTCAAAACAACCTATATTTCTACCTACCCGACCCCAAAAACCTTATGTGCCACCTGAGTCATTTACAGTATAAAACTTTGCCTTTCGGTATAACCTTCCCAGCAATTGAACTATTTTATATGTCAGTGGCATAACAGGATGTCTTAATGCATTTATTCGTAAAATGACAGAAATCTAACCAATTAATCCGCAATGGACTGAAGTCATGCTACGTAAGTGGCCAACCGTTGCGGCTGTAAGACGAATGGATGCAAGCTTGCATGACAATGAAATTTGTGCGTGATAACCTATGAAATGTCTTCAGGTTTACAAAAAGGCCAAATTTTAAATTCATTATCAACAGATAACTAACATGAAAACGCCATAATGGTGTATTATAGGATATATTTTTGCATCTGTTTCTTTTTTTGCAGTGTAGCTTTATAAAGTCAGAATTATATCAAACAAATGTTTACGGTTTTGTCGATACACATTATGAAAAAAAATATGATTGTAATGAAAAAGCGTTTTATTTGAGACTTGGAAGAATATCACTTTGTGTACAAAACAAAGTTCTATTATAACCTAATAAACTTTAAAGCATGATTAAGTCTAATGCACTGTTTTTAATTGTAAATCACTCATAAAATTAAGAATGGTATCTGCAAACACAAATTTTACTAGGCTAATGCAATTTCTGGTATTAGATATATGAGTTAAGACCCTAACAAGTAACGTCACCATTTTCTCAACCTTGCTGGATTGTGGCTACTGTAAATAACTATTTGAATGAAATCCAAACCATTTTTATAGATCAGTTTAATGTAAAGGCAGCTGCCAGAAACTTGAAATGGTAGCTAACATTTATGTTTCACTGTGAAAACAAGACTATTCATTATACTGTTACAATACATAAATAATTTTATTTTACAACTAGCATTAAATGTTAATGACACTTACATTGCGATATTAGCCCCCTTCTGCATTCAAGCAAATGTTTGTGCAGTTTGTTTTTTTGTCATGTTTGTTGAAATGGATATATCTACCATAATACATAAATACATCATCAATGTTTGATGTTGATTCAATAATTCAAAGTAGGTTTGACTGTATGATATAAGAAATTTTAGCTTCATTAAGACTCCTGCCTTGCGTTACTAGTCCATACAAAGCTCACGCTTTCATTGCAAATAAAAGGGCATAAACTGAATTTGATCTGAATGTTAAGTGACAAGCTGGGAAATTCAATACTGTATAAAATGCAGGTAAACGGAACACCATTTCCTGTACACTTGGGCGGATATTTAAGACAGTAAGACATTTGAGCCGTGCCATGAAAAAACCAACATAGTGGCTTTGCGACCAGCATGGATCCAGACCAGCCTGCGCATCCGCGCAGTCTGGTCAGGATCCATGCTGTTCGCTAACGGATTCTCTAATTGCAATAGACTTTGAAAGCGAACAGCATGGATCCTGACCAGACTGCGCGGATGCGCAGGCTGGTCTGGATCCATGCTGGTCGCAAAGCCCACTATGTTGGTTTTCTCATGGCACGGCTCATTTTATTTTCTATTGTGACCTCTGTTCTTTCGCAGTCATAAGAGTTATTATCAGATTTTTGTTTTATCGGTCTAGAGATTGGAAAGATCTTTCCAAATATATATATTCTATGTAGGAATACGAACATGCTTGCTTTGGTGCTCTTCAAAAGATGTTTTATAATTTCCTTTCTTCAAATCCTTTTTTACTAAAGCATTGAAAAGTGGTTTTCGTTCATGCGAAGTTCTTCCTTTGTGTTTGCGGAAGATCGCTACTTGTTCGAACCTCCTTTGATTACTGTTTGAGATTTATTAAATATATTTCCTGTTTGTTTCATAATAGAGGCATAGCTGAATTTTGATGTCTTCTCCTAGGTGCTCATTGAACGTTTACAGAGATGAGATCGTTAGCAAAAACAAAACTGAATGTTATAAACATAGTTTTCCTTTGAGCATTCTAGTTGTGGTGACGTAATGCTTTATTTACCTTCGTGATGGAACTGTTTATTTAACCATAATCTCTCTTCTTACGCAAAAATATCAGCAGACACGTATTTAAGTCAACACAATAATATTACCTTGAGATTTTAACCATCGAAATAAATTTCAATATCAACAAAAAACATGACAAGGATGGAATACGAACAGTAGTACAGTTATAGTAATGTATTCCCTATAGATATATCTTAGATATTGTGACGCACGAAAGTTTCATAAACGTCAGTCCGATCAGTTTCCATATACAGTTCATGCCAATAAATAATATTTAGAATAATGTCAAACGTCAGATTAATATGAATTAGTTACCGGTACAACGTCATGTCATCTAAAATCCTTTTAGATATTACGATTAAACCAATAAAATAGAAAATGTTGAAATTCCACAGGTCGCACAACACGACAAAATGAAAATGTTGCAGGCTCGCGCTGCGTTTAATTGAGCCTTTTCATGGACGGTAGAGAAAATGCTTGCTACTGTCCACGCCCTCTAGCCCCGGGTTGAGCAGAGCTCAACATTTACAAATGTTACAAGTACGAATAATCATTTGAGACATCCGCGGATGTGTTCATAAGGTGGTACACAGGGAACCTTCATCGATACACTAGTGTGTAATTCCATGAAAAGCGGAGTATGCTCCCGAGTTAAAATAATGTGCTTGCCCTAACCGATAATACAATTGGCAAATCTTAGAGTCTATACAATAAATAGATTAAATTCAAGTTCAATAATATTATGTTTGAAAAGATATTAGATAACCGCCATTTTAGCACAGTAGCTAAAGCGTAAGGCTATGCATCGAGAGGTGGTGAATTTGATCCCATGGCTAGGCGTATGCTATGCGATTATTTGTTAAAAACAAACTTTGTAAATCTATTGTTGCTTCTTGAAAAACAATCTAGGTTAACTACAAAATGGCGTCGTTACTAAAATTGTTTAATGAAAATGAATCCAATTGTTGTTGTCGGGGGGCCTCAGAGGTGGCATATATTTGGTTAATGTCGCTGACTTCCAATCGACAATGTGGGCTCGGCTGGAAACTCCATTTATTGAGTGGAATCCATTCATTGAGGAATCCATTAATTTGGCTTACGTCGTTCAGTTTTAGTTTAGGTAAAATACTTGATAAGTCGTTTCATTGAACTGACTTCGTATATAGTGACACTTACCAAAGTTGACTAAAGTATTCGATCTTCCTAAATGTAAGACACGAAGGCGGCCAATTCAAATTCATCTTTCTGTAAAATCGGATTTCCAATAATGCTATTTTTTGCGTCAATTTACGAAGTATTACAAAATACAAAAGTCTCCGCCATATCTATTTTCTTTTTGCCTTATTATTTTATTTCTCACGAGGGTGTAGCCAAAAGAATTATAAACCCCTGATAATCACATACTGAAAACTTGAATCCCAGGATAGACATAGACTTTTTCAACCTCTACTTTCACATTCAAAATGTAGAAAAGAAGGCTATGACTGTCTAGTGGAAAGGTCATTTGAATGTGACCCTGTATCGGTTGTCTTTAGATCCTATGCGTAACATTAATAACAGAACTACATTAATCAAATTGTAGATCCGAACATGTAGAAATACTAAAATAAGATTAGATTAATAGAATATCAAGCAAAATGTAAACAACACGGACTAGAACCATTTAATGACCATATCTAAATAAGTTAAAGATGCATAAGATCTTGTGCCTGTCTCATTAGAATTTTAATCTATACGCATGAATCCCCGGACGGGGCGTATGTTCTCCGTGACGATTTGATAAAAGACATTGTGTTTGAAATCATTCGTCCTCTACCTCTGATTCATGTGGAGGAGTTGGCAGTTACTTGCGGAGAACAGGTTTTTACTGGTACAGAATCCAGGAACACTGGTTAGATTAACTGCCTGCCGTTACATGACTGAAATACTGTTGAAAAACAACGTTAAACAAAAACCAAACAAACTCGTCTTTCTCCTCGGGTGACATTCTGCCCTCGGGTTGACAATACCAATGTCACACACGCTGCCATATGATATTTATATATTACCGTAAATAGAATAAAAGTTATGGAATATATATTTACTATATCTTCTTTTGTAATATATCAGATAATATATACTTAAAAAATTGATATCTCGAACTCGCTTGTCTTAAAATTCCGGCTATCTCAAAGACAGATTTTAGTCCCGTCCCAAACATACTTGCACAAAAATATCATTTTAAGTCAAATTCTGGCTATCTCAAGGACAGATTTTAGTCCCGTCCCAAACATACTTTCACAAAAATATCATCTTAAGTCAAATTTCAATTATCGCAAAGTAAAACGCCCGATCCCTTGAAATCCGGGATATCGAGATTCAACTATATATTTAAATTCATCTGACGCCATATATAAATAAAAACTAGATTGTTAGGATTAATATTTGAGAGTAAATTATGTCTTTTATTTTTTTATTTAATGGTGCATAGCTTTGCTATGTATGAAATAATGCTGTAATGGAAGATATAACTATAACAGTAATCAGACGGAGTTCTTATATATACTCCATATACTCCATCTGCAAGACAAGCGTAATTATAATTTAATCTTTATTGACTCCTGTGTATACCTGTTGTATACATGGGCGAATGTGTAGCCGATTGTAACATCATGAACATAAAACGCTACAAAACAGAACACATATAACGGCAAGTTGAAATCAGATTTTATACCGCTTTGGAACGTTCAGCAAAAAAAACAAACTGGTTCACGTTGTGACTAGAGAATGGTACTGGTTATAGAGAAATTAGATTGTTAGTTGTGGCAGATAAATATTCCAAAGTGGTGCCCCACTGGGCTTCTTTATTTCTTTGTTTGTCATCATGTGTTTCTTTATGTGCTACATATATATATGCGATTACTTTTATTAGTCATGAGCATGCTCATGTGCTGTGAGTGGTGGATTAGGTTTTTGGAGCTGGCTATTCATACTTGTTGTTTACCACTCCTTTGAGCATTTTAAGAAAACACTATCTGAGTTTCCTACATATTAGCAGAAAACTTTAATGTAGTACTCAGAACAAACAACACGGTATTACACTTTGAAACTGACATACTTGATTATTATTAGCGCTATAAATTGTTCACTTTGAAATCTTCATTAAAGTTCCCGACTATGCTTAATATGAGCTAGTTCTGAAATAAAGTCGTATATATTGTGAAACCCATTGTACGAAAATACGCTCGAAAACAATTTTTAAAAAGTACTGGAAGCAGTATTATGTTTATTAGCCTTCCCAATACTAGTAATACCCTTTCGTAAAGCTTGCTCAAAAAGACAAAATATTCTCATAAAGGAAGACTGTCATTTGAGTAAGATAATAAATAAGTGATATTTGTTTAACTTTTGAGATACAAGATTTGCGTATCGTGGATAACCGACAGAAATCTTAATCCTTAAAACATTACAAGAATTACTAACATTACAATAAACGAACGTATTATTTTTGATCAATGCACAATATGTTATTCAAATGTCATTCTGTCTAACCAAAATGACCTTATAAAAGATGATAGCAAAAAGCGAAAGAAAGCATGAAATTACTTTCACCGACTTTAAAATCGACTATCCATGCATGTCATTGATCCCCAAACATAATAGTACTTGTTAAAAATGACGTTGACATGTATATATTTCCATCAGGTATGCATACCATTTTGACTTGTATAGATACATGTAGAAGCCTAAAATATTTATACAGGAAAGCATGAATTCAGTTAATATACAATTATTTCATTTAATTCATGGCAATAACGTAAGGTTGTCAAATCCACTTCTAACTACATTTTGTGAGTACATTCATATCACGTTTGCTTAACCGGTATACCCTGCTAAATTTCTAAAATGGACATTTTTGATTTAGGCAGTACCGTCTTTTATTCAAAGGGGTTTTCACTGAAAACTTACTGACTGAATAGCGACCAGTGCAGACCATTATCCGCCTGCACGAATGTGTAGGTTGATCTTGGTCGGCACTGGTCGCAAAGGTAAAACCACTTGCCGCCAGCAGGCTAAAGATTACCTGATTACCTAGTCATAGAGAAAGCAGGTCACAGAAAAAAGATTTACTACACCACCTCTTCATAAATGTAACATTCTGTTGTAAGCAAAAATATGATATATCTACTATTTTTTCTATAATTACTAATTACTAATCATAAATATGATAAAACATATGAAGCAGTAAAGCAAGGGTAGACCATAAATATGTCACAATTGTTTTCGTTTTTAGAACAAAATATTACGTTGTGTCTAAGTCCAATTTCATATTGTGACAGCACGCGGGGGTAAAATAAGAGATATTGATGCTTGTAAAAATTCACATAATAATTACCTACACCTTAGGTTAGGTGTATCATTCTTTGCGAAGACAGATACAGCAAAAATCTCAATATTTAGATTACTGATATGAACGGAACTCGTAAAATTTACATGGGTAAAATAGCTTTTCGTAATCTGACGGACTAAGACATTAATTTAATTTCCAGACTTTATATGATCGGTTTCTGTTTTGGAGAATTCGAGATTTAGTCACTATATAGTTTAATTCTGCCAACAATTACCATTAACTTTACCAGAGATTCTGACCGGCTTTAGACAATTTAGAATATATGTTTACTTGTAAGTAGCCTTGGGAGAGTTGGAGACCGGCTTTAGAAAATATGTTACAGTATTAATGGCCTTGAGGGAGCTGGTAAACGGCTTAAGAAAACGTGCCTCCGCATGAGTCGTCTTAGGAGAGTTGGTGACCGGCCTAAGAAAATATGTCACTAGATCTTGTTTAGAATATTCCTGAAAAACTTGAGTTTCGTTTTGTTACCATTAAGAAGGCATTACATCTGAGGATACTTAAAACACTCATAGAGATGTTATTCCAAATCCTGCTGTAAGTTTCAATTACCTACAAGTTTCACACGAAATGGAATAAAGTAGTATTATAGCATTTTATTTTACAATCGGCAATAATGCCTTGAACATCTTTTCACTCCTTAATTGGATGGCGGCTGTCAGATATGAGAAAAAATTGTTAAAAACTGTTTTGCGTATTAACTTTTCAACACTTTACCATGTTGGAAAATAAAACATATGTACGTTAGAAATGTGTGAAGTAGAGTAAATACACAGTGCGCTTTACCTCTTTAAGTAAGGCGGATAAAGTGTTATCTTACTTCAAAGGGTTGTTCTCCATGTCCTGACAATAACACTATTTTTCTTAATGTACACTGAAGAAGAACCAGGCCGATGGTGAGAACGTACAGTGGTATGCCGTAAGCTTAGGATCGAATGAAATGTTTCCATTTTCAATGAATTATCGAAATATTAGAGTGAAATATATTCAGTACTTTTACTATGAAAAATATTTCATATATTTCCCACTCGTAAGAAACTATAAAGTTGGAAAGTTTACTCAAAACATGAAATAAAAAGAAAATTTGTTTTTACACAAATTTTACATGTAAGATCAAATATCGTTACTCCTGAATTTTCTCTCGTGGCTGTGCCACTCGTGTAAATATTGCATCTGGTGCCCATTCGTGAAAGATATTTCAATCTTACACTGAAACAAACAAATATCTTCTCATTTATTATTACACAATCTTTTACATAATAAAATCTGTTAAAAGACTCATTGAAAGCTTAGAAAGCAAACGGGAATCATAATTATAACAAACTTGATGTTTTTTTCTGTTTACGGCAGATACTGAAAGTGCAACACTCTTCACAAACACGCTTAAGCGGAATTCTGCTAAAGTAAAATTAAATGCTTTCCATGATCCCAAATGACCAGAAAATATAACAAAAACTGAGTCCATAAACCGCCGGTCAATAGTTTGTGCTATATGATAAGTCAATATTCAACACGTGTTTACAGGGCAAATAGGGCAACAGTAAAAATAAAACTGTAAAAAATAATTTCTGATATCGTGTAATAATACACATATTGAATGGCTTACCAGTCAAAAGTCAAAACAATTGCTCGAGGTCCGAATATGAATGATATTAATATAAATCACCATGAAATGGTACATTTCATGTTGAAATCTGTCTGTCTGTCTCTCTTATACAATCCTACAGAAGAATACACATTGTCATCAGTTCAGTATTGCACGAGTAAATAGTGCTAGC
Source organism: Mercenaria mercenaria (assembly GCF_021730395.1). Lineage (NCBI taxonomy): Eukaryota > Metazoa > Mollusca > Bivalvia > Venerida > Veneridae > Mercenaria > Mercenaria mercenaria. The sequence goes on from NC_069374.1 coordinate 14,274,059, forward strand.
CATTACTGAGACGTAATTCCCATTTGATTACTTGTGATTCAGTCTATTGATTAACTGGTGTATCTAGAGAGCAGTTTAAGTATAATTATGTGAAACATAATGCAATCAGGTGATTATCAGTCTCTCATGCAATTTGTCAGTGTTGTCAAATGAACTTAAGTGTGATGTATGCATTCATTTATTTGTAGACTGATAAGGCAGCCAATAAATAGTTCCGAATATAGCAGTCTTTAGAGAGTTAGTTACAGGCACCAAAATATGTATCTAAGTCAAGATTTCTTGTACCTGTAGAAATGTCTGGAAATTAATTTGGAATAACTAAATCCGAGGTGTCATTTTTGTTAGCCTTATATGTAGATGTATGATATATCGTTATATTTTGATATAAACTACGCACAAATATCGTAATTTTCATTCAGCTTTCAGATAATACATATATCTGTGTTTCTAATAAACAAATACCTGTTTTCCTTCAAAACATATGCTGTCCGCGTTCGATCATTCGAAAAGGTGAACAATGCCATAACTTGGCAAGATTTTTGCAACTAAATTATTACATAACAAATATTAGGACTGTGATAACAACTTGCTAATTAAAATTCACAAAACTTTCTTACTGAGAAAAGGAGCAAAATTTTAATTAATTTCATCGATTTTGTTTGTTTGTTTTGGGTTTAACGCCGTTTTTCAACAGTATTTCAGTCATTTAACGGCGGGCAGTTAACCTAACCAGTGTTCCTGGATTCTGTACCAGTACAAACCTGTTCTCCGCAAGTAACTGCCAACTTCCCCACATGAATCAGAGGTGGGGGACTAATGATTTCAGACACAATGTCGTTATCAAATAGTCACGGAGAACATACGCCCCGCCCGAGGATCGAACTCACGATCCTGCGATCTGTAGACCAACGCTCTTACCTACTAAGCTAAGTGGGCGGGTGTTAATTTCATCGAAGTGTTATCTTGGATATGATGGTAAATTTCAAGGTACTGAGGTACAGCTTGATAGTTGCACCCACAAGTTTAACTGAATGTTCTTAGTAGAAATATCAATACATTTTACATTAAATCCAAGCAGCAGTTATCTATCTTAAAGTTAGCTATAATAAACTGTAGGTCTAATGACCAATAAGCATCGTATTAAGTGCCAACCTAGTACATGTAGCTTTTGTCTATAACTGGCCGTGAAGTGGGTTTCTCCAGAAGATTAGATAACTAGTAAGCCTTGTTTAAGAACAACACACGTGGTCATTCATATTTGACAATTTGGTGCATATATCGATGTTAGTTCATTGGTGTTGAAAAGGGACAAAATGCAAACTTCGAGTGTTTCAATTGCCATCAAACGACCCACCATGTTTCAAGTAATTACTTCATTGGTGGTATGCAACTCAAAGTCAGTTGGAAAATAGACAGAAATGAAAAGAAAGTAGCCAGATTCTTTGTTAAAGAACTTATACCATTCAGCTTAGTAGAGTTTCTCGAATTCAACAACACGATACAAGCTAAGGTACAGCTGTACCGTCAGACTACTATAGTTCTTCTTATGCCAAACCTATGTCATGGTGGTTGAAGTGGAATAGTAACACTTTTCGCCATGTTGCAAGGCTAGACATACGACTGCTTCTACAAATACCTGCTAGTAGTCCCTTCCCAGAGATTGTTTTCAAAAACAGGGGATACAGTTACTCAGGAAATGGACTCACAGAAGCTGTAATGTATGGATATGTAGATCAGCACATTCATATTGAAAGAAGTTTTACTTGTTCCTATTTGTGCTTTACATAATATTTGAAGATTTTTTGTTGATTGGATGGAGTTAAATTCAGTTCACCGTGTTAAGTTACAACATTTTAATAAAGTCCTTCACTAATGCAGCTTAGAAATACTTTGGATAATAAAACTTGGTATTCTTCAAGATAATAAATAACGGAATTTATTTCTTCAATTACCAACAGATAACACTTGCAAATTGAACACAACGGCATTAAAGTATTTTATGTTACGACATGCACATGCAATAAAAGTTTAAAATACTGTCCACTCCGAAAATGAATAAATACATCAGGTATGAGCAAATTGTGTTAAAATGTGTTCTGTCTATTAGTTTTACGCCACTTTATAGCGTCGGCAGTATTAAAATGCACCATATTTAAAATGTTAAGGGAAACAGTTTAATCGCAGAACAACAGTTAAGTAAAATTCGTTTAAATTTAAAGCATTGTCTTCAACTGCTCAATGTTTTGATGTCAGTTGAAGATGCAGTATTAAGACGTGTTCAAGGCATTACCAGTTCCATTTTTGATTGTATGTATTTGAAGAGATTCTTTTCAAAAACAAAAATACCATGTGATTTGCATCTTAAAGGAATATGTTAATTCACCTCAAACACATCGGTTTCAATAGCAAATCATCCTAGGCATCGCAATCCGTTCAATCAGTTATTTTACAGACGTAAACGCAACTTAAGAAAAGAAGATAAACATAAAAATACATGTTGTGCTATCCTACAGCTTGGAGAAAATATCTCTTTCTACGAAATTGGGTTCTATTCTGTTTTGACAATAATATCTTTTTTCCCCTGTTTGCAAAAGTACATTGTGGCCATTTTTAAATTGTCAGCCTGATGCATGAAATTGCAGACATAAGGCAGTGTTCTGACGAAATGATGTAAGTAATATTGAAGTAACATAACCAATTTCTTTGTTTTGTTGACAACAAGGAAAAGTGTTTAAATTTCTTATCATCACATTATTCACGGAGAAAATGCTCTAGTCAGTCCCAATGTATTGTTCATAATTAGAATAACATATTAAAATTAAACGTGTTGCAATTTTCAGGCGGAGGGATGGGATGCAGTCCATATACCTTTAAGTAGTGATTGTTGTGTTAAGCAATGTGAGTAATTTGAATATTCAATTCAAAGATACAATAACTGAAAATAACACAAATTACTCATTTATCCAACACTTCAATAACGTTTGAAAGCAGTAACACATCTAGGAAAAACTGATACATTTTCCTTTCAATTCACAAATGTCATATATGCAGCTTGTCAAGTTGCGTGCTGTGGTTTGTAAACTGTGAAATAACATTTAACATTGTGCATTTAAAGCATTGAAATTCAAAATCTAGTTGTTTTACATAATCAAGTCATGCATGTTTTAAAAAAACTCTATGTGTTATTCTCGTCAAATGAATATACGATGAAATAAGCTTGAGAGACTACTATATAGACTTGCATGATATTGTTGCCTTCCGTTTTCAGCTCCACGTACGTATATATATGCAGTTTCAATTAAACTGTTACATTTACTAAAAATTACCCAGTGACTAGTATGCACTTCGATTTTCATTAATTTACTTCACTCCTGCTACGCATTTGATAAAATACTACGTTCATTATCCCAAAATGCTTCCACTACCATTGTAATAGCAAGTTTTGTCACAGCATTGTTAGTTTGACTTTACACGGCTTTACGATCACTTGTTGAATGATTTTGTACCTTGTTCCTACGGAAGAAAAATGAAAAGCAAATCATGCTCTTGAAATATGAGCCATAGAAACAATGTGCATGTAATGAGATGTGTTTGTCAAGTGTATTAATTTTTTTTTTTTTTTTTTTTTTTTGAGGCCCAGATGGTAACCCCGTTTATTATCCCCGTAAAATTGGTATAATAGGGGTCGGAGAGCCATCCACCTATTAACCTTACAATAATATATGGTTACATTATGAAATTATGAAATATGAAATAATATAGTACAACAATATATATTTTAAACCTTACAGTATGTATGAATACTATATGAAATTATAACGTACAGCAATGTATATTTTTAAACTCCAGCAAATACATGTACATACACAGTAAATGCACAATTATATGATATATATATATATACATGATATTTACTAGGTATCAAAACAAAACCATACATTTTGGAATTTCTCAGATAAAATGGATTTTTTTGTTTGGAAGTGGCCCTCAAATGGACCTCAAAAAAGTTTTCCGAAAAAAAAATGAAAAGAATTTTAAGCTGCTGACCCCCCCCCCCCCCCCAAAAAAAAGGGGATGGGTGTTAAGATAAAAAAAAAATAAAAGGGTACCTTTCCCTGCTATCGCCAATTATAAACCCTTTATTTTACATTAAATGTGGGTAATTTAAAAAGTAGCAAATGTAAATATTTTTTATACAAATCTGTAATTCTACGTATTAAGGTTTGGTCATATATTCAGTTTTTGAACCAGTTTTGACCAGTTTTTAACAAACTTTTGATACTCTTTATTAAGTTTAGCTATATATTTCAGTGTTATGAATTTTTGTTTTAAATATTGAATAAACAATGGAATATTTAGACACTGAACACAATTTTCTTTAAACTTCGACTTATAAATGTAGTATTTAAGTAGCAATAATATAAAATTTCCTTTATGGTTATCTTTAGCATATGAGAAAAGAAATTGCTTTTCTTGTATATCTAAGACTATTTCATATTCATTTTTTATCCAGTTTTTCACCTCTGTTAAATAATTTTTAACATATGGGCATAGATTGAATAAATGTTCAATCGTTTCTCTCTGATTTTTACAGTAGGAACATATATTACTATCGCTTTTTTAATGACATATAAAAACGTGTTTGTAACAAGTATGTTTTGATTTATTTTAAACTGAAAATCTTTTAGCTTTACTTCTTTTATTGTCTGTAGATTTTTACAGTATTCCTTAAACTCTGACTCGGTAATTCCCATTGTTTGTATCCATTTATTTGGTACCATTATACTTTTCGTATCAACAAATATATCATAAAAAATACGGCTCCCTTTCTTTTCTTCAATCAATTTTTTTAGATAAGGATTTAAATACATATTATTTTTATACTGAATTATATCATTTGCGTTTTGCCTTATTTTGTTTTTCCAATCTATGGGTATATTTGAAATAATGCGATGTAAATCTAAAAAGGTTCCATTTATTGTGTAATTGTTTTTCAGACTTTCTAAATTCAAAAACTTTCCCTCATTATCAAGTAAATCTATTACATATACGATATTATTACGATACCAGTTCTCTATGTATTCCGTTTTATTTCTGAAATGGTGGTTATACCATAAAGGTGAGTACAGAATGTCTTCTAAGTTGCTGATTTCACAACGTTCAATAAATTTACCCCAGCTATTAAGAACATTTCGCCAAAAAGGATTTTGTATTTCCATAGCGAGTATTTTTGCATATTGCGATCCTAAAGAAATAGTCTTATCAAATGAAAATGTTAAAAGAGAGTTCCATGTATCACAGTTAAAAATAGCTAATCTTCTAATCCAACTAATTTTAAGACTTAAGATAAAAGCTTTAATGTTCACCATTCTCAGTCCTCCGGATTCTATATTTTTGACTGCGTTTACTCTTTTTATTTTATCTGGTCCGTTATTCCATAAAAAGTTATAGGCAATAGTTTCTAATTGTTTAATAAATTCATCCGAGGGATCGGGGAGTGATATAATAATAAATATGTAAACGAACTTAGATAAAACGATTTTAGAATACTTACTCTTCCGAAAAGGGTAAGTTTTCTTTTTGACCATACACTAAGGATGTTTCTACACTTCAGCAAAATTTCAGGTGCATTCAGATTCCAAATATCATAAACATTTGCAGAGAAACGGACACCAAGTATTTTAATGGGTTCTTGACTCCAGTCTAATGGTTGATCAGTGCATAACTTAAGTGCAGAGTTTCTTAATGAACCTATCCAGTAGGCTCTTGTTTTATCAATGTTTATTTTTAAACCTGACATTGTATAAAAGTTATTAAGTGTTATCAAACAGTGTCTTAACGATTCTTCGGACCCGTTTAAAAACATCTGGGTGTCATCAGCATATTGACTGATTTTATATTGTTTATACGGCAAATTAATACCTACAATACTGTTATTTCGTCTGATCATTAGCCCTAATATCTCAGAACATAAAATAAATAAGTAAGGAGAAATTGGGTCTCCTTGTCTGCAACCCCTTTCAAGGAAGAAAAAATCAGACAGGTGACCATTTTGTAAAATGCATGTTTCACTCCCATTTTGAAATAAACGTATCCACTTCTTAAATGAGTTCCCAAACTTAAAGAAATCTAAAGTTTTGTGTATAAATGCCCATGAGATTGAGTCAAATGCTTGCTGAAAATCTATGGAGAGCAGCAAGCCAGGTATATTTTGAGAGTTAGTTTCAAACATGATGTCGTAAATAAGTCTGATGTTTTCCCCAATAAATCTACCGGCTACGAAACCTTTTTGGTCTTGATGGATAAGTTTATCCAAGAAGCGTTTTAATCGATTTGCTATCACTGTTGATGCTAACTTATAAACCACATTTAAAAGAGAAATTGGCCGCCAGTTTTTCATCAAACATCTATCTTTGTTTGGTTTTGGAAGACAGGTTATGACCCCTTGTTTCTGTGTTACTGATAAGTTGTTTATATTATAACCGTGGTTTAATGATCTCAAAACAAAATATGCGATGTCTTTCCAGAAAAACTTAAAAAATTCAACAGTATATCCATCTTACCCAGGGCTTTTGTTATTTTTCATATCGTTAAGGGGTTTGGTTAATTCAATTATATCTAATTCACCTTCTAGTTTTAAAGACTCTGACGGACTTAATTCCCTTGGATTATTTCCAATGATATTTACAAGTGGCGTTTCATCGACCTTCACAGAATTTTTATACAACTTTTCATAGTAACCTTTTTGAAAGTTTCAAATATCTTTAGTATTAGTATAGTGAACATTGTTTTCATCAATAAGTTTATTTATTGTTTTGTTTGTAAAATTTCTGTTTTCGAGATTGAAAAAGTAGCTCGATGGCTTTTCTCCTAAATTTTCGTATCTACATCTTGACCTTACCATCACACCATCTATGATTTTTTGTCTTAAAGTTTCTAATTCAGACTTTTTCTCTTGCAGTTCATTAATTGCATTTTCATTTACAGTCATGAAATGTTCATTGACATATTTTTCTAAATGTTCGATATCTTTTTCTAGATCTATTTCTCTTTTACGTTCTCTTTTCCTTTTTTCAGAGCAATATTTTATAGTTTCACCTCTAAGTATAAATAAAAACGTTTCTAAAAATAGTTGATCATTGATATTTAATTGAACCTGTTGATATTTGAAGGAATTATCGTTTGTATTATCCGCAGTAATTTCATTTCGTTCGGTTTTATGTTGTTCAATTAAATTTGCTAACGTATTTTTAACTTATACAATATAAATTTCATGTTTTAAAAGGGAATTGTTAAACTTCCAGTAACCTTTTCCCCGTAGGTTATCATTAAATTTTAGTGTTAAAGTTATGCCATTATGATCCGACCTATAACCAGGAGTAATATTTGAATTTATTGCAAAATTCATAACACTGTCACTTATTAAAAAAAAGTCGAGTCTTGATTGTTTCTTATTTGGATTTAGTCTTCTCCATGTGTATTGCCTTATATTTTCGTTTTTAATTCGCCAAACATCTACAAAACCACCATTTTCAATAAGATTAGTGACAACTTTTCTAGCTCTTTGATTATTGACTGAGTTATAATTTTCATAATCTATAGTAGGATTAATAACCAGATTCCAATCTCCACAGATTATGATGTGATCATTTCCAATATTATACATTTTCTGTTTAATATTTTCATAAAATTCTGGTCTATCTTCGTTTGGACCATATAGGTTTATTAAGGTCATCCTATGATTATAAATATTTATATCTAAAATAAGGTAATTTCCATGTTCGTCTTTAAAGACGTTTTCCACGTTCTGTTCGAAATTATTCTGTAAAAGTATCATTACACCCCTACTATTACTGGTGTATGGACTAAAGTATATGTTGTTCCCCCATTCAGCCTTTACGTAATTACACATCTGTTTTGTTATATGTATATCTTGCAAACAAATAATATTATACTGTTTCTTTCTAACAAAATGAAATAGATCTCTTCTTTTCTTAGTATTTCCCAAACCCTGGCAATTTTGCGAAAAAATCTTTACATGATCACCTGTTAGGTAATTTGAAAAGTGACTGTATCCAATACCCACTATTAAGTAGAAAATTAACAAAGCGAAAAGGGAATAGGTAACTTAAATTTCTAATATAAAAAAATAAATGGAAGAAATGAAACAGATGACTGTCGGGAACGCCACGAAACTTGTGACGTAAACAATACATCTTAAACAACAAAGTACTGTACAAAGAAAACTAGGCACAAAGCGAAAAACAAACATGTATATAAATACAAACTGACAATGTATAGTTCTACGTTTACACATTATCATAGTTTTTTTTTTCAAAATAATTCAATATACTACTGACACAACTTTCACAATATGAAAGTAGTAAACAACAATAAACAACAACAGTAAATTCTCCGTTGGTTGTCAAAACAAGACAATCGGTTTCACTTTCTTAACAAATTTTACGGTTATTTCAGAACAAGTGTTTATGTTTATAAGATTTGTCTTATGCTATATTATTTTAACCTATCTAAACTATCCGGTACCAAGAGGTTTTTTTTTCTATTAAGCTATACTTTACTTTCTGACCTATAAAGTACTACGGCAATATGATTGGTTATTCCGCTCACACCTTCGTTGTGAAAACAGGTGACGGCGTGTAAAGGTGTTAAACTATCCTTTACTTTTGACATATATACACTGCTGCTAGCTTTCGATTGGTTGTTTTGCTCACACCTTCCTTTCGACAACGAATAGCGTCGCTTGAACTTTATTGGGTTACCTATATTTATGACCTAGATCCGCGACATACTATCGTGGCATACTATAGTGTAAATATTTATACCACGTGTTATCTGTTTCAATGAAATATTCTTCGACTTAACACTAATAGACAAAACTAGTATTTAAATACGGATGCAAATGTATCCGTTTGTTTATAACTAAAAATAAGATTTACAAAATGAGTGAGTCGTGTGTTGGTGTAACCTTTAGTCTGTGTGTTATGACTTTAATGAAACAGACAAATGGACATTTACACAACTTGCAATAGTAAGTTCCTTAAATAGTCATAATTATCTTTCATGATTAATTATACATAACTGACTGCTATATTTATCTATGTTTTGGTGGGTCGTACCAAAAAGGACGATCTTGCAAATTCTTCATCTTAGGCTTGTTTGATCTTATGGCGTTAAACTATGTACATGTATTTATATAGTGACATAAATTTATAAGAGTGACTGAAAATAAGTTAGATTAACAAACTAGTAGTTCACGATCGCCAAAGTTTTGCATGGCTATCACAAATAAGATTATAGAACGTACTTAAAGTTGCCCATTTAATACATATATTTCAGTTGACAATGAACATAAAGTTTGAGTTTCATTTTTGTGTAACTGCCAGTAAGCATTCAGTGAATGTCTCTTCTTTTCCAACTGTCTTCTGCAGATCTCCTTACTTCCAAGAATACAGAGAGCCCCTTCTCCATTATTCTAGTTTTCATCCCTTCATTTTTCCTTATGTGATATGCTTCTGTAGCTAGCATTGCTCTTTTTCTTTTCATTTCAATTGGCAAGTCTGTTAGTATCCTCTTTTTTTCCTCTCTGAGAACTGGACTTAAGAATTTAGAGTATACTAAATCTCTGTCACTAAATGACTGAAATCTTACTATTATAGGTTTAGGACAATTTCCTTCATATGGTGTTCTATGGCAGTTTGTGAATTGCATTTTGTCTACCCTTTCTTCACTAATATTTAATTTGTCTTTAAAGAAAGATCTCATGGTGACATCCAGGTTTTCCTCACTTTGCTCAATGAATCCATAGAAAAGAAGATTATACTTTCTTTCTTGCCTTTCTAATATTAAAATTTGCTTTTTCATTTCATCAATTACAGAATTTATTCTACTGAATTTAGTATTTTGTAGATCTACAAACTCATCATGTTGCTCTGCCTGGTAGCTAACACTGCCTTCCAATTCATTTACCTTTGACTTGATTTCTTTTACTTCCTCCTTTGTGTCGTTAACCTCTATTCTTACTAACCTAATCTCTTTTCTAAGCTCATCAAAGACATGTGTAAATTTTTCATCAAGCTTTGATATCTTCTTGTCTATTCTATCATCAAATTCCTTGAAAAGGTCTTTAAATTCTGATTTAAATTTTGAGAATTCTTTCTCAAACTGCCCAGATGTACTGTCCTTATCCTTTTCTGCTTTGTTTCTTTGTTTATCATTTTCTGCTGTGATATTTTTTCTTTCTGCTTTGTTATTTCTCCAAGAGAATTTACCACAGAATCTCTTCTAGAAGAACCTGCTCTATATGCCATCACTAGATCTAGCCCTCAAAGATTTAGTTATTCATAAACCTATACTGATTTCATACATCTGGAAAACTATAACTAAAGTTACACGTGTCTCTTTTACTGTAATGTATTATAAATTGATCTTGCTTTTATTAATTCAATTTCAAGGTCATCTTCTCTAGTTATCGTATGAGGGTGGGGTACACATGGTCACTCTTTCAATATACATTTATTGACTGAATACTTGTATTTGTGTCTATTTTCGCCACGGTACATTTAGACGAGAACATAAAACATCTCCTCCCACTAAATATAGCTTGAGTAAACCGTCATTTATTATGTTTTTTCGCCTTATTGCCTACTTCTCTTTTGTTTATGTTTTCATGGCTGTGCTTGATTTTCGTCTCAAGTGTATTATTAATTTTTCCAATCAAGTGTATTAATTGGAATAATTTGTAAATATGAATGATATCTTACTATGTTTAAAGAAAATTCCTCTCAATATATACATATATAAATTAAGCTAAATAATTTCACCCTTCTTCAGAAAAAAAGCTTTATTTGCATAAGTAGAAATTCAGTCCTTATAGATATTCTTCCCCCATGTATTTACCCATTCGGGAGTTCATCCATCAAGTTAAGCTGTCAGCTATATATTGAAAGGCAAGCCCACAAGTATGAGTAATAGAAATACATCATCTTGCATGAAGAATTTTTCTCTTTGTAGGCCGATGATTAATGACGTTCTGTGAGCTAATATTCCACAACTTTTCCATCTGGTGCATGCTCCCTCAGAAAAACTAAACAGTAATCAATTATAGAACAAGTAGTGAAACAACTCAGGCAATAGATAGGAGCCGCATCAAGTTAAAATGTGCCTAATCGTAATTATGACGTAACTTAGTAAATGACGTCAAAAGTTATCGGATGCAAAAAAAAAAAAAAAAAAAATGGCGGCGCCCTTGTGTTTACATGCGTAGAAAAGAAACAGACGGTATGGATACTTTTGAGGTGAGTAGTATTATGAAAATCTAGAAGTTCAATTAAAAACAAAATAAAATAATCACTGCCTTGCACATATGTGATGGTTTCACTGTTTAAACTGTAAAATCTATAATCATTCAGTGCAGAAAATCCCGCCGAAAATCAATCAATTAATCATAGCTCCTCGATCATCATCGTGTCATTTTACATGTTTCGCATACTGATATTATTTTACAGGTGTTTTAGAACTGAAAAAACGCTAGCCTGAGACTAGTGTTAGATCTACCAACATAGATTTACATTTGAACACATCAGTGGTGGATTCTATATGAAAGAAACTTACAGTTTTACTCAGGAATATTGAAATTAATTCATAATTCAATTTGCAACGAAACTGACCAAAAAAAAAAAAAATAGAAATGCAATATTTTCTATACTGCTGTTAAAAAATATCAATACTCTTGTATAAATATTAGATTGTAGGTGCGAATCTCAATTGCCTCAGTTGTGTAGTGGTTACGCTTTCCGCTTTCTGTCCGCGCGATCAAGGTTCGAATCTCCGTTTCGGAAGCTATTTTTTTTCTCTTTTTTTTATTTTGTTTTGGATGTAACAATATATAGATAAAGCAGCTGTACCGGAGGTCAGATGTCGACACCGTAGATCATGCGGGTGACGTAGTGAATAGGTCATCCCATAGCAACGAAGCAGTTATGTATGGAAACGCTAACTGGACATGGAGACAATGGAAAGTTTTTCTTGCAGACAGGTTCAAAAAAGTTCCGAACATTGCGAAATATCACAGTTTTCGCTTCACTGCAGACGAACCCGGGGTTGTTTACATGAAAGTTTCTTCGATGGACGAAGCGGAAGTGAGATTTGGCGTCTGCAAGACTCATCTTGTAGAAATGGACCCGTCTAGTATTCCACCGAACTTTCAGCGGGAGGTCTTAGCTCAGAACGCCATCGGTGTTCGACCACTTGTAAGGCAGCCGTACCGGGACAGTTTTTGCCTCCCTCCAACAGCTATGGAATGACGACAGATTTCAAAATGTACTGTTTAAGAACGATAAATTCAAGTGATGAAATATACGAATTTCAGAAAAAAAGTTTTATTTCTGATTAAGGAGGAAACTTTAAATAATAGTTAAAATTACATTTTGGTAAAAGCAATATGACGTTTTTTTTTACTGTGAAATATCAGACGCTAATGCTTTTCAACAGCTATATGTATTAATTCTAGTTTGTAAACTGTATTAAAATTGTGATGATAAGTAGATTGAATACATTTATTTAATGCGCACTACAAACTACAGCGTCGCTAGTAAATGATTTGACGTCATCGCGACGTAATTGACGTTATTTCATTGACTGATAACTTATAAAATGTTCGCGGTTATTAACGATTGCTTCCATATAGATATAACAGCTATATGTATTATTTCCAGTTTGTAAACTGACGTTATTTCATTGACTGATAACTTATAAAATGTTCGTGGTTATTAACGATTGCTTCTATATAGATATAACAATATATACATTTTTGGAAAGAGGATTTATTGCAGAGAAACATTATACAAAAAGCTCAAAATGTCAAAAAATCACCTTAAGCCACATTTTAACTTGATGATAGATAGATAGATTGGTAGGTACTACTACTAGGTAGATGTTATTTTTATTGTCATTTCAACCGAAATTCCAAACGACCAATACACCATTAGAATATAAAGGTGTATAGACAAAAGGCCCGTAATGATACAAAAATACAGGTTTAAGTTACTTTTTAGTACAGTTATTCTAACCTGATTCTAATTATTCAAATGTATGATGTCTACTTAGTGATAGCATACTTTTTCGCATAAATGACATGACAAATACATGACGTTAAACTACTTATGTTACCTCAAATTTGATTGTGGTCATTAATACAGATTTGTTTTGACTTTAAGAACACACTCTCTATAGAAAATTTCTCTCATGCATGTTAATCGCCCTCATTATTGCTGGTTCCTAACCCAGCGAAATCATGACAAATATTTGCATGTTTTTCTGTCATTAGAAATTCAAATTTAATTTACTAATTCTAGAATCCGTCAATTTAATTAGATATTCAGCTCTTTATTATATCGCAAACCTTTGGGAATCAAGAAAAGATATACATTATCTTGCATGAACGTCATTGGCCTATACACAGACGGTGATGAACGACGAATGGGAGTACCAACTATACAAGTTGGATTTCATTCTTAAGCCATTTTAGATATTTAGTTTTTGGAAAAGTAAAGAACGTAGTAACCCAGCAATGCACATCTCTTTACTACTGTAGTCTGGAAAATCCAAAAGTATTTTCGTTGGCAATGTGTAAGATTATTTGAATGTACAAAAGTGAAATGAATATAATAATGCTATATGAAGATTTATTTGAAGTAAATAAAGAAACGAAGCAAACAAGAATAGAAAAGACAATTAGTGAAACCTTATGACTAATGGTTAATATATCTCAACCTTAAGCGACTATCTATTATAATAGAAATTTGAATTGTACTGAAGAATGAATCCAAGCCCGCGGTCTGAAATGAATATACCTACAAGCAAATACAATATCATCAGGAACTGTTGGTACTTAAATTACATTGTTTTTAAAAACGATGTTTACAGAATTTTGTCAATACGTTTCATATGTAAACATGTTATATATATGCCTATTTTATTGTCTTAAAAGTTCACAGTCGGTAGTAAATAGACGCTTAAAACGCACATTTATATAGCTCCAAATAGCTCCAATTTTAGGCTTAGCTTTAGAATCAAATTTTATAAGAATATTGCAGTATGTGTAAAACGAGATAGAAATTGCATTTTTCAGAAATGCTTATTAGCAGAATTAATTGCTTTATGAGAAACGCATGGCAAAAAAAGGACATAAAATGACACCACGAAAACGAAATAAGGACTTCAGTCTGATATGCTGATCAAGTTAACAATTATTTTGCAAGAAAATGATTTTATAGCCTTCTATCAAAACGGCCTATGTTCGTGCATCTTTGTTTTTTCAACAGCGAGTTTAAGACGTAAAACTTAGAATTTTCGTAATCAATTTTTAAAAATCAACCTTCAAATTCAAATACGTTTACAAAAATAACATGTTGTTTCATGTTAAACTTAAAAGGATATATTCAAATCAACCATGTAAACGTTGTACTTAGAATTTCTATTTGTCGTAAAATCAAAACCGCATGTGTCTTGCTATTTGAAAATGTCGACATTACCCATGTATACATCATTTAAAGGCAAATTTGGGACCGACAGTTAAAAATGAAGGGCTTTTCATAATCAATTATTTTATGTATTATATCGAAAACTCATACCGGAAATCGTGGTATAAACCTTAAATGATTTATACCGTTTTCTCATTTGAATAATTTCGAAATTAAGCAGTATAAATTAAAAGAAAAGGTTTTTATTTATTTTTAATGAAAAATATTGCTTCAAATATTCACAATACTATTTTGACTGTGTGTCAAAAAGTGTTGCATTTGAAAAGCGGTTCAGTATCAAATATTAAAACGTCTAAAGGAATATGAAGGAAAACGTAAGGTAACGCGGACGGACAGCCAATAGTAGAAAAATATCTACATATTTTTGGTCTGTTAGTAAATGTATACATCGAGGTGTGGAATCAATCACGTTAGAGTTAATCACAAATGACAGATACTGCAAATTTAAAGATCTGTTGCGCTGACACAGATACAGATATCCAATTGCAGTTTGCAACTATAAACTTTTATTTTTAATTCCATTATTATTGGTATCAAATAAATTTATTACATTCTAGCATCACAGTTAGCCTACATCCAAAGAGTAGTCTGTGCAAGTTATTTCCGCTTCGGTATAAAACATGATACTCCTATTAACTATGCAGGACAAATGTGTTTGCAAATATATTACTCTTTTAATGTGAAATTGCACCCTAAGAAGTGCTTTTAAGTATAAAGTTTTTCTTTTCTGTCATTTACTTCCTGTGATTTTCTGATAGATTATGTTTTATGTGCTATCTGACAGTTTAGGTGTTTCCTAGGCACTAATGGATAACTTAATTTGAGAACAAAAACAATTAATCCTCTAAATAATAAATATATCAATTTCAGTTTCTCTGGTGATTTGAGGTTTGTAATACTAACATTTTAATATGATATCTATATGAGAATAATAATATCTGTCATGTGTTTACGAATCGGATAGAAATATCCGTCAGGAGGGCACCTGCGCATTAGGCGGTAATGAGGCTTGCATACCGTATTTTACAAATAACAGGCAGAAATACTAACGTAGCACTCTTTCTTATAGTAGAGAATGAACACAAAGCACGGGAAATTAACGTCCGTAAGCAGAAATGACGTCATGATGTTTTGCGTTGCGCACAATAACAAAGTTCCACTTTAGTTTTTTCGTTTGTAGCGTAACGTTATGTTCTTAATAACGTATTTTGAATCGAGATATTCTATAAGGAACGGAGAGAAGTCAAGGTACCTGCATTTTTCGTATTTAACATGAACAATATATTATCAGTGCACGTACCACTTGTTGTCCTTAACAGCACGAGAGTCATCTGGCATGGGTCAATGAACAGCCAAACACGGGATTGATTGATTAAATTTGGAAGAGTTACAGCCTGTGCATTAACGCGTTTATTGCGATAGTCGGTATGACTTATGACTAAAGTTGTGTGTGTGTTCGAGTTAAAGTCTTTTCAACAATTTTTCAGTCATATAAACGACGGTGTCCACTTGTAGCAGTGAGCACAATACCCAACTTTATAGTGCTGCCTCACAGGAATATCACGCCGTAGACACGTGACCTGATACCCCGCCCAGTCACATTATACTGACCATTGCTAGCACTACCCTCTTAATGCTGTGCGCCAAGCGAGGAAGCTACTAGAACCAGTTTTTACGTCTTTGGTGACTTAAGTTGAGAAGAAAAGAAATTCTAATCGTACATCATTTAAGGCAATGGAAGTACATCATAGTGTTTCTTCAATGACAAAAGCAAACCAATCTTACTAAATCGCTGTTGTGCTTGTTGAAATCAATGACCTCATCTTTGTAATTTTATATGTCTATTTGAATAAACTATTATTTAAATTTCTGTACACTGAAGAAAAAATCATTTGATGTATGTTCTTTAAAAATGTAAAAATAGTATGTACCGTGCAGACGTGATAGGAACAAATCAGCCTAGCCAGAGACAACTATTTATGATAATTGTTCTCAACGATTAACTCGGGTAATTATGATTCGATTAATCTTATTTGTGAAAATCATCAAAGATCTGTGTAATTCTGAGTTTACTTAAATAAGTATGTTAATATTTCCGAAAATGTTTGTGAAATAGTTTCCTTGAGCAGGAATTATCGTATACAATACAATAAACATTTTGGATCTAGTAGATTATAATCAATTGCAAACATTTTCCACAAAACTGTGATTGGTAAAATAGTGTTAAACATTTATTGACCATTGTCATTTTGCAGACAAAGACACTAAGATGTGTTTATATTTTTTATTTTATTTGTCAAGGGATTGAAAACCTTTAAAATGTATAGGTTTACGTATATCTAAACATAATAAAAATGAATCAAGTTTATCGAATGGAATTTGAACGAACGTATTACTTCACATTCAGTAACAAATTCTGCGCTTGTCTCCGTCAAAAAATGGTTCAAATAGTCAATATTCAGTGAAGCACGTAAATCGCAAAGTTGATTAATCATGTTAATTGAGATATATCTTTATTTTGAGTTTGTTGTAAATTCAAACAAGCTTATCATAATCTGTTTTCTTTTTTATTCTTTGCATACGGACAGACAAATTAACGTTGAAATCTTCTTACAAGGCACTGAATATCTTAATTTGATATGAAAACGTATGCCTATAACAAGGAGATAAAAAACTTCTTGAAATTACATAACCTTTATTTATGTCATTAATTTCATCTCAGCCGCTTGACACTTGAACATTAATTTTTAAAGAAATATGTAAATTTACGACCTCCTTCATACACGTAGTTTGTTATGAAGACAAAGTCATCCTGATATATTTGAGCGTCAGAAACTCCCTTCCGTTATGCAAGGAAATAAAAGTGTCTACTTAAGTGCTTCACTACAAATGTAATCACGCAGTTTAAAGATTAAAAGCGCTATTATGTCTAATATGTTTGCTGCCCGTTATTTCTAGGATGACTTGACACATGATATTCTTGATACGCTTTTAGTTGTTCTAGACACTAATTGGAAGACAAGATAATAAATCTTCAAGTTCAGGTTTCATTTTTCCTATTATTGAGAAACGTCTCGTTAACGTTATATCATTACTTTCAAGCGATATCCGTTGTAAGTGTGATAATTGAACAAATATGTCTTAAGGATGTAGTATACCTTGTCACCAGAGTTGATTCAAGTTAACTGAATCGAAGCAATTGAATGTATTTCGTGTAAATGAATGTTTTAACTGCTACAATCTCATGATTGTTTTACGCTGTGAATTCAAGTGCAAGTGTGATATAGGTTAGTTTGTTTGTTTGTTTTGGGTTTAACGCCATTTTTCAACAGTATTTCAGTTATGTAACGGCGGGCAGTTAACCTAACCAGTTTTCCTGGATTCTGTACCAGTACATACCTGTTCTCCGCAAGTAACTGCCAACTTCCCCACATGAATCAGAGGTGGAGGACTAATGATGTCAGACACAATGTCGTTTATCAAATAGTCACGGAGAACATACGCCCCGCCCGAGGATCGAACTCACGACCCCGCGATCCGTAGACCAACGCTCTTACCTACTGAGCTAAGCGGGCGGGTCAATATAGGTTAGAAAAAACCTGGCCCACCAAAAGGTATTATATATTGAAGAAGGTGTAAAATACGGATATCTAATACTTTTCAGAATATTTCGGTTTTTCTGTTATCCGAAGAAGTCTGCGTAGTTTATATTTCTATCAGTTTGTGCGCTAGCTTTCAAATGTCAAGAGGTTCGTGTTTCCATGGTAACGGATTTTCTCTTATCTGTACGCAACTACGTATGATAATGTTAACAGCTTCAGTGCCATTCTCTTTATGACCTAAATGAAATAGTAGGGTACACTTGTGACCAGAATATCAATCTCCTTACGTGGCACAATATTGTATCTTTACTTTTAAAGTAACCATAGCAACAGGGGTGTTTAAAATATCTGTATATTTTGCCCTTTGTCGTCATGTCTTTGAAAATTATTAACCACGTTTCAAATAATCTCACACTTATTTATTTTTAACGTAAGTATTATGTTCGTTGAATTTTTATTCATTGAAACAAATATCAAGTCTTTAAGTTCTAACAGGAGTACTCCTCATCTAACATTTTTAGGGGAAAAATAAGTGTGGTGTGTTACAATTATTATTCTCAAGGACCACATTGAAATACAGTTAAAATCAATTCAGTTTAAGATATTAGTTGGGATATTTTTCTACGGAAAAATGAACACTTTACGCATAGTTTTATATTAAGACCCAAAGTATCAATCGGATTACAAATCAAACAGTAACCTTTTTTATTTGAAAACGGATATAAAAAATAACGTTACATCCAGTAATGTTCTCAATAGCATAAGTACATAAAAGTCGCAATATACTGAGCATTATTTAAAGCAAAAACCTAATAATATTACGCGATATCCGACACGTAACGTCATTACGTCGATGATATCATTTTTGAGCAATAATGTTTTGTAGCGTTTCTGTGGTAACTTATGTTTTGTTTCAGCATTATAAAACCATTTGGCATCAGAACTTAGACAGGCAAAATAGTTGTTCAGACGAATGATCATACAAACTCATTTAGTTTATCATAAAAGTTTTCATAAATTCTAACTTTAGCTTCAGTTTGGCATGCGAGCAATAAAATTTTATGGTAGACTACCTCCTTTAAAACAGTCAGCATATTAACAAAGAGGACGCTCTAAACAAACATACATTTATACAGTCATGTCACAACAAAACTGTCAACATTGCACTTTCAAGCAATAACTAGACTAAGTACTGAAAAATATTAGAAAGAAAAAATACATAAAAATGATGTATGACTGGGTACTGCTTTTCAGCTCATGACACGGATTTGAAGATGATTTTGAAATACATACTGAAGAGTAAGGTTAAGAATTGAATATACCCAATATCTATTTGTCATAGATTAAACATCTACAGTGCTTCTAAATATCAAACAGTAACTTCATATACGTTCTGTGTTCTATTTTGTCACAATTATAAATCTATAGTTATGTACATGTCTAAAATCGAGGTTATATTAACGGACTGATGTTTGTGTAACTGTAATACTGTTAACTGACGTTAATCTAGGTAAAAAAACAAAAGAAGAAAAAACTGTGCTTTGAGTATATCAAACTAATTGGTCAATTGTCCATCAAAATTTCTGTATTTACACATGCAACGTCTAACTGCATCATAACATCACAGTGTTTATATTAGAAAACTGAAATAGCTGTATAAAAAGTATAGATGTACAGATATACATTACAGTTCATCACACTTGCTCGTTTATAGTAATGTTCTGTTTCCAGAAATTATATAATGCTTTGCATTTACCTAAGAATATTAAAATGAGATTCTCCTATTACTTATAATTCATTATCTTCCACTTTCAAGAAAACGAATAACATATTAATTCTTTCCATCGTGAATTGACAATATATATATCTCAAATTCATATTTCAATAAGCCACTCATAAAACATGTTATAAATCCTGTTTGTCCGTGCTTTATGTTTGCAGCTGTATTATATAAATATTATATGGCAGCGTGTGTGACATTGATATTGTCAACCCGAGGCGAAACATTTTGTACATAAATATGTTTGAAACGTTTTTAATTCATTTAATTTAACAGTTCATCTTTAGCGCGGTAATCGCCTGTGTACACATAGAATAGTGACGTCACTACTATATGTGTACAAGAGAGGCAATCATATGACTAAAAAAATAAAGCAGTTAATTGCCCTTATATGACATTCAAAATATCAACGCGGTCACATGACCTGACTGTCACTTTCGCTCGGTCACGTGTCAGAAAGGTTAGAAATGTTTTTGATAGTCAAAATATCTCTTTCTCGGGTAATGGGAGTTTATCATTATACACAAAAGAGAGGTATAATAAAATAGTATTATTAGTTGTTTCAGATTTCTAAACGAAAATGTGAATTATTGCTCAACAATATGAAACAGTCTAGGTCACATAAGGTAAATTATCCTTTTATGTTACATATGCAAAACATTCAGGATTTTAGATTTACATCGAAAAATATATAAATGTTCAGCAGTTCTGAAGAGCATAATATTAACCCGCAAATGAAGAGTCAATGGCGGATCCAAATGAAGGCGCAAACGACATGCGCCCTTACCAAAATTTTGCGAGCATACCTTTTGTAGCCTGGAGGTGAAAGATCAATCATTCAACAGAAAATGTTCAATTTTCATCTCGCTTCGCTCACAAAATATTTTGTCAATAGAGATAATTTAGAACTGCCGAAGAGAATCATTTGAATAAAATTACTTTTTATATTTAAATTCAAAACATGACATTATGTTAAATATTTAGGCCCATTTTTGTCAAATATGAGTTAGTTGGAGCCACTGGTAGCCCTAAAAGCACAACCTGACTAAAGTTCTCGATCTTATCTTCCTAGAAGTTAGATCTGAAGACAGCCTATTCAAATTCATCTTCTGTATAATCGGATTTCCAATATTGCTATTTTTATTTCCACCAATCTATTTTTATTTGAACCAGTCAGACGATTCGTTTTGACTAGCGTTCGGCTAAATGGGACTGGACTAAAGTAGTTTTTCTTTCAGGATAAAAGTTTCGTCATACTATGAATTATATAAGAATATGTAATTTTATTCCTAAACTATCTTTGAAAATGTGAAAGCAAGAAAAAATCACGCCCGAGTCGGTAATCGAACCTGGCCGCTGTGGCAATAAATATTTTCCTGCGTATTTGACCAATACACCACAGAAAAACATGTAATTAGCGATGGTTGAATATAAAACTTTATGATTAAGGCAGTTTACTTCCGGTATTCTTACAAACGCATTTCAATTTTGAATGTAAAACTAGGAAAAACAACTACTAGTAATTCTCATGTGTTTATATAAGCTTAATTATTAGAATTATAAACCTGTACATGATAATCACAATTCGAAAACTGGAATCTCAGGTTAAATATCGATTTTTCTTAACTTCTACTTTCACTTTCAAAATGTTGATTGGTGAAGGAATGTCTCAATAGCCTGTCCTCAGATCCAAGGTGCGTAGCATCAGTTGTAGGTAATTTTAATCAGATTGCCTAAAAGCATAATTTATCAAATACCAATACGCAAAAACAAAGTGTGCAAAAATATATCCGCCACAAATATTTGTCAGGAATATTTTCCACCAAAACTCCAAGATTAAAGCGTCTTTATGTTTAATGTTGAACCATCGCAACATAATGTTAAAATCTTTCCTATTGCATAACATCGTGGTAATATCTATATGTCAATCAAGTAATGATGCGGCCGCCATGTTTGAAAATCATTCGGATCGATGTGGGCATTTTTGTCATTTCGGAAACAAATACTGGATCTATTTTAATTCTCCAATTTGCTTGAGCCTTAAAACGGAACGTTCTTTTTCCTATTGACAAGGGAATGGCGGATGTTAATAATGATTCATTTAAAGTGAAGCTGGAATCTGACAGTCGAAGACGATTGACTGCTGCAAACATGTGTGCTGAATTAGAAAAGGGAATATTTGTTTATCTGCCTGGCAATACGCTGTTTTGCGATTTATTGATAATAAATCCAATGACAGTTTTTTGCTCGGATGTATATGAATATTCCCAATCAATATTTAAATTAAGTCCAAGGAGATTTATAGAACAGATCTTTTCTGTATGACCGTATATAGTACTCTGCGTTCGTAAAATTTCATCAATTTAACCGTGTCAGGTATGTCTATTAACCGGCGATAAAATGTGGTTTCTGTTTCATGTGTAATTGTAATTTCTTCGTTTTACAGACTCTGTTTCGGTTATGTAAGATTTTTCGTTATGGAGGTTATTGTGACCTATTGTGTAATGTAGGTTAAATAAAATGCGATTACTTGATTAGGTTTAACACTCAGTAAGACATCTTTTTTCAGTCTGCTTTAGAGTAATCACGTAATCATTAATTAGTTTGTATCGACTTTAGATTAAGTTCGCACAATCAGATTTTTGTATTTTCCTTATATACAAATGAACAATACTCGCGCAAGCGTAATATATTGTTTAGATGATCATCAGATTGCAGGAGGAACTCTGACAAGACATCTTACCCGCATCACTAATAAAATATCACAAAGAAAAGAAAAAATATTAATTTCCTTTTGCAATTATGAGAGTAAGGGAATAGCTCAAATATTTTACAATGCCTTAAGATAGTATTCGAATGATTTAATAACAATTCAGTTATTTACTGCTTGTAATCGTGATAAACAAAATACCGTTTTTGTAGGTACTGTTGCTAAAATGCTTTGGATTCTATCAAAATATTACTTTACATTCACATGTTGCGTTTACGCAAACGCAGATATAAATTTCAATATTGCACGAGTACAAAGTGCTAGCCATTATTGACACGTAATTCCTATCTGATTATTTCTGCTTGAGTCTATTGATTAACTGGTGCATCTGGTGAAACATACTGCAATCGGGAGATTATCAATCTCTCATGCGATTTTCAGTGTTGTCAAAATGAACTTAAGTGTGATGCATGCATTCATTTATATATAGACTGGTATGTCAGCCAATAAATAGTTCTGAATATAGCAGCATTTAAAGAGTTATGTACCGCAACCACAAATATGTATCTAAGTCAAGGTCACTTGTATCTGTAGAAATGTCTGGAAATTAATTTTGGAATAATTAATCCGAGGTGTGATTTTTGTTAGCCTTATTTGCAGGGCTGCTAGGATTTATCGTTATATCTTAATATAAACTACAGAAAAAATATCGTAATTTTCATCCAGCATTCGGATAATACATGTGCATGTGTTTCTAATAAACAAGTACCTGTTTTTCCTTCAAAACAAATTTAAAGCTTATCAAAATTCATAAACTTTGCTTACATAGATAAAGAGCAAAATTTGAATTAGTTTCATCCAAGTACTAACTTAAATATGAGGGTACATGTACGCTTGATGAGAAGAAAGTCGCGTTTGAAATTGCAATCGTTACTTAAATACAGCTTTACCGTTGCACCTATAAGTTTAAATGAAATAGCAATACATTTTACATTAAATCCAAGCAAAAACTATGTATGTTATAATAAACTGTAGGTCTGACGACCAAAAAGCATTGTATTTAGTGTCAGCCTAGTACGTGTAATAACGGGCCATGAACTCGGATACTCCAGTGAAGTAGATGCATTGTGTGAAGTTTCAGTCCATTACATACAATGGTTACTTTGCATGTAAAACTTCAACTACATAAACTGTTAAAATGGACGATTAAATTGTCAACGACATGCATAACTGAGTATGTATATTGCAAATTATTTATACCGATCGAAAATAGGAAGTATGCTGCAAAAATAGAATGTATAGCATTCTTCTTTGAGTAACGCGTGCAAAGTTTTAAAACAATTCAATATATTAATTAAAAAATATTAATTATGAAACAAAATATTTTTGTCTTTAATATTTGAAGAAGGCTTGTAACATCGGAACAAATGATGCCATAAGCAGATTGCGCACATGTTAAAGAACAGCACACCTGGTCCTTCATATTCGAGGATATTGTGCATCTGTCGATGTCAATTCATCCCCGGTGTTGAAAAAGGACAAATATCTTGGAATATTATTACTTGGCTTTTTTCTATTTTAAAGTATAATACATAGTTTTCTGATTTTTGGTAACTGATATTGTTTTCTCCCATTTTTTGTTAAATACCAAATAGTGGTGTTCTAAACATAGTCAAAGTACAAGAGTTAGCATGGCAAGCGATAGTTATGAAGATTGATTTTATTATATCTTATATATAAAAGGATTTACAAGCAAAATTGTAGAATCTCTGCCCTAAAACTTGTTCTAGGATACGTCTTTAAAAAAACGTTTGCTTATTTCCGGTGCTTTCGCTTTAAAGATTATAAAAAACACTGTTTAATGATTTTTTATCAATTCCACTCCTAGAGAATATTACTTTTAAATTAGTAATACAGATTAATATATTGTCTTTTCTTGTTATTGGATCATTTTAGAATGTGGAAAGTAAATACAACCACAAGCAGAAAGTGTTTATGCTTAACATAATATCTAAATATTATTTTTCTATTTATTTGATGGTGTTTTATTCAGTTCATTGTGTTAAGTCATATGAAAAGTGCCTCATCAATGTGGGTTCGAGCCTCACTCAGGGCGTTGAATTCTTCGTGTGAGGAAGCCATCCAGCTGGCTTACGGAAGGTCGGTGGTTCTACCCAGGTGCCCGCTCGTGATGAAATAATGCATGAAGGGGCACCTGGGGTCTTCCTCCGCCTTCAAAGCTGGAAAGTCGCCATATGACCTATAAATGTGTCGGTGCGACGTTAAACCCAACAAAATAAATAAAACATATCAAAAGTGATTACAAATGTTCTTGTATTTCAATAATGCAGCTGAGAACCAAAGTTCGGATAGCAAAACATATTATTCTTCAAGATAATACATACACTGAATTTATATATTTAATTACAAACAGATAACATTTGCAAATTGCACACAACGACATTAAAGTATTTTTATGTAACGAGATGCAATAAAAGTTTAAAATACTGTCCACTCCCAAATTGAATAAATGCATCAGCTATAAGCAGAATTGTGATAAAATGTGTTCTGTCTATTCATCTTACGCCACTTTTAGTGTCGGCAGTATTAAAATGCACTATATTTAAAAGTTTAATCCGGCAGAACAACAGTTAAGTACGGTGGTATGTTTAGGACATGCAATTTTTTTTTTTTTAGGATTAAATTATCTTGAGCGATCAACATCTTATCTCGTGCGCACGACATCTTATCTTGAGCGATCAACATCTTATCTCGAGCGATCAACATATTATCTTGAGCGATCAACATCTTATCTTGAGCGATCAACATCTTATTTCGTGCACACGACATCTTATCTTGAGCGATCAACATCTTATCTCTTGCGCACGACATCTTATCTTGAGCGATCAACATCTTATATCGAGCGATCAACATATTATCTTGAGCGATCAACATATTATCTTGAGTGATCAACATCTTATCTCGAGCGATCAACATATTATCTTGAGCGATCAACATCTTATTTCGTGCGCAAGGCATCTTATCTTGAGCGGTCAACATCTTATTTCGAGTGATCAACATGTTATCTTGAGCGATCAACATATTATCTTGAGCGGTCAACATCTTATCTCGAGCGATCAACATATTATCTCGAGCGATCAACATATTATCCCGAGCGATCAACATCTTATCTCGAGCGATCAACATATTATCTTGAGCGATCAACATCTTATCTCGTGCGCACGACATCTTATCTTGAGCGATTAACATCTTATCTTGAGCGATCAACATATTATCTTGAGCGATCAACATCTTATTTCGAGCGATCAACATATTATCTTGAGCGATCAACATATTATCTCGAGCGATCAACATCTTTTCTCTGTCATCTTATCAATATCTATTAAGGAGCTTTGTGTGAATTCAGATCATTAGAAAAAACATACGGCCTCCACCGTTTTTGTTTTTATTTATATTATACTTATAACCGTTTCACACGTTTGCAGGGTTAGACATTTAAATACGGAAACTGATAAAAAAAGGCAGCAAAAAATCAGTGATGATGCAAAGAAATAAATTTAAGTCCTTGACAAAAAAAAAAATAGTATGTAGGCTTCACTATGGAAGCCCTAGAGGGACAATTGATTTCCGTACTTCCGACTTCTGACTTCTAACTTTTTGCACTTCTCACTTCTAACTTCTTGACTTCCTACTTCTAACTTCCACACTTCTGACTTCTAACTTCCGCACTTCTGACTTCCAGCTTCCTGACTTCATACTTCCGACTTCCAACTTCCACACTTCTTACTTCCGACTTCCAAAAAAGGAAGGTTGGCAGTCAGAAGTGCGGAACTTGGAAGTCGGAAGTCAGGAACTCAGAAGTGTGGAATTTAGAAGTCAGAAGTGCGATAGTTAGAAGAGGGAAGTAAGAAGTCGGAAGTAAGAAGTGTGGAAGTTGGAAATCAAAAGTCGAAAGGCAGGAAGTTAGAAGTCAGAAGTGCGGAAGTTAGAAGTCAGAAGTGCGGAAATTAGAAGAGGGAAGTAAGAAGTCAAAAAGTCGGAAGTAAGAAGTGTGGAAGTTGGAAGAAGGAAGTAAGAAGTCAAGAAGTCGGAAGTAAGAAGTGCGGAAGTTGAAATCAGAAGTCGAAAGTCAGGAAGTTAGAAGTGCGGAAGTTAGAAGTCAGAAGTGCGGAAGTTAGAAGAACGAAGTAAGAAGTCAAGAAGTCGGAAGTAAGAAGTGTGGAAGTTTGAAATCAGAAGTTGAAAGTCAGGAAGGTGAAAGTCAGAAGTGTGGAAGTTAGGATTCAGAAGTGCGGAAGTTAGAAGTAGGAAGTAGGAAGTCAGGAAGTTGGAAGTGAGAAGTGCAAAAGTTAGAAGTCAGAAGTGGGAAGTACGGAAATCAATTGTCCCTCCAGGGCTTCCATACTTCGCCCATGTATTAAACGATTTTCCTTGTTTTCCCTTAATTCATACATGCAACTTTTCTGCGCGAATTTATCAGTCGAACAGAAATGTGTTGCTGTTCTAACATGCAGTATGCATCATTGGTTATGTTCATTTGATTTTGAAGATAGGATGACCAATTATATGCATTGCTTTTCCAATCGATGTGATAAACTTGTACATGTACTTGTGGGAAGTTTAAATAACAGCGGAATAGGCGGGACCCTAATTAACAACTTGTCCGTATGTTTTACTGATGACTTAAATGCACACACAAAGGGCCTTAATATATATTAATAAGATGTCGTGCCCTCGAGATAAGATGTTGATCGCACAAGATAAGACGTTGATCGCTCAAGATAATATGTTGATCGCTCGAGATAAGATGTTGATCGCTCAAGATAAGATGTCGTGCACACGAGATAATGCTGATCGCTCGAGATAAGATATTGATCGCTCAAGATAATATGTTGATCGCTCAAGATAATATGTTGATCGCTCGATATAAGATGTTGACCGCTCTAGATAATATGTTGATCGCTCAAGATAAGATGTTGATCGCTCAAGATAATATGTTGATCGCTCGATATAAGATTTTGATCGCTCAAGATAATATGTTGATCGCTCAAGATAAGATGTTGATCGCTCGAGATAATATGTTGATCGCTCGAGATAAGATGTTGATCGCTCGAGATAATATATTGATCGCTCAAGATAATATGTTGATTCTCGAGATAAGATGTTGATCGCTCAAGATAAGATGTCGTGCGCACGAGATAAGATGTTGATCGCTCGAGATAAGATGTTGATCACTCAAGATAATATGTTGATCGCTCAAGAAAAGATGCTGATCGCTCAAGATAATATTTTGATCGCTCAAGATGATATGTTGATCGCTCGGGATAAGATGTCGTACGCACGAGATAAGATGTTGATCGCTCAAGATAAGATGTTGATCGCTCGAGATAAGATGTTGATCGCTCAAGATAATATGTTGATCGCTCGAGATAAGATGTTGATCGCTCAAGATAAGATGTTGTGCGCACGAGATAATATGTTGATCGCTCGAGATAAGATGTCGTGCGCACGAGATAAGATGTTGATCGCTCAAGATAAGATGTCGTGAGTATGAGATAATTTAATCTTAAAAAAAAATAACATATGTCCTAAACATACCACCGTAGTTAAGTACCATTTGTTTAAAAAAAAAAATTGTCTTCATCTGCCCAATGTTTTAATGTCAGTTGAAGATAAAGCAGTATTAAAACGTGTTCAAGACATTAACAGTTAACATTCATTGTTTATTCTTTTTTTTCAAAAATTAACCTAGCTAAAAGAAATTTGTAAATGTTTCAATACCAAATCATCGAAATTAGTTCAGTGAGTTATTTCACAGACGTACACACAATTTACGAAAAGAAGATAAAAACAAAAAATATACATGTCGTGTTGCCTGACGGCCTGGAGAAACTATCACATTCTACGCAATGTTGTTCTTTTCTGTTTTGAAGATAACATAATTTTTGCCCTGTCTGCAAATGTTCCGGTATGTATAATGCGCTCAGGTTAAATTATCAGCCAAGGCATGAACTTGCAGACATAAGGCAGTGTTGTAAAGAAATGATGTAAGTATTATTGAAGTAACATAAAATGAAATATGAAATGGCAAAGAACATCTTCGTTTCGTTTGAACGAGTACAATTGAACGTTATCGACACAAATGTTATTTTAGCTTCACAGCATCCATAAATTAATCATCATTGAGTCACATACCTGGTATAGAATTTACGCATTAAAACGACAAATATTGACGGATGTTTTATTGCAAATTAAGAGTTGAACAAAGAGTATGTACTAAATCCTGGATTCATTGGCAATTGGTTGAACTCGCTCCTTAAAAATCATGTTTGTCACAAGCATGTAGAGTCTTACACATGGTAGTTGTTTCCATTCCGGAGGAAATGTAAGAGTATGTTTTGCATGTAAAGAAGTTTCTCAGAAACAACTAAACAGTACTAGGTATAATCTTTGTCAATAAGAGATGACCTCACATTGTGGGTTTTATATGCCTGACTTAAATTTTGTCACTTTATGACTCCTACCTTTTCAGAAGTGTTAGCGGAAGTTTTGCATGTAAACAGGTTTCTCAGAAATTATTAGGAGCTTTCTAAATCTTCAGGAGTCTTTGAAAACTTAGGAATCTTTAAATGACCGCCTAGAACGAGGATCCATATCTTAAATATTTTTCAAATTTACAATTCACGCTCCTTTAAATTTCAACTTGTACAAATTTTGTAACGCTTTTCTTTTTACAACTACGCAGAAGGATGCAACTATTTGAGTGCGCTTTTATATAACAGCTATTATTAAAGCAAATATTGAAATGGACCTTCTTAGAAAGTATGAAACCATAAATCCTGCATTGTTTAGGATCAAGATCAAAAGGTGAAATTTAAATTGATGTTATTTCTGCTTTTAAAATCATTTTATTGATATGAGTGTTTTGTTTATGAATGGGGCCTTACTTTTTGATCCAGAAATTAATTATTTAGTTATATACACCATTTCAGCCTACGAGGTCAATATCAAGATAACAACTGTGTCAGGAATACAGAGTGTCAGACATTGTTAGCACGTTATTTCCATTTGTAGAAAGCTTCCTTGAATCAAGTAATAACAGGTTTACCTAGGGAGCACTTTGTATGCGACTGTATAAAAATACTTTATAAGGAATATCAGTCTCTCACGCAATTTATGATAAAATGTGATTTATTTAAAAAGCAGCTCGGCAAGCTAGTCAATATGGGATGTTTTTTTCTATGTACTTTAATTCCATCTAGACTTAAATTATATAAAAATATTTTAACCTTTTTGAAAGTTGATAACCGGGTTTAGAAAATCTGTGTCTTAGGCTACTCAACTTGCATACGCAGAGCGTGACTTAATATTGACAGCATGTTCGACCACCATATTTGAAAGGATGATATCTCAATTAAATCATAAGATAATGTAAAAAAATGGATTCAGCATGGACATATATATTTTGTTTCATTAAAATGAACTTACAGATATAAACAAATCGACAAATCATACTGTTGCTTCCTCATTATAAATAACAGTATATGAAAGTTAATAGATATGTAATTATGCCCCCGAAGGGAGGCATATAGTTTTTGAACCGTCTGTCAGTCTGTCAGTCTGTCCGCAATTTTCGTGTCCGGTCTATATCTTTGTCATCGATGGATAAATTTTCAAATAACTTGGCATGAATGTGTACCACAGTAAGACGACTTGTCGCGCGCAAGACCCAGGTCCGTAGCTCAAAGGTCAAGGTCACACTTAGACGTTAAAGGTCATTTTTCATGATAGTGCATTCGTGTCCGGTCCATATCTTTGTCATCGATGGATGGATTTTCAAATAACTTGGCATGAATGTGTACCACAGTAAGACGACGTGTCGCCCGCAAGACCCAGGTCCGTAGTTCAAAGGTCAAGGTCACACTTAGACATTAAAGGTCATTTTTCATGATAGTGCATTCGTGTCCGGTCCGTATCTTTGTCATCCATGAATGGATTTTCAAATACCTTGGCATGAATGTGTACCACAGTAAGACGACGTGTCGCGCGCAAGACTCAGGTCCGTAGCTCAAAGGTCAAGGTCACACTTAGACGTTAAAGGTCATATTTCATGATAGCGCATTGAGGGGCGTGTCCGGTCCATATCTTTGTCATTCATGCATGGATTTTAAAATTATTGGGCAGGAATGTGTACCACAGTAAGACGACGTGTCGCGCGCAAGACCCAGGTCCGTAGGTCAAAAGTCCTAAACTGTAACATCGGCCATAACTATTCATTCAAAGTGCCATCGGGGGCATGTGTCATCCTATGGAGACAGCTCTTGTTTTACATATATCTTTGTCTCCATAAATAAGTGTACACTTCGTATCTGATATATCTAGCTTTAACAGTGTTCAGTCTTAAAAGGTGCTAGGGGGATTGAATGTATTTCATTACCACTCATGACCGACTAAGTCAAACTGAGTCTTGTATTAATTTGCTTTTCAATATTCTATTATTCCAAATGATTTTCTTACAGATGATTTTTTATTATCGAAGTCTAAACCCCTGAAATTTCTGTTGTCTATATACTGTGTTTGTCTGATATACTAACAATCTGTGTAAGCAATATATAACTTCAATTTTCAAAAACAACATCTAAATGTTTGTTTGAGTTGATAGATGAATACAAATATTATAACAAGCACTGAATTATTTTGTTAAAACTCGGTATTCCTCGACTGCTTAATTAATAAATGAAATATGTTTTTGGTATTTCTATTTAAAAAACGTTTCGTATGGGTATGTTGCACTGCAAATCAGCACATGGAATAAATTGAACATACTGGTTGCTACTATTTCTGTATGTAAATATCACATTTGATGCATATTTCCCAACTTTACAGCTACAAAGAGCAAGCAAGCACCAGAAATGCAAAGGAAGATCGAATGGAACGGACACAAATCAATGTCGTTACTCCATAAGAAAAAGTGCTCAGTTTCAATAATGTTTTTCAAATCCATACTTTATCAATTCGTTTGTATACTGTAGATGCATTATGCTATTGGAAACAGACACTATCTAAAATTAATAAATATTAACGGCATATTTTCTAGACGTCCAATATTTTGTGTATTTCTACATCAAAATTTTCAAACAGGCTGTTTGGCAGTTAATCAGAATCAATTTCAAATATAGTGGTATGTTGTGCAGATATATATTTATAAGTAAACAATTAGACTATTTTTTCTGTTAAAGGT
The DNA here is from genome assembly GCF_021730395.1 of Mercenaria mercenaria. Taxonomy (NCBI): domain Eukaryota; kingdom Metazoa; phylum Mollusca; class Bivalvia; order Venerida; family Veneridae; genus Mercenaria; species Mercenaria mercenaria. Next base: position 14,305,977 of record NC_069374.1, read on the forward strand.
ATCAAGCAGATGAGTGTTCTTCTTGAACGTCCTGGTAAACTATTTACCTCAGTGTTTCCATCGAGTCCGTTTTGTTACTTTATAATAGCACTTGACTTTAACCGGTGCAAGGAGACCTGAGGGGTGTTGCACATCCCATTCCTCATGTATCTTTCAGTCAAACCAGTTTCGCTATGTTACTAAGTTGCATTCTATGATTCCAAACATCACTTTTTAGATTTTATTAATCATGTTAGGATGTAAAGATGTTTAATCCAGGTCGTCATTGTAAACTTTTTAAATGAAAAAAAGGAAGGATTTATAATATATATTGCAGGGAAAAATAAAGTCTAACAATAGTTAAGGTATAAAATTCAAAAGGAAATCACCATCATTTATCACACTCTAATCTCTACTAACTCCATCAAATGTTACAAAAGTTTAACTCACTTGTTATGGTGAATGTAAAAGAAAATTAGTGTGTACTAAAATAATATCTATTGTTTATAATTAGCGGTTAAAATATTCATTAAAGCATTAAAGTGTTAGAGACCTAACAAAATCAATTTAAATCTTATGTTTATTTTTTGAGTTTGTGACCTTGATTTTGAATTTGTGCCATGTAATTGAAAACATTCATATACATGTATGCATGACAAAGTTAGTGTTCGGAAGTTAAAGGGGACTGACATACTAACTGATAGATACATGAAATAACCGACAGTGTGCAAACGTTTGGTCAACTTGTTTTCTAGCCATAGAAACAATATAATGAAGATGTGTCTCTAAAGTGTATTAACTGGAATTATTTGTTAATGTGAATGGTATCTTACTATGTTTAAACAAAATTCCTTTCAGTATATACATATTTATACATATATAAATTAGGTTAATAAATTTCACCCTTCTCCAAGGAAAAAATCTTTATTTCAGAAGAGATAAAGTCCTTATAGATGTTCTTCTTTCATTTGAAATTCCCCATGTTTTTACCCATTCAGGAGTTCATCAATCATGTTACGCTGTCAACTGTCTATTGAAAGGCGAGCCCACTGGTATGAAAAATAGAAATACATCATCTTGCATGAAGAACTTTTCTCTTTGTAGACCGATGATTAATGACGTTATGTGAGCTAATATTCTACAACCTTTCCATCTGGTACACGGAAATATAAAACAGTAATCAGTTATAGAACAAGTAATGAAACAACTCAAGCAATAGATAGATAGAAAGGTAGGTAGGTAGGTACGTAGGTAGATGTTGTTATTATTGTCATTTCAACCAAAATTTCAAACGACCAATACACCAAGAGAATATAAAAGTGGTATAGAGAAAAGGGTCGTGATGATACAAACATACAGGCTTTAGTTACTTTTCAGTAAAATTAATCTACACTGTTTTTATATATTCAAATGTATGATGTCTAGTTAGTTTATCGCATAAATGACATGAAAAATACACGATTTGCACTACGGCATCATACTGCTTAAGTTACCTCAAATGTGATTTGGTTATTAATACAGGTTTGTTCTGAATCTAAAAAAAAAACACTTTCCAAAGCAAAACTCTCTCATGCATGGTAATCGACCTCATAATTGCTGGATCCAAATCCAGCGGCATCATGACAAGTATGTTGCATGTTTTTCTGTCATTAGAAATTCAAATTTAATTTACTAATTCTAGAATCCGTCAATTTAATTAGATATTCAGCTCTTTATTATATCGCAAACCTTTGGGAATCAAGAAAAAATATACATTATCTTGCATGAACATCATTGGCCTATACACACATGGTGATGAACGACGAATGGGAGTACCAACTATATCAGTTGGAGTTCATTATCAAGCCATTTTAGATAATAAGGTAGGTTTTGAAAAGTAAAGACCGCAGTAATCCCAGCTCTCTGTAAGATAAAACAGCTAAAGATAATACATTAACTAAAAGCGATATATCCAATGAGTGATTTTTTAAACAATTAACGACATGTGTGGGGAATTTTCATTACAGTTATTGCAATTGTTACAAACATTAACTTTTTTATCACATTTCCTACGATGCATGTACAAATCTAGCCAGTTAGTTTTCCTGAAGGATAATGCATATCTCTTTACTATAATAGTCTGAAAAATCCGCAAGGAATTTAGTTGGCAATGTCTAAAAATATTTGAATGTACCAATTTGAACATAAAGCTATAGGAAAATTCATTCGAAGCAAGTAAAGTAACGAAGCAATCAAAAACAGAACAGACTATTTGTGAGAGGTTATGACAAGTGATTAATATATCTCAAACCAAACTGCAAAACCTTAAGCGAAAATCTATTTTAATAGAAACTTGAATTGTACTGAAGAATAATTCCAAGCCCGCGGGCTGAAATGAATATACCTACATGCAACTACAATATCATTAGGAACTGTTGGTACTTAAATTACATTGGTTTTAAAAACGATGTTTGCAGACTTTTGTCAAGACGTTTCATATGTAAACATGTCATATATATGCCTATATTATAGTCTTAAAAGTTCAAAACTCGGCAGTAAATAAAACCTCTTATATACAATGAACCACATAAAAACGCAACACTTGTATAGCTCCAAATAACTTTAATTTTTAGCTTAGGTTTAGAATCAAATTTTCAAAGAACATTGCAGTTTATGCATGTAATACGAGATAGAAACTGTATTATTCTGAGAATTAATTTCTTTATTATAAACACATAACAAAATGATTTTAGAGCATTCTATGTTGCCTATGGAAATTCTTTAAGATCAAAACGGCCTATGTTCGTGCCTTTCAAAAACGATGTTCAGGCGTAAACATTTTAACACTCCTTAAGGTTGTTTCGTAATCAATTTCGAATAATAAGCCTACAAATTCGAATACTTTTACAAAAACAAAAAACAAAAAAAGAACATATTGTTTCGTGTTAAACTTCAAAGATATATTCAAATCAACCATATAAATGTTGTATTTAGATTTTTCTGTCGTAAAATCAACCCCCATGCTGTTTGAAAATGTCGACATCACCCATGTACACATCTTTTAAATGCAAATAAGGGACCGACAATTAAAAATGAAGGGATTTTCATAATCAATCACCTTATATTATCATATCGAATACTCAGACCGGAAATCGGGGTTTAATCCCTAGATCATTTACTCTGTTTTCTCATTTGAATAATTTCGAAATTAAACAGCACCAATTAAAAGAAAAGGTTTATATTTATTTTTAATAAAAAATATTGCTTTAAATATACACATAAGACTGAATGTAAGAAAATGTTGAATTTAAAAAGCGGTTCAGTATCAAATATTAGATAATTTAAAGGAATATAAGGGACAACTTAACGTAACGCGGAAAGTTTGTTGATCTGCTAATAAATGTATTAATCGACGTGTAGAATCAATAAATCAATAGATGACACGTTTAAAATGTTAGATACTGCAAAAGATCTGCTGCGCTGATACAGATATAGATATCAAGTTTGCAACTATAAACCATACATTACTTACTTTTTAACATCACAGTATCCCAGGTGTAGTCTGTGCAAGCTATTTCCGCATCGGTATAAGACATAATAGTCCTGTTAGCTATGCAGGACAAATGCGTTTACAAATATATTACTCATTCCTTAAGAAGTGCTTTTAAGTCTAAAGTTTTTTTCTGTCATTTAATTCCTGTGATTTTCTAATTGATGACGTTCTATATGCTATCTGTCCGTTTAGGTTTTCCCTAGGCACTAATGGATACTTTAATTTGAAAACAAAAACAATAAATCTTCTAAATACGAAATATATCAATTTCAGTTTCTCTGGTAATTTAAGATTTGTAATACCAATATTAAATATATAAGGTTCGAGTTGGCAAAAAGACCCAAAATACTTTTAACGATACAGTCTTGGGTATCCTATGTACATTTTCAACATTTATTTACAGAAAAGTTTAAATTGCATTTACAATGCTTACATTTACAAAATATGAAGCATTATAGAATGAATTAAGAAAAACATAACTGGCTCGGGTGGTGAGGCTGTTCCTGAGAGGTAATAAAATTTACGACATACATTACACCTACTAGCACCGATTTAAGGGGAACTCAGCCAAAAAAAAATCTCTCTTAAAATTATTAATATCACTTACAATTTAATCCATCTATATAACCACTGCATGAAACTTCTGTAGCCTAAATAGTAAGAACATACACCCTTGAAACAGTGGATACAAAAAGACTGTTGTGTTCTTTTTTAATCACAGCTTTTTCGATGTATTTTCAATTATTTTGATTTTATGAAATAGTAAATGACAATATTCTCGTTTTAGTACTTTTAATTAACAAATTTCTATGTTTCCTTTTATACGGCGAATTGCTTTAAGGCTAAAGTTAGAATATATTCTATATACATAACTATACTCTTCATCTTACTGGTAGCTAATGGAGCTCCTATAATGTTTGTGTAATATTATGTTATAATGCTGGCTGTCATATTAGTGACATGCTGTAGTTTGTTCAGTATTGTGTAACGAATACCACATACAAAATCGTTTCAATGTAACAGGGTAGATTACAATAGAACTGATGGCATCATTGGTCAAATACCGTTCTGTGGATTGTTGTATATCCTGACCTTCATACCTGTTGTTGCATAACAATACTGTTATTTAAAATTGCTCAGAGTTTCCTAACACATCCTTTTATTCTATTACAGAGTTACCTACCTCTTATCGATGCGACTGGTATAAAGCGCCTTGATGTTAACAGCATTACTTTTGATTTACTCTGAATTCAGTGTCAGCTTGTTGCCGGTAACCCACTCGATGATGACGGCAATGTAACCATTTGCTCGCATTTTGAAATTCTGACAAAATCTACACGAGCCAAATACAGCATCTCAGATCAAGTTACTATTATAATAAACCTATTATATCTATGAAACTGTATTAAGTATTCAGTCTGTGTATATTTGTGAACAATAATGAACAGTTAATATCGAGATTACATAAAAGGTCGATTCATTAAACAACAAAACATGTTGAAGCTAAAGAAGATTAGATTCCCACAAAATCCCCAACAACAGGATTCGCATATGAACTGCCTAAGGTGCATAGTAATTATTGTTTGAAAGTAAGACTCTATTGTTTTAGTCGGATTTCCCAAAGGTGCAAAAAATCAACGTATGTAAGCAATCTTCAATGGCGACCGCAGTCAGAAAGTCCGAGATTTCGGTAATATGTTTTGACGTAATTTTGAACTATATAGTATTTTTACACATAATCGTTAATCGTTTCTGTCTCGGTTTCTTGTTTACACCTGGAAATGGAGGTCTTCGTATGCGCCGAGGTTAACTGCGTAATTTTAAATGAATGTTAAGTGTCGTGGTCGAAAGTTTATGGTTTGGTGGTATTTCAAAGGACTCCAATTTTAATAAATTGAATGTCACTGCTTCAATATTGAAAATAAATTATTTGACCAAGAACAAGTAGATCAATTTTTGTAACGATGTTCTGTCGAAAGTAGATTTAACTAAATGAATAGAAAATCCTGTATTGAGAAGTATATCAATTTAGGCAAAACGAAACTCAGGCAATAAATATAACACAGCATTCTATTACAATTTCGATTTGAATTAACTTTTCTGCTTCTTTAGTTGTGATGTATAGTTTCAATTTTCTGTCACTGATTTCGATGAGTTGGCACATTCAAAATATTGAATTAGACCGATGTTAAGCAATACTAGCCTGATTAAGCACATTATTTTATTTGAAATGGGTTCTTCTAACTTTGTTATAAACAAGAAATGTTATCATTGTAAAATATAAAGAACGATGAATAAGCAGCCAACGATGGGATTGATTTAAATTTGGTAAAATTACAGCCAGTGCAATAAAGCGTTCATTGCGATAGTCAGTAAGACTAAACTAAATTGTACATCATTAATTTTAAGGAGGTAGGTTACCTTGTTACCAGGGTAAATTCAAATTAGTTGAACCGCAGTGATTTTTTGTATTTCGTGTAATTTAATGTTTTAACTGCTACAATTTCAGTTCCGTTTATCTCTGTCCCTTCAAGTACAATTTTTATCCAGGTTTGAAGTACATGACCCTCTTAAGGTATTTTATATAGAAAGAAGAAGGAAAATACGGATATTTAACACTTTTCAGTGTATTTTGGTTTCATTGTTATCCGTAGAAGTCTGTATAATTAATAATTTTACTAGTATGCGCATAAGCTTTCTTATAAAAGCTTAAAATGTATATGTCGCGGGGCTCGTGTTTTCCATGGTAACGCAATTTTCTCTCATTTTTCAACAATTATGTATGAAAACGGGTTTTTCGACGGCTCATGCCATTCTGTTTATTGACCAACATGGAATATTTGGGTAATATGATTAGCAAAATACAAAGAACTTTACATGGTACTATGTTTTTCTTAAAGTTTAGAGTAACCATGGCAACAGAGATGTTAAAATAGCTTATATGTTTGCTTTTATCGTAATTTCTTATAAAAATATTATATAAAATTATCTTTCTTGTTAATGTAGCTTTAAAACATCTTATTCTAACGTTAGTAATATTTCTTATGAATACAGTTAATTTAACAAATTTCACAGCTTAAAATACTTACAGCAGTGCCCGTCGTCTGACATTTTTATTGAAAAATCGTTCTGCATGCTGCTATTATTCTCATGGATATTGTTGAAATGAAAATAAAAAGCCGAAGCTGTGTTCCTTAAATAGACCAGTGTCAACGCTTTTGAATTTTACAATTAGACATATAGGTCACGGCTTCGTTTCCATGGTAACATCAATTTAATTCAAGACACCACAATTTTATACGAAATTTTAACAATTTTAGAGCTTAGTTTTAGTATTTAAGTAACAAATTATCAACGGAAACTGGAAATAGGTATAATAAATCAAACTGTCCAATTTTTATTTGTAAATGACCGTAATAAGTTACCTTTCAGCCATCTATATTCCCAATCACATCAGTTACCATCATCCATTTTCTTACATTCCGCATAACATTTCAATATAATTACATAAAAGAAGCTAAATATTGATCATTTTTTAGAGCAAAAGACTAATAAAAAGTATTTCAGCAAATAATGGCTGTTTAAAAATAGTTCAAATAAATAAAAGGCACAGAATAACGTACTTTCAAATAAAAGCTATTAATTTTGCGCGGTAACTGACACGTAACGCCATGACGTCAATGACGTCATTTAAGGCAACAATGTTTTGAAGCGTTTCTGCGGCAATTCATTCATTATTTCTGCATTATTAAACCATTAAACATAAGATCGGAGGCAGGTTCAAGATTTATTTCCAGAAGAATGGATATACAAACACATTTAGTTTGTCGTAAACGTCGTCGTAAATCGTCACGGTAGCTTTCGGTTGGACATGCGCACTTACAAATATCAAGGTAACCTACCTCCTTAAGGCAATGGAAGTACATCCTTGGTGTTTCTTCAAAAACAAATGCAAACTCATCATACTAAATTGGTGTTGCGCCTGTTGTAGTTTTATATGTCTATTTGAATAAAATATCATTTATTTCAGTATATTAAAAAAGCATTTGATGTAAATTAAATTTTTATGTATATTATGTAACCGTGATGGGTTCATACCTTTTAAACTTCTAAAGCCTAGCCAAAGACAAATTTTTATAATTGTTCTCAACACTTAATTCGGGTAATTATGATTCGATTAATCATACTTTGAAAAGTCTTGAAAGATCTGTGTAATTCTGAGTTTACTTGAAAAAGTATGTTAATATTTCCGCATTTTTTTGTGTGAAATAGTTTCCTGGAGCAGGAAACATCGTATAAACTACAATAAACAGATTACAACTAATTGCAAACTGTGTCCACAAAACTCTTATCGGAAATATATTGCATATATTAACCTGTATCATTTTGCAGTCAGAGGTACTAAAATTTGTTTCTAGTTTATTTTATTGGTCAAGGTTAACAATGAATAGGTTTACATATATCTAAACATAATAAAAATGAACCAAGTTTGAACGAACGTATTACTTAGCCTTTAGTAACAAATTATGCGTTTGTTTCGGTCGAATGGTTCGAATAGTTTATATTCAGTAATGCATGTAAACCGCAAAATTGATTAATTGGGATATATCTTTATTTCGAGTTTGCTGTAAATTCATTCAAGCTTAGCATAATCAGGTTTCTTTTTTATTCATTGCATACAGACAGACAAATTAACGTTGAAATCTCCTTACAAGGCACTAAAAATCTTAATTCGATATGAAAACATGTGCGTATAACAAGGAGATTTAAAAAACATATTGCAAGTGCCAAACCTTTCTTTACGTCATTAATTTTACCCCAGTGGCTTTGACTTTTGAACATTGATTCTTGAAGAAATGTGTAAATTTACGACTTCATTTATACACGTAGTTTGGTATGAAGACTAAGTCATCCTACATCACAAGATACCGGTATTTAAGTGCAAGAAACTCCCTTCCGTTATGCAAGAAAACAAATGTGTCTACTGAAGTGCTTCACTATTGACGCAATCACGCAGTTTAAAGATTTAAAGCGTTATTATGTCTAATATTTTTGCTGCCTGTTATTCCTAGGATGACTTGACAGATGATATTCTCGATACTCTTTTAGTTATTCTAGGCACTAATTGGAAGAGAAGATAATTACTCTTCATGTTTAGGTTTCATTTTCCTATATTGATAAACGTCCCAGTATTGTTATATCATTACTTTCAGGCGATATCTGTGATAATTGAACATATATTTATTTAGCGATATTTAATAATGATGTAGTATACATTGTTACAAAGGAATATTCTGTTAACTGAACCGTAGTTATTGATTATATTTCCTGTAAATGAATGTTTTAGCTGCTACATTCTCATGATCGTTTATCACTGTAGACTCAAGTACAAGTGTTATATAGATTTGAAGATATATTCAAAAAGGCGTAAAATACTAATATCTAACTCTTTGCAATATGTTTCGGTTTTACTGTTACCCGTAGAAGTCTGTGTAGTTAATATTTTAATCAGTATGCGCTCTAGCTTTCAAATTTCAAGTGGTTCGTGTTTCCATGGTAACCGGTTTTCTCTCATCTTTAGATAGTTCAGCGCCATTCTCTTTATGACTTTAATGAAAAAAATGGTACACTGATGACCAGAATATCAAACTCTTTACGTGACACCCTATTAAGGTAGGTATGGCAACAGAGATGTTCAAATTTATTGTTATTTTTCTGATATTCGGCTCTTTGTCGTCATTTCTTTTAAAAGTATTAACCTTCAAGTAACTTCAAAGTAATTCATTTTTAAATATTAAGTAATATGTTCATTTTATTTTTATTCATTCAAATAAGTATCAATACTTAAGAAACGTTGAGGAGTAGGCCTCATCTAACTTTTTTGGGGGAAAAATATTGTGTTTGCAATTATTATTCTCATGTTAAAGCCTTTGAAATTTAGATTTAGATATATAAGTCAGGGGTTCGTGTCTATGGTAACATCAATTCAGTTTAAGATATCGCTTAATTTTACGGAAATATGAACACATTAAGCATAGTTTTAGTACATAAGAACCAAATTATGAACAATAAACGGAAAACAGTATTTCAAATCAAACTGTATTATCATTTTTGGAAAATTGACATAAAAAGTAAACTTGCATCCAGTAATGTTCTCAACAGCATCAATAACCATCATCCATTTTCTTACATTTCCCACGACATTTTAATATACGTACATAAAAGTCGCAAAATATTGAAAAAAAAAATCTGATAAAAATATTTTGGCAAATAATGACAAATCAATATGTCACGTAATGTACTTTTTTCTTTTTTGTTACATATGCAAAACATCCAGGATATTAGTTTTGCATCGAGAAATATATAGAGAATAATAGGTTAGTGCCGTAGATGAGAAAGTTTATCTGGCGAGGTGGAGGAGGTTATCGGGTGAGCCGAAGGCGAACCTGATAACGTCCGGAGCCGAGCCAGATAAACTTTCTCCATCTTGGGCACTAACCTGTTATTCTATTTATCTTGTCATTACTTCATTTTCCGATATTTGGCAATTTATTTTACAAAAATAAGTGTGCGACAACCGCTTTAATGATGTCATATTCGCAATGACGTCACTTTTATAATGACGTGATTACCGGCAAAATCGCAGTTACTTCTTCGTTTTTGAATAAAAGCTCATTATTTGACCACTCATTTTCTTAGTTCGGACATTTCCAACACAATGATGATGGTTTCGTTGCAAAATTTCTTATGACAACAATATCGACCATAAGGTCACATGATCAACTGACCGTATATCACTGGTCACATGATCAACTGACGGTATATCAAGAAAGATATACGGCACCCTGATATCGGGTTGAAAATACTGCAAGTGACAGGATAAATAGATGTTCAGCAGTCCTTAACCTTTAGCCTGCTGGCGGCAATTGGTTTTGCCTTTGCGACCAGTGCAGACCAAGATCAGCCTGCACATACGTGCATGCTGATCATGGTCTGCACTGTTCCCTATATTGAGCCTGTTCACCTGAAGCTTGCAGTTCCATTACCGTCCACGCCCTCTAGCCCCGGGTTGAACATAACTCAACATTTACACATGTTTTAAGTACCAGAATGTAATTTAGAGACATCCGCAGATGTATTCATTTAGAGAGGGGATCTGTGGTTAATCAAGTCAATGGCGAATACAAAGGGAGGCGCAAACGACATGCGCCCTTACTTAAATCTAGCGAGCATACCTTTTATAGCCTAAAGTTGAAAGATCAATCACTTAACAGAAAATATTCAATTCTCATCTCACTTCACTCACAAAATATCATATCAATAGAGATAATTTAGAACTGCTAAAGAGGGTCATTTGAATAAAATTACTTTTTATTTATAGATCTAAAACATCGAATTGTGTTAAATATTAAGGCCCATTTTTGTTAAATATGCATATGGTGTTTTGCGAATATTTTTTCCGAGGGGACCAGACATCAGATCCTGTTTCAAATTATACGCCCTCACGAAACTTTGTTCCAAAGCTTCCTTTCCTTTCTCTGCTTTTCTTCGACAAAAAGCCAAGAAAAGGCATTTTTAATTTTGTCCGATTTTAAGTTTACCACTTGTAGCCCTAAAAGTATAAGTATAAATACCAATGCGCAAAAACAAAGTGTGCAAAATATATATCCGCAACAAATATTTATCAAGAATATTTTCTGCCAAAACTTCGAGATTAAAGCGTCCTTATGTTTAATAGATATAAAGTTTGTGGCGTATGTTAAATATATGTATTTCTTATTGCATAACAGCGCGGTAATATCTATATGTCAATCAAGTAATGATACGGCCGCTATGTTGGAAATCCAGGCGAATAGAGGAAAGCATTGACAACTGACTGCTGCCGACATTTGTACTGAATGAGAAAATGGAATATTTTTCTACCTGCCTGGCAATACGCTGTTGTTGTGATCTATTAATTCAATGACAGGGTTTCTGCTGGGCTATACATGAATATTCCCAAACAATCTTCAAATTAAATGCAGGAAGACTTATAGATCTTTTCAATATGTTATCGGACACAACTACTAAGTCCAAACCAGAAAAGATACAATGTTTTCAGATTTTAATACACATCACAAATAAGCGGAAGCTAGAAAGTAATGGAGCCTGGGTTTCAATATAAATTGGATTTGTTCCCGTAAACTACTCTACATGTAGCAATGAGTGACAGTGTTTGAGGTACCATAAGGGGAAATTATTTAACGTAGTCCCAACTGAAGAACAGCGAAAAACTTTTGATATTTTTGCTGTGAAATTATCACATATCAAACATGTTTTTCATTTATATCTCAGTAATTCATCCAAGAGAATATGACAAATCTGAATATCTGATTGATAATCTCTGTATAACATTTTTTTTTCAGTATGACCTTAAACAGTGTTTGACAAAACTTTCATCAATCTAATCATGTCAAAAATGTCTATTAACCGGCGATGTTCAAAATGTTATTTTTGTTTCATGTATGATTGTGTATTTTCTTTATTTAACACACTGTGTATCGGTTACGTAAGATTTTGAAACCGTTACGGTGGTTAATGTGACCTATTGTGAAATGTAGGTTTAATAAAATGTGATTAACGGAAAACTTTGATTGATTACGTTTTACACTCAGTAAGACATCTTTTTATCTGCTTAAACTAATCATTAATTAGTTTGTATCAACTTTAGATTACGTTCGCAGAATCAAATTTTTGTATTTTCCTTATATACAAATGAACAGTTCTCGCTCAAGTGTAATATATTGTTAAGATGATCATTAGATTGCAGGAGGAACTCTGATTAGGCATTTTATCCGCATCACGAACATATCACGAAGAAACATTGGTTATTAATTTCCTTTTGCAATAATAACAAAATTTTACAATACCTCTAGATGGGATTTTGCGTCCGGATTCATTCAATCGTGTAGGAGTTATGGCCCCTGACTTAGTAAAAAGTTGGTCATTTTAATGTTGTGTCGCGCCTAACTCCAAAAGTATTTGACCTTAACGCACCAAAGTTTACAGGAATGTTGGTCAGCATGTGCAGTTGTGCACCTCGGGTTTCGCGTCCGGATTCATTCAGTCGTGTAGGTGTTATGGCCCCTGACTTAGTTAAAAATTAGTCATTTTAATGTTTTGTCGCGCGTAGCTCCAAAAGTATTTGACCTAGAGTCACTTAAGTTTACAGGAATGTTGGTCAGCATGTGCATTTGTGCACTGGGGTTTCGCGTCCGGATTCATTCAGTCGTGTGAAACATTGGTTATTAATTACCTTTTGCAATAATAACTAAATTTTACAATACCTCTAGATGGTATTCAAGTACCAGTGCACATGAGGTTTCGCGTCAAGATTCATTCAGTCGTGTAGGAGTTATGGCCCCTGACTTAGTTATAAATTGGTCATTGTAATGCTGTGTCGCGCGTAGCTCCAAAAGTATTTGACCTAGAGTCACCAAAGTTTACAGGAATGTTGGTCAGTATGTGCAGTTGTGCACATGGGGTTTCGCGTCCGGATTCATTCAGTATTGTAGGAGTTTTAGCCCCTGACCTAGGAAAAATTGTCATTTTAATGTTTTGTCGCGCGTAGCACCGAAAACATTTTACCTACAGTCATTACGAAGAGAAATTAGTTAGATGATCTGTGTCCTTTGTCAGGTAGTTGGGGCATCTGTGTCCCATGGACACATTTCTAGTTTCTCTGTGCGTTGGTTTATACCATATAGACTCAAAGATTTTAAACGCGCCACAACTATTTCCGGTTTTATAGATAACCTCAAAGGTTGTTATTTACTCGTGCTTTGATTAACAATTGCGTGTGCTGGTTCCAAGCTTAAGTTTATCCTTTATGGACAAATAACGGTGTGAAATCGTTTTTGTCTTTTCAAAAGTTCAAAACCAACTTAATACGCACTATATCCGAGTATGAATGAGTAGTTCATTAAGTGAAAGTAGTATAATTCTAAAACTAAGTATAACTGCTTTTGTCTGGTGTTACAGTAGTTACTTGGGAAGAGTTTAAACTGTCGTCCGTTCTCTCTATATTAACTCTACATCACACTGCGGAAAGAGAAAGGAATGCTCGGAAAACAATCATTTATTGTTTGTGTAGTTATGACCTATAATATATATCAATATATAAACTTTGAGAAAAACCTAACGTCAAAGAGAAATTCTACGAAGAAGCAGCCAAATGTACATTAGCTGTGCAACGGAAAATCGAAATATACAAAATAATATCTAAGAACGTTTTCCGTTTATGTTCTCACCGATATGCAGTACTAAATCCTCACCATCCCAATGTTGCAAACAATTCACAGTGCAGTCAGAACAATTGTATGGGAGGCGTTAAGATCATATTATATAATATTCTCAAGATTGACAGATAGTGTGGCAGTTAAATCAGCAACAATGAGGACATTGTGTTCAGGAATTCGTATATCTATTGAAAGACTGTTGGGTTTAACTACGCACCAACACAGCTATAGGTCATATGGCGACTATCTAACTTTGATGGTGGGGAAAGACCCCAGATGCCCCTCGTGCATTATATCATCACGAGCGGGCACCTGGGCAGAACCATCGACTTCCGTAATCCAGCTGGACGGTTCCCTCATATGATTAATTCAACGCCCCGAGTGAGGCTGGAACTCACATGAATGAGGGGGCAAGTGATTTGAAGTCATCGACCTTTACCACGGAGACCCCTACAATCAGATCAAAAGCTATATCACTGGTAGTGTATAATTGACTTACCGAGTAATTCTGGCTTGATAAATCATTAGTTTTGATATCAAAGCTTCCTGACCTGGTGAATTCTTTCTCATCATTTCAATTTTTAAATTGTGTCAGAATACGTTTGATGCATTTATGCCTATTTTAGCCGAGAAATGAAGTTTAATTGAGATTGAAAAAAAAAATCAAATTTGATATTTAATAATAGGCAAACTGCTTCACAGAAATAGGAGCTACAATGTATATATAGGATTACTTTAACAAAGTATTGTTAGACGACAGCATCGTGTTATTTTGTTTGTTTTGTTGATAGAAATAAACGATTGCGACCAGTCAATACTTATGTTCATCATTATACGGCTTTTTTATGTATAAAATAACCATAGATCACATTGTCCTACGTTACTTGTAAATCAATTGTTCTTGGCTTAAAATATATATCATTATTACAGATGTATGTGATGCGAAAGTTAAAATAGTTCGCAGTCGTGTCTAGTGTACTTTTATCTCTTAACTGATAAGTGCACTCTCTGTCACCAAGTATATTACCGATTTGCATTTTCTTGCAACTCTTGCAAGTTTTGATCTGTGAAATTATTTAAAATGATAACGTCATGGCGTACAAGTTTTAGATGTTTAACATTTCATAATGTGACTGTTTTATTATGATTTATTACTATTTACAAAAAAAACAAAACCGTCAAGCAAAATGTTTACCAGCAACGGCATGTTGATCATATTTAGGTTTAATATATATTTCGAACTTGAAACGTCAATTAAGACGTTATGTTAATATGGACAATTGCGTTAATAGTGTATTAAAGTTTATTTTTGTAAAATGAAACACACTTTATTATTTAATTTGATATATTTATAATATATATTATAAATTTATAAAAATGCACTTGTTTATTCACTGAGTAATATTTCGGACCTCTTTCTGCATTTTTTTTCATCTTATATTTGTTATGTAGAATAATATTTATCTTAATATCCTTCGTAATGTAATTATCTCAACCTTTTGAAAAGCCTACATGACATTGTTCTTACATTTGCTGAACGTATTATATGTGGGCGTGCAAGTTATATATCAGCTCAGTCAGCAAATTTTAAAAGATCTAAAGCCATGAAAAAGTAAACTCTCTCTCTCTCTCTCTGTTTCTGTAAGACATACCCCAGTGTAAATTGGAGAAGCGTGTGACAATATTTAAAAGGATAGGTTATTTCCAATATACCGTGATCACCAGTAAAGACTTCTGGAAAATATGCATTATTTTCGCAGGCGGAAACGTTTTGCTGTTTTCATGACAATGTAGCTGTTGCATTTTTTAAATGCACTTATCTTTACAAGTTCATTTGATCCGTCAAAGATCGTTGATGAACAAGAGGTAAATCTCAATTATTGCTAATTTTCAAATGCTAAGACAGAAAAGTATGTTAATTGATAATTGAAAACAAAATGGAAAAAGGGCATACATGTGATTGTCAAATTATTACATTTCCCGATCCAAATCACCGAAATTATGCATTAAAACATTCTTTATTTGTACATAACTGATTAGAAAAATAACAACATTGCAAGGTAATAACGACGTTGGATTCGATTCTCTATTTTGGGACTAAAGATAATTTTTAAATCTACACGTTTTGATAATTCATCACTGGGCTGTCAACACACGGTGTGATAAGATTCCTCAAAGAGCTAAATAAATGTGTATCCTGTAAGGCAGCATAAATGCATCCTTTTAGCATCAATCGGAAATGTTTTAGCACTGCTGACCGCCTAGCCTACTGAATTTCCTGTTGACTGAAGCAAATATTTCCAAAGAAGTCGTAAATCAAACAACACGCAATGCTGTCTTTCATTTACTGATATGGGCAACCACATATTTCCTCTCATCGGATAAATTTTTTTATCTAGATATTCAGACTGTGTTTATAGCCAAGTATATCATAACTTTAGCAACTTTGTTCACTATCCGTAATAAAAAGAGAAATTTAAAAAAGCGCTCGTTTTCAGTTTTGACATGACTTAAATAAATGTTATGCTTTGTTAGATATTTAAAATATGTTTTAATTATTGCGCTCTATGGATGCTGTTTATGCTTAAACCTGATGTCATTTGAATTAAGATAAATACATACACATTTAACTAATTGGTACATTAAAATATGTGCGATGCGTACAATTATGTAAATGCAACGGGGTATCACTTGGTGATGTTTTTATTTTAAACTATGTTTTTTTTTGCATTGTCAGTAACGTTGTACAATTCTCATGCTATTCTTAATCAAGCATTTATCACTCGGCAATAAAAGCTTTTTCTTTGAACTGGCAACATCAAGCAGATAATTTGATTTGTATGTGATCATGCCTTTTCGTAAATCCCCCTGCAAAGTTATAACGCTAACATTATTTCTATAAATAATGAATACATTAGAGCCGTGCCATGGGAAAACCAACATAGTGGGTATGCGACCAGCATGGATCCAGACCAGCCTGCGCATCCGCGCAGTCTGGTCAGGATCCATGCTGTTCGCTAACAGTTTCTCTAATTCCAGTAGGCTTTGAAAGCGAACAGCATGGATCCTGACCAGACTGCGCGGATGCGCAGGCTGGTCTGGATCCTTGCTGGTCGCATACCCACTATGTTGGTTTTCTCATGGCACGGCTCATTAAATGAGCCACACCATATATGAACCAGACAGTGAAATATCACCTTTGAGACAGCTTCAAGGTGTATCTTCTGGCTATCTGTAAACGATAATATATTGTATTTAAAGAAGTGTATGACATGAAGATGCTGGTTTGGAGAACACGTTATGCACAAATGTAACGTAACATCATGGCAATAACAAATGTCAACATGACATCTTCTGTCTGAAAAGTATTTCATTCCAGTTTATTTTAAAAAAGTATCCGGGGCCAAAATGAGGTATAGAGCCATATGACGTATAAGGAATTTAAGTTACACGACGAAACACATTTATATTTGAAATTGCATATAACTGTTTCATTTGTAATATGCACTAGTAGCAGTTTTGTATGAACAATAAGCAGGCTTACAATCTGTATGTTACCTTTGGCAAATTGAAAAAAAAAATCAAAAGTACCTTGAAGAGTTATGTGTTGTCACTTTCAAGTGTAATTACCGCCAAAAGGCACTGACTACCTTTGTTTCAACATTTGCGTTTCAAAAACATGTCCTGAATATTTAATATTTCGCTTGATTGAGGAACTTCAAAAGAAAATATGGTTCATTGATTGTACGTTTAAAAGATTGTTAGGCAAATATACGTTAGATATTTATTTTTATATAATCGCTGTATTACGCAAAAAAAACATATATATTGAACTCATTGACAATTGAATATGGTCTGTAAAAATACTTCCGTAATACCACTGGCTTATCAGGCGACTCGTCTTTAGGTTTAAAGTTGGGTTTTACAGAATGTCAAATGATAATAATTGTCATTGTTAATATCAACTGTCACCGTAACAGTACAGGTTATTTCTAGTCCATGTGTTGAAAGTCTAGAACGGCTCTGGAATTTTGACTTTTTAACAAAAATCAATAATATCAAAGGACTTTACTTAAAACCAGTTTCAAATTCTTTAATAAAATGCCATATTGATAAAAAATACATAAAGTGAAAATAAAGATAGATATTCGTTTGTTTAAATTTTCAATTTTAACACCAATGCATAGCGAAACAAAGTACAAGGACGATAGACATCTGCCTAGTTACCAACAAATTTAAACAATTTACCAACACCCCTTTCGTTACAACACTGGATATTCTATCATGTAAATAAAGATCATACAAATAAGTAAATGCTTAATCTACAATGTAACATCTAGCAAATGGATGGACATTATTCATGCCGATATTAGTTTCAATATAAGAACAGTCTAATTTGTACAATACAACACATTATTCTGAAGGTTCCTTATACATTGTATGTATGTAACAGCACATAAAATGAAGTCTAATGTCTATGGAGCAACACATTAAGGTGATATCTATTGATATAATGTATAAAACAACGCATTTAAGTGAGGCCTAATAATACTTATTGAAAAGCACATTAAGGTGAAGTCAAATGTATAAAGCTAAGTTTAATGTGCATAAATCTAAGATCAATCAGTCTATTTACAGCGTCCTGAGAAGCATTGTCTATATGTTGTATTCAGACATAATGACCTAGATCAAGAAAGAAAAATCAGTCATTGGAATCTAATGTGACTTTCTAGACATATTTCACATTATATACTAGTTAATTTGATCACTTGCTCGACAAAAGAGAGTTAGATTACAAGGGATGGCAGAAATAGGAAATGTAGCAGTGACCTGTGAGATTGAATGAATATCGAAAAACGAAAATGGCAGAAAGTGTCCTTATTATTCCCTGAATCCATTCTGTAAACTGTGTCATCAATAATATATTGCCTGTTTGCTTGTTTGCTTGTTTAATTGCCCTTGCGGGTGGCACAGAATATATTAGCCTATACTATTGTTCTAGTTAAATGTTAGTTACTTTATATATATAAAACTACATAACACAACTGATTAAATGAAAATGCATCAAGCGTGCAACATTTATGTCATGAAGGCCGACATGTGATTTTCCGCCTTTTCCTTTTCATACATTCTAAGTTTGAAATGATCAGACGTTTCAAGAAGGAATTTCGTATATATCAAAGGTATGTAATATCATTTTTTTATGTGGATTAACGCATTTTCTAAACTCGTGATAAAACATGCGATCATGTAAATAAGACTATATTCGTTATATTTAATACTTGCAAGCAATTATGCATTTTCAAGGTTATGAAATATAAATTTACACAATAAATTGAGGTTGACAAAAATGTCATTTTGAGATTGAATTTAATGTAGAAAAAGCCGACACAATTTTTAGATGCCCTTCAATTGGCTTCTCGGACTACCTTGTGAATAAAACACTTTTCAAATGATATAGGGTGTAATTAGGTAGGATACCATGGAAATATATAATAAAATAGCTACTTAAATGCAGTACATGTGCATGAAAAGAAGACAAATTAGTATGATTCAGTACAAATATAAATAATTGATATTTCGCGTATTTTCTAGTCCTTTGGGATCATGAATTCAAATCAGTGCTTCTGGGGTGCGTAAGGGATTTTACAATTTGTTTTTACACCTGATGAACAGACGCAACTAATCCAAGATTTTGTACGTTGTTGCGTACTATGTTTCCAAATTATCTTTTTATAGATTTTACTGATTTGAAAGTAGAAACAGCGACAATACCATATTGCTTGTTAAAAGTCTAAAACTCTTATTTTAATAACTGTTTAAACTTTTACATCCGTATTAAACATTAAATGTTTTCGCAGGCGTCGCAACTTTGGACGTTTGAATATTTTGCTGACTGATATTTATCGCTGTATTCTCATTACAAATTTCCCTGTAACTATGATTATTATATACATACTTATGAAATACTGGAAAATATTGCTGAAATGTAATTATTCATGTTTTCACTGTATTTATTTTTCACTGCAGTGAAACATATTTTTCTATATTTTCACTGCAGTGAAACATATTTTCTATATTTTCCCTGGTTTTCCGGAACTACTTTGGAATTTTCTTGGGCAGTTACTTCGGTAGATCTTCCATTTGAAGGGGGAAAACCGTATATGGATAGTGAAGCAAACTATTTCAAGTCAAAACATTGAATTTACAATGATTGCAGCCCGCCTATGGTACATTTCAACCGGTATTTGTACGAGTACACGGCATTTAACCTTACGCGAAGGGACATTACTTGGGAGAACGTTTGAGAAACGCCAGAAAAGAAAACTACAACAATATGTCAAAATTATCGGGAACTGCGTGTTTTACGCAACTCGTACAACTTCTTTTTCATAATGTCTTTGCGGATGCTGTAAAGGTAACTTTTTTGTTTTTTTTTTGTTTGTTTATTTCTAAAATAAGACTAAACTTCGGCTGAACGGAAAATGCATCGATGTTGTTGTCGCTCGTTTAAATGTAAACAAAAGACGATTTAAATCATTCAAGTTTTTTGCATGAATATGTTTTTTAAAAAAAAAAAAAACTTGAATATCCTCGATTTACGTGAGTGCAAAACGGCAGGCAATGATTAGCATTATAAGCAATAGTACCTTTTATATCACATTTCACATGAATTATAAGAGAGTTTGTAGCTTTTGTAATGATAGCGTATATATTACTCTACAAAACAAGTGTCAGTATACTGATTTAAACATTGAATTCCGGAAAATGACTGCCTAAAGGGGCCCCACTTCCGGACAGTCAAACGCCTTTAAAAACTCACCATTTTCAAGGAACTGTTACACATGTTCGTTTTGATGCATTTGAAATAGCGTGCGAGTGTTGAAATTTCCCATAACTAGGTGGAACACAGTTTTCAGCAATTGTTTATTTTTATATTTTTACAAATGGCATTCATTTTCAAAGGGGGACAACTTTTTCAGAGTATTTTAAGTACGGGACAGTACGGCAGAACATGTAATGGTCAGTTAAAATATTGGTAACGATGTTGTTCGTTTGTAGAATATTTCTGTGTTTTGGTGATATACTCCTAAACCTTAAGTGTATTGATTTTTTGGTTATTATAAACAAAATTAAATTTGATTCATGAGAAGTTATAATTTTCATACCCCAATACTCATTAAAGTAATGGAAAGTATGTACAGATACTACAATATAAATTCGACGGACATCGATTTTATTCTATAAACAAATATGTACTAAGTTTAATAGAAAACAATCGTTCTATTAATGCATGTGTTTACGTTATGTTAAAATCGTTTATTTGTAAATAGCTATGATACATTTAATATTAAGTAAGCAGTGTTACACCGCTCTGCTTAAATGCAATCATATATTTGTTAAGAGATTAGTATTTAATTACTGTAGACACCGTCGTTTATATGACTGAAAAAATGTTGGAAAAGACGTTAAACCCGAACACACACACACACACACACACACACACGCACGCACGCACGCACGCACGCACGCACGCACGCGCGCGCGCACACACACACACACACACACACATTGAATTACTAAAATAGCATTTAAAATGATTTTTTTTTCATTCGGCAAGCCATTCAAAGTACAAGAATTTTCTCAATTTTCTGTTTGTTTCCGTAATATTTAGTCCACAATGGGACGAATCATAACTTTTTACATCAGATAACTACGCTCTTTTAACATGAAAAATATGTTCATGAACATAATTTGTTATCATTATTTTAACTATTATTTTGTTTAATATATTAAGATGATTCATGCATCTTCCTAATTCATTATAAAAAGACTTAGTGCTGGACATAATGGAATCAATACATGTGCCATATCGCCTAATTATACATTCAGACAGACATAACATATCACACTACTAAAGGCACATTTACAAAAATGAATAAAATTCAGCGGTAGCTTATATCTTCAGCACTTTTAGATGGGTGTAACAAGTTTAATCTTTGGGCATGTCTCAGAAATCTTCAGCGATTTTCTGTAGCTGTTGCAACAGATTTGGACAAGAGAAATGCCACAAAAATAAAATTCTTATTTTTTCAAACACTTTATAATGTAAGCTTAGCTATACTCCAGTAAAATCTATAAGCCATTATACAAGAAGCATAGAACACCTATAAGCACATTCATAGCACACTCGGCTTGGTTGAGTAATTTAATGAATGGTAGTGAAATTGGTAACACTTCTCATGCTCCCTAGCATCGACTTAAGAAATTCTAGAAATTTCCAAAAATATGACACTGCGTCAGTCACATTCAGGAAATTCAATGATTTAGTGGAACATGTGATAATTCATAACATATCTACATGGACACTACAACATAACGGTACTGGTATATTATGTCTTTTTATCGGATGATAAATCTTAATCATCTAAATGATTAAATTTGAGCTAATTATTCAAGTCTACTGATAACCTAAACAGACTCTGTGTAGTAATTGTATTATTATAAATTCGAGAAAAAAAAACGTAAACTGTAACATCAAGTTTACATTTTCTTGCGATCTCAATCTGACTAAAGTACATATCCTATTACGCTACGCTTAGGATCTGAACACGAGCTATTGATGGCCTCGTTCTGACGACCCTTCCGCTATCCAATCAAAAGCTAACTTACAACATTCTGCAAGCTTAAGAAAGCCTTGGTTTTTTGATATCTACAATTATTATGTCATAAGAGGTCAGATAGCCGGTTAGCTCCGTCGGTAGAGCACTTGCTCTGTGAACAAGTGGTCCCGGGTTTGAACCTTAGACTTACTGCAAATTTTTCTTACTCTTTGACATTCGAACAAGTCGTCTGATTGGTTCAAATAAAAATACATTTGCGAAAATACAAATAGCAATATTGGAAATCCAAAATATACAGAAGACGAATGTGAATGGGTCGTTCTCAGATCTTCGTTCAGAAGATCAAGTACTTTAGTCAGATTGTTGCAATCTCATACACACATTCTTCAATCGAACATCAGCGAAACGAAGTAAGTATGACTTAGGTGACAACTGATAACGAAGGAGTAAAGTCATTGTCTGACAATAATGAGAGCGACACGGTTCAATGTGGCATCTCGATCCTTTGAAAGGTACAGCAATTATAGTGAATTTGGAGATATTATTTGTGATAGACTGTCACAAAATAGGACAGAAAGTAAAAACCTAAGCCGATTGTCTCGACTTGTCTTATTTATTGCGTAAAATGTTGTTGAATACTGTACTTATCTGAGGTTTGACAAAATATGTTAACTACATTAATTGGTCTCACATTGTTTTCGAATAATGTGTTATGAAAATTTGTTACTTTCCTGTTCATGTCAAAATAAACAGCGATGCATTTTTGGTGTATATCAGTCAAGTCTTTCCTGACAATATTTTCTGTTTGGCGGGCACATTAAAATCGCACTGTCCGTCCGCCCGTCCGTCCGTGCATCCGTGTAAATTTTTGTCCGGGCTGTAACTATGCCATCCATTAAGGGAATTTGAAATAACATGGCATAAATGTTCACCATAATGAGACAACTTGTCGTGCGCAAGACCCAGACGCCTAGCTCCAAGGTCAAGGTCACACTTAGAGGTCAAACATTAAAACAGGGTCTGCTCCGTTTTCAGTCCATAACTCTGCCATCCATAAAGGGATTTTAAAATAACTTGGCATAAATGTTTACCATAATGAGTCAATGTGTCCGGTTCATAACTCTGTCATTCATCAATGGATTCTGGCATGAATGTTTTCCATAATATGACGACGTGTCGTGCACAAGATCCAGAACCCTAGCTCTAAGGTTAATGTCACATTTAGAGGTTAAAGGTTTACATGGTATGTTTCTTGTCCGGTCCTTAACTCTGCCATCGATGAAGCGATTTTAAAATTATTTGGCATAAATGCTCGGGAGCATTTGTCACTAATAGTGACAGCTCTTGTGAAACATTATACTGAAAGGAGACTGACAGAAAAAGTTAACAGATGAAATTGTGCACAAAGTGCCTCACTTGTCATCTTGTTCTAGTATTGCTGTATTATCAGTATTTTCAGAATGATTTTAACGAGGTCCATGTGGAAGGATAACGTTGGATAATAGGTTGTTGTGTGTCCTCCACGGTGTAAACATTTTTATTTGAATAATTCCTGTTAATAGATGATGTCTTAAATTAATTCAGCCACATTGTAACATTCTATTTGATTACATCAGTTCTTTCCAAATTTCGAAATGTTACTTAAACATAAAGTACATGTATACAGATTATATGACAAAGTTACACAGTCATGTAATAAAATGAATAAGTGCATAAACTAATATCTACACAAGATTCAAATGCAATACACGTAACACATTTATCCCGTTTGTATTTACAGTCGTTGATAAGTTTAATTTGTAACGTACTTAATTTACGGAGTGAATTGCTAAACGTTTTGCAGTTCTCAGCAATATATTGAGAACAAATTGCGCATGCACTTTCTTTCAATAGAAAAATATACACGGTACTTTGCATTCTATTAAGTTGTTGTCTGATTTGTCTTTGAAAACATTTTATTTCATTACTTTTGGCATCGTTTCTTTAACGGTAGAGTTCTTCTTTTAGAAACGCTAATTTAAACAGAGACAGAAATCAGTTTTCTCATAATAAAAGTTTAGCGGTGTTAGTTGGCAAAATTAACATGTAGTTGTATTTTCTCTACATTACTTTCTGATATTGGTACTTTGTAATCAGACATTTATTTTCTAATAAGTATTTTCCGTTCTTGTAGAATATTTCTGAGCTTGATAAAAAAATATATTTTGTAAAACAGAATACCACAGAAAAGGTTACAAAGATGTCTATTATAAACACTTTTTGATGACTTATTTAAATACTTATCTCTCGAGAAAGTGATCATCACATTTTCTAAGAGACTACGTAAATGAGTTTTTTTCGTGAATATTTTGTTATTGATATTTTTATTTTTTAGATAATGCAGGTTTGCTCATGGAATTGCACATACAACTCCTTGATAACATTGTAAGAATGCCGACACGATTTTCAAATATGGTATTAATTACTTGATTTCAGTTACATGAAACTTGACATGATGCGTTGTCTTTCCTGCCATTATAGATCCCTCTTAATGTCAATCACTCTGGGTTTTAACGTCGCAGGTAATCGTTTAATAAAAAAATGCAATGTCTGCAAACATCGTTTGTGTTTCTGTCATTCGAATTGCAAGCATCTCAGTAACAAACTCACATTTCCTATATGGATTATTGGTGATTGATGTGGGCAGCGGTAACCGCCACAATTAGCAAATATACAATCCATTCATAAACGAGTCAGTTAGTGCAGTGCATTTCAACGTCGTGAAGTCTAAAACTCCACCCCGTCCAATATATTTGCATTCAACGCATTGTATTTTGAAACTATTTAATACAAAACTTCATTCCATCCATATATACACGGAACGATGCATTGAAAAACTTGTTGCGATGCACCGTAATATGAAATCATCCAACAAAACATGAGACCATGCAGCTCAATGTGAAGCCGTTTAAGACAACATGAGTACATATAATGTACGTGCAGTGTAAAATGAAATGGTTTATTACAACTTGACGCCGTCTAATGCATATTGAAACCGCTTTGTGTAATTAAGAGCGGTGTATAAAAAGTTGATGCCATGCAGTGCAATGTGAAGACGTTTAACGCAACATGAGTTCGTGCAGTGTAAAATGAAACGTTTCATTAAAGCTTGGCGCCGTCTTATGCATACTGAAACCGTGTTGTGTGATTTGGAGCGGCGTATCAAAATTTGATGCCATGCAGCCAAATGTGAAAGCCGTTGAACGAAACACGAGTACTTGCATTGTAAAAGGATAATAAGACTATCAGCTCATAAGTTTAGCCTGTTATAAATACAGCTTCTGGATCCGTTTTACATAAAAAATCTTAAAATTTGTCCTAAAACCGACCTTGTGGTAAAATTCTAACATTTAACTTTAAACGGTTCCTGGGATTTATCTGAATAATAAAAGGGACTTTATTTTCGTGAAACATCTTTCTTCTCAGTTTAAGCTTTGTCAGAAGTATGCAAGTGTTATCACAAAGCAATTCATAAGTTACAAATGTAAACACTTTAAAATACAACCTTTATGTCTTAACAATGACAGAGTACACAAATTTACGCCTGCGCTAAATGTAGTGAATGTGAAGAATTGAAACAATAAACACAAATAACAGACATCATTATGCATGAGAAATTATATCTATACTCTTTATAGTATTTTCAGAATTTTAAACTCCAAGAGGAGTTTAATAGATAAATGTATTAAGATTTTTATTTTGTTTTCTTTGATAGTGAAAAGTAGGCACAGATTTTAACTGATCGAATAATTTGTTTCAGGGAAGTATTCTATTCATTTCAATGTATCGTGGTTAGTTAATGTTAATTATTTAATATCATGTGATAAAGAAAGGTTAATAGAAATACTTATTTTTTCATCGAAGATCCGTCACGTTTGTTTCGTTTTTGACACGTTTTGATTTAAACACACACTAGAAATACGGACTACAATGTATATATAAATTAAGTTGTGTGTCATATATTATCTTGATATTGTGCAAATCCCAACTGTATCTCGTTTGCTGAAATAGGGGTATATTTCTCCGAAGAAAATTTACAAACTTAAACATTTTCGAAGTTCAGTGTAACCGAAAGTGAACAAGTGACTATTTTATTTATTTCAAAGTACCTATTAACATTGATTTTATTTGTTAAAGTTAACTGTAGTAAAGTATACTGTCCACAGTGGCACCCGATGTGTTTATAAATTTGGTTGATTAGCGTTTCGTTTGTGTGTGAAAATTCTTTGGAATGAAATTACTAACTCTCTAAAAATGTTTGATGTCAGTTAATCATGAATTACTTTGCACATAAATATTTTTTGCAGATAATATCGTTCGGAGTTATTGATGTTTGAAGTTTGAAAATTTACTTGAAATGAGAATTACAAAATAATATCTTTATCTTTTAAATTTAAAATCAACAAGTCAACTTCCTCCTTGAAATACCACAACTTATTTTTTATTAAAAATCTATGTAGAATAACACACTTTTATCCGAACATTGATTCGAACTTTCGTCCTTTTTCAAGAAACTTAAAAATATTTTAATGACTAAGTTGTACCTGTGACGAAACAAGAAGTTAATGATGTCAAAACAGGGCAAGTATTCAAATAAGTGAGCGCATAAGATCGTTATTCTGAATATCATCTTTTCTCGTTTTAAAACTACTGTTATTTCGCTATAGTTTGCTGCTTTGTGTTTCTATTTAGGAAAATATCATGGTGAATTAAATACATAAGTTAAGATAAAACGTTCCAAGCAGACTAAACTTAAACATCCAATCCTTCCAACAATGAAAAACATCAAACTAAATTATTTGTACATAATAAAGAAGTAAGTTTCTACGGGAGACATTTTTCATTTGCCATAGAATACTTTACTATAAGCCTGACGTTGGAAAATTTTAACATCTGTCATACATAGAAACATAGGCTACAAGAAATATTCAAAATTCTTATATTATAATTATTGTCTAAACAGACACATTCTCTATATAACAATGGAATTCAAATTTGGTAATGGCATTATAGCATTAACATCATTATCACGATACAAACAGTTTTTCATTAAAAACCTAAGGAAACGTTGCAAATATGAACATGATGTTTGCCAGAGATGCAATATATTTTTTTTTCTTTGTTACATTACGATCAGGATTTTAATGCTTATGCGATCGTATATTAAATATTCAATAATCCCTGCATGCACATGAATGAGAAATTTCGACCGCGAAAAAGAAGCAGCCGTAACCCCTCTATACCAGTGCCATTCATAGTGTTTTAACTACATAATTTTATCATTATGATCAGTTGCGTAAAAGGTTTGATGGTGATAATTTTTAAATGCAATACGTCCGTGTTTCTACTAGAATTAAAGAAAACGTGCCGCTCTTTTATTTGGATAGATTAATTTGAATATAAGAATGTATTGATATAGATTTTGTGAATTCTGAAGAAACAACGACTGTTTTTTACAAAACATTTTCTTAGTATGTCATTATTTACAACGACACAACGGTGTGTAAGTCTTTATCATGACACTATGTATTATGACAAAATGGTGAACTTGATCTAATTATGGCTTCACATATTTTGACTGAACGATGAAAAATGTTTTTAACATGAAAGTTCTTGTTTTGAAAGAACGATTAAAATGTTCTTATCATGACATGACAGAACAGTGAAAACGTTCTTATTATTACATAAACTATCTAGAAGCTCCTGGTAACTATTGCAGGTACATTATTTTACTTATTTTCCAGACGATAGATAATTAACTTCAGGGCAAATCGTCATACGTATCTTGGTAATTAATTGTTCTAGGCTGACTTTATACTTTGTAAATTGGTACTTACGCTGCGCCAGACGGACACAATAACTCTGAAAGCATTGTTATATAATGTATATGAAACCATGGCTTGCGTCTATATATTTTGGGAACAAAACTGTTAACTACGTCGTTGTTAGCTACTCTATGAAGCAACAGTTGAGATGATTTCGAAATGATTCCACTGGATATCTGTAAACTATAAGATCAAATCCGAAGTGATGCTGGTTCGGTGCATTATGGCCTATTTTGTTAGATAAATATAAAAATACGCACAGGTTTTATGTTACAATATGACAAGATTTGTTTGCTCCATCACGTCTTCAGTAATTAAAAAATGATAAGCTGCATGTTCGTAATACATTCTTCAGAAATCTCATAGATTCCTTTTCCTTTGAACAATGACATACTACCACTTATAACTAATTTAGGTGCCTGAGGCAAATAATCCTGACGTTTTAACGAGACAGTGTAAAGCCTCCTCTTATTTTACTTATACGCTCTTGAATCTGAATAGGTTTTCAATCAATTTGTTATTTGAGCGATGTGTTTTTTTTTATTACAATGGATAGAAGCAGAACTCAATTCGCCGAAAATAATGGCATCATAATGTATCACTGAATAAAACGAAATCTGAAAGTCATGTTCGTAAATCTCACTGATAACGGACTGATAACGGACTCAATTAGAAGGAAATCTCGTTTGAATTTGAACTCATTTAAGCATGCCTTGTTCTCGGTGCGTCCGAGGGATCTACTTTTCAGATTTTATTTACATCACAACAGCGGGTGTTAAGTGCTGTGTGGCGGCCATACAAAGTGTTGTTATATTTTCTGGTCCTTCGGGATCATTGATTTCAACTAATTTAGATTTGAAGATTTAATTTTGCTTAAGCCGGTGCTAGGGGGCATGGGCAGTGTTGCATTGTCTATTACTGCTCATGAACAGACTCAATCAAACTGAGTCTGCAATTTTCACTGTTTGCCTTGTTCTCGGTGCTTCCGACGGATCTACTTTTCAGATTTTATCTCCTATATATTTGATATAAAACACGCTGGAATAACGAACTAGGATATAGCAAAAGATCGGTTATAAGGAACACATTTTTATGTCCCAACATGTCATTCCACTCGTTAATATCGCACTAAGTCTGTAATTTCAAGATTTACAGCAAATGGCAACATTGTAAATCATGATATATGTCAATCTTACTTTCCTTTTATATAGTTAAGAGTACATGAACCTCTATATAAGGGCAAGCATTTTTTTTTGAAGATCAGTATCAAAAGTACCCAATAACAATTTACTGCATATATTTTACTTGTCAACAGTCTCTAATTAATGTCATGCAAACGCCTGTTTAAGATTAATTCATAAGAACTATTTGATTCTATGTAGACATAATACATTTGTTTTTTTAGTTTTCATGGGTTAAATATTGCAAAGACACAATGCTAAGTAAAGTGATGCCTTTCCAGCTTTAAATAGTAGGAAAAGACATCTAACGACCTTACCTATCGGCTTCTTTGTTCCGATGAGGTCTTTAAACACCTTATAGACCACTTAAGAGGTCTGTAACAATTTCCAGACCTGTCCTACCTCTACTGTTTACACGAAAATGACGAAAAATCTCAAGTGCCTGTAGCGGGAATCGAACCTGAATCGCTTGGATGGTAACCCAATGCTCTAACCACTGAGTCAAATTGTCGACACACTTACGCACTTGTCAGAGATTAAATTAAAAGTATGCGTAAGCGACCGAAACAATGCAATAGAGTCATGAGAAATCCGTGCCCGTCATTTAAGGTGAACGCGTGACTGACTCCGTAAATATAGTATCACTTGTTTCAAAAAATACGTTTTAAGTGAGAAATTTCCGACCAGTTTTACATATCTTAAAAAAATGATCTAAACATGACTTTACTGTAAAGTTTTAACATTCAATTCTAAAAAGGGCTTGGTATTTTTCTGAAAGTTAATACGGTCAAACTTGTCCGTCTACGAGAAGAATGCTTCATGAAACAGGGCATTTTATTTTAAAATGAAAAATGATGACACAATGATATAGGAGAGATCGTGTTTGCATACAAATCCATTGTATTTTCTATTTTTAGAACTGATAAGACAAAGACAAAGATCGGGTGGGCAGACGCCTAGCGTCCATGTCTTTTTGTAAACAGTGATGTTTTTCTAACGGCTTAAACTTTCTTAAAACATAAATGATATCAATAAGGATATAAAACAAGCAATTTATGGATTACTTCTAATTATTATTTCGAAATAAAATGGATTAATTATGAACGCTTAACTTACAGTGTTTTTTTTTTCTAAAAGTTTGGAGCCTCGCTACGCCGCTATAAAAATAATATGTCATTAAAATGGTTATTCATTGTAAAAAGATATTTAAATGAGAAAATTTGAAAATCGAAAGTATTTCAAAACTTTTTGATTTTTTAAAATCCATAAATGAGCGAAAAACTTATTATTAAAAATTCCGATCCCTTACATAATCGATGTAACAACATTTGTTTTGCTCACCACAAGATAAACAGGTGTTAATGCGTGACGCCACGGCGATCTCTCTTATAATTGCAAAAACTACAAACAACACAAATTTCCTCCAGGTTAATCATTAACCTGCTATTGTAAATTGTGACGATTTTCTGTACAATCAACATTGAACATAAATTTAAAAAATATCCCAGTTTAATGATACATTCCAAACGTGTCTGAAATAAGACTGAGTTTAAATATATTTAAAGGCAGTTTTTAGGTAGTAATTGGTGGGTAACTGGTCAAAGTACATTTCTTGTTTTCTGAAAAATGTTCTTATTTTGCTGAATGTCGTAAATTCATATCAAATAAACAGTTGACATTTTATGCCTTTAAATAACATAAGATATTTTGCACTGTACAAAGTTTTGTCGCCTAGACAGTCTTTCATTCGTGTAAAACTGTCAGTTTCCTTGATTCTACATCCACAAGTATCTGACAACTTCTTTACGTGAATCAGATGTGGAGGACCAGAACGACTTTAAACTATACAATATTTATTCAAATCATTGCCATGCCAATTAAAACGAGGCCTCGAACTACAAACCTCTTAATTAGTTGTACTCATTACTTTCATTGTCAAGAAGACTTAAGGTTTTGATATCTTCTCGATGGTGTGCGCGCAGTTTTTTTAGCACATTTCGTTGTGTCTTTTTGGCGTTGCCTGATCACGGTATATCATGATAGCATTTCTTTTGATAATGTAATGATGAACCTATATCAATACTTTTTTATACGGCAATGTATATTTAGGTATCAAATTAAAGAACTAAATAAACTTAAAGTTTCTTATAATAATTATGAAAAACAAGAGCTGTCTTTATTGGTGACAAATGCCTCCGAAGTAGGCCCCAGAATGCCACAGTGGTATGCGCAAAAAATCACATATCATTTTGTTACCTTGACCTTGCCCTAAGACCTTGGAGTTTGGGGTCTGGGTCTTGCTCATGACACGTCGTCTCAATATGAGGAACATTTGTGCCAAGTATTTTCAAAATCCCTTAATGAATGGAAGAGTTATGAACTAACCACGAAACATACCCTGTTTACATTTGACTTATAAGTTTGTCATTGACCTTTGGGAGCTAGGGATCTGGGTTTTGCGCATGACACATCGTCACATTATTGTAAACATTTATGCCAAGTTATTTCAAAATCCCTTTATGGATGAAAGACATACATCCCGGACAAGAATTTACCCGACACACACACACACAGACGCACGCTCGAACGGACGGACGGACAGTGCGATTTTTATATGCCCATCTTGCGGGCAAAAAAAAAACCAACTTATAAAATACCATTCGCGTCAAATTCTGACTAATTGACTAGACACACATTGATGATCTCAGAAAGATACTATAATCTTCCGAATATTTACCAAATGTGCACGGATTTTTCATGCAAAACAAAATGTCATGTCCTAGCTATAATTGCTGACAAATATATTCTCAGGAGCGTAGCAAGCTGGGCCTTTTGTTATATTTATAGTTTAATAGTATCCAATAAATTATAGCACATATTGTCTTGTTCCTTCTTCTAACTATTTGTTTATAATCATACATACACGTTACAAACGTTCTTCATCTGGACTATGTAAAACAAAGAAGCAAGTAGGAAGTCAGTTATCATTCTCGGAATAGGTCTGCATAGTGTTTATAGACATGCAGACGCTATGCTCGCTCGGTTCACAAATCCCTCACAGGTCTATAAACACAATGCAGACCTATTCCTCGAACAATAACTATTACTTAAATGGGCTCTATTTCATACACGTGCCCGCATATCGGTAGAACCACCCACGTTCCATAATTCAGCTGATGAAAGAAGTCTACGCCCCTAGCGAGGTTTCGAACCCAAAGCAGTGAGAGAAAGTAACCAGCGGCCATAACCGCATGTATAAATAAACTGTTCAAAGGTTACTAATCAAGTTTGCATTTCTAACTGTTATCGATATCTGAACAATGCTGAAGATTTCTTTATATCAAAATATAATTTTGAAGAAAATCTATTGGAAGCATAGAACGCAATCCATGAAGTGTAATGAAAAGTGCTCACCCTAGCACCTGCTGGTTTTAAAAGCAGAACTCTCTCTGGTTTTCAATTAATTTAGATAAAATATTTTCAATGGAATAAAAATATGTAATAGAAAGAGTAGAGGTTCACAAGAATAACCTCATTATTCGAGTGGCCCCTACGCTTTCTGTTTTGTATCATGGTCCGCCAATATGAACAACGCATTCGGCTACTAATTTTGATTGACAAGTTAACATTTCATATTAAGCGTTGGTACTATCACGTGAGCAGCTTAAATGTAATGTTAGATAAGCTTACTCTAACTGAAATAGAGAAAGGTTTCAGAAAGTTTAACATTGTACAGTATTCTATATGTAGGCGGGAAATAAGACGGCTTTCTTCAGTTGAAGAATAGTTAAGATAGTAGTTAACAGTTATAATGAAACTGCAAGTAAACCATGATACAAATCCAATGGGTCAAAATATATATACATGTATTTAGTTGTATTACATTCATGTGTTAGATGCTTTACTATTTGAACCTGAAAAAACTTCACAAAATCTATATGAGCCGTGCCATGAGAAAACCAACATAGTGGCTTTGCAACCAGCATGGATCCAGACCAGCCTGCGCATCCGCGCAGTCTGGTCAGGATCCATGCTGTTCGCTAATGGTTTCTCTAATTGCAGTAGGCTTTAAAAGCGAACAGCATGGATCCTGACCAGACTGCGCGGATGCGCAGGCTGGTCCGGATCCATGCTGGTGGCACACACACTATGTTGGTTTTCTCATGGCACGGCTCATATGTATTAGATAAAATTGTCGCTGAACAAACGGGGTCTTGATAAGCTAAACTCACATGAATATGTTCTGCTATGACAGTAAGTTAAAGTGTACATCTAGGCCTGAATGTTAAGGCATTACAAAATATACAAGCATACTATCTCCTTCTGTTATTAAAATAAGTTACATTCATACATGTATAAATAATTTGGATTCTGCTACAAACAAAAAGAGAAAAGTCGTAATATTATGGATGGTCGCTCTTTTAGTAAAAGAAAGGTTTACTTTCTATGGATACTATGCTTTATATTGCAGACAAAGCAGACAAAGGAAATGCATTTTAACTAAAATACATACAAATTGCGTGCAACTGATTGTTGTCAAAACATATAAATATATGTATAAGCAAACTAATGTTTAGGAGTATATCATCAAAACACAGAAATATTTGATAAACGAACAACATCTTTACCAATAGTTTACCTGAACATTACATGTTCTGCCGTACTTTCACGTACGACGGATACTTAAACTATTCTGAAAAAGTTGTACCCCTTTGAAAATGAATGCCATTTGTAAAGAAATAAAAATAAACAATTGCTGAAAACTGCGTTCCAACTAGTTATGTGAAATTTCAACACTAGTACGTTATTGCAAATGCATAAAAACGAACATATGTAACAGTTCTTTGAAAATGGTGAGTTTTAAAAGGTGTTTAACTGTCCGAAGGTATGGCACCTTTATGAAGTCCTTTTCTGGAATTCAATGTTTATATCAGTATATTGACACTTCTTTCGTAGAGTAATGTACATGTTTTACATGCTGTTCAATTTTCATGTGTAACAACTCTTTCTTTCTATGATTGGGTGTTGTTTGAATTTTTTTCTAAAAACGTAAGGCTAAGCATCTAACACATTACCAAGAAGTATTGTGATCAGTTACTAACTGATAAAACACCTTGATACCTCATTGCGGATGTACAGATATAAAAGACTGCTCCGCAGATGGTCTATAATTAGTTGTATAAAGCCGTTTGTACATTGTATCACATTATGGTTACGGTGAATAAATTGGCAAGTGCAATTAAGTGCTCTTTACTTTATTGTAGTAATCGGACGGTGGTTTGGTGGTAGAACACTTCGAATGTGAATCCTGAGGACACTGGTATTCTCTAGTTTCTCTAACATATATGGTACTGGGTATAATACCTGGACACCGAAAGTCGTGTTTCTGTTCTCCTTATCGGACAATGTGAAGATCAAGTTTGATTAATAAGAATCAGCAAGGCTATATTAGTTAGGCATGTTTGTATCTAAAAGCTCTCTCTCTCTCTCTCTCTCTCTCTCTCTCGTTCTTCTGGTGACTTTCATTCGCTTTGTCATCCTTTTCAGATCACTTTATAAATATAATGATAGACGATGATTTTGTATGTTTGAACATAGAGCAGCCGTGAAAGAATTTTCACCTCAAAAAATGGCACTGTGTAAATTTGGTAAATTATAATACATAATATTATATAACTAGTGTCATGTGAACATCGCATTGTACAAATATGCGCAGAAGCATACTGCTAAATTCTTGCTTTCTTTGCGATTCATAAACACGTTTTCATGACATCTTTGACACATTATAGTTTTGCTTCTTTTGCTACGAACTTGTCGCTAATGGATTTTGTTTCCTTTTATGAAAAGCAAAAAGAAACTTCAAAGTAAGCATCCGTCCAGGGATCTTCTTTTCAAATATCTCGAGTCTTCGTATCGTATCATTCATATATTGTACAGTATTTCCATTATTAACTGCCGGTCTGATGTCTTGAAGATGATGAATGGTGATAATTCACACGCAAAAGTCAGGGAGTTTTGTAATTAATTCCATTTTATATCCGATGTAGAATAGAAAACTCCAGTTATAATCTGATTTATGTATTACATCATGAATGTTTTAATGGAGCAGAATGATACAGAATTCAATGTTTTATCGAAAAAAGGCACATTAATGTCATACGGCGACTTTTGCAGCTTTTGATTGTGGGAGAAGTCCCAAGGTACCCCATTGGGCATTAATTCATCTTGTCCCTCGGTTGAACTTCTGATTTTTCAGTCAGCTTGATGGACAGCCTACATTTTTTCAGAAATGGTGAAACATATTTATTCAAAAGGATTACAGCATAACAGGGTAATACCTCAGATTTAAAAGCGTAATGTTTGGACTTACAAATATATCACTTGTGAATGGTAATTTGGAAACAAAAATATATGATAAAAGAGACGATTTCAATTTTTCATTGTCTCGAACCAACATTGTTTCGAGGCAAGTGGTCTGACGACAGCGAAATTAACATTTTTTTTGACGGAGATCTCAGCCAAACTTATATATTACATAGCGAAACAGTGATGGTTCTAAGGGAAATATTGAACGGTTCAAAGGGAAAGATTTAACAATTTTTAATGTATTATAGTGCGTCTTGACACTGTAATTTTATTGAATAATACTCTGTTTGAACTGATATATTCAAAATGTTCGACATTCATTTAAAGTATAAGGATGGATCTATTTACAGAAGTATAATTATCTCAAATGGAACGTTGCTTAGTAAAATCTTATAATATGTCTTAAATGAACGACAGTCACTAACATGTAGTATTCAGACTTCTTGACCTAGATGATAAAATTCACGCGAAGATGACCATGAAAAAAGTATTAATGCTGACGGTTTGAAAAAATTACCCAAATGAAATTACTAAAGCGATAAAAGTCAGGGAAGGACGGAATGCTTTCTGATCAGTAACACTTAGTGGGGTAAAATCTCAGATAAGATAGTATTATCACGAGTCAAGACAGAAACAGGAATAGAGTAGCATTCATATTTTATTTGAATTATTGACCCTTAAGAAGACAGAATAATTATTTATTTTCAGTTGATATTTTGTATTTATCCGTGTGGAATACATACACTATATCATAGTAGTGCTAAATGTAAAAAGAAACTTGTGTCTTATAGCTGCCTAATAAATTCAGTTGAAAATTGTGGTAATGAAACTAAAAGCAACATGATTCAAAATCACAGATAGTACCGGTAGAAAATAAATACATGACGCATCCAATACTTCAGATAAACAGATGTTCCTTACATGCAATTATTCGCAACTGATGCATACGTTATTTGAAGTTGAATTTCATGTACCTTTATACCAAATTTTGCTGCAAAATGTTGATACACATTAGCTTTAAATAAATGTGGCAGTAATGAATTCGGGAGAGAGCAGATCTACGGATCGCGGGTTCGTGAGTTCGAGCCCCGGACAGAGCGTATGTTCTCCGTGACGATTTGAGTAGAGACATTGTGTCTGAAATCATTCGTTTTCCACCTTTGAATAATGTGGGGAATTTGGCAGTTACTTGCGGAGAACAAGTTACTGACAGATACAGAACCCAGGAACATTGGTTAGGCTAACTGCCCGCCATTATATAACTTAAATACTTTAATTGAAAAACGGCGTTAAACCCAAAACAAACAAATCAACATTAATGGTACAGGAGCTCATTATCACTCCTTGAATGTACTGAAATGAAATCTGAATCAATTTTGTCAATACACACATCTATTCCGCTGCAGCAATTCGAATATTCATATGAATCAGGTATTTACATACTTCCAAATCATTTTATTTTCTTAAATATATTGTTTAGACAACTTGTAAAGCATCTCATATGCATCTCGTTTCCACTTAATAATGCTTGTTAAAGGTATGCGTCCTAAACAAAAAAAAGAAACAAAAAAAAAGAAACAAACAAACAAAGAGTGAAATAGATAAAGCAGATCCTATAAAGTAAGACTGAAAATGTTTTGGTTATTAATGCTATATTTTGGTCGTATTTTAAATGCCAAAATGCATATAAAACAGACCTGGTACTCTTAACATCGGCGTAATTATTTAGTTACGCCTTACCGAGTAACAAGAAAACGTTGAAGATATAGTTTTATAGTCTTACGTATGTGTTTAAGTCGCTATGGTAACGTGTTGTCTCCGACTGTATATAGAAAATAAGTTTATCCTTTAATCATACAATATTCCAGGAGTATTTTTGGATGGAAAATTTTACTGTCATTTAATTGCAAATGAAATCAACGATTGTCATTTCGAAATTTACTCGGTGTGAAATTAATCAACTCTGTTGAGACTTTGAAATACATAACTACAAAAGCTACACTAATTGGATACTTGATATCACTGTATTGGTTTGGAACCAGTAGTTAATTGTGTTTATTTCACGTCAAAAGTGTATCTATTTATAAGCATGTTAAACAAATAATGAGGTTATTGCTACTTCCATAAATAAATTGTTTTATATCGGCGCTTGTATAATGAGATTTATTTCAGATTGACTGGGTGGCGTGCATTTGCGCATGTGTGTGGGCTTCTTTGAGTATTTCAGCAAATTGTGCAATGTGCTTTAGATAAGAGAAATTATTAGATAAGCTTAAAAACAATAACTGTCAAAAGTCAAAAGTTATATTTGAACTTAGGTAGCTTTGTCATTTTCTGCACCCGGTAATGAAATAAAATCGTAACTAATTAGTCTAAGATATTACATCGTATATCAGTGTACAGTCACTGTAATAATTGGTGTGAAAATCATTCATACATTGATCACATGTCATCCTGTCTTAAGTACATTGCAAATATTTGTTTGTTTTTATTTTCGCAATTTAACTTTATTCGAAACCTACAAACGTCTGTACATTTGCAACATCTAAGTCTATCTATCTTAAGCCAGATTATACAGTGTCACATTCCTATTTAGAAATAAAATCTAACAGAAATGCAAACTCAATTACCATTATATTAGAATTCTCAAAAGCGTGTTTGATGTGTTTGTTTTGTTCACCATGTACAAATGTAATATTTCGTCTTACAGAAGTACACGCAATGAACTTTTACTTCAAAATCATTTATTCACATCAGATATCTAATGTTTCTAGTTTAATGATATCTTATGTTTTAGGGTCCCAGTAGAACACATTCATTTAACGCCGAGTAACTTTGGAAATCCTGGTTCTGTTTGTTTTTGCAGTTAAACGCCGGTAACGAAATATACCAATGCCGACGATACGCTGCAAATGCATTTTTTTGCATTATTTCTTTCTTGTCGTGTTTTCTCAATATAAAAAAGTCCTTATACCATTTTCTTGTTATTGCACAATAACTTGTTAAGTAAAATGCGATAGTTTGTCTCTCCAGTTATAAACACGCTGTCGTTAAAACTTATTGTTTAAAGAATTGCTATCATTTTTACAAAGCCTTTCCTCTTTCAATATTTTTACTTGTAATTAATGCAATTTTGAGCCAGCAACTATAAGTCATTGCAAGGTAGAAGTGTTTTCAAAACAAGATATTTATAAAACATTTACCTAGAAGATAAAACAAAATGTAAAATAGAAAAGTTGTCGTTTATGTTTACATGAAGTCATGCCGTGGTATAAGGGAGGCATTTCTTATAATGGGAGAATATGAAAAAAATCAATAGCAGTGCCTGACCATTTACCTGAAACTTCTAAACTGCGAACGAGGATAAAAAAGTTTTGACATTATGTGTGACCCAAAATGCAATATAAATGCAAAAAAAATACAGAGTTCTGACCAGGTTTTGATATATACATGATATATAAAGTATACGCAATTTACGTTTAGTCTCAGAATTCAGATAGGAAATGTAGTTGCCTTAGTTTATATGGATGACGTCTGTCGAGAGCAGTCAGTATGTAAATCTGCTTTGTAATATTGATTTCGTTTAAAATACGATAGTATAACATTTTTATTTAAACGATGTGTGCATAATATTAATAGGTGCATTCCACTCTCATTGATAGGAAAAGGCAAAGTTGTTTGAAGTATCAACTCGAACTATTGAAATTAAAATTAAAATTGAATCTATTCAACAAATATTTGCAGCCTGTAAATCAATATTGTTATTATTAATACTATTATTATTATCACTTTTATTACTGTATTTTTATTATCATTATCATACATTCGATCGTGACGTTGCGATATTTTTTGATAATTCCGATAACAGTATATGTAGGATATTCTGTGTAGTCATTTCCCCAGTAATTATTTTCTAATAATTATATAAAAATACGGCTTATTGGATTTGTAAATATATTTCTTCCTGTCCAATACTTCATAACTGATACAGATCAGTCGCCATACAGAGTTTATGTACCATTCAGAGCTATTAAACACAAATATATGCTTCGTAAAATTAAGCAGAAAAAAACTTGTTTCAATGTAATCTTGACATGTTACTTTTTTTAAATTCGACATTCCTTTATACTAGAAGGTTTACCTACATATATTCAGACATACTGACCTAAATTAAATAAGGAATCACGGGAAGACTACATAATTGTCTGATTATATTCCATTATGTACCATTTAGCGAGGTTTACGTTTCACATAAAAGGGAAGTACGACATACAGTGTACATCGGAAATAAAACACCATTCAGTGCTTTGGAACCATTAGCTTTTAATAAGAAAGACAAATAGATGATACAAATTCAATCATCTATTCTCATTTTCCGTAAAGTAATCTGAGAAATATGTCATCAATAACGCATTCTGTTTGTTTGTGACTCAAAATGTATGTCGTGGAAAAAGGGTGTCAATACCCGAGGTGGAAAAATGATAGGAAACTAATATATAGTATTCACAATATGTCTGTAAATCTTCCGAAGGGAAGTATAGTACAAATCTGTGTTGAAATTTTACTCTTTATTTCGAATTTTCGGACACTTGTCCTTTTTCAAGAATATGGATATTATCCATATTCTTGAAAAAGGACAAGTGTCCGAAAATTCGAAATAAAGAGTAAAATTTCAACACAGATTTGTAATATATAGTATGTTTATATAAATTATTCTACACATTCTTCTCCTGTTATGATATGACGTTTCAATGAAGGAGAACTCTATATATTGTCATGACGTCAATAAAAATTTTAGTGATACTTAATCATAGAACGTTTCTATGTGAAATAACATATTTTGTTCAAATCAGAGGTACAAATGAATCACATGTTAGGGATTTTATTTGATCATTGTATAAAACACAAAAAGTGATTCCAGGCAATACGAAACTCTTTAAATAGTGTATACTATTAAATTAACAATGAATTATTTGGCATTCTGGTATGTTTGACTCTGTAAAAACACGCTTACGCTGAAATGACTTCACGTTAACGTGCGATGAACTCAATGTTATTGTTGCGACCAAGAAAGAGTGCTGCTAAATTTTATCAACTGTTTTAGATTAAGGGCATATTAGAATCGAAATAATGTATAGCACAATCGTGCTTTACCTAAATTAATACACTCAAAACCGGTTATACGTCGCCAAAATAATTCACTCGGGCAATTACTCCGCGGACGTATAACCTGTTTCCGTGCAATAATAACGTTAAAACACGTGTTTCTATACGTTATTTCTTAATTGTAAATCTATGTAAAGCATAATAACCTCATACATACGCTTAGTCCAAAACATTGTTAACATGTATTTTCAAATTGACACAAATTAAAACATTCCTTACAAATAATTGTATGGACTACCTAGGTATTGTAAACAAAGTTCAACGAACTATGTATTGTTACAATAAATATTTGCAGATGTTAAATAATAAGTTAATAGAGACGCTTCACAAATCCATGATAACATATTTGTGGTGTAATTTTAAACTCCCAACGTTTAATGTATCTTTCACAAACGCTCAGAAATGAGTATATTGTATAGTAGCACTTTAAAGGTCATCAACAACCGCGGAAAAAATAAATGCTGATTTTAGATGTTATCAGTATCGCAGCCGTTCTTATATTAGCTTCTAAATCCTTCTGTCTGATACTCAATATCCGCAAAATATTTGCTTTCTAGCTGGGAA
This sequence comes from Mercenaria mercenaria, assembly GCF_021730395.1. NCBI lineage: Eukaryota > Metazoa > Mollusca > Bivalvia > Venerida > Veneridae > Mercenaria > Mercenaria mercenaria. Next base: position 14,347,530 of record NC_069374.1, read on the forward strand.
TGGTACTTTTAATTCCGTTTTTACGCTACCGTTATCAAAGCGGCGGAAATGTCCTTGGGAAGAGTATAGCTAGCCCTTGTAGGCGTCACTTCCGCTATTATACCTCCTTTAACAAAAAGAAAACTTTGTTAAAAAAATATACATTTATAAAAAATAATCTAAAACTACTATTACAAAATTCTTGAGTATTAAAGTCTTATAAACATTTGTATATTGATGGTGCAATCTCAGCTTCTTGTTTTCTATGCTGAAAAAAATCTTGTTAGGGTATACGTACAGACTGTATTAACACTAGGAATAGAAGTCTATAGGTTCCGTGTGGGTATAACAGATCTACCCGATATAGAATATATTCAATATTCACGAATAACAATGTTCCCTTTAAGTCTGCGCTAGTAGGCTTAAGGGCTGCTGCACATTTCGCCATGTATTTCTATTCCCATGTTTCTAAGGATCTTTTTACAGGTTTTCTTACACTGTTTACACTTATCTTGGGTAAAAATACATATTTGGTCATAGTTTTGTATCACTATAATTGTTATTTAATATTTGGCTTATCATTAACAATAGACAAATGATGTATTTACCTGCTGTTTGTTGTTGTTGTTGTTTTTCAGATATACGCCATAAGTAAAAGGATTTGAACAGGATTATTGCACGAACAAATATAATAATCGTAATAAAAGCATTCTGACTACTGCACATATGAAACATTAAAAACATACAACATAACTATGAATTCAGATATATTAAGCAGTAGAAACAATACGAAGAGGTTACACGTCTTCGGAACAATTTCACGAGGGCGTAGCCGGAGTAATACACGTAGCGTATAACGGAATGTTACTGTTGAGATATGTTGATTTATGTTTAACAGTAAGATTTCGTTATACGCTGCGTGTATAACTCATATCATTATTAGAATACGGGAAGTAACCCAGGGTGCATGTACCACGTGACCTTTTCGATAATCTGGGGTGCCAAAAACATGGCGGATACCTCGGTAAAAGTGACATTTTCTTAGATATCTTTTCACCAACCTGTTCAAATAAAAGGAAACATAGATGAGTGCCGTCTCATATGAAAATCCGACACTCGGCTACAAGTTTTTTGTTTCTAAGTCCGTTCGTTTTCTCTAAAAGTGCAACCGCACAACTGAAGTGAACAAATTTGATGATGTTAAGACGGGGGACATTTTCGAAAATTCAATTGATGAATCCTTTAAAAGGCCGTAAAAGACTACTTTGCGACACGAATATTTGTACGAGTATTGTCTTGACATATACACTTTAAGAAATTACAAATTAAGAGCCTTCAGTAGCTTCCGAGGCCGGATTTATCAAATTGCTAAGACGGGGGCGTGATTCAACGATTTGGTAATGGAAGTCTTTTGTATTTCATTAACCCGCTTCATTTAAGTTTTTCTATGTTTATACTGCTTACTATAAGAAAAATCCCGTTGTATGTATGTTAAAATTCAAATGGTCATGACAAATGAAGGATTTTTACCGACTTTTTTACCGACTGTGAACTGTGAAATTTTACCTAAGGTGACATATTTAATTTGACTGATTTAATGAAAAATTCACAAACTTTCACTGTATGGTGTCGGTCCGGTACAATTTCTCCTTTGCTGTATAGTAAAACAAGCACTTTAGGATATGGATTCAGCGGCGAATTTCACAACAAATTTACAGCATTGAGAGCTCTGTAATTTTGAAGATTAATAATGTCCTAGTCAATAAATCATAAAGATGGGCCTCCGTGGCCGAGTGGTTAAGGTCGCTGACTTCAAATCACTTGCCCCTCATCGATGTGGGTTCGAGCCTCACTCGGGGCGTTGAATTCTCCATGTGAGCAAGCCATCCAGCTGGCTTACGGAAGGTCGCTGGTTCTACCCGGGTGCCCGCTCGTGATGAAATAATGCACGGAGGGGCACCTGGGGTCTCCCTCCACCATTAAAGCTGGAAAGTCGCCATATGACCTATCATGTGTCGGTGCGACGTTAAATAAAAAAAAATCATAAAGAAACACTATCATCAACAATGAACTTCTTTGCTACATATCAAAGTATTCAGTCACTCTTTATGATTTCCAACCCACATCTGTCATGGCCACCAGTCCGGAATAGTTTTTAATCTTTCCGCACAGAAATGTAGTCCTGAAAAAAAAACAAGAACAAAACAACTGTTAAAGACATAGGAAATGACACAAAATGTTTAACAAGTCAAACTAGAGATGGCTTCAAATCGGGAACTTCAAATTTCAAAGAATTAACTGCTTCCTAGGATACAACGACACGGAAGTACTTCAATACCTGGGTGACACCCTATCTTAATAGTTTTATTACATTTCCAGGTAGGCTTTGGAAAAATAGTCAGTTTTTATCGCATTAGTTTTGTCTTCATTGTTTAAGTTAGTTTGCTTCTTTGGTTTAACTTTCGATAACTCTAGCTGAAACAGGTCTCTAATTATTAAAATGTTAACTTTTCTTACTTTTGCTTTGCTTCTTAAAGCAACCACTGAAAATGGTTGAGAATCTGCACAGCAACGTTAATCTCATTTTTTTTCTTTTTAGATTATAATTGTGTGCTGTTTTTATCGCTTTTGTTGGAATACATATCTGAGCTGCCGTTTGAAATAAATTATCATACTTTCAAAGCCTTAAGAATGTTATTTAGATACATGTATTGAATTATCAGTCTTATGTTCCGGTAATTTCTTCACATGTGTTGTTAAATCATAGTAAATGTTCAAAGGTTAAAGTTTAAAGAACTTTTTTTAAACCATTGAATTACAACAAAAGAAAAAATAATTCAGAGCCAATATTTATCATAAAACACATTACAGGTTTAATAGACGCAGTGATCATTTTGATACTTAATCATACTATAAAGAGGTCGATCACTTCAATTGTCGAGTTGTAAGATCTCTCTCACAGACGACCATGATTCGAAGCCCGAAACCGACTATGTCTCTTATGAAAGAAAGTGGACATATCTTTTAAGAAGATTTGAATATGGTGCCGGTTCTTCCCAGAAACAATGGTTCGATAAACTGATCACAATACAACTGGCGTTAAATTTCATAAAATGAAAAATAAATAAAGACAAATAAGTTGTGAGTAAGGTAAAATTGTTTATGAATGCATGCAAAAACGTTGACACTATCAAGTTTCTCAGTACGTTGTTGCAAAAACAAATGACACAGAAAAAGAATTAAAGCCTACATGTACATTAGTCAATCTACAAAAATGATGAGAATCGGTTTCGAGCGTATACATCGCAGGCCAATACTTCATTCAAACGACTTGGGACATTTTACAGGCTCGGAAAAAATGATATTCTGTGGACTGTATAGGCTATTGGATACAACAAAATGAAAAGTTGGACACCAAAGCATACTGTATGGGAATGATTAAGGGTCATTGAAACACAGGACCAAAATATCCACCCTTTACGGTCTCCTGCAAACCACGCCATATCAGCTGTGAAAGATGTAAAGTAATCCGCAAATGTTTTCCTCTGGTATAGTTTAGATACTTTCGTTGGATTAAAATTTCAGATCAGAAATCAATACAATGTATAACGAATAAATTTCTAATGAAACACGTGTGTATTAGGTGCGAAAAAGTATCCATTGTCCCGTGCAAACAACAGAAAATTACTTAACTTTTTTGTTTAAAAAGAACGTCAGTCACAACATTCACATTCTGAATAAAAAATGCTATTTATTTATATTCATTGATTGTATAGACAATCAAGCCTGTAAGAGATGATGTCTGGTTACCTGGTCAATGTTTGAGATAAGAGATATCAAAGCGCTATCGCTTTTTCTCACAAGGGGAGAAAACGCTAATAGCGAAATTGACTTAATCGTAGTATTTGCACACTTTATTCCCCTGATAAGTGAGGAAAATTTCTCAGTATGTGTGCAATGTTTAATATATGCCAAGGTCAGGTCGTAATATACTAGAATAATATTGTTAGTCTCATCGCGAAAGACCGATTGCCGCAGTTATAAGGTCCATGATTTCTGTCGCCTCTTTCTGAAATAAAGCCACGCAGAAGGCTTTTTTCTGGAATTATATGTCTTTCCACATTCCTGGCACACAAATGGCTGAAATGTAAATGCGCTTTAGTACTACATTGATAATAATATGTCATATTTTTTAAACCAAAAAGGACATTCCGAACAAAATGTTTTAAAATAAGATATCTGGAAATAACATATATATTTTATGACCAACGAAACCAGTACAATTTCCGATTGCTTTTGACAACTGTTACTGACGCTCATGTCAGATGCGCAAATGTATTTCATTCAGCCGAAAAAAGAATTCAAGTTAACGCGACTGAAATAGAATTAAATATAAACTGTTGCTTTTTCAAAAACTTAACAGTATTTGTTACAAAGGTTACAAAGAATGATCTAGACATGACATTTTAGTCGACCTAGAAATGTAGTACATAAAGTGAAAGTTGGTGCATTTTCAATAAAATCAGTCGAATTAAGTACTAAGTAGTTCATCTTAGGTAAAATTTCACAGTTTACACGAAAAGCTTTCATATGTCATAACCATTTGAATTTTACTACATATATAACGAAAGTTTTCTTACAGTAAGCAGTATAAACATGGGGAAAACTTAAATTAAGTAGGTTAATGAAATACAAAAGACTTTCAATAACAAATTTTAAAATCAAGCCCCCGTCTTAGCATCAAGAAAAACGGACCCCTGCTTAGCAATTTGATAAATCCGGCCTCTTAAAGGGTTATCTATTTTATTTGCGAAAATGTCCCCGTCTTAACATCATCAAATTTGTTCACTTCAGTTGCGCGGTTGCACTTTTAGAGAAAACGAACGGACTTTGAGACAGAAAACTTGTAGCCGAGTGTTGGATTTTCATATGAGACGGCACTCATCTATGTTTCCTTTTAATTTGAACAGGTTGCTGAAAAGATATCTAAGAAAATGTTACCTTTATCGAGGAATCCGCCATGGTTTTGACACCCCAGATTAGCGAAAAAGTCACGTGGTACATGCACCCTGTTACCCGTCCCATAAAATAATTTAGAAGGGCGGAGGCGCATAGTGAGTAATTCTACGCGCCTAATTATCGATACAGTGTGTTGTTAACATTAAATATATTACCGTTGCTCTATATTTCTATTCTGAAAGTAGATCAAATGTTGTAGCACTCTTTCCCCGTGCCTGTACAGCGTCAAATAAAAAGTACAACATGAATGCTTGAGTCAATATTGCCGTGTTTTCATGGAAATATGCATGAATCTTTTATATTAGAATAATTATGTAATAAATACTGTAAATGAATGTTTGTTCCTCCCTTTTCATGGTATTTCACTGCATTAGTTATCATTCTTTTAAACATGAAAAATTTCTCCCTACTACATTTCTAATCGCGTTTAAATTTGAAATATGTATATATATATATATATGTATATAAAATGATGTTCATTATATTTGTATGATTTTTGAAGCAATAGTATACCTAATTAATATTGATTTTATACAAGATACAAGAAAATTATAAAACGTCGGATAAGCACAACATATAACATGAGCTTAAAGCTAATTTCCGACAAACAAGTAAATAAGCTCGACATAACTAAAACAGCTGTAAGAAATTGCATACATGTTAAAGCACATTTAAAACAACATAAAACATAGCTGACACCGCGAAAATAAGACGATGTCACATACATAATTATTAAAGCACCTTAAATCAACATAAAAAATAACTGACACTATGAATAAAAATATTAGCAATACCAGCACACAAAAGGCTGAAACGAAGCTAACAAAAGAGAACACGGATTACACATACACACATGTCAAGAATAAAAAAGTACATTTAAAAGCATTGATATTATATTAGGCATGCATTGCGACAACAAAGCAAGCAAAACCAAATAAAAACAAAACAAAAAAGTAAAAAACACAGGCAAAGCTACTAAAGCAGAAAGTATAAACATTTGCTACATTTACATTTTGGGCCAGTCCAGGTGCGGACAAGTCTCACTCATTCCTTGTAATTATCAACGACCCGAATATCATTTGGGCAGACTGTTCCACACACAGACAGCCTCAAACCTAAATGAATTTTGCCATACCTTACAGTTTTCACCCTTGGTACTTCTAACATACTTACATATCTGAAATTGTAAGAAGAGTCTTAAAAATTGATTGGAGATCTTAAATGTTTCCGTGGCAATAGTTTTGAGCCTACCTAAATGAAGTTATGCCATATAAACTTTGTTTAATAAATTAAATGTGTCGTATGAGAAAGAATTATCATCAAAAACAATCCTAAGTGCTCTATATTAAAGGTTTTCCTTTCTTTTCTGTATTATTTTTGCTACAGAAGTGCCAAATTACAGGAAATAATTAAAGTTGGATTTGATAAATGTTTAAAAATAACTAACATAGTATCAACATTTAAGAATTTCTTTAATCTTTGCAAGACAATAAATTGTTTTGCTGCCTATTGACATAAATAAGTAACCTGCTTGTCAAAATTAAACGGTAATTAAGATGAATTTCTAAAAGTTTAATTTCATCTTTAAATATTATCCCCGTATTGTCTATTTGAAAACATTTTATTAACTTATTTGCTTCCTTCACATATGAAATGAAATGTTTCTGGATTTGCTTGCTTGTGATGAATTTCAAACCATTTTTTTTTAAGATTTACTTTCCGTTTAAAAAGTATTTTTGAATGTGTTTAGATCTGCGTGACTGAAGGACAAGGTATTGTCATCTGCATAGTTGTATAGAGTAGACTGGTTTTCAAAATAAAAGTAAAAGTCATTTATAAAAAGATTAAAGAGAAGAGGTCCTAAAATTGATCCTTGTGGCACTCCTTTTATTGTTTCTAACCAGTCGCTTTAGACATTATTAATTTCAGCTCTTTGACTCTTCTGCTTGTCAGGTAACTATCCATTAATTTACATGCATTATCTATAATACCATAGGCTCTAAGCTTTAAAATAATTAGACTATTGGGCAAACAGTCAAAGGCCTTAGGCAGATCCATAAGCACCGCACCCACATATTTGTTCTCATCTGGAGCCTGTTTCCAGTCTTCAACCAGCCGCAGAAAAGTGGTCTGCCAGCCAAAAGATGTTCGCAATGCTGCTAAAAAAGGGCAGAAAATACAACTGCAATTATGTTCATTTAGTTTTTTGATTGGGAATTCCCCCTTCATCTAATATTGTGTTTGCAATAGTAATAAGGGACGAAAGACTAGGGCTTCCGGCCTTGATATTTTTTGGGGGATGCCAACAAAACCGGTTAGCTTTTTTACAGTCTAATTTTTTAATGCAGGTTGCAATATCTTTCTCTGTAACCTCGGTAAAATTGAAATTCTGTATATCTATGTAATGTATGGTGGTCCTTATTTATAGGAGTACTGTTATTAATACCAATGTTTTCGAAATGTTTACTTGAAAGGAATTCAATTTGTTTACAACTATGTTTTGATCAGATAAAAGTATATTTTGTTTTAGATGTTTAATTATGGTTCGGCTGTCAGATTTATTGATAATATCATATTAAAACTGCATTTTTTTCAATCATAAAAATAGTGTAAAAACAACAAAGACAAATATCAAACAGGGAATGACACGTACCAAAATCGCAGCCTCCCCAAAACGAAACCTACAGCACGCAGATGTGCACACCACAAACACACACACACATACTCGCGTACACACACAAGGCCAACACACGAGGACAAAACGAACAAACAAAGGAACACACATACACGCGCACACACACAAAGCCTACACAAGAGGACAAAACAAACAAACAAAGGAACACAGTGGGGCACCGCCTTGGAACGGTTAGTGGCAAAAACACCACTGGGGAGCTTAAATCGGTATATGGTACGCACCCAACCTCACTCTTACCCTCACCATGTTCCAAAGACACGGGACAGTGTAAATAAAAGTAATCCCCTCCAGGTAAACCATAGATGAACATTTCAGCAGCTGTTCCATAGTATCTGTTGATTGGAGTATACTCCGGAATATCATAATTGTTTTTAATATCATTGTTTTTTATCTTTATCCTATCCTGTGTTTGTAAATAACCATGCCCTTAACTTCTGTGCTGACGTTTGCAAAACTTAATAGATATGTGCGTGCAAACTGCTTTCATTGTATTCTATTTCATGTCAAAACATATTTATCAATCTAAACATCTTACAAATAAATTCTTTGTCTTTGTGTCTATCAAATATACCGCTGTGCAATTACGAGAAGCTGCTGACAATGCTTAAAGGAATATGTTATTTACAGTGCATCGGATATATCAGTAATCAGGTGACCTGCAAGAGAAAACCTTTGTGTTCTTGTCATATCACAACTTTATTTTGCCCTCTGAGTTTTAAATTCATTGAACTCTGTGGCCTCAATTCATAATCTTCAGGCAACACACCGCCACATGTACAATTAATACAATTTTTGACCGACACCAGTGATATCAGAGTGAAGGCTTTGCGTTGCATGTAAAAGAATGTTCTATGATGTTTATTTGTTTAAGTTATCAATGACCTTCAGTCTTATGAGCGGCTTGTTGATCAACACATTTCGTATTCTTTCATCAAAGTAAAGAGAAATATATCGCTAAAATGCATTCATGAGCAGCAAACACAATACTTCTTATGATAGAATCAAATTAAACTTAAGACATTTGTGTGCATTTCATGAAAAATCATTTTCTCGTTGTTTTGAAGCCACCTTGTTAGCTGTAATTTTTAAAAACAGGTTCAATACTTAAGATGCAATAAAAAAATTATTAAGTTAGATATCTTATTGTCTTATTGTATTATTTTTAAAAGGTAATATCAGTTATCAAAATGCCTTTAAGTTAGCATTTTGATGTTATTGCACTACAATCACGTTTGTCTTGCAGATAACCTGAACTAGGAAAATATGTATCATTTTTCTCTGTGAAGGAGTTTGTGTAACATGAAATGCAAGCATCGATGCCGTGTAGAAATACCTTCGTGATTGTCTATGATATTCACATTAAATGCAATTGAAATTAGTGACTGTTAGAGAAATGTTCCATTTTTATATCATGTTAACTGAATTGTTCATTTGTGCATTTGTATCGTTTTAGACCCCTATACATTGTTTCCAACCTCTTTCCTTTCTCACATGTTCTTAAATACTGAAGGCTACTTAAAAACGTAAATGATACTTTTTGAGAAATCAAATGTAATGTGTTTTTTTTCAAAATATGTGAACAAGTTGCCTTATGATATTACAACTGAAGTACATGACAATGTTCTTGTAATTACATTTAGACAAAGAAAATAAAACTCTTCTACAAATACCATGTACAGCATTCGACGTATCTATTATTTCAAAAGTGCACAGATCAACACTTCATTAAAAATAACTTGCTTTTGAGAACAAAGTGGTCACATATGTCTTTTAACTTTTCTGTGTGTGATCTTAAACAATAAACATTCGTGTTCGCAATCTTGCAATTAACTTTTCAAAGATAACATGCTTAACTTAAGACAGCTTGTGAGTGTCTGTTGAACATTGAAAACCATTATAAACAAATCAAACACACTGCCGGCAAATCAGTTTAAAAAAATTGAAATTCAATGTGAAGCCTTTCTTGTAACCTGTACGTTAGCAAATGCAAAGCGGACAACGAATCTATAACATTTCAAAAAGTCTTAAACTATGAAAAATCAAGATGAAGAGTAAGCACTATTTGGTGAACGCTAAGCATACACATGTCTAGCGTATATGAGAAATATATGCTTTTAAGTAAACTTTAAAACGTGTACATATGTAACGTATTAGTGTAGGGATAATACACGTTTTTTTGTGTGTATTAACGTCTGCAGAAGCCCGCGGTCGAGGTCACAAACAATCCCGCGGGCTTCTGCAGACGTTAATACACACAAAAAAAACAACGTGTATTATCCCTACACTAATACGTTACATATGTACACGTTTTAAAGTTTACTTAAAAGCATATATTTCCCAAAGGCTTCTGCAGATGTTAATACACAGAACAAACGTGTATTGTCGCTATTCTTGCATAAAAAAAACGTAACACGACAATCAAATGCATTGTTTTCATATGTGATGACTTTACGATTCCGGTACATTTATTAATTACCATTCTGTTGTTCTTGGAAACGGTAAACATGTTTTAAATACATGTATCCATAACCAGGGCCCAGAAATCAATAACACTTCCACTAGCATGTAATGGAGGTTTTTAACCGAATGTTTTATCTGTCATTATTACAAACATAAAACTACCCATATTTTTGCATATCACTTAAAAATTTGGTAAACAGGAACACAGTTGCAAAAGTAATAAAAGTAATTACATTCGAATTATTTTGAGTACGAATACATTTAGAGTACGGATCAGTACGAACGTAGTGACAAGCTTTCAAATAATTTATCCAAATTCTTCGCGAAGTTAGATAAAAGCATTCCGACTGATACGTACAAAAATCATTAAAATGATTCCTAAAAACAACAATTGCACAAGTTACACGCAATTCTGATACATTCACGGTTATTAATCAACAAAAAATGAATCGACTCCGACTCCTAAAAGTGGTGTAAACAAGGGGTGGAGCGAGTACGTACTTTCTTGGGGGAGTGTGTTTGGGTTTGGTAACTGATACAGCAAAACAAACTATGGATTAGACTTCATCTTTTATGCTAAAAGAAGAGGGTTTAATGAAAGAAACAAGACGCAGATACCTGATGTCAATCTGTGCAGAAATACTTATACGTCCCTGGGAAAGCATTTCAAAAATAAAAATCGGGTATTAACAGCACGTGAACTGCCTTGTTTGCACACAATTTTTCTCCCGTTAATACATGAGCGGATCCAGTGAAAAAAGTAGTTTTTATGCAAGAATTAAAATAAGTATATCCCGTCCACATTTCTGCCGATCTACAATAATGTTCGTCACAGTCTTCCTTTTTCTGTCTCAGACTACATGGTGTGTTTATGCCACTAATGCCATTAGCGAAAAATACAACGTTGCGTTTATTTTCTTTTTCTTCTAATTGTTTTGCTCATGTAAGTTATTTGTTTGAAACGTTCATATTAAATTTAGCTTATTTTATGTTAACTTAACAGGCATATGTACGTTTTTAAGAAAAGAATATAACAACTCTTAAATTATATTTGTCAAAGTTTGTCATTGCCAGTTATATATTTAGTTGAAATAGATTCGAATTGATCATTTCTAAAATTATAATTGCCTCACTTGTACATCAAAGATTTAGAAAAAATGAATATAGAAGCTACACTCAGTTTCAAAAATCTGTTCAAATATGTTCAAATACATTAACTTCCTACTAAAGGGTCGGGGAGGTGATTATTTTCAATGGAACACCGAGACGCATATTCTACTTAGTCTAACTCTATGTAATGTATCAGTTTGCTCCCGAATACACCTCTAACAGATTAAAGGAAAAGCGAACAATGTCAGAAACTATTGTTTAATTATGATTGATCACCTTTATGTAACTTGACAGAAAGCTTTTCAAAGGTTTGGATAACAAAAATGTTCTCAAATCTTGGCAGTAGTGAATACCTTTAAAAGGAAAATGTTAAATGCAACACAAAATATATTTAACTATTTCGTTTACTGCTTTGTTTCGTGCTTAACCTTACCTTATTATACTTGGTATGCTACCATACTTAATCGTAATGAATTAACTTTAAATAACAGAAGGGTCGCGAATTATCGTTGCAAGATGTCTTATTGTTTGCGAAATTGATGTATTTAACATGGTTAAATATGTATATAAAACATGGTTTAGTATGTATATACATTTGAAAATATACTTTTCTCTATAATGACTTGATATACTGAAAATACTTCAGATCAGTTCTAAGTTGACTGATTAAATTTAGAAAATGATCGTGCTACTTTCATAACAACCATTTACGTATATAACATTCGTTGTTACGATTTGCTATTATATTTTCAATCGGGATGTCAAGAAGTTCCCGAGTACTAATAGAAGGAAAATCAATTTGATAGGTTTGTGGAATATTAAAAGGTATGTGATGGCTTTGAGATATTCACCACTTTAATACAATTTTCACACTAAACTAATGACATTGATAACGTCTTGAGTCGGATGTGAATGTAGAATATTTATAATGTAGAAATGGATTCTCAGATAATTAGATCCCCTTTCTAAATTCCAGTCTGTTTAGTTCTTTCCATTGTTTTTCTTGTATAGGGCAAACCCATTATTTTAACTTGGAACAATACGCCGCTTTTCGTGGAATTACACGTTAGTGTATCATTGAAGTTTCCATGTTCACCGCTGTATGAACACATCTGCGGATGTCTCTAAATTGTTTTTGTTTTTTTGAACTTGTAGACAAATGAAATGAAATGAATGATAATGTAACAATTTGTTTGCTTGTTAACCATGCAAATGTATTATTTTGCCATCGCCGAGAAGTAAGCACAAATATCCATGACATCAAACCATTCCACTGTAAATCCAGTTTGCCTAGTTTAATAATGTTTAAACTTTCGATCACCCACCAGCACAAGGTCGGATAGGTTTAAAAATATAAATTCTGGTTTACACAATACCAGTAAAACTAATTGACAAGTCGTGTTATATAATTATTTATAAACGCTGTGGTTTACATCAAACAGTCGATCGGTTGTAAACGTATTGATCACATTAATAAAATATAATTATGTACAAGCTACCAGTTTGCATGTTGACCTTGGCAAAATTAATACGTAAGCTTATCAAATGCACGTTCTAACTTACTTATGTCCAGAACTGGTATTGTCTTTGTAGCTTCTTGATGGAAGGAAAACATATTATACCGGTTTTGAGTTTGTTCATTAGAAGTAATTATATGTGCAACCCCCCTCACTCCCCTGACGTCATTTACAATATAGATACTTCAATGTAAAATATCTTTGATCCCAATGAAGCAGAAAACATAACAAAGTAAAGTCCTAATAAGGGAAGATATTTTATCATTAAAAAGACTGTTAAAACGATCTTTAAAACGTTCCTTTGGAAACATAGAAAGCAACAAAGCAATAACACACTTGGTTTGACTGAGTCAGTCCATGAGAGGTAACGAAATGTACTTCAGCAAAGAAACTTGAATGTACTCATTGATTCCAAAGAACCTGAGAGTATAACAACAAACGAGTCCATTTTAGGAAATAATTATTACAACCCTTGCAAAATAAACAGGTCATTGTGAATATAAAAAGAATACAGTGCGGATGATTAGTGAACATAATTGTTTGCAGCAGCTGTTCATTTACAGTGTAATATTTACATCTAGCGTTAAATATTAAGTGAATACTTAATAAGACTTGAAATGATTGACACCTAAATATGACCATGAACTTGAGTTACCTGTAAAAGTTAGTGTCTTTTGCTTGAAACATTTACATTTGAAACGCACTGCAATATAATGCTCGTTAACCCGCTCGATAAGACAAGTTAACTACAATGTTATTTCTATCTAGTTTATTTTCCGTCTTCTAACAGGAAGAGTTATAAAGATTAAAACTAGCCTCAAGTAGCCTTTTAACATTTCTAAGTCCTTCAGGCTGCCCTACCTCCTTCCCCATTCATTTTAAGACTGTGCACAGCGCAAGGTCTTTGCCCTTACCGGCATGTGAAATGCCACATGGTTGATGTGCCTGCGAACCTTTCGTTTTGTTCTGCTCTCTGTCCGTCAAAACACAATTTGTCTGTGTATCTATAAGTACTTATAAAAGTATTACATGTTTCATTAATTCTACTTACCATGGACTGGAATAACTATTAAACCTATCATATTGAAAATTTATTATCATGTCGGTCAACTGACCGCAATATATATACCAAAAATACGTACTTACTGCTCTTATTCTTATTTGATATTGTCTGATCACGAAAACAACTCTTATTCTTTACATCGGAAAATTTAATTTGTTGGCTTTAAAAAATTAATAATATTAGTGGTCAATTCATATTGTTGCAGCTATTAGTTTCGCTTTAATTTAGTCTCGGCAGACAGGAATATTGTCTTATATAATGCAATATTAATAATAGGTTTCTTACAAAGAAAATATATCCATTTTGTTTTTATTAATACTTACTCCATACCAGGAAATTGAAGTCTGGAAAGACACGCGAGAGATTATTTAGAGAAATGTACCGAACACGATTGTGGACTAGGAAAGGAAGTACATAACGCTATAAGAAATGTAGTGATTCTTGAGTTCGGCTATAATTGCAAATACTGAGAATGTTAAGGAATCTTTGTAAGTCATACTAAATTATTCACACTTAACTTAAGAAATTTGTATTTTTTTGTTTTAATTTCATAGTAATAACTTTGGTAAAACACAAATCCACCCGATGTGTACAAATTCTAAAAGTATACTACACACGTGTAGTCTAAAAACTTAAATACTAACACGTAGGACTATTAAATATTTTCCCAAGAGTTGTTTTATGATGATATTTTGTTTAAATAATAGCTAAAATATTTCTGCCCACAGAATATAATAAATAGAAGCGCAATGCATGTAAATAGGTTTTAAAAATCTAAAAGCTCTATACTACACGAAACTGCTAAATAGACATTTGGATTTGAAAGTGCACTTAAAACATGATTTATGTGCTTATTCCTGTTACTGAATTAGAACTTAGTAGAATGTTTCATCCATCATCTATATTTATGTTAGGAAAGCAAATCCATATTGTTAAATTGTGAATAAAACTTAAATCAATGCTACCAAGATAAATTCAAGGTGGAAATCACCAACCAAGCTTGTAAAACATTTCTAAATGTTTGATTAAAAAAAGCATAGTTATGATATGCCAAGTTCGGCAATATAGCATAGACAACCAGAAAAGATATAACATATTAATATATTTTATTGCCAAACTAAACTTGTTGTTGAAATTTATATTGTTGGCGAGAAGTATGGATATATTGAATCAATGTACCGGGGGATTTTGTACGTCAAATCATACTGGAATCTTTACATGTATATATTCATACTGACGTGTCTCATTTACGTTCACATGCACTGAATTCACTCTCCAATCATGGGTAATAAGGTATCTACATATATCTGTACGGTAGCCTTGCAAATAACCTCTTTTGCAATTTAATTAGCGTTTTATTAGGCGCCAATTGAACGCATTATATCAAACCCTTCATTCCAAGAGTATTGACTGGCTTCTTCTCCATTAAGTTCAACATTTTGATGTAATTGCTGTCAATCTCAATTTGTTGTGTCAACGTTCGTTTCGCTAAGCTAATATGATAACAAGCGAACTAAAATTATGACATATAAATGTTTCACAAATACAATATAATGTAGGGAGTCTGATAATTTAACAGGTTCAACATTATATCTGGTAACGTTGTTATTCAAATTAAATTTATTCCTTTAACAAAATTAAATGAGTTTGATGAATCAAACATTCGTTTAGTTAAACACCGTAAGTCGTTGAAATTTTGTAAGTTTTGAATTTGGAAATTTTGAATTTCCTTGAAATCATATTACTGACTTTGAAGTGAAATAATGTACCGTAATACCATAACTGTGAGGTTAACTGTCTGCGATTGTAACTATAAATCAGATTAATTTGTTTCTCAGCAAGGATATGACAGAAATAAATTTGTAAAAATAGAATGGGTAAATTGGTTCGTCGTGACGATAGCATGAGACAATATGACAATATCGCGTACCTTTAAATATATATTGGGATTGGCGATACTTATTTATGGATGTATTGGAAATAACCTATCCTTTTAAATATTGTCAGGAATTTATGCTATTTTTGCAGCGGTATATCTTGCAGAAACATAAACAAACAATACGTAAAATGAAGTTTAGATACATATAATATTTCTTTGTAGCAATGAAACAAACCATAATGAATTTAATTTGCAAGTATAGACATATTACAGTTTTGCAAAAAAGTAGCATCATTGAAAACAAACACCGGAACACAAAGATTCAATATAACTGATTTGATTGACGATTTGTGTGTTGAAATTGTTTGTGCATGATATGACTATTTTAATAAAACTTAAAGTTTTTTCAAGACTAGATTATTTGAAATGTGATTGTAAAGAAGACGGGATACGAAAGTGTTGCATTGAACACACTTGGAAAGTACAGTAACTTTGCTTTTTATATCTTGTTAATTGCTTTACATCGGATTGCGTTTGTTGCGTGCAGAAAACATTTAAAATATTTGACTTGACATTGCAATTAAAATCGATTCAAATGAGAATGAAATGATCATATTATGGTCCACTCGCTTCTTTAATTTTAAATACATATATATTTCAGTTCCCCACAACATAAAATGAAAACTATATTTGACTCAGTCTGGCATTTATAATTGCAATTCCGTCTTTAACATATTTCCATCGGTCGCCTTCATTTGTATATAACATACAGCCCGCGTCGCATTTTTTTTCTTTCTTTCTTTTTCTGATCTTCATAATTAAGATTGCTTTTTATTTCACCTTTCAGAAAATGCCACGACCAGTTAAGATTCTTTTCGATATTATTGAATATTACTTGAAATGATCGTTATATTTATGAGCTAAGGTCTTGTGTTCTTCTATATGCAAAATTAAAGGACAATAAAATTTCTTCATGAAGAGCCAGCCCCCGTAAATATTTTGTATAAAAGCATTTTACTGACAGAAGCAATGTGGTTTCCATTTAAGATATTGATATTATCGTAGAAATAAACGTTCTTTGAAATTTGCGACAACAACAAATATCATTTTAAATGTGAAACTATTCATGCTGACATTTGTTCAATTAAAGATAAACCAGCTCGTTCACCTAACATGGATTGATATTATACGAAGATCGTGAAAAGCAGATAGTTTCAACTAAACAAATTGTATCATACTGAAGTCAAAATCCGTTATGATTTATATTTAAAGATCATATATCTATACTTTATGCCTTTGCGTTCAAACATATGCAAAGTACAATCCACTTAAAGCAGTGCTATAATGGAAAGGAATAGTTTATTAGTTCAAGATTGATTTGAGTAAAGCTATAATATTAGATATGCAGTCACTTTATCACAGAATATGGATGTTTCTTTTTACTAAATAGTTGAGACTTACTTACATGTAGGTACAATGGAAAATACAAGAGGGAGCATACAATATCAAACAAAACAATTTCATGCCAAATCCTGATGTAACTGCAAAATATTACAGCATTTTGATATGACGTCAGTCTGTAAAATGCTTACTTTTATAAAAATGTTTATTTCTATTCAATTTAAGATGATTGTGGAAATTTTAGAAATGTATGTATAGAGAACACAGAATAACAGATGTAATGGCATTAACCATAATTCAATGGTTTTAATGTTTTCTTTTCTGTGCGCATATCTTGAAAAATTTATAAACTTGAATCATGACAGTCCGACAACGAAACTATTTCGAATTGAAAACGATGACGACACATGAGCCTCAATAATAAAGAAGCCAAACGTTTTTTTTTCTTTTCAGAGCATTGGGAATACATAGCCCAGAGATAGTTTATTTGGAAAATGTATGTTTGAAACGTTGTCAAACAAAAGTATTAAGTCAGTGACACATTGTCATTGCTTTATTTATGTGCTGAATAAAGACATAAAAGTACACAAACAATTTTTGTTTCAGAAAATTATTTGAGCGTCAAGTTTCACATATAAGACATCACAGTTCTGTAAATTTATAAGATATGTGATGTTACCAATAATAAAACGTTAAATTAAATTTGAGAATAATATAATTTCCGTATTCAAGATTGGAGGTTTGATCACACGAAAATATTCGGAATGTTTGCTGAACAATCGCTGTACTAACTGATTGATTTAGGGTATCATAAAAATAACAAGGAAAGAGCAAGTATATTTTTTTCAAATGCATCTTCTTGAATAACTCTTAACCTAACTTTATTTTTGTCGGAGCTAATTCTTGAAAACTAACACATCATGTATTGCTTATCGGGTAAAAATAAAGGTCATTTTATTAAGTTTACACTTTTTTTCTATTTTTAAGTAACATAGGCTCCAAATAATTTCAAACTTGTTATTTTTTGACTTATTCATTCCTTTGTCAAAATAACATTAAATTCTATCTTTATCCAATCGAGATTGCTACTGATATATTGATATTGATTTATTGCGGTTAACATGTCCAAGGAAGCTTCTAATAGTTCCCCAACTATCCAAACAAAAGTCTTTAAGCACTGTGTGATGGCCCTTGCTTGGACTCAGTGTTGCTTTTTTTCTGGTCCGTTGGGATAAGTGATTCCATTCAGAGTTCATCTTAAGCCGGTTTCGTGAGGGACTTTGCACATTTTAGATCCTCTCATAAATAGACTAATTCAAACCGGGTTTGCGGCTACGTGTGCTTAGTTGCATTCTTATCTCAAAGGATCTTCTTGTAGATTTCATTATAAATGTTCGTTACCTCTAAAATATCTAAATATCATTGTTTTTTGCACAAGATGGATATATTAATCTTAAACTCTAAATTACTGTCCTTCAACAAGCCATGAATAAAAGCTACATGTATAATAATTTCAGCACATATATGTAATAGTTAAAAGGTATATCAAATCCAAATTCCATATTAAAATCCATGAACAATTACTTCATATAGTTTATTTAATAAAACATAAAAATAAATAACTTTGTGTGTATTAAAGGTCCATTACTAAGGGAAAGTGAGTTGGCAATTTTTTTCATAGCCAGTGCATCGACTTCTGCAAGACACTAAATAATGAAGATTGGCAGGTCAAAATTTACAGAAGGTCTTTGGAACTCAAAGAAATGTATGTGTATTGTGTTGAAATTTCAATGAATCGACAGAATGACCCCCCAGGTCTTTTTAACTTTCTTCATACTTCATAGAAAAATAATTGGACATATACTGCGATTTATTTCGAATTTCTATATACCAACTTTCATTTTCCAATAAAATGAAATAGTTTCTGTGCTTTTTAAAAGAAATTAAAATGTTCACTTTCCTTAGTATTGGACCTTTAACAGTAGTAGGTTTAAACTAGTACACACTGTTTACATGTATAGATTAAAACAGTATAAATGTGTGATACCACTAAAAAAAACTGGCTGTTTTTCAACAGTCAACAGTTACTGCATGTCATTTAATTATGAATGTTGTTCTATTTGCAAACTTAATTATATATTTAATAAAGGTAAATGCATTTGAAGTAAATATCTAAAGATAAATAATTTAGAGAAAGATGGTCATTGAATACCTTTAAAGGAATTCATTGTATTTCGTCTTAACAATTAAAGAAAACTGGATAACGTCTTAAATATGCGGCAAGAATATTTATAACAATGACTATAACTTTAGTTACACTAGATGTTGGAACATTGTTCCATATAAAGATTGTGCTCAAGTGTTGCTAGAGAAAGACATAACAAATAAACATTATGTTTGATCAAGAAAACCTAGTATATAAGTAACATGTAACAGATTCTTAACAGGTGGAAATAGCTTTAAAGTTAGATATTACTTTAAAACTGTCTTGTGTATTCCCTGAGATAATGGTATAATACAAGTCATGTAATGTTCCCTCCAGGCCAAAAGTGTATCATCGTTTTAATCCATTTCATTTTAAGGAACTGATGAGACTATATTTAACATGCTGACACTTTCCGTTTGTAGACGCTGCAAATGTCGAAAAAATAATTTACTAATTAACTTAAAATCAATTACTGTAATTATATATAACGAAGTTTTGGAATCGTGTTAACACTATCAAATATTGAACTTGACGTTTCATATTAAAAGCAGCTCAAAATGAGTTTATTCAAGTATAGATGACAACAGTGCTTTACTTTCAGACGTATGCTTCTATCGCATTGCTATTGTGTCTCTATTTACATTACAGCGTAAATAAGTTTAATTTAAGTATGACTGGCTCTAAGCAAATAAAAATAAAACAAACATGCGCTTTCTTAATTCAAATCAAATAAAAATGATGCACTTACATTTTTAACAAAAATATAGTGATTCTTGTCGCTGTTTTCCCATACCTCAAACCTCTGCATATAATTAAGGACAACTTGAAAGGAGTGCATTTATTTGATTTATCACTATGGCTAGTATATATATTACGGAGTGCTACCTCTTATCTACGGATATATACAGTTAGAATTGTTCGAGAGACCGCGTCTATTCAGAGATCATTTACATTAAGAGACAACCTTTTAAGCTCATTTCAGAGTTTTTTAAAGAGCGAATTATGTTGTAGTAAGAAGAAGGCACTTTTTCCTCTTCCTTAAGACAAGTTGTACTTTTTGCCGAACGTAATGTTTAGTTTTCAAAATATTTAAAAAAAGAATAGTTTTTGTTTTGTATTAAAGCAAACGTGTCAGTGGTATTTATCAGATAGTTTTGGTTGCATGTATCAAAATAAAAACAACTTCAGCAAGAAAAATTTTGTTAAAACAAGATTATCATCCATTGCGTAACTATTTCTTTGGTTATTTGAAGATATTCGATTTGATATTTATAAATTAAGTAACGTTTCAGTTGATTCATTACCATACAAAAAATGCAAATTAAAGTATTTAACAATTTGTAAGTTGCGTCCACATGCCCATAATAACTGCAGTACTTGTATTGTATCAATTTTTTATAAAATGTGTTAGAGGTAATTCAAATGCACTTCTTCAGACACAACATACTGAACTATATTTCTCAGACAATTAGTGATAGCTTTTCCCTATGCAGTCTTACATCAAGACGAAATTGCTGAACTTCCATTTACACGCTGATTAATTGTCCTCGCAAGAATACATATGTTGCAAATGCTTTGACATTGCTATATTTCTTTTCTTCTGACACAGAATGTTGACCATCTGATGGACCAGACTCATCAGGCTGAAGCTAATTTTATTAGTACAATGTATATCTAGAAACAAGTCGGTCCTTGTTAATCATTCTATATACAATTATAGTATTGTTTTAACAATTATCTAGCATATATTTTTTTGATAATAATCACTATGTGTTCTTGCAATTTAGTTTGGCAGCACATTTTATGGATTTTTTTTCAGTTGTATATCGAAAATGCAGCTGAAAAAAAAAACACAAAGATATATTAGCCAAAATAGAGATGAAGTCAAACTATTTTCTGACATCGATCGGAATGACATGTACTTTCATATGACTTCAGTCTCTGGTTATCTGAAACAGACAGAATTATTCAATTTTGGAGACAGATTAAATGATAAGCTGTCAAAGAAATAGAGCAAGCAGCCGGAAATTAACTGAAACAGTGATATTTACATAACTATATGGGACAAAATGAAATAACAGAACGCAAAAAAATGTAAATATTCATTTAGATCTGATTAAGAGTTTAGCTACTATGTCTAAATTGTATAATGTTTCAATGATAGTCAGACAAATATGAAGTAATTTTTGTATACGACGTTATATTGTTGGCGTACTTAAGCGTAACCGACGTTATCGTCGTATTTAACCGTGTTGACGTTACAAGGATTATTTGAGGTTTTTGGGCTACAGTTTTCACAAGTCATGTCGCAAGAAAGTATCGGAAAACTATTCATTTTAATTCAGTTTTAATCCTAATTGTAATCAAATTAGTTATCAGACACTGAATTATATTGCAATGTTCGTATACAATTGTAATACGTATACGTTATTTATTTTTCAAACATAACGTGGACGTTACAATAATTTCTCGGCTGTGAAATTTTGGCTAGATTGTGCAATTTTCATGTGTTAAATTCAATTTATATTTTTCAACGTAAGACTTATGCACATCAATTTGCAGACAAATGTATGTACTTTCAGACTGTTGTTGCAGTTTTGTAAACAAATACATGTTTCTTTAAATATTACGGTACGTAACAACTTCGTACTTTTTGCTTCTTTTGACACGTTTGACATCGCGGCTAGATTAAAGTAAACATATTTTAAATCAAGATAGGAGAAAAACTTACTAATTCAAAAGTAGAATTTATGTACTTTTTGTCGAAATAAATATTATAGAAAGCATACTATAGTTAAAGAAAATACAGAGTTTGTAACAAAGCCGGTAGCGGAATGAAATGAAATCTTACGTTTTTAGTTGGATATGTCTTTCGCATCAGGTTTGTTACAGGAAATCCTGAACAGCAAATGATTGAAATGACGTCAAATATGGTTGGCGAAAAAAAAGAGAAGAATTTACCAAGCCGTTAAATAGTGCGCATTGGTAAATTCTGTTATATCTTACATGACGTTTTTGTGATGTTATTCTATCCCGATGTTCGGCAACAACGTACGCGAAGTCAAACATATTTCTTGTTGATTTATTTTTCATTGTGACAGTCGGATACTAAAACAAAGACAAATTAAACATGTTAGTGTTGTTGTTCTTACTTTGATGTCAATGAATGCAGCCAATATCTTTTGTCTTTAATGCTATATAGCACTTGTATATTTCTAGACTAGTTTAGAACGTGCAAACTGATTAAAAGCACCCAACCTATAATTCTATTTTCTAGGATTTAGAATTGATGCTCTTAGGCAAGCGCGTATCAAGAGGGTAAGTTTAATTAGGCTTACAGCGAAGAATAAATAGAATATCAAGTTCCAGTCTCATGTACATGTATACAGGAGAAAACGCGAGTTAGCTGTAGAATCCTGAGATTTTTTTTCTCGGATCTGCAAATACATGAGTGGTTTCAACCATTTATTATAATTTTCTGTTGTTTAAGAAACAAAAGTGGATCTAACATAAGCAAAAATAATAAACACAGTCTGTCGAGTTTGACCATCGGGCTATCTGTTCAGTATAAGTTTATTATTATCATGTATTTCTGGTTAAGGAAAAAATATTTTTACGTGTAAAAATGATGCTAATTCTATAATTCCGTGTTTATTACGTTTGATCCCGTGATCAGGTTTTTAGCGTAGTTGGTAGGGAGGGTTTCCGGCGTAGCAAGCCGACTACAACAATCATGTAGGTCCTTATCACGAATGTTTTCAACTGCTTTCCTCAAAACATGTTCTTGCCCGTGGTTTCAGTGTATATCTTACTTAGTTCATATCGTTCAGTTCCTATGTTTAGTGCTGTACACGTGAAAAATTAGGAATAGAAATGTTCAAATACCAGTACAAATGTAATTTGAAAATACAGGTTTTTCAGACGTTTTACGGATCATATTTAGTAGATACTGTACTATAGTTTAGAAATCTTGGAAATCTATACTACACAAAGCTTCTAGCGAGTCTGTAGTTGTTTAGAAAGAGCCTTTTTAGACATATTTTATGCAGTCAATTTGCAATTAAAAAGGCATTTTTCTACCATATTGAGCTTAGGAAAACACTTCCTGTGGTATTAGTTGGGAATAGAATATAAACCAGTATTTCCAAAATAAATTTGAAATGGAACAGACCATTTTTACTGTTTCGTAAGACTTTTAAGTTACAAGTTTGATATAAAATACAGTATATTTAGATTAACCGAAACTATACATTATTCATGATGTATTTTTCTTAGCAAAGTATGGTTTTATTAAAAATCTGTGTTCACGGAGAAATATGGATATGCTGAGACAAAAAAACCTGAGATTTTGTACAGCTAAACGTACTGACTTCTTTACATGAAAAAAATATTGATTTTTCGCCCAGCGAGCACAAGTACTGAAACCATTGTATGTTTAATTCTCTGTCTGCATTTGTATGGTACCTTACCAAATACTAACTTACAGCTTTAATAGTGTTTTATTTTCAAGATATACTGAGAAGCCTATGGATATATTATATCATTTACATCGGTTTTAGAAAATTGGCTAGCTTCTTCTCTATTAAGTTCAACGTGATGTTTGTCAGGATACGAGTTATATGACCCAGGGAAGTGCCTACGCCTTTAATATATTGAACAATGAAATGGGTCCTATCGCTAAGGTGACTATGTCTTAGACTAGCTGATAAACGATGTAGAATGTCCTTAAAACGTAAAGCTGGTGAGACCAAATATCTCTTATATAAAATTTTCCTCTGGCTACCTTGCCTAAATGATTCGTGTACCAATGATTTGTAAATGAGCAACTCGTCATCGATACAGACACAGCAGGTGTTTTTTTAATTAAAAGAAATTACGTATCACGAACATGTGGGTTAACAACATAAGACGTGCCAGATAATTCACTAAATAGTCTAAGAAAGAATGTAATTGTTTTTTAATTACTAGTAGTTGTTCATGATTTGGAGACACGTAATATGACAATCAATGTGCAAGTTCTGCATAATACGAAATTAAGCTGGATTAATATTTCGACAGTCACGCACAATTGCAAAGTATTGGGAACTGTACAGTCTAAAGGTAGGAAACGTTTCCCAAAGGAATAAAAATGACATTTTTTCTTCTTGTGTAACTGACAGCGTGCTGCTGTAGCAAACAAAAATTATATCAACTTCAAACAACTACTAATGAAACGGCTGCTGTAATGGGAGAAATGCTATTTGTACAATATTTCGATTTATAACAATTAAAAAAAAAGAAATACCATGTTTGTTTCAAAAGCTGACATATAGTGTAGGCTCCTACGAATTGGAAATGCATTCCAATGAAACAGTTTGTCGTATTAGAATCGCAGATACCGAATTCGCAGGAGCTGTTTAAACTATATATCATTAAACTATTTGATGGCATTATATTGTCAAGCACTTTTTTAATTCAAATGCGTGCACGAACAGAATGATTAGCGATATGGCTTAAGATATATCCAGACAATTTTAATTTTGGCCTTTAAAGAAATCTACCCTAAGGTGTTAGATTTATATTGAACAGAAAACAAAAGCTGTTTTCAATACTCTTAGTGATTAGATTTTTTGAGGACTTAGGGATTCTGTTCTAGGCTGAAACTATTCACCAAAATGATGTGATTTGTTCATTAAGTTTAATCCATTTCTTATAAATATTCTGATTGTTGAAAGGCAATTTAAGTAGGCTATTTATTATATCTGATACAACTTTGTATTGTCTTTCAGAAGATTTATGTCAACTTAATATTTCAGTATTGATGATAGTTAATACGTGTGTAGAGCTTTTTTTATAGAATTATTTCAAACTGACAATTCTTTAGGATATTCCCAATTACAAATGCATCCGTGTCTGAGGTTATAATAATTATGGAGCTCTGATTTGTATCACACATAAATAATTCTTTAGAAACGAAACATTATTTCCATCTTACGTTCTAAAAGATAAATACATGCATCGTATACACCAAATCAAATTTGATGCTATGAATGTTAAACTGGCAGATTTCTACTTAAAGTAAATATTTGTAAGCAGTTATTATACATGCCTTTAAAATGATATCCGATATAATGGATATACCTATTAATCAATGAAGCATAGGTATTTTATCCCTTGTTGGGGCCTCCGTGGTATAAAGATCTTCATGTCATTGAGAAGAAGCTATCAAGCTGGCGTTCGGAAGGTCGGTGGTTCTACCCAGATGCCCGCATGTGAGGAAATAGTGCATATAGGGGCACATTGGGTCTCCCTCCCCATCAAAGCTGGAAAGTCGCCAAATGACCTATAATTGTGTCACCAAACAAAGAAAAATTGTATCCCTGGTTGACTAAAAAAAACAATAATGTTGACGTTCCGGATGGGTCACATACTTTGTCCATATACGTTATTTGTGTAGTAAATCTGTTCTACCAAGGCAGTAAATAAATTTTAACAAATGCTACAGCTAGTATTTTAATGTCATGTTTCGACCATACCAGGCATCCTCGTCTTTATCTTTTGGTCGGAAATTCAATGTTCGCATGATATTGAGTTCTGCTTAAGCTATTGAACATGCGGTGTATTGTAATTTACATCGCCTCTCCGGAAATTCCCTAGCAAATCTAGCCTGTTATTAGGTCGCTGATTACTTTCTTTGCTTCCAAATGATCGTCTCATAGATTATAACAGTAGATTATTTAATATATTTGATTACTTACTCCTCAACTGATAATAGTAGATTATTTAATCTAAAAAAGACTTAATACTTGTTTATTATGGTGTCGTCTGTTGATAAAAACAGACATTAATAAAAAAACGAACAAAATCGGTCATAAAGTCTTGATACATAAATTAGAATTAGGGTTTATTTTATAAACATTTCAATTATTTAAGATGAATTCCTGTCGAATGTATGGTGGGTCATTGATTGGTTAAATAGTAACTATTATCATTTTACCTCTGGAATATTAGCCGATGGTGCCCAAACGGGCAATACACTTCATCAAACGAAGCAATCAGCAGAATAGACTACTAACATTTGATAAAATATTTGTTCTACATAATGACCCCGAAAATACTAAATTTAAATTGAATGTAAATGTTTAATATTCTAATCAAAACGACGCCTGTTAGACAAAATTGCATAAATGTAAATTTATAAATACAGTAATGACAGGGACTATTTTTTTAATACCGGAATATAATCATTATCTGATGGCAGGTACAACGTCTTCAATGAAGATTGTAGTTATACACGTGATAATATCAACTTGTGATTTCAAAACATAGGATGATAAATAGAAATACAAAATATTGTCTGTTTAGCACATTTAGATTCCAGTAGCTGCCAAGAGTTAAACTACTTTCAGTGATTTTTTTTTAACAAGTTAACATATTGTCGCGAAAATTGGAATAATTGCATAAAATGTACATTACATATTTTTACGGTCCTAATAGCATCACGCAACGCTACATAAAATTCGACACCAGGAATACTGCTGGTGTCTCGAAAATACAGTATGACGTCATTCTGTAAAATCATAGTACATTTTACAATATTAAATGAATTTTGTCGATCCGCCGGCGTGAAAACAAAAACAGAAACTTCAAATTATAAATCAAGCAATAAAATTCCTTCTGGTACACTGTCTATATTTATTATTGCATGATACATACACTAGCCTGCAGCATATGTTTACAGCATGTCAAAAACACAATAAAGTCACTTGATAACTGATTGCTACATTTGGTTAATAGAAAAGTTTGTAACATTTATTGATAGAACTTTACTGCTGTCTGTTTCATGCATATTAAACATAATGTGTTGTTGTTGATTATTGTAAGTTGGACAGTTATATTTTTACATGATACATCATTTAACAAACGGCTTACACAATAAACTATATATGAATATGAACACTGGCATTTTACATCTTTAATATAAGCCCCCCCCCCCCCACCTCCCCCGAAATTTAACACCATGGAAATGACTGTAGGAAATTAGTCTGTCAGTAAATACGAGAGTTCATTTTCTGTTAGATTAATATATAGCAATAATGAAGTTTAAAAGCAGATGTTGTAAAGTATTAGGATATTTTTCTAATATTTGTAAGAGTCATAAATATGGTCATGTAAATGAAGAAGTGAATATACTCGTGTATTTACGATGTTCTTAGCCTTAAGTACTCATAGCAATGATATTTCATAGGATTGTACGACAAGTGTTATAAACAGAATGATATAAATCTTATTTAAGCCGGAATGCCCAAGACAGTGTTGATAAATGTTGCTTTGATAAATTTCGTCAAAGCATCAGTTGATGCTTTAGTGTTCTATGACAATTCCTCGTGTATCATTGATTCCTAGCTTGTTCAATGATCTATGTATTCGGCTGTTAAATTTTGCCTTATACCCAAAAGCATAGTTGCTGCTTTAATCACGCTCTTTGTCCAAGATATTAAGTCAAATGTTTTGCATTGGATCCTGCGAAAATATAATTCAAGGTACATCGTCAAAGGAAACATTTTCAACAAGAACTCGTTAAACTTTCATTGTGTATGCATATTCTGCGAACTTGAAGCTAACTAGCCAGCAATTAAGAAAC
The DNA here is from genome assembly GCF_021730395.1 of Mercenaria mercenaria. Lineage (NCBI taxonomy): Eukaryota > Metazoa > Mollusca > Bivalvia > Venerida > Veneridae > Mercenaria > Mercenaria mercenaria. The sequence goes on from NC_069374.1 coordinate 14,375,482, forward strand.
CTCTTACTGTGTCAGAATAATTGGTATTTTGATGTATTTACATGACACATAAGCACAGATAATACTTGACTTCATATGTATTCTATCATTGCTATAATTTAATTGTTGTAATTAGTAATATTTGGGAACTGTATGGCTGATTTGGGTCAACTACTGTCAAAACTGGATCCTTGTTTCACGTATAATATTATATACAAGCATGTGACAGAGCAAGGACTCGTTGTCAAATATTATGTACGAATTAAGATTATTCATCAATCAGAGCGCACTTCTGCAGATAGTACAGGAGACCTAGGGTATAAATAGGTAGACAGCGAATTTATATAGAGCGGACGCAGTGATCCAGTGGTAACACTGTCTGACTACGAAACCAGGGGTCGTGAGTCCGAGCACCTGTCCCTCCAACTACAAGAAAATCTAAGACTGGGATAAGAGTCACGTGTATGGAAGCTTTTCACCTGGCATGCTAAAGAACCAGGAAAGCTTATGAAATTGGAGCGTCTTCTGTATCTTGCACTACCCTCGAGCTGCCACTAACATTACTAACAGTCTTCTGGAGGTGTCGCCCATTTGGGTTATAGGTGGCAACTATAAATAGCCTTACAAACAAGCGAATTTATATATAGCGAGTGATTTATGTAGACACATCGATGATTAAGCGATTAATCAGTCCCATTGCTATTGTAGCAACTCTGTCAGGGCAAATAAATTATTTACGAAAACCGTTTTACCTTCATAAACTAAAGAATGTGGTATTGTACATAGTTTTATGGCCAACGCATAGAAGATAAACCTTAACTGTAGTAGAATCCTATAGACGATAGCACATATAGGCTGAGCATCGAAAGCTTAGACAGAGACACATAGTTTGGTAATCTACTTAGCCAGTAGTAGCGTTTCAGATAGCAGACTAGGATCAGCGTTATTGGCGAAGTACAGCCAAGGCATTATGGTTTTACATATATGGTAGCTGAATGTTGTATATGATAACATACAGGCGCTGAGCGCCAAGGAGCAAGGGCGAACATATTGAGTAGTTTTCTTTTAACTGAATTTAAAAATAAACAGGTTGAGTCAGGCAAGTACGGTGCCCCTAAAGTGAGATGTTACACACTTTTTTCCACTTAGGTAATGTGAGACTTTTTATTTCGTTTAAACAAAATAAAAAAAGTCTCACATTACCTAAGTAGAAAAAAAGTGTGTAACATCTCAATTTAGGGGCACCGTAGGGCAAGTGAAAAAAAATGATATCAAATATTCACGAAATTTGAACTTGCCCAGAGATAACATAGGCAAGAACGGTACAATTATTTGCTTCATATGATTCATATAGATAGTAATATATTTTAAAATCATATTAACAGAATGCTTCATTAAAATTTTACAACAACTAGGCTTGTGTAAAACTTATTTGCAATGAAGGATTCTTGGCATATTTAAATCCAGTCCATAAAAGTGTGGATGTATGTAATACATTTTACAGTTAATACACGAAATTTGATAATGATCCGTATATTTACATGCATATCGTTGCATACATTTTGATCTTACTTTTTTGTGGTAATTCTGTTTGAAAGAAATCAAATGGATAAATACAATTCGAATCTGTCAGCTTTATATATCTGTAATATATAGACAAAAACATGAAATTTGAAAACTCAATCAAAGCCAACGCATATATCCATATAATCAAGTACTGCAATATTTTGTGAGAATAAGCTTCTATTTTGCCACAGAAATAAATGGTATGTGGTGCGGATGTGAATAAACAATACCATGCGCCTTTTTAGTTTTCATAAATTTTGTTTTTGGTGTGTTCTTGTGTAAAAACTATAATAAAACACGTAAATTCCTCTGTATTGAGACTGTTATGTTCTTATTGAAATGTGTCCTCCACACATCTGTAATTCAAGTAAAAACTGTGCTTCCTTGTAATAACATCTCCTAGAATGCAGTTTGTTTCCATCATTAGGTAACTCTTGGTTTTATCCTCATTAAAACAGTCACGTAGTTTAATGGATTTAATAGTTATTATGTGCTATTAAAGCTACTCGCCAACAGTTTGAGTGAATTTTTTCAACATGTTTATTTTCATCAAATATGGAATAGACAGAATATATGACACTGGAATATGATAAAGTGTGCGGAAATAAAAGTTAGGTGTTCGTTTAAATACAAAAATAATGTAAATTTTCTGCATTATTTCAAAAGCTTTGCAACGTTTTACTACCTTGTACACATTATTTTTCGTTATGTATAAGAATATCTTGCAAAAGTCTTATGTCAATAAGTTTGTACCACTAGTCACTTTCAGAGTACTCACTTCTGATGATTTTTGAGAGAAATTATTCTTCGCCTAAATGTGTGGGTTAGTCCCTTTAATGTTTTTATTGAACACTCATGATTCATTGAATTAACGAAGTAAAAGTTTTGTTAATGATGTTAAGAAGGGACTTAAATTTATGTCTAGTTCTTATGTTTCACGGCTGAGACAGGCTGTCAGTTAAAAAAGATTGATATGCGGAAGAAATGGTATCATTAAATTCTAATAAGAATGTTTTCTTTTTTATTTGAAACCATGAATTCAGAAGTGTTCAGATTACGTCAGTTTCGAACTAGTCATATCCGTAAGCATTTTTCTTGCTCCGTTTCAAGTACTGACACTGATATCTCATTCTGTTGTTTAAGATTTCCCATGCTTCCTTGATCGTAATGAGTAGAAGAATCAAAACAGAAGCTAGAATCATTCCGAAATTGGCTCTAATGATGAACAAATTTTGCAAGAACACTAAATGTTGGAAATGGTACCCCATTTTTACGTTTGTAGTCTGCTGCTTATGTAGTCCATTTCTTTTGAAGGTTTTGAGGTGACTTTGAAATAATCGGATTTATACCAACAGTTGAAGCAAAGTATGACAGAACTGTATACCGAGAATATTCTTACGCGTTAAGACGAGGCGATAACTTTCTAAGACCCTCAACTGGATCAAAAATGTACGCTCGCCTTCACAGGGGGAGACGCCACTATTTCCTAGATCACTGCTTGAAAAGTTGATCTCTATAACCGGTATTCATCTGGCTGCTCCTTAAATGTGGATAATCTGGATATCAGTATGTCTTTTCTTAACAGGAACTTTGTGAACTCATTAGCAGTTTATAACATTTCTGTTGTTTTTTCTTTGGCTTCAGTTTTATCAATAGCTGTAGGTTGACTTTTCCTCAACGTCAGTGTTATCAGAAGGTGATACACCCTGTTGTTTAGCAATTCATTTAACACTTTTAAGAACTGGGTTTTTAGTTGAATGATAGCTGATCTCACTCTGAGTCTGTGTCTGACCTGAAGTGTCTAGTTTAGCTTCTGCAATAACTGCTTCTTTTGTATTATCTAACAGTTCTTAATCAATTTCAAGAATTTAGCCGTTTTGCGTTGTGTCGCATTTGCTGGTATTCTTTCTTTACCCTGCAGCCTTTTGGTATTCTAGTTCAGTGTTTCTGTATATAACGCCTTGGTTTTCAAAGCTTCCAGTCGTGTAGAAGACGCGGATGTCCTAGAAGCGGTTTCTGTTCCAACATCCATTTTAGAAATTCATTGGTGAGCTGTTTATTGGTGTTTGATGACAGGACGACTCTATCAAGTGATTCTAAACTTTCAGAGGTCATTATGTTTTCTAAGTCTCTGTGATATTCAGTTGATACTGTATCTTATTTACTGAAATGATTAAAAACATCACATTTTACACTCTTGAGTTTCAGTGTATCATAACCTGAAAGATCATCATTGTCCGTAAAAAATGTAATACGGAGTTCTATCACTTTTCGGGTTATTTTAAAACTTACGAACTTTTCCTCATAATTTACCATGGTGACTTCCGATTTCATTGATCGCAAACGGTTGTCGAATATTCAGGAACTCAATATATCATGTACATCCCTCTATAGACTCCAACAATGAGTGGAATCTTCTATCAAAGATCGATCTTTTACTATTCTGTCTCGTTATTGGGACTGTACAAAGTCAACAACTAACAGCTAGTATAAACCCTTTTATTCACGTGAGTCTACGTGCACGCGTGGTTAAGCTGAAACAATGCAAAAGTTTGTTTTACTATAATACAGACTTAACTATTCTTGTATTCTTCACAAAACTCTTCAGTAAAACATATTCTAATTATCGATTAAGTCTAGCAATTATATTTATTCATCCTATTTATCAAAAACATAGACATAGTTTTGAGCCTAAACACTCAGAGACTTGGATTAACCAAACATTTACACTAGCACAGTCAAATGACTTCATACCAATTTCATGGGATAAGAATAGCTCATTTATTAAAAATCAATTTGTAGACAATATGAATATTTATTTTATGCTCTTCAGTGAATAACTGAAATTTATCAGTGAAATAAAAATGATATTTTCACTGTTTCAAACAGTTTTTCACTGGTACGGAACTACACTTGAATGCGAAATAATATGAATTATAAATGATAGAAAATTCCTTGCAAAATATTCTTCAGTAACGGTATAAATGTATAAAAATAATAACAGGATCATAAATATTTGCATTCTATTATAAATTAATGTAAAACAAATCAGGAAACTGTCACAAATTGACATACGGGCCTTATTTTATATGTATTGTAAATGCAGGTATTGCATCATCTTTTTGTAAATTTTTGAGTTATTGAGGTAAATGTCAGATTTCACGCATGAAATACCTCTCATGTTTTTCTGTATTTCATAACTTAAATTTCCATGTAAATTTCATTAAATTCTGTTCAGTAATAAGAAAGTTGATATTTTATAAACTTCAGTAATTTATGTTTTTATCCCCAAAACCACTATAATGGGCCTCAAATTGTCAATTTAAATTCGCGCCAAAGTAGTTAGATTCCCCGGCTATATTGTGAATCCCGTGGAAACACAAATAGTCGGAGCTCACGGCTTAACCGTGAATCCCATGAAATTTAGTATTTGGCGGGACATTATCCTTTAAATAGACTGGACTAGATATGCCTTGCGCACACCACCTTCCGACTTTATAGACGAATCTATGTCTGAATTATTTTCTTGCTAAGAAATTTATGCTCGATCGAGGTAAGAAATTTATTTGTTAGATTTTTGTATGATTTTTGCATTACGATTTTTATTTGGTAAATTTTTGTTCATTCTACAGAATTCTGTAACATTTACGTTTCGGCATATGATTTTGGCCAGTTTCGGTATGTCAGGATAATTTATTAAATTTTTCAGACTTTTGTAAATTATTTGGAAAGAGGAATCTAAAATGTTTCGTTTATATAAGATGTAAAATTTGTACTGAAATTTGTAACATGATATTTATAAAGTACTTTGTTTCAAAAACTTATGTCAAACATTTCGTTATTATGGAACGCCATTACTGCATTGTATTGTTTATGTATAAATTTATATGGCAAGTCTAGTACTATGATATATATTATTGTAATTTGTAATTGTGTGCCAGTCTATAGCACATCTAATTAATGTCCGTTGTAGTGTATGGCATTTGATATTATATGGATGCCAACTATGATAAACGTTTGTTTTATATTGAATTTGTTAATTGTAGTTGTAAAAAATTAGCTGCAGTTTATCTTTTCCCCATTACTATAAGTTTCATCATATACTTTTCATATCTTTTCATACTTTAATTTTAGTCTTTTAAGTAAGTAATCTTTGTAAAATGAAGTAAAAAGTGACGTATTTAATCATGTATTATTAGGGGAGCCTACGGAGTATGGTGCCCCCCAAAGGGACATTTTTTATGCCCTGACTTATTTGTTTTTGCTATGGTGCTTACCATATGTTATATATTTTAGCTTCTTTCGCCAGACGATTTTTCCTGTGATGTCAAAACCCGGGAAGTACAAGGGCCCCGAGTCACTTGTCTTCACCCCCTGGATGTGATATTCCCAGCGCAGAGCTTACGTCCCATGGTTGTGCCGTAAGCCGCAAAAACGATGATTTTTTGTTATCCTCTGAAGTCAGCTCAGGGATGCAATCACCTACCACCATGGGGAGCCAACACGGAATCAACGTATTCCCGGTTTAAAGGGACTGAATTTAGAAAGCTACTTTTTGTTTTTGCACTTAAAGTTCACAATTACATTAAAGACCTGTGTCACTCAGATTAGAATGGCCTATAAGAACTTTTGTATCTAGAGATACTGAACTTTTTTTTTCTTTCTTATAATCAGTTTTTTTTCTTTTCATATCTATTAAATTGTTAATAATCATCTTATGTAAATAAATTTGAAAATTTATTGTAAAGGGTGTTGATTTGTTCTGATGGTTACTGTCGCCGGTACGGCCTTTCCTGTCACAATGGTGTCAAAATGGATTGGTCGACCAGACACAGTAGCTATTCGAACATATTAACACCCATTTAACTGCAGCAATAATTTGTAAAGATTCCTCTTGTTTTGTTTTATTGTTAACATATAATAGTTTTATTCATTTTTCAGAGTGACGGCTTACCTCAGACAAGACAAGGACAATCCGAAACTTCAGCTAACCAGCTTGTGGTTCACAGACTATAGACATTGTATACGACACTTGGATTCTGGGTGAGTTCGTTCCTTTTATTTTTCTTTTGGTTTTTTTTTGGGTTGTCACTCTATGATTAAGCCACCATAATCGTGCTGAGAGTGACCGCCCTTGACAAGGAGAGTTATCCTACTCACTCATAATTGTGCGTCGCCCTACTTCTCCCATGATCCTATTTTTTATTAAAAGTGTACCCCCAGTATACATACCAATACAGTATTTTTTTTAATTTGTGTGTTTTAGCAAGCTTGTTTACTTGCATATACTTTAACCTACTCTTATGTTTTAGTGCTACACTGTTTTTTGTTATACCTATACTTTATCTTAGGATTAAAGCACGTTTGATTTATTTTTGTTTATTTGTTACATTTAAAGTGTTAACCCATTACATTGATTGATTTTTGATAAGGCAAGGTATTTTTTACAGCCTACTGTCACTGTACTTTGTTGTTGTTGCCTAGCAACCTTGATTGACACATAGTACTGTTGCGCAACTTAGTGTATTATTTTAGTGAGGACGTTTTTGTGTAGTAATACGTAGAGTATAGTATTTTGTTTTGGCTTCAGTGGTAACTGTAGAGCCTTAGTGTAAACTAGTGTAGTCTAGTATTCCCTCACGATTGTTTTTTTAGTGTCTCAGGTTGTATAGTAGCGTAGTGCGTAGTGTTATATAGTGTTAACGTAGTGTAATCAAACATGACTATGTAGTAGAGTTAACGAAGGTAGGACAGGAGTTAGGTTATAAAGGGAGAGGAGTTACGTAACTTTGTTAAGGAAAGCGGGCTAGGAAACGTGAGGAAAGACATAGTAGATTAAGGCAGAGAAAGATAGTTTAGAGGCAGAGAAATTAAGACAGAGGCAGAGAAAGATAGGTTAGAAGCAGAGAAATAGATTAGAGTTAAAGCTAGGTTGCAGAAAGAAAAGATAGAATATGAAAAACAAAGTAGTTTAGAAGCAGAAAAGAATAGATTAGAAGCAGATAGGGAAGATTAGAGTTAGAAGTTAGGTTGCAAAGGAAAAGTTTAGAATATGAACACGTTAGTAGCTTAGGGGCTGAAAAGGGAAAAGTTAGAGTTAGAACGTAAGTTAGAATTAGATAAGTTAGAAATGGAAAAGGAAAATGTTAATTTTAAAGCTAGGAAGTTAGAAACAAGAAGGAGAAGCAGAAGTGGGAAATTAAAACAAGCATAATTTTAAAGACAGACTTAGAAAAGATGAGTAAAGAAAAAGGTAAAGGTTAAGATGTCTCCCTTTGATGAGAAAAATTGATTCCATGATCCCATACTTGAATTGTACGAAACGTACGCTGTTGCGCAGGACTGGGATAAAGAGAATGGTCCTTAAACTTACCGTTCCTTCTAAAGGGTACGGCAAGAGGGGTTTTTTTGATAGCTTCCGTGGAATATAGGAAGGTTTAAATGATAAACTGAAAGCCGCTTTGCTACGTCAGTTCGAACTCACTGACGATGGCTATAAGAAAAAGTTTAAACCTGGAGAGGGCCTCGGGATAATGAACCTTTGTGATTTTCTAGCCAGAATAAGTAGATATTAATGGTTGGCTTAGACTGGTAAGGTAGAGAAAACGTATGAAGGATTATTAGATTTTATACTTAGGGACCAATTTTAGATGTATGTAATAGAGAACTATACCAGAATTTGAGTAGTAAGAAGTTAGTTAAAGCTAAGGATTAGCAGAAGAGCAGATTTGTTTGCAAAGACTCGTGGAGGTCCCAAGATGTCGTGAAAACGAACCAATAAGGACCGAGCTAAAAAACCATATAAATACCTCAAGACACTACCTAGTATTCGTATGTAGGGACTAGTAATAGAGGTAGTAGCAATGTTGCTAAAAGAGGTTAGTTATCAACCCCTTTTGGGGTACTGAATGTTATAAATGTGGTCGAATAGGCATTGTTCATATTACTGTAGGAGTGGAAAGTACGGCGGTAACAGTGCTAATGCAGCAGCAGAGTTAGAAAATAAGCAGGGAAAAGGAAAGTAGTAAAGGGGAGAATAGAAATAGTAAGGAAAATAGAAATAGAGGTAAAAGGCCGTGACCGATCTAGGAGTAGAGGTAGAGGAAGAAATAGAGATAGAGATAGAGTAAGTCAATTTGGTCAGAGAGTGGGAAAAAGCATTATAGAACTAAGTGATGTGAGGAGTTAGGTATGCTTAGTGTAAGTACATGTCCTACAAAACCCGGTACTTGTAATGGTAGGGATGAATCGCTATGGGGGATACAGGTTGTACATGTGTGATAGTGAAACGGAAATTAGTAGAAGCAAAATCAGTTTTAGAGAAACCCGTAGATGTAAGTATATAGATGGGAGTGAACATAGGGTAGAAAGTACTAGAATAGATATTGATTGTCCGAAATTTCCCAAAGGGGACAGTAGAGGCTTGGTTGTAGATAATCCTACCAATGATTTATAATTGGTAACGTAGAGGGAGCTGTAGAACCTCATTAAATAGTTTTAGCGTCAGCAGTAGAAACTAGGGCGCAAGCCAAAATTTTAAAAAGCAAGTAAAGCTTAAAGTTCCGTCTCAGATTTTAGATATATCTAGAGAGGAATTCTTAAAAGCAACAGAAAGATAGCACTTTAGATTTGTGTAGAAAGAAGGCTGAGGAAGTACGATTAAGCAGTGTAGAGGTAAAGGGTTTAGTTAGGTTGAGATAAGGAATAATTGTTATATAGAGAGTTTTACCCCCCAGAATTTAGACAAAAGTAGACAGTTGATTGACCTAAATGTCTTAGAGAAACTGTGATGAAAGTTGCACAGATTCGTTACTGTCAGGCCATTTAGGTATAAGGAAAAAAGAGTGATAGGGGATTAGGCGAATTTTACTGGCCAGGAGTAATGGCAGAGGTTAGAAGGTATTGTCATCATGTATATTTGTCCCAAAGTACTATAGCTAAGGTAGAGTAAGTAAAGTTCCGTTAGGAAAAATGCCTTTGATTGATACTCCCTTTAAGAGAGTTGCTGTCGATATCGTTGGTCCGATCGAACCTAATGATAGAAAAACAGGTACATTTTGACTATGGTAGATTATGCTACTAGATATCCAGAAGCTATAGCACTACCTAGTTTGAAACTGAGAGAGTAGCAGAGGCATTAGTAGATATGTAAGTTTGATTAGGATGCCAGAGGAAATGCTTACCGATGTGGATCGCAGTTTACGTCAAACTTTGGCAAAGTAAGTAGGTTATTGTCATTAAGGCAGTTAACTACAACACCGTATCACCCTATGTGTAACGGTTTAGTAGAGAAGTTTAACGTAGTTTGAAGCAAATGGTGAAGCGTATGTGTAGTGAGAGACCTAGAGATTGGGATAGGTTTTGAAGCTATGTTGTTTGCTTACCGTGAAGTTCCGCAAGAAAGTTTTGGATTTCTCCCTTTGAGTTACTTTATGGTAGAAAATCCGTGGACCGATAACTGTGGGTAAGAAGTTATGGGCTGGAAGACGGGGAATGATGAGGTTAAAACCACTTACCAGTTTGTTATGGATTTGCAAGAAAAGTTGGGGATACGTGTAAGATAGCTCAGCAACAGTTAGCAAAAGTATGCAGATACAAAAAGTATTACAATAGGAAGGCTAGAGATAGGAGGTTTAAAAAGGGGTAGTAAGGTACTTGTATTGTTACCTACGAAAAATAATAAATTGTTGTTACATTGGAAGGGTCCTTACGAGTAGTAGAGGTAGTAAATAGACTAGATTACAGGATAGAGTAGACGAAAATTGAAAACTTTCACGCAAACATGCTGAAACAGTATTGTGAAAAAGGGAAAGGGTGATAGTAAGTCATACCAATAAGGGTATATTAAGTAAGGTTGGAGCAGCTATTGTAGAGGAGGATCAGAGAGATTATGACAGATTAGATCCGAATGAAAGAAGTGATGAGTTTCGAGTAGAGGAAAAGGATATAGTTTTGTGTCCTATAAAGCAGGGTACAGAAACGTACAAAGATGTAGAGATAAATCCGGAGTACCAGTAGAATGTAAGCAGGAAGTAGTAGACTTGTTTTGAAAATTTCTCAGATGTACTGACAGATATTCCTGGAAATACTAACTTAGTTGAACATGATATTCAGTTGTCAACTACAGATCCGATAAAAGTAAAGGGTTATTTCCCATTCCTTTTTTATTTTGCAGCCAGTAGTGAAAGAGGAAGTAGATAAAATGTTGGAGTTGGGAGTAATCGAACCATCCAATGCTCCATTTTTCCCCCCCATCGTCCTCATAAGGAAAAAAGATAACAGTATAAGGTTCTGTATAGATTTTCGTCAGGTCAACAAACTGACGGTTTTCGATGCTGAACCTATGCCAAACATGGAGGAGATTTTTCAAAGCTATCTAAGTATAGATATTTTTCTTTAAAATAGACTTGAGCAAAGGTTACTGGGAGGGTTTCCTTTGTCTGAAAAGGCAAAAACCCATGACTGCTTTTGAAACCCCGAAAGGTTTGTTCCAGTTCCGTAAGATGCCCTTTGGATTAGTTAACGCACCAGCAACGTTTTGTAGACTGATGCGGAAGGTTTTGAAGGACCTAGGGCACTCAGATAGGTTTATAGATGATATCCCGGTGTATACAATCACATGGCCAGAACATGTAGTAGCCCTTACTGAGTTGTTAACCAGACTAAGAGAGGCTAAGTTAACCGCAAAACCGACTAAGTGTTTTATAGGTTTTCAGAAGTTAGAATGTTTAGGGCACATGATAGGAGATGTTCAGACCCTTGAACCAGTTCCAAATAAGGTACAGGCTATACAGGATGCCGAAAGACCGAAAACCAAGAAGGCAATACGTTCATTCTTAGGTGTAGTTGGAATTTACAGAAAGTTTATCCCCAATTTTGCCGCCATTGCAGTTCCACTCACAGATTTGACGAAAAAGGGTCAGCCAAATCTTGTAGAGTGGGGTGAAAGTCAAGAAAAAGCTTTCCAGACTTTGAAGGCTAGCTTAATGGGTCCGCCTATTTTGAAGTTGCCAGATTTAGATCAGACTTTTATATTGAGAGTAGATGCTTCAGATGTAGGTTTAGGCTCAGTATTACTTCAGGAAAGTGATGGAGAAAAATTACCTGTAGCGTATGCTAGTAGAAAATTGCTACCTAGGGAGCAAAAGTACTCAGTGATAGAGAAGGAGTGTTTAGCGATAGTATGGGCAGTAGCTAAGTTTCGCCGGTATTTGTTCGGTAAAGACTTTGTATTAGAGACAGATCATCAGCCGCTCACTTATTTGAATAAAGCGAAACTTAGCAACTCCAGGCTGATGAGATGGGCATTGGCATTACAGCCATATAGGATCAGTATTAGAGCAATTCCTGGTAGAGAAAATGTAGGCGCAGATTATTTGAGTAGAGTGTAGACAGGTGGCTATATTATATGGTGTACAGATAGTGACAGTGTGTGTTTTCTTTTTGTGTTTGCTATTTTCAGTATGTCATTTTGCTTTCAATTAAGAAAATTATGAATTTTCTTTTTAAGGGGGGACGTGTGTCACAAATTGACATACGGGCCTTATTTTATATGTATTGTAAATGCAGGTATTGCATCATCTTTTTGTAAATTTTTGAGTTATTGAGGTAAATGTCAGATTTCACGCATGAAATACCTCTCATGTTTTTCTGTATTTCATAACTTAAATTTCCATGTAAAGGACAAGGTTCACGATTATATGAAATCGGCCTACAATATTACAAAATTATGAATTAAATAATATTTTACTTATGGCGTGTTTTTTGTCTTTATACATGTCTAAACTTTATCAAAATACAATGTATAGTAATTTCGATAACTTCTCAGATAGAGAAACAAGAGCTTGAAAACCCCTGAAAAGGCTAAAAATTGGTTATTTTCATGCATTTCGTCCTGTCTATCTGGAATTTAGTATAGAGCACAGCCCTCGACCACGAAGATAATTTGAACTTTAGTTGGAATTCAGTATTGCTTCTTGTATGCAAAATATTTTTGTGGTCGACGGCTGTGCTCATACTAAAAATAAATAAATTACGGACTCCTTAGTAGGTCTATTTTCCTTACTGGATTAATATATAGTACAACCATAGAATTAAAAAGCGAAAGTATTGATTACAAATCGTTTTTCTGTTTTTGAACTGTTTTATGATTCTCTTCCATAAATAAACGAATGCGAAGTGCAGCGCTGTTACGGCTTTTATCGTATTTTTTATATTTGGGTTCGAAACTTTCGTACTCAGCGTCCATAGAAACGTACAAGATCGTATCATCCAATTCGAAGGAAAATCAGAGTTACTGTTATTGTACAAGGAAAAAGGTAAGTTCATTTCTTATATAATATGTTTCAAGACAGGTACGAGTGATGCAATGACAATTTTGATGATGAAAAAGGTATTTATTTGGAACGCTGAAGCGATCCGTGACGTTCGCCCCCCAGTGTAGTGATTATACTTACTAACACGTTTCCATCATGACATATATCTGTCGTATAATAGCAAGCGTCTTACGAAATGTAAAAATATAATCAAGAGTGATCGTGAAAGGTAAGAAAAAACAATATGTAGATTGTTAAAGATAAATTGCCAGTATCGTAGTTCTACATGCCGTAACATGGCCTAAATTACGAAATATTATGTGGATGAATGTGAAGAAACGTATAAATACGTTTGCCGATATTTAACATTTTAACAATAGGTTCTCTGTTTCTATTCACAAATGAAAACAAACAAAAAACGAAGAGATCAGTGTAATATATTTCAATCAACCTAAACCGTCGCTTAAGTATTTATATAAGTTTTGCACCGTTAATCTCTAACAACTCAGTGGCACAGTGGTTGAGCGCCCGCTTTGCATTTTGGCGGTTGGGGTTCGAATCCCACCTGCGTCATATACATTTTTTTGAATTGCTTTTTCTTACATTTTTAAGTCTAATTTCATGCTGTTTAAGTAATTTCTTGATTTATTTTAAATATTTTTTCAATTACAATATGTTTGTATTTTTCAGTATGAAGTTCCACAACTGTGTTGTGTGCAACACACGTACGAAACCAAAAAACAGAAGACCGGTGAACAAATCTATAAAGAAGTATCTGTTGAAAAAGTTTTTCATTAACGCTGATGAGAGGTCAATTATATGTAATAAATGCAGACATAACTATTATATAGCTGAGACGCAGCGTAGTTCAACATACAGTTCAACAGAAGCAAGTGATCCGGACTTTCATCCGCCAGCCTCTAAAGGGAATTCTTCATATCTCAGCCCTCCGTCTGTTTCACTGAAAATACCGTGCATTACAAAGACTCATGCTAAATGTTTCTTGTGTAAGAGACCGGGACCTAAACTCATCGTTGTACCCTCCGAGACAAGAGTGACGGTATTTATAAAATTCAATATACTGATACCATCCGGATCACGCTGCTGTCCTGTACATATATATAATGAGCAGATTTCAGAGGAGTCCCTTATAAACGTTCTAACCACAGACACAGTCTTTATGAGCAGAACAAATATCTTAGAGTTGATCGGGGCTATAAGAAAGGAATGCATCAGAACAAATGAAAGGCTTAATTTTGACAACTTGAGAGAAGCAGATTATAAAGAACTGACTGGACTTAAGCAGACAGACTTTGAAGACCTCTTCCTTAGTATAGAAGAGCATATTCGGAGCTCACCCGTACGTAGTCTGAGAACTACAGTTGGACTGTTCCTGTTGAAATTAAAGTCTGGCATATCAAACAAACTTCTTTCAACAATTTTAGGTATAACGCCGTCAAGTGTCCGAAGAGCAATTTCAAGTGTAAGACGTGCATTAATGCAGCATTTTGTTCCGGCGAACTTGGGTCTTGCACATATATCTAGGCAAGAAATTATTGACAAACACACAAGACCTCTTGCTCAGTCACTGTTTGGTACAGATGAGTCGGGTGACAGTCAGCCAAAGATGATGCTTGTTTTAGATGGAACGTATTTTTACATACAAAAAAGTACAAACTTTCAATTTCAAAGACGGTCATTTAGCATGCACAAGGGCAGACCCTTAGTAAAACCAATGGTAGTTGTAACAACCAGTGGGTACTTTGTCACCATAATCGGACCCTACCTGGCAGATGGAAGAAACAGTGACGCACGTATATTAACTCACATGATGCAGACAAATGTCGAAGAAATAAAAAGCTTTGTAGCTGAAAATGACGTTTTTATTGTTGACAGAGGTTTTCGGGATTCCTTAGCTATGCTGGAAGATATGGGAATACATGCCGAAATGCCTGCATTCATGCAAAAAGGACAGACACAAATGACAACAGAAGATGCTAACACTAGCAGACTAGTCACGAAGGTAAATTGATAATATATGTGTTGTTTTCTATAAAAAAGGAGACCAGAACCTAAAGTAATAGAATTAAATGCAAAATATCAGGCGCGAGAACGAATGTATATAGTGCTTTGATAATACGGTGCCGTAAAATGACTATTGCTAAATTCTAATGCATTTTATTTATATGCACGTAGACTGCTGTATTTATTGTCCCTGACACCTGACAATCTTTTCTAATATTTTCGGGCGTTTTCGTTATTGTACGCGATATTTGTGTCCTGATTATATCTACATTAATAAAAAATAACGATTTTAGTTAACTAATGGAACAGTAGCGCAGTGGTAAGCTCGGCGGCTTGTAAGCACGTTACCATGGGTTTGAATTCTGATCAAACCATTTTTTTGTAATTCCGTGTATTTGTAATTGTATTGATATTACGTTATTTTATGATACATTTTATTTTTTATCATTAACAACAGTTCCTTGAATTGTCTGCTAAATGAATGAATACTTGCCCGGTCCTGAAGATTTTAAACATTTTTAGAACGGTTAACTGACATGTACGTAGAAGAATGTTGATGGATAGTAGAGTATTTCGTTGATAAATCATGATAAGTGTGACAATTTTTCCGTCTGTTAATACAGATAAAATTGGGAAAAAAACACACACAAAAAAAAAACAGTTTGGTCGGACGGAGGACTCTAACACACAACCCTGAGATTTGTGCCAAACGCTTTGTCCGCACAGTTTTATCTCCACGTGATACATGATTGTATATAACTGGCTTTTCAATAGTTAAAGACCAGCTCCAGTCCTACCTTTTAACCTTAAATTGTCACTGAAAAAGCATGAAAATCCTGACTATGAACAGTGACGCCTGTCAAAATAGAGTCTATTTTATATAAAATTCTATATAAAATACCTGTGGTTTTGCGTGCCAAAGTGTGGCACGAGGCCGTTAACTGTTAGCTATTGTAATCATGGTTGCATACACGCAACAGAATTTGAATAGCGGCGGAGCAGGGCTTTAAATCGTTGTTTAGGTTCGGACACCGAAAATTAATTTACGGAAACATGCGAAATATTTACGAGTACCAGGTCAATATTTCGGTATTCTACCCCCGCCTGATAATTTAAACGACAGCATGTTAATATTATTGTTCTCATGCATCGGTGAACTCGGAAAGGTTGTAAATGATAGAAGTTAAGTTCATACTGTAATGTTATACAAAAAAAAAATTTCAATGATAGAAGTTAAGTTCATGCTGTAATGCTATACAAAAAAATCTTTTAACGAAGAAAAATCATAATTATCAAACAAGTTATCGTTTTAGTTGTCGTGCAGTATTTATACAGTTTTTTTATCTTTGAAGCGTACCGTTATTTGTTTTAATCACGAACACGGTTAGGGCTGTCCGTAGATAGTGTGCTAGGTAAAAACTGAGAGACAGTCAAATGAGTCATCAATTAACTTTTTTTAAATGCGATAAACCTGTTACAGATATTGGACTTCCGAACGGTTAATTATTAACCGTGTAATGTTTAAAAAAATATTGTTTACTGCTTAGACCGCATACATTAGTTTTGATGTTTAACAGAAGAACAGTGGTTGCTTAATATGGGTTTGTGGAGTTTTGGGCCTAATGGTTAATGTGTCGGCCACTCAACCTGAAAGTCGTATGTTCGAACCCTATTGTACTGACGGTAATGCCTTCTCATATAACACAAGTACTGGTTTTCCATAATGCGGACAGTGATTTAGTACCACTATAAACTAATACATGTTTGCAACATGTGTGATTGCTAACTTTGGTTTGGTCGTATGAATTATTATGTCAATAAGAAAATACTAAGATATTGGCCGCTAAATGCATGTATGTCCACTTACACTGTAAAAAGATAAATCAATCTCAACGTTTTCTCCTATCTTAAGTATTACTTTACGTCCATTCTTTTTTATCTCTTTAGGTCAGATGGGTAGTAGAATCTACTAACGCCAGGATCAAGCGTTGGAAGTACTTAGATCATGTTTTACCAACAACGCAGGTTCCATTCATCGGGGATTTCGTAAGAATAGTATGCGCGATATCCAACAAATACTTTCCTCCATTGAGCGCGACGAAAAACAACGACGACGACACCGCACTTGGAAGGAAAATGTTAGATTTGTCAAAGTGTAATAACGACCTTAAAACTTACATTGAAAATCACTGTTTAGAACGAAAATCAGCCTGTTGGAAGTCCGCTGAATTAGATGTTGAATTTCCGCGCTTAGACGAAATTCAGTTGAGAGAATTAACATGTGGTACTTACCAACTTAAAATGTCAGCTGGTTATATGCAAGAGCATATTGACGGAAACTCAGACATTTATGTACATAGAGAAGACAATACTCTTTTAAGGGTCAAAATTCAAAGCAGACACGTGTCATCTAAGGTTTACACACTTTGGATTCGTCACAACGCGACTGAAGTTGTTTCATGGTATTGCAAGTGTCGCGCTGGTAGTCGAGTTGTCGGGATGTGTGCTCACATGGCTGCCATTTTATGGTTTCTTGGCTATGCAAGACACACAGGGAAAGAAATGTATGGCACGCGCAACTGGGGTGATTATGTTTTAGACGCAGGAAACATACCCCAAACTGTTGACAGTTCGGATACAGAGAGTGAGTGAAAATGTAGCAGCTGAATCGTTACATTAACATAGTTTTTAAAGCAGTATAGTTGGCCTCTGAAAAAGTATCTTGAAGAGTATTTTTACATTTGATAGTAAAACATATTTTGTAAAAACATGTTTAGAGCTATTCTGATGTTATAAATCTATAGTTATTATGCCGATTTGCTGAATTCATAATATCATAATAATTTATCAATTATTCATGATTATACTTCATAAAAACCGGAGTTTGATATTTGAAAAGAAGAAAAAAAAAATCAGTAGATTAATATCTGATGTTATTTATTATTTATTTTGCAGTTCTTCAAGCGAATAAAATGTTACAAGTCAAAAATATATTAATTTCTAATAACATATATACGATAGTTATAAGTTTAATATTGTTTTGCATAATTTGACATTTGTATCCATCTGTCTACAGATAAGAATTGAAAGATGTGCACAGCTACAATTAAAATGACTTTGTATTTAAGGAAATAGGTCATATGGTCATAGATGATACGAATGTAATATATAAATTACTATGACGGTGTAATTTTTTTTAATATATAGTGAAAATACGATCATTATATTTTCATATTTGTGCGAGATTAAAATTTCTGCACCCACAGTTCTTCTTTACTTCTTAGTTTTGTGTACTGCTCTCCACGACCGTTTCTTGAGTTACAAACTCGCTTAAGCGAGGGATTGTGATGGTCATAGTCTAATTTCCCCCTCTCCCCCACCCCCATGCGGGTAAAGAGTATCGCGCTTTAAGGCTACACTTGGTTTCTGTCAAAAACATGCAAACTATTGCTGACTAAAATATGTTGACATAAAATCCAATTAAGAAATCAAAAAAAAACACACACAAAAACGATGATTATTACCTTACCAAAATGTAAGTTATTGTTTATCTGTTACTAAATTATGCTCGAGTCATTTAGTGAAGAAACACGTGTATCTAATGGTCGATAAATACACTAGTCGGCACCTCCTTTGATATAAACATCAAAGTAATATCAAAGGTAGCAGTCGGAAAGTTGATTCAAATGCATCGTACATGTACAATGTGTATAACCGCGGGAATATCAAAATGTAAGTTAAACTGGTTGATCAAACTTTGAAATAGTATTTTGGCGAAATAAAATATGAAGATGGATGTCGAATTTTTTTTCACGTATGTTTCTACATTCGTTTAGTGAAATAATGAATGCAAAGAAGTATTAAAACCATATACAAGATTACTTTTAGAAGCAAAACAATGCAAATACATGTCTCTGTCGGCATTTATAGACAAAGGTGAATATCATTTACATTTTGTTCTCAGTATAATTTGATGAAACGGCATCCTATCTTAACCTTATTTAAATGAAATGTTATCATATCGCATACTTGTATTTATATGGTTACACATCATTCATGACGGAGCGAAAATAAAATCAACGCGATTTACGTTGTGGCAACGTCACGACGTCGCAAGAAAACCGGTTTTTTTTTGTTATTACATAGTCGTGCAAAATGTACTATTTTTACTTAATTGTCATTTTAAAACAATAAAAAACTTTATTTTCGGTCTAGGGAGATACTGGATTGTCAACTCAAAAAAAATTATAAAAAAAAATAATGATGGGCCGTTTTTCGCTTAAAACGAACTTTGTCCTTTCATTATTTACAATTCTGTTCAGTAATAAGAAAGTTGATATTTTATAAACTTCAGTAATTTATGTTTTTATCCCCAAAACCACTATAATGGGCCTCAAATTGTCAATTTAAATTCGCGCCAAAGTAGTTAGATTCCCCGGCTATATCGTGAATCCCGTGGAAACACAAATAGTCGGAGCTCACGGCTTAACCGTGAATCCCATGAAATTTAGTATTTGGCGGGACATTATCCTTTAAATAGACTGGACTAGATATGCCTTGCGCACACCACCTTCCGACTTTATAGACGAATCTATGTCTGAATTATTTTCTTGCTAGAAATTTATGCTCGATCGAGGTAAGAAATTTATTTGTTAGATTTTTGTATGATTTTTGCATTACGATTTTTATTTGGTAAATTTTTGTTCATTCTACAGAATTCTGTAACATTTACGTTTCGGCATATGATTTTGGCCAGTTTCGGTATGTCAGGATAATTTATTAAATTTTTCAGACTTTTGTAAATTATTTGGAAAGAGGAATCTAAAATGTTTCGTTTATATAAGATGTAAAATTTGTACTGAAATTTGTAACATGATATTTATAAAGTACTTTGTTTCAAAAACTTATGTCAAACATTTCGTTATTATGGAACGCCATTACTGCATTGTATTGTTATGTATAAATTTATATGGCAAGTCTAGTACCATGTATATATTATTGTAATTTGTAATTGTGTGCCAGTCTATAGCACATCTAATTAATGTCCGTTGTAGTGTATGGCATTTGATATTATATGGATGCCAACTATGATATAACGTTTGATTTATATTGAATTTTGTTAATTTGTAGTTGTAAATAATAGCTGCAGTTTATCATTTCCATTACTATAATGTTTCATCATATACTTTTCATATCTTTTTCATACTTTAACTTTAGTCTTTTAAGTAAGTAATCTTTGTAATAATGGAAGTAATAAGTGACGTATTTTAATCATGTGACGTTTTAACTTAGTAGCACATATGTTTTGTATAAGTAGCACGTATTATTTATGGGAGCCTACGGAGGTATGGTGTACCCAAAGGAGCAGTTTTATGCCCTGACTTATTTGTTTTGCTATGGTGCTTACCATATGTTATATATTTTAGCTTCTTCCGCCAGACGATTTTTCCTGGTGATGTCATAACCCGGAAGTACAATGCCCGAGGTTCACTTGTCTTCACTCGCCTGGATGTGATATTCCCAGCGCAGAGCTTACGTCCCATGGTTGTGCCGTAAACCGCAAAAACGATGATTTTTGTTATCCTCTGAAGTCAGCTCAGGGATGCAATCACCTACCACCATAGGGAGCCAACACGGAATCAACGTATTCACGGTTTAAAGGGACTGAATTTAGAAAGCTACGTTTTGTTTGTGCTACTTAAAGTTCACAATTACATTAAAGACCTGTGTCACGTCAGATTAGAATGGACTATAAGAACTTTTGTATCTAGAGATACTGAACTTTTTTTTTTCTTTCTTATAATCAGTTTTTTTTTCTTTTCATATCTATTCATTGTTAATAATCATCTTATGTAAATAAATTTGTAAATATTGTAAAGGGTGTTGATTTGTTCTGATGGTTACTGTCGCCGGTACGGCCTTTCCTGTCACAGAAACATAATATAATAATTTTCATTTTTTCTACAATAATATTCTGACGTCACGATATTATGACGTCATGATGCGATGCACACGAAGTTGCGCGGACAACCTGGATATAATTTGATTAAAACCGTCAAAAATGCATAAAATAAATAGACAATTTGTTTGTTTCAGTGTAAGATCGAAATATATTTCACTCGTGAACACCATAATTGAATAAAAAAAAAATACCTCGTTAAAATATTGCATATGGTGTTCACTCTTCGATCTTACACTAAAACAAACAAATATCCTCTATATGTTAGCAGCTAAAGGCTATATCGTATTTTAATTAGTATACAGTGACAAGGGAAATCTATGACCTTTTGTGAAGCATTAAGTTATATTGATAACATAATTTCAAAACTTAATGATACCAGGGGCGTAGCTAGGCCTTAGAGAATGTGCACGCAAGCATTCTAGGGGGGTTCGGGGGCATGCTCCCTCGAAAAATTTTCGTTTGCTAGAACGTTTTTGGTGCAATCTGGGAGTATTGTCACAAGAAAAAGAGTTAATAAAACGTGTTAAATACATGTGCTTCATGTAATAACACTTATTTTTCAAAGTGGATTTTTTGACATTACAAGCGAAAATTGTCATTTAAGGAGGAACCACACTATAACTTTTTTTCAGAGCCCATGTTATTGACTGGTACCAACAAAAACTGGAAGATATTTCTGATTTAGATCTGTGTATATTTTTACGTTTAATGCATCAGTGACGTTTCCATGACGTCGCAAACTTGACCACTTCGCGCACTTTTGACGTAAGATATACGGGGACAAAATCTGCCTTGAAATGATTGTACCGGCAATATTTTTTAACGTAAACCCATAAATTATACATAAAATGAAAGCTGACATGAAACTCCGGACGATGATTTAATCAAAATTGCTCTACGTTTTCGTGTAATAAAATGAGAGCCAAAAACGAGTTTTCTTTTTACTTAAATTTTCCACAAAAAATAGCTTCGCTCAGCACTAAAAAAAAATCCATCCGTATTTTTTTTACCAAAATTGAATATGTTTTACACTAATACGTCCTGTAAATAATAGTAAAAAACAGAAAGTTTTACCGTGCCGTTTTGTGGCTTTAAGAACTTTTAAAGCACCACTACAGTAACATTTTTCGACGCTGAAAAAAAAAATGACATGAATGTGAAGATATGGCCCTTAAGGTTAGTCAAAAAAAGTTTTTTCTGGTAACATGTTAAACAAATAGGGTAAATAGCTAAAGTGCCGCCAGTTTTTATTTACACATTTATAATCAACTATAATAGGTTTTTATTTAATGATGATTTAATCGGAATTGCTCTACGTTTTCGGTTAATAAAATGAGAGCAAAGAAACGAGTTTTGTATTTACTTAAATTTTCCACAAAAATAGCTTCGCTCAGCGTTATAAAATATCCATCCGTATCTTTTTTTTACCAGAATAGAATGGCCCTTAAGGTTAGACAAAAAAGTTTGTTTCGGGTAACATGCTAAACAAATAGGGTAGATAGCTAAAGTGCCGCCAGTTTTTATTTACAGAGTTACAATTAACTGTAATATATTCATTATTAGGTATAAGACCATGTCGTGGCTACGAAGTAGGTTCGAAATGGCTTTTTTTACCATGTCTGGAGGGTTTTCGACCCATTTGCGTCCCTTTTTGACATAAACTTGTACTCTTTTAATATATGGTCGACTAGGTATGGGTCCTGGCTACGGATTAAGACCATGTTCGAAAACCTGGGTGAGCCATATGTACCAGGGGAGGTAATTCATGAAGGAACGGTTAAATTCATACTGAATTTCAGCTGATAATGACACTATGTTAGATTTTGACCCTTGTTCGAGTCTCTACACCCCAGGTACCTACCTATACCATATATGAATATGTTTGTAGATGTCTTAGCTTTACATTTAAGTTACTAACAAGTCCATATGATGCCATCAGAGCTCAGGACAGGTATCAGAAAATGACCAAACTTGTTATTTGCAGTAGAGTGCTGGCCAAGTCTAAGCTGGCCCGCACCGGGAGCTGTAAGAATTGCTCCAATGGTGTCATTGGACTCAGTGAAGGTAGTGCTTGAGTTTTCAGGACTGCCTTGACTGCTCTGAAAAGTTTATATTTTGAGAATATTACCGGAATTTGACCTATGACCTTGACCCCTAGTCGACCGGGTTCGCACCTGGCATGGCCTGTTTTCTCTAGGTACTTGCTTGCCCTTCGCAACAAGGTATCATTTATTAAAATCGGACATCAGGTTATGATGATATGACTCCTCGGACAAGGCTCTATTTAATATATGAGGAAGTATGCATATTTTCACGAAAAATAATACATTTTGAGACGGTCCTCCGACGAAACTGTCGGCGTTAAAAACATACAAATTACATATCTGCTTAGACAATGTTTAGATATAAAAGTTTTTTCATTAAAATATATTGTGTTTGGAACATTCTACAATTATGTGAAGTTAATGAAAAACACTGCCTTTTACCGTACGGAAAAGTACGGAAATACAGCTTTTATCCTAAATTACGTACATACGGACGAAAAGATCTTGTCTTTTTTGTCACAAACTTTCAAATTTTGTCATTTTCTGTCAAAACAAGTTTTAATTTGCAGTTATTTCGCCAAAGTAAGTATTTTATAAGCACTTTTTCCTTATTTTACGGCAAATATTTTAAGCCAAAAATAGCAAAGTTCAGCAAATGTTCCCGACGGCGTTCTCACCGGGGAAGACAATTGTTTTTGCTATTCGATTAGACATTATTTCCAACTACTTTTAAAAAGAAATTTCAGTTTGATATCTTACTCTTAACGCTTTTTATAATAGAAAGAAATTGATGAATTTTTCGAAAAAATGCGACCAAGATTAGCGTTATACGGTCCCTGTAGCAAGTCTACAGATCGTACAGACGGACGAAACTTACCTAAAACTATTTATTTCCATATAAATAGTTTATATTCGCCAAAACGTATTACCTAAGAGCCTTAGTTGATGTAAAATATTTTTTCAGAAAAATAAAGTGAATTTTCGTAGTGTTTTTGCTTTTTGACATAATGGCACCCATGTTCGAGCCCGGACGACCCGTGGGGTCGGGTTTGAGCCTTGCCCTATTCCTTTATGAAGTAGTTCTACAATGAATGTAACTTTTATTAAGATATCTAGAGTAATATATCGTATACCTAGTAATAAAGAAGCAATAAAATCGTAAAATATGCGTTGAGAAATACGTGCAGAACTACGCGATATTACCTGAGTCTACATGTCTTTGACCACACCAAGCACGTGATCGCGATCGGCCAATTAGCTCTGAACAAATGTGTAATGTTTTATGCTATTATAGACAAATTCGGTCATTTCTGTAAAATTACTACATAAATATGGTACGCTTTATACAAAGTATATAAAATATGTTAACTATTTGCGTTGTTAAATAGTCTCAGGTCTATAACTCTCTTTTGTGGAAAATGTATTAGCAATAATTTTGTATATGTTAGAAGAGTTTCAAACAATACATGTTTATTATCTTGCATAACTTCGAATATGACCACGCAGATAATGAGGTCACTGAAAGGAAATTTACACTAGTGTTTCCACTGATGTGATAATTATACTTATCACTATAAACGAATGCCATAGTCTCAGCCTATTCTGTAATTAGTACTTATCCTCGCAGAAACACAATATTCCGTATTTCGGGTCTGAACGGTAGATATTCGGATCTGGCAGTATGTTAACTAATGAAAGTGTTACCGTCTGTGTGATTGCACATTCCATAAAAGCTACCACAATTACTAAATAATGGGATAACTAATGTAATTTCACGTTTATCTGAATGCTTCGTAACTTGTCAATTCTTCAAAAAACAATTTGAAACGGTGACGTCGAGAAAACGTAAATTTGTTGACCTAGTATCAACGCATAACAGCTAATTACCTAAAAATGACACCGTAGAACTTTCTAAATTTTGACTGTTATTCAGAAAACATACTAATGTAAAACATATTCAGTTTTAATCAAGAAATTACGAATGGATATTTTTTTAATGCCTAATGAAGCTATTTTTGTGCGTTTTTTTTTTTTTTGGCTCTCATTTTATTAAGCGAAAACGCAGAGCAATTCCGATTAAATCATCATTAAATAAAAATCTGTTACAATGTAGTTAATTGTAAATGTGTAAATAAAAACTGGCGGCACTTTAGCTACCTACTCTATTGGTTTAGTATGTTACCAGAAACAAACTTTTTTTGACTAACCTTAAGGGCCATATCTTCACATTCACGTCATTTTTTTTTTCAGCGTCGAAAAATGTTACTGTAGTGGTGCTTTATAAGTTCTTATAGCCACAAAACGGCACGGTAAAACTTTCTGCTTTTACTATATATTTACAGGACGTATTAGTGTAAAACATATTCAATTTTGGTAAAAAAATACGGATGAATTTTATTTAGTGCTGAGCGAAGCTATTTTTTGTGGAAAATTTAAGTAAAAAGAAAACTCGTTTTTTGGCTCTCATTTTATTACGCGAAAACGTAGAGCAATTCCGATTAAATCATCGTCCGGAGTTTCATGTCAGCTTTCATTTTATGTATAATTTATGGGTTTACGTTAAAAAATATTGCCGGTACAATCATTTCAAGGCAGATTTTGTCCCCGTATATCTTACGTCAAAAGTGCGCGAAGTGGTCAAGTTTGCGACGTCATGGAAACGTCACTGATGCATTAGACGTAAAAATATACACAGATCTAAATCAGAAATATCTTCCAGTTTTTGTTGGTACCAGTCAATAACGTGGGCTCTGAAAAAAAGTTATAGTGTGGTTCCTCCTTAAATCTTTTTTGTTTCAAAAAATGTAGAAAAACATTTAAATGCTCACTTCCGCGATGTCATTCTAATGACGTTTCTCCAACAATAATGATTTTTTAAAAAATAATTTCACCAAAAATGATATTTCGGCCTGGTTAATAATGTTAACTTAAATTTAGTAGTATAACTTTAATTTGTATAAATCTAACCCGAAAAGTAGATCCCTCGGAAGCACCGAGGACAATGCAAACAGTGAAAATTGCAGACTTGGTTTGATTGAGTCTGTTCATGGGCAGTAATGGAAAATGCAACACTGCCCACGCCCCCTAGCACCGGCTTAAGCAGTATTCAATTTTCAAATCTGAATGAGTTGAAATCAACGATCCCGAAGGACCAGAAAATATAACAACACTGAGAAGAAGCCGGGGCGACTTTTTACGGCCGCCACACAGCACTTAACACCCGCTGTTGTGAAGTAAATATAACCCGGAAAGTAGATCCCTCGGAAGCACCGAGGACAATGCAAACAGCGAAAATTGCAGACTCGGTTTGATTGAGTCTGTTCATGAGCAGTAATGGAAAATGCAACACTGCCCACGCCCCCTAGCACCGGCTTAAGCAGTATTCAATTTTCAAATCTGAATGAGTTGAAATCAATGATCCCGAAGGACCAGAAAATATAACAACACTGAGATGAAGTCGGGGCGAGTCGTGTAAAATTATTATATGCATATTATTCTGATGGTAGAAAATCGAATTGACGGATGTAAAATATAGTTCAGTTCGTTCAAAAAAAAAGCGCCAATTTCCTACTCTTCCTTCTAGTGAAGTTATCTAGAACAGACTCGCTGTTCAGTACATTTTCCCGGTAAACGATTAACAGCCCAAGTCCCGACAGCGTGTCAGTGGTGATTGTGTTCAATGTCTTTACTCGTCTCAATATACTGAACGATCGTTTAGTGGTAGCCATTGATACTGGAATACTAACACAGAGTATAATAGAGATAGAGGATATAGGTCTTGCAGTGCTGCTTTAAATAATGGTATCTTGCAAGCTGAATAGAATATCTGTCTCAATGGCGCCCGCCCACCTATGGAAAATCAGATGGCAACAGTGTTTGATTGAATATTTCAACGAGATTATTATGTTTCCAGTTAATACACTGAACCGCTTTCAAAACGCCCCACTTATATAGAATTGTATGCATTATGAGTAAGACACACACTACAAAAAATGAAAGTCCCAAGATGACATAAAATTCGTAAAAGTAAGGAACTTTACCTTAAATGCTGATCAAATCAGCGAATATTTTTCATCAAAATGGTTTTAAATGCATTTGTCATTAACTATTTAACATTAACATTGAATTTCAGGTGTAAACCAAAAGGCTCTCTTTACGGCTATTTCTTTATAGATTTGGAAACCAGCGTAAAATTTTGAATCCTTTGAAATATTTTACCAAAATAAAATATCACTTCATGTTAAATAAAATCAACCGTCCTGTAGAATGTTGTATTTCGAAATTTCTACTGTCGTAAATTAACATCGTATCACTTAACTTTACTTACGCTATAACTTTAAAGCTACCAAAAAGAACTGAATACATTTTGCAGGGAATTTAGAACAATGTATAAGATAACGTTTGATACAAAATGAACAATGAAATAAGGCTAAAATAGCAGATTTATCACTAATCCGATGAAACCCTAGTTTTTTCAAAGTCGCAAATAGCCAATAATTATGCTACAGTAGTTACTAGCGCGAATGTTAACGGTTTTCATTAGAAATATTCTTGCAATATTCTTTAAATTGAATCCTGATAATACGTGACTGAAACACTGGAGATTTTTGAATATTCAAATATGCATTGATAATTTTAATACACACACGACATCGTTTCACGAGACAGAACATCACGTGTCATGTGGTTGAAAATTTTATATTTCCTAATGTCCAAAAATAATGATAACAATTTACATGTTTATTTAATGTACTGAGAACTATACTGGTAGCAATCAAATGATTGTTTTTTTGAATTAGGAATGTTGACTTTCACGTCATGAGTTGTATTTATTGGAAATAATTGCAACTTTGCAAATGATCGGGGCTTCATCAAATAAAATATAAAAGGTTCAAATTACGGATATGTTTGTTGTTAGTTAGTTTTCCTTCAAACAATGCCTGTTACCGTCCTTTAACTGTCCTGAAACTTTCACGGAATTATCTTTGGACGACGGTAGTTTTAACATTATAGCGAAAAGACTACTGGTAGCGTTACAGAATTTGTTAAGTGTAAGCCCGAGAACGCTGTACCTAAGTTCATCATTCAGGCTCAGGTTCCCGTGTAAAACGCCTGGATAAGGCGAACCATCTGACTGGCATTCGGTCACATTTAAACTTGGCGGTGAAGAAACTTTTCAAGAAAGATAAATCTTCCCCAATACTTAATATGTATTTCGTTACATTGAAAGCGCGACAAAGATTGCTGTTAAGAATTCTTCTGAAAGAAAGGACATATATCGGTATATACACCTACCCCCCACCCCCCCCCCTTCAGTTTTTATTGCAATTTTAGACTGTGTTTTTAATTTTTGAGGACCATGTGTACGCATCTGCGTTTTTTGCGTATAGGTAGCTACGCGCCTGGATCATACAAATAGTTTTATATCCGTGTTCACATATTTATTAACTGCTTTAGAATTTCAAAAACTCAATGCAAGGCACGTCGGATGATGCTGTTTGGCAGGCATTTAATTAACTCTAATGTAATATGGATTCAGGAAAACCGTCATTACATTGGAAAAGCTGCAATAAAATATGAGCGATGTGTTTGAAATCAACTCTCTTGCTAGCCTTTAATATAATTAGTTAAAAGGTGACAAAAAACACATCTACGCAGTTTCAAGCTTAAAGTTGTACATTGCAACATGAGCAGACGCTGAAATCGGCTATATCCGGGGACAGTGGGAACGTTAGAATGCATTTCTACTACCGCCAACGGAAAGATTCCATCAAACAGAGCCCGCAGCATTATCATTTTGTACTGTTGAGTTTCAATATTCCCTATTCTCTATAAAACGTTATTGACTAGTCTTGGAGAGCAAAACATCATTTAGGTAGACGAGCTTTTTTTTTTCAGGATACCCGCCAGTTTGAAAAATAGGTTTCCTTGAATATTTTTTCCTAACAAATTTTTAAATAGATGCTAATTCAAAATAATGCTAATTATGTATTATTAAACCAAACGTCTAAATAGAACGAACAAAATACTCGCATTAGTTTAATGGTTATTTGCTTTCCGATAAAAATACATTTCATAGTTTTCATTTAAAACACCGTTAGATTCTGTGTGAAATCGTTAAATCTGACGATACGATTTTTAACCAGGTTTTCAACAAAAACCTGAGTTATTAAATTGGGGTATGTCTTTGGTCGGGCGGGCGGCGTCAAACTGGTGTTTCCGGTAAATAACTTTTGTTTCGGTAAAGATATTTGAATAAAACTTGGTATGTATGTAGCTTATATCAAGACAAAGGCTGGGATTGATTTTGGAGTTTCTGGGGTCAAGGTCAAGGTCACTGTTACTTAAAATAGAAAAAGGGTTTCCGGTCAATAACTTAACTTAGGAATGAGCTATCATGATGAAACTTGGTGTATAGAAAACTTATATAAAGTTAGGGTTAGGATTAGGGTTTAGGGTTAGGGTTAAGAGTTAGGGTTAGGGTTTAGGGTAAGGGTTAGGGTTGTGCTTCAAAGTGGTGCACTGTGATTCAGTATACTTTTTTATTCTTATGAAAAGTGTTGAAAACCTGGTTTCGTGGCATTGCCGCGTTTCTTGTTATCCTTACCGTCAGAAAACTTAGTGTCTGCTATTATTTAATGTTCTATCTTAGATATTTGTGTTCAGTTTTGAAAGAATTTCTCGAACGACGCCATTTTGTTCATGTTTTTTTTTAATGATATCAGATTGTGCGGGCAACCTGTCGCAAACGGTCGTCCTCAATACTAAGTATTATTTAACCAAATTAATTTCGTTCTTACTAAAGCAAACGCTTTTCTCTCCACACACTACATAGTGAATATAAATATTAGAATTTAAATGTAAGATAAAGAAATGCTACAGTGTTTATCTGGACAGCCTGGAAATACGCATCGCTTCCGCCATCTTTAGTATTATTATTTGTTACGCTAATAGTTGTTTCGAAATTAGGATTACAACCACATTACGAAAGACTGCTTTTTTTGTCAGTAGCACTATATAGTCTAGACTCATTCTAAAGTGAAACGCTGAAATGTGTACATTAAATCTACGCTTTAAACATTTTATTTATTCTAGTTTTATCAAAATTCACTTGGACGGTCCATGATATAAGGTAATATCCAAATAAGTTATGTAACTGGGATTCTACAAATGATAAGTATAATAATTGTATTTCAATATACTTATTTTTTTCGTTTAAAGATATAATTATTCATTAAGAATTTACAGTCCCTAGGTCCCTTCCATTAGTTGAATTAATGTGTAAATAGTTCTAGTTTGAACGCTTTAAACAAGTGAGGTTTAATTGCAGTACCATTACACCAGCCCTTCCATTAGTTAAATTAATGTGTAAATACTGCGTTCCATGACTGTCAGTTTAACGGATCAGGACATGTAAGACATTGTGTTATTTAATTCCATCTCTGTACAGTTCATATCTGTTGACACATTCGTTAATTGTGAAATAATTGCTCACATATATTGAATGTATTCAGCGAGATGTACACATTAATTGTGATATTGCGTGTCTCAAAATTATTATCAATCACTGACTTACGTTTTATACTGAAATTCTCGGCACATCGTATCTTATTAACCCACTTGATCACGATTATTCGTTTTAGCATTAAACGGAAAACCTACTATGTCAGTACCGACGGAGAAAAATGGGTTTCGCCTAGCATGCACTATTGTTCATTATTGAGGTAAAAAGATCGGAAAAAATCGCTTGTGTGACGGACCTAATTTGTTAATTCATAGATTGAAAGGTGATAATTAAAATACAGCATACATATCGTAAATACAAACACTACACCGCATCAGTTCTCAGAAAGATGTATATGGACGATTTCGCAATGATAAACAATATTCTGATCACGCAAAAAAAAGGTTATCCGGAAAATATTTTCTCACCTACTGTAGGCAAAAACATGTGGCTTTACGACGTTAAAGTCTTTAAGCACCTAATCGACATTATAGTGTTCCGAGGACCGTTTTCGGACTTTGTTTAAAAGTTCATCTCTTTTTTTTTACATTAGACAAAGTATTTCTATATCTTTATGTTTATAAACTGGTAAAAACATTTCTTAGACATTTCAGACAGTGTCTGACGTACGTACATATTTTAGTAAAGCCTATACATCAATAAAGGGAAATGTATTTCACATTCAAATGAAAACAAAAATATAAAAAAAATTGTTACTTCTTACAGTGGCTGATTTTTGAACAGAAATAATGTGATTGTGTCACGGCAATAGTGGTCAAAATGGTTTTCAAACGGACAATCGGTTCTAGATAAAACTGACAAATTTGTTTCCTAATCTAAAGGCTATTAAAATAACCAGGAAATTCACTGCTTGGAAATATTGTAAATTATCAAATCATGACAAACAGTGAACAGTTACTTATGCTGTAGGCAATTCTGACTGATGTGTTGTTTGCTCTAGTGATTTTTGTCCACAGTTTGACTTTCTTGAATAATCAAGCGTTATAAAACACGAATAAATGAAAGTACTTTTTGGACTTTCGAAAAAAAAAAATATTGAATATCTCCTTAATGTATTTTTGTTCTTATATACCTCGCTATAAATAGTAACAAGCAAAATCGATGAATTGGTATCCCCCGCCGAAAGGGTTTGTGGAATGGCAAAAAGATATATCCGGCAAAAAGTTAAGGATGTTAATAAGAAGCAAATAGTTTCATTAGTCAAAATCAATTTAACAGAAAACAAATGTTTAATTAAAGAGTACATAATAAATGTATGATACTTTGATCCTGACTAAAGAATTTATTTTGAATGGGATATGCTTACTGTAATAAGCTTAGCTTTTAACATTAAATGCAGTTAATTGAAATAATGGCTTGAAGTTTAACTGGAATGAAATATTGTCTTTGAGTGGTTTGGCACCAGGTGTTGCTGTTTTACATGTACATTTGAACTTAAAAGATCAGATGTCCTTAAGAAAACACAGGTAAGATATCTTGAACATGGCTGAGGGCAAGGTTTGTGCAGTCACAACTTAACATGTTGAAGGTTTGAACATTTAAAAAAAAAGGAATGGAAATATATATATCTATAAATAGATATATGTATATATTTATTTTTTTAGGGGGTGGGTGTGCAGGGGAACGGGAGAGGAAACAAAATTTCACATGTTGATTATAAATATTGATTGAAAATTAAAAATGAAAAAAAAAAAAGGTAAAAGGGTGAAGTTGGAGGGGGGGGGGGGGGGGGGGGGGCAGAGGATGCATGATCAATGGTGGGCATGACTGGGTGGAGAAGTGAGGTGGGGGAATGGTACAACTTGGATGGTTTGAAAAAAAATCAAAAATAAGAAATGAAATTTTTTTTTGGGAGGGAAGAAATCCGTACAAAATTGTCTGTGCACAACCACATTATAGTGCTCTAAATTCTGTTAAAGTTTCATAGTTCTAGGTCAAATATATCAAAAGTTATGATGCAGAAATTGGCATATCTATAGATCTATAGTACCCTATATAGTTAACACTAGAAACTTCTAAGGGCCATAACTCTGGTGTTACTTGGGCAATCTGTGTGAAACTTGATGGGCCCAATAACCTCATTGTGGTGAACATGTATACGAAGTTTGTTTGAAAAAAATCTAAAATAAGGAATGATTTTTTTGGAGGTGGGGGTGGGGGTAGGGGGTGTCGGGGACAGGGGGGTAGGTGTGTGATCAAGGTAAGGGGGTGACCAGGTGTGGGAACACAACTTCACATGTTTACAATAAATGTTCATGGAAAAGAATGAAAGAAATTTAATGAAATTCCACCACATGGTAAGTTTGTTATGTGCAAATATGTGGATTTTTATACAATTAAAGGGCAATAACTCTTAATTTACAAATAAATCCAAATGAAATTGTGTGTTCACAACCACAGTATGGTGATCTAAATTCTGTTTAAGTTTCATAGTTCTAGGTCAAATATATCAAAAGTTATGATGCAGAAATTGCCATATTTATATAGTACCCTATATAGTTAACACTAGAAACTTCTAAGGGCCATAACTCAAGTGTTACTTGGGCAATCTGTCTGAAATTTGACGGGCCGCAAGAACTCATTGTGGTAAACATGTATATGAAGTTTTAAATAAATATTCCCAACCATTTCCTAGATATGGCTGCGGACGGACGGACAGAGGGACGGATGGAAGGACGGACGGACGGACGGAAAGACGGACGGAAGGACAACGCCAAAACTATATCCCTCCGACTTTCGTCGGGGGATAACAAAACTGCATAGGCCAAACAACCGAAAGCGGGCATTAAAACCGGAAGCAGACATAACATCCGGTTATTTTCCACCATGGATGAGTGACGTCATATATCTTTGTACTCTGTGTCGTCACGAAAAACCCTTCGTTAATGTATTTTATATCATTAACTGATTCAAGCAACCGAGTAATCGTTATTGTGTTAACATGTATAATGAAAAACTCATTAAACGGTAATAGTGTTCCTTACGTAGTTATTAGCATTCCTAAACCTACATGTATATTGTCACTCGGGCTACTCCAATTTTTATAGCCACTTCAGGCCCGCCATTGCCGTATAATAAGTGCATAATACAGCCATGGGAAAAGCAGTGTAATTATTGAAAGGACATTGCAATCGTCTATGTCAGTGCAAACGTCTGAATGATAGAATGAAGTCTCTAAATTATGTATGCAATTATGTCCTCACGGTAGCAGCATTGTTTGATAAGCTACTTGGATGATATAAATATCAAGCACACCTTATTGAAAGAAATATAACATTGTATTTTCCCTGTTAAATCCTGCTTAAAACTATGAATCCATGAATGCCTTTTGTGTAGAAAACTATATCCCGTCTAACGAAAAATGAAAGACCTTTGAAATTTCAGCACAGTCTAAAAACATTCCTTTACAAATCTCTTGAAGAATACATTTCCGAAAGTCCCAAATGGTGTGTATATATAGTTACAGAACCATTTTATTACTTGTCAGACGTAATTAGTGGTCGCATGGCAACTTTCCGGCCCATTTGATATCTTAATATACGCGTAATTATATAAACATGTAAACAATGTGTCATATAGTCCATCTGGGTCGGATGTGTTCTTGTTTAATATATGTTTTATGTGAATGTGTATATTATGTCTTGCTAATGCACAATTCATAGTTAAAAACTATTTTCTTCCTTACTTAATATTAAATTATATCTGGTGATTTTATATCGTCATCGCAATGGCAGCTCTTTCACTAAGTCCTGCAAGGAGATTTGCAGCTAAGAATATGTCGCTGCAAGAAATTATTTTTACATGCCTGTGTCATGCTTTAGGCTTTAGAATGTTAAGTACTACCAATGCAGTTTCTTTTGTGTGTTTGTTGTTTTTGTTATATTTTGGCGTTGAATAGATCTATTACCGACGTCTGAGGCAAAACGAACGGTTGAGATCAATTAATCTATCAAGTTTCTGACAGAACAAGCAAAGCACATTTGACGACTACATATGCATTTTCGAACGTAAGTATTACTTGTGGTGTCCCCTTTAGACATTCATACTTTATTACGCGAACAAGTTCTATAGAAGCTCGTGGCATTAGTACATAACGCAGCAATACCAGATGCGACGTTTTAATATAATTGCTATAATTTCAGATCAAGGTCGTATCTTTTGCAAAGAATTCTTACAATAAAATAATATTTACTAATAGATTTCTCTGCAATCTAAAATCGTCTTAGGCATTCTAATGTTAGCGGGCTTCACATTGTCGATGAGATAGCCATGCGTTAATCTAATCAGGAATTTATTAGTTCGTTCATATATTCAGCAAAAGTAGCACATACATGAAAAGGTACCTTTTTCCAAAGGAAACCAATATTTCTACTCGCTTTATATTGTTTTGAACATATGTTTAGTTATGATCACAAAAATTCAAAAATTATTCAACCCGAGCTATTTTTGTCCAAACGTATAACCTCAAGACATTGATAATGTTAAAATAATGTTAAATTTGTCAACTCATTCTTTGATAAAAATGATAAAACAAAACAAACAAGATGTAAACACACACCCCGTAAAAATATAGTAGGACTTTGGAACATAGGGTAAACATGTAGGTCCAAAAAATATCTCGAGAATAATATAACACGATAAAAAAAATTAAGAATGATACTAATGTCTTGTACTGTGAAAAGGCTGGACAGATAAGTGTTTTCGGTGTTCGAAATACATTGTACCGATGCAGCTTGGAATATCATAAAATTCAAACAAAAGGCAAATATCAAGAGAAAATTTAAGCGTTCATAATTGTCCCTACAGGTGCGCATGTCGACATGATAACAGTTTGAAAGATGATTACTTGTTGAAGCTTTCGCCTCGGGTGATATTCTGCCCTCGAATTGACAATATCAATGTCACACACGCTCTCATATGATCTTTATATAATAACATATTTATGCTGTAAACAACAAAATAATATATACTCTGCAATGTAAATAACGTTTTGTCTTTGAAGACAACTCTAAATATATGATATATATATATGAATAAATCTCAGGAAATCTTCGGCTGATTTCCTTGATCATTCAGACAAAGTGCGTGTCATCAATAGCACAAATTACACAAAATTGCAATCAGTTTCTCATTAACCTACTTGTGTCATATCAGGTTTTCTTTTGATGCAATACGCAACGCTTTCAAAGAAAAATGACTTTGCACGATTCATGAATTCTTAAAAGTCCATAAGGCTTTAAATTTTATGCAAAAGACAAATGAAACAGCTATCTAAATATATTATATGCGTAATCAGCCTTTACAAATGGATTAAAATGACGAAATGACCGTCATGAACATTTATAGATATAAGTATAGTTTGATAAACTACTATGATTAAAATATTTTTACTGCTACATGTACCAATACATGTACAGGGAAAGCCAATGTTCTCATGCAAAAATGCTACGTTTTCGTATGACGATCATTATGAAAACAATTTTGCCCCAAACGAGTAATAACAAAAACGCTTCAAAATGGTAGTAGTCGTATTGAGATACAGTCCTGCTATGATATGTAAGCATGTCTTCTGATAGAATGTTGTTATTTCATTAGCCAGAACTGCAAGAGTAAATTGAAAACAAAAACGAAAATCGATTTCACGCTTCAGTCCAGCTTTTCAAACATTTTAGCTACAAATGTTTTAATGATAATTGCTAAATAATGCCCTTATTGCATGTGACAGTGTCATTATAGTGTTATTTTGTATTCAAGTAGTAAATTAATTATTGCTACATTCTAAGATCTAACGCTTATGCAGATTTAAATCGTTTCGTTATTATATTCAAACCATAATATATTACAAATTAAGACTGGCTGACCTTCATGTTCTTACATCAAGTATACTTTATAAAGCTGCTATGATACTGTACATTAAATATGACAAAAACATAAGGATGAAACAGAAAGATAGGAAAGAAATTCTTACAGCTGATTTATTTAAACAATAAAGCAGCAAAGAAAAATATGAACAATCATAAACATAATGACTGACAGATATTTTGCATTAAAACTATTGAAAAAGATATAATTATACTTAGTGGACGCATTGACATTTTTGATCATTTATATTCTTGGTGATGAAGTTCTCCACTGTCAAACCAGGTTCTACATCTTGTATAAATGTAAATAAAATGATGGTGTATGTCGTTGCTGTTTTATATAGAGTACCCGACATATTATTTAAAATGCATTTAATTCAGTGGTGGGTACACAGTATATTGAATTTATGTGCCTCATTTAGAATTAATTTGAATATTGTAATAGCTAATGTACTAGAAAGTATTGCATACTAAAAATAATTGGAACTAATTTAGTAACGTCATTTCTTATTGATATGTATAATTATTATTTGCATTTTTCAACCATTGTCTTAAGCTGCACTGCTTTATTCCACATCTGTTCAGATTTGTTTGGCTTATAATAAACAGACACAGTTAAGGGACAAGATGAGAGCTAACAATAAAATAAACTAAATAAAAACATAAATGAATAAAACAAACACTCATACTCAGTAGTTTCCTGTTGGGTGAGACCACATTGCTTGCGGTACCCCACTGTGTTCCTTTATTTGTTCGTTTTATCCTCACTTGTTTCCAATGTAATTGTATGCGAGTGTGTTTGTCCGTGTACTAGTCTTGTGCACTTTGTGGATGCTTCTTTTTTTACGTGTTTTTTTATCTGTTAAATATTCATCCTTGCTTTTTTGTGATGAACGTGTAGACATGTTGTGTTTTTATACCTAATTGCTGTTTAAAATGTTCACTTTTTTGCACATTACTTTCTGTAGAAACGGAAGATCTAAAATCGCGTACGGAGAATTACGTAATTTGCCGATCGTCATTACATATCGGCAGGGTTCGTGGGATTAATACATATTCTCCGCATCCTTCGTCCTAACAGAAAATCTTTATAACAACCAGAAAACGCCGGTATCACATCACGGATATGTGTAATCAAACGGAAATGTCCAATTGTCATTACGCGGCTACGAACATAATCATGTGTGTTTCTCTTTTATGGTGACACGAAACAAAAGTACACATATAACTCATATCTTTTAGTACTAATCTAAATCGATGTAAATCTTATCAGTTTATCTAGCTTATAGAAGAGACAAAAATGCTTTAACGTTTCTAAATATATGCGTTAGTGATCAACATCCTCATCCTTTTACTTAAAATGAGTTTAGAAGATTTCCATCCTGCTAATAATTATTTCATCAAATATATAAATAACACATTCTTCTGTGATGAAATGACTGTATCATAAAAATAAATTCAGTAGCGATGGTTTCTAGGTCAGCAAGCCACATAACACTGTCTGTTTCTATTTTATATTTTGTAATGCAATTTCTAAAATGAAAGGCAGTGTGCTCATAAAATGTAATCACTGACATTTTAATTTGGGATACTTCATATCTTACTAATTAAAGCCATACTACATCAAGCATAATCAAATTACTGCCATCCTGTTGCAAAATTTATAATATCATATTTTAAGAAATGCACTTTGTAAGAAAAAAATGTTTGCACACCACAGGGCAAAATATGAAAGAACTTGTTACGATAAAAACATTCTCAACAAATTGTTCTTCCAGATATTAGCCTCAGTCATTAAAACGGAAACTTACCTGATTTGATAAGATTCTGTAATTATACCGGATTAATTGATTTTAGACATTATTTTAATGAACTATTAATTTTCCAGAACTGTGTAAACATTATTTAGTTGCTTGGCTACGATATTATTTAAAGCTAGTTTACTCGTCTGCGTCCTGATCCGCGTCCCAATCAATTCGGTATAAAAAAATGATATTTAACATATCACATCTTAGACTTGATTGAACCGCATACATCTGATCACGTATTGCTTTAACATTCGGTAGACAAGTCCAGTGAATCAGTTTTGTTAATTTTCTGTTATCGGATTCCAAATTGCTATTTTTGTTGCATATTATAAGATCATTTCACTGGTGGTGGCTGCAGGTGGGAATAGTCGGCTCGTGGGTAACTGTTTTGGCGGTAACGAGGTTATGTCGTGTTACCGAGTAAACAGTTACACGAAATCCGGACTTTTCTTTCTGCACCTACAACCAGTGATTGAATCTGTTTTCTTGCATGCCAAATTCGACAAATAATAGTAAAAAATAAATTCAAACAAATGACTTTCTAATAGCACTTTTTTCTTACAATAGTAAGTTAACGAAGCGCGATAACTTAACCTCCGTCAACAGGAAGTAAATCATGATGTTACAAAGATGAAAGCAACGTAATTATTCCGGTTTTCCTTATCATCTGCAGTGAAACATTATTTTGTTTCCGTAAAATAACTCTTTTTGAATCGGGGAATAATTGAAGGAACAAAGAGGAACTATCAAGGTATTTGATTTTAACCGGTCTTACGTAAAAAGATAATGACACAGATGTAGTTCTTTATACAGCAGCACGAGAGTCATCTTACACTCTTGGATACAAATGGAGTTTTCATCACCAGGTATCACAATCTGGTATGCAGGAAACCTATATCTCCACTTTTTGTGACAGGTCGAGTTGCTATCCTACGACATCTCGTGTTAACGTTTATTAATTCTTAGACATTTCGGTGAACTGTTCAATATATAATAAACATCCTACATCTTAAGCCAGAATGTACTGGATGTTACTCATCAACTAGGTTGTTCGAGTAAGATATCTAAATAATTATACGGAAATACCGCCTAACTAGGGTGGCAAATGTAACAGAAAAACTGTAGGAAAAAAAGTAATTGCCAAAATTCATTTCATTATCAGGTCACGGGCAAATTGCTGTAATAAATCAAATAATGTCATTACTGAGTGTATCAGTGCAAACATAAAAAAGTACTACGAAAGGATTGCCCTCTTTTCAATAACATACGTTTCTTTCTTTAACTTTTAGTATGGTATGAATTATGCAGTCATGAATCGTCTTTCAACAGAAAATTATGTAAACGTTTTGGCAAACACACCCAAGCAACACAACGCCAGACCCGTCCGGATTCAGCCTGTCCGCGAGAGTTAATGAAATGGGTATCATAGCCGCCCTCCCATCCCCTCTCTCTCCCCCCCACCCCCCACACCCCCCCCCCCACCACCACACACCACCACCACCAAACGCCGGCTTAAGTTGAATTCTATTGTTACCAAAAAATTGATTGTAAGATCAGAAAATGAAACAACCTGTATGTCTATTTAAGAAATAATTTATAGCAAAAGAGTGCTTTAACACTATTTATGTACGATGGATGGTTATACGTCGGGCGTAATAATTCCACATGGCGCAGCCCGAGTGAAATTATTTGTACGACGTATGACCGCTCAAGTGTATTTAAAGTGTTAAA
The DNA here is from genome assembly GCF_021730395.1 of Mercenaria mercenaria. Lineage (NCBI taxonomy): Eukaryota > Metazoa > Mollusca > Bivalvia > Venerida > Veneridae > Mercenaria > Mercenaria mercenaria. Next base: position 14,415,299 of record NC_069374.1, read on the forward strand.
ACACAGTTTTGCTATAAATTTTTTCGATTCTAATATGCCCTTAATCTAAAACAATAGATAAAACATAGTCACGCTCTTTCTTGATCGCAACTTTGACGTCACCGCACGTTAACGTGGCGTCATTCTAGCGTAAGCGTGTTTTAACAGAGACAAGCATATTAGAATATATGTTTAAGTACAGGTAGGTTATAATATTCCCAGGTTAGAATAGTGACTATAGCTTACCAAACGTTTACCGAAAACTGTCAACTTAATCTCAAATCAGTGACATCGTAGACGGTATTTAACATCAACTTTATGGAGATTACTGATAAAAGGATTAAAATAATTTATTTTTATTAACAACACATGAAGAAACTGCATTATATGTTTGCTGATTGGGGATTTTGTTCATCGCTCCCTTTTTATTTAAACAGAGCATCTTTTGTTTTCTACTTATTTACTAAAACTTTTTAATATCCACCCTTTATTCAAAAGATCCATCAGTTAAGAAACCAGACCAAACTGTATTATATCTATATAATTGCAAACTTAGCAATACGAACTATCCTCCTTTTGTACTTCAATGTATTTTGAAATTGTATTTTAAGATGTATTTTGTCCTGAATTTCACGAAACATTTCAGGATACTCAACGAAATTACATCCATCTAAATTGAATAGTTTTTGAGGCATGCTGTATAACAATGTACAAGAGCTTGACTGATCGACGAAGATAATGAGTAATATTTGTCAGAAATAATTTTACATTTAATCGTTTCAAATCCTAATACATGAGGTGTACCTAAAAAAGATGATTATTGATGTTTTCTTCTTTTTGGATTTATTAACAGTATTACGTAAAAATATTAATCTTGTTTAACTGTCATTCTGCTTTCAGTTATACACATTAACAATAACTTAGCTTCGTTAAAAGAAACTATTTTCTTATACAAGACTGAGCGCTCTGAAACACTTTATGATCAGACAAAAGAAAAAAAAAAGAAATAACTAGGTGTTTTGGTTTTAGACCTGTTTAAATTTATAAAGGTTCCATTTTAAGCGTTAACAGAAAAACGTCACATCGACCCAGGTTTAAGTCATATTGAAACTTTCAATCTTATGATGGTCAAAGACGAGCCAAGAATTCATCATATAAATGAATTCTAAAACCAAGCAAGGTGACGAACCGACAATGATTAGGGTCAAGAGATCTAATATTAGCGACAATAACAATTTTCGTTTCTTAAGATTTGAACATTTTAAGAAGTCAAACAGTCGAATGACAGATATTGAACAATAGCTTCAATCTGTTTAAAAAAAGAGTTCATTGAACATAGAAAATGTACCAAGAAAGTGCAAGATATTAGAATGTTATGCCGACAGCATCTATTCATTGCGTCTCATGACTTTATTAACTGAGAAAAGACAGTGAACTTTCTGTTGGCTTTTCTTCTAAATATTTGGTTGCTATCTTATCATAACATTGCTAATTAAAATGTCAAGACTTGTAACATTGGTATTACTAATTCTAACCTTTAGTCACTATATCATACATATTATAGTTTTACACTAAATGCGTGTGGACATGCAATAATTTGCGTATTTTTGTCGTGCTCTCCAATTGATAATCACTTCTGGACATGCGCAGAAGACCGCCCCAGGTCTGCAATGAGTAACATTGTTTGAATAAAGCGTTTAAACAACTATACATTCATTAAACACAATGAAGTAGATGAGTAGTAAAACTATCATGGTAATGGCAAAGGTGAACCAAATGAAAATATTACAAATTCACCATCATGACACTGTACTGAAAACTTTAGATATCAAACATCAGGAGTAACTCTCCTGAAAGGATCAATGAGCCCTATAAAGTGTGAATAACAAGAAAAGTTCTCATATCGGTCTTAAGTGACTCTTAAGGTAGAAACTGCCTTCATGCCACTTAAACGACGTTAATGAAAATAATGACCAAAGAGAGAATGACCTAAATTAGCATTTACATGTTTTCTAGGGAATTATTGAAATATAACAGCGAAATATAAATTATGGTGGCTGATTTCTGCCAACTTCGCCTTTTTGCCCGCGACAAAGCAAAAAGGCAATGTTTTTGGCTTTGACACGTTTCGTGGGAGCCAGAGCGAAAAGGCGAGATTGAGAATACGACAAGCGACTTTTTCGGTTTGTCCCGGGCGACAAGGCGACAAAGCGAAATAGCGACGCGTTAAGAAATCTTGCTATTTCGCCTTGTCGCGTTGTGGTTTTTCGCTTGTTGAGTTCAAAATCTCGCCTTTTCGCTCTGGTGCACACAACAAAGCGAAATGATGACAACGCGCAAAAAACCAGAAATCTCGACTTTTCGCCCTGGTGCCCGCGACAAAGCAAAAAGGCGACATTGCGCCAAAACCAAAAGTTTTGCCTTTTTGCTTTGACAATGGCTAAAAAGCTAAATGGCGAAGTTACCTTAGAGATATGTATAACAATTTCACCTTGAAATATATCATTTATATAAACAACATGAAATAAGAAATATTCGTTGTAATAACATGTAAGATCAAAGTAGCTTAAATTCATAAGCATCATTTCTGACATTGTGACATCGTGAGTTACTGCAGCTGAAAGATATTGCGATCTTGGGTAAGTTTATATTCATTCAGTTGGAAGTAACTTGAATGAATTAAACTTTCCGTATAGGAGAGAATATGCAATAGTGAAACGAAATGTCAAGATTCCTGTTAGTTGAAAGGAAACGTCAAATTGAGAAGTTTGTACAAGTTTTAGAAAAGTATTTGTGAATTTGCACCTCATAATGTCTAAGAAGTACGAAATGATATAATAAAAATTGAAGAATTAGGTTGTCCATGGTTTCGAAAACTATCAAATCTATGATAACGCAAGCAATAAATGATGCAATAATTCAATAAAACAAGTAACTGTAGACGAAACATATCTCAAGAAGTGAAATGTCCAGCGTTGAAACTGAATAAATCTCCATGTACAATTTGTGTAACGCTATGTCGATAAACAACACTTTCTCCGACCCATTGTAAACGAGTCTGTGATTGGTCGATGTAGCTTTTATTGCGTCACCAATAATTTCACAGTATTGGAAGATGTATTGCAAAATCACGTATCATTTGGGCTAAGTTTTTTGGGATTTATAGTGGGAAAACCACTGAGAAGCGCAATATGCATGGGCGCCTCCATATTATTTTTGCACGTATTTTTTGTCTTAAGATAAGTTAGGGTGCCTCAGGCACACTAATAATAGTCCTAATTTTAGTCGTAATTTTACACATAGTGTGACTTTTTTGCTTTTTAATTTTGTCTTTTGACAGTTCCTGTGATACGCAGACTGCATAACCTCAGATCCTCTTCCTAAATTCCAGTTTGTTTAGTTCTGCCCATTGTTTTCTAGTTTGGGGCAAACCATTTACTTTATCTGGGGACCAAACGCCGCTCTTCGTGGAATTACACGCTTCAACACGTGTATCATTGAAGGTTCCATGTTCACCGCCGTTTGAATACATCTGCGGATGTCTCTAAATTGCTTTTTGTACTTTTAGCATGTGTAAATGTTGAGTTCTGCTCAACCCGGGGCTAGAGGGCGTGGACGGTAGCATGCATTTCCACTACCGTCCATGAACAGGCTCAATCAAACCGAGCCTGCAACATTTTCTTTTTTGTCGTGTTGAGCGACCTGTGAAGTTTCCACTTTTCTCTATTTTATTATCACAGCAGCGTTGTTTGTGCCGTGTGGCGGCCGTAAAAAGTCTCCCCGTATATTCAATCAGGGCTGTTATATTTCGATCTTCTCAGATCGTTCAGCACGACTTTTATGTCGTGTTATTGGTACTGTTTAGTTTCTCAACATGACCATTTCGGCCTGGGTGGTTCCAATACTCCCGCTTTCATAGCCTTGGGTATTGTTTAATCACCCCTCGGATATGGTGCCTGCTTTTTAATTTTGTCTTTTGACAGTTCCTATGATACGCAGGCTCCAAAACCTCAGATCCCCTTCCTATATACCAGTTTGTTTAGTTCTGCCCATTGTTTTCTCGTTTGGGGCAAACCCTTTACTTTATCTGGGGACCAAACGCCGCTCTTCGTGGAATCACACGCCTCAACACGTGTATCATTGAAGGTTCCATGTTCGCCGCCGTTTGAATACATCTGTGGATGTCTCTAAATTGCTTTTTGTACTTTTAGCATGTGTAAATGTTGAGTTCTGCTCAACCCGGGGCTAGAGGGCGTGGACGGTAGCATGCATTTCCACTACCGTCCATGAACAGGCTCAATCAAACCGAGCCTGCAACATTTTCGTTTTTGTCGTGTTGAGCGACCTGTGAAGTTTCCACTTTTCTCTATTTTAAGATATTTCTTGAAACGCAGTTTTCACCTAGTTTTGCACTTAGGAATAAAAACAGTCCTAAGATTCTTTATGAAACGCCCCCAGATGTACATATTCAACCACCACCTGTCAATGAACTTACGGGTGAAGATAGATGAAGTGACACATGACAATCTAAGTAGTCGGCAACTGTACCATCCCGCTTCTGTAACACTAATACGCCCTAAAGGGCATCAAGTTCTTGATATAGAAGAAGATTCTGACGTAAATATTCGTCCTTGATTTATAAACAGTAGGCCTACATATATTTAGTATAAAATGTAGTGCATAATTATTATTATTACAAACAGGTTTATGTACATTTGTTTGACAACATCTTTTGTTTAGTATTTTAGACCATAATTGACTGATATTCATTTCAGGGTAATACTAGCATATCCTCTGGATCAGACACTGGCGACGATGACGTCCCGGCAAATATTCCTACCCCTAGTCCATCAAGGCCAATGCGAAGTGTAAGGGTTGCTTTACGTGATCCGCAAACAGCGCTAAAACCTAAAAGACCTCCGTTGACAAATTGAAAATTGCAAAACAAAGAGATATACCGAGAGAGCAAGCTAACAAATTTACATGGAGAGATCCGAATACGGACACATCAAGGTTACCACAAACACCAACTGGCTTGTTCAACCTCTCTTTTGATGATGACATCGTTGATATGAATGTTGATCAAAGCATAAGATATGCAAGTTCAAAAGGTAACCACACATTTCAAACGTCAAAGGAGGAAGTGCGTGTGTTCATAGGAATTTTGATGATTCTGGCTACAGCCCTGTTCCCAGACGCAGAATGTACTACAGTCATGATTCTGATTTGAGAAATGAGGCTATTGTAGATGCGATGACAAGGGACCGGTTTGACAGAATGGTTAGGTAGATCCATTTATGCGACAATGCGAATTTAGATACAGAGGATAAGTTCGCAAAGGTGCGGTCATTGCTTGCAATGCTCAATGAGCGCTTCCTTCTTTTCTTCCAGAAAGAAAAGAATCTTTCGATAGATGAAAGCATCATTCCATATTATGGACGTCATGGAGCAAAACAATTCATACGCGGAAACCAATCCGGTTTGGCTATAAAATGTGGGCACTAACAACTCCGCTTCGCTACGTGCTCCAGTATAAACCATATCAAGGTGCCAGAGGATGCCAGGCAGCTGACACTTGTCATCTCGGAATGGGTGGACCAGTGGTAATGGACCTGTTGGCTGAACTGATCAAGGATAATACCTATCATCTGACTTTCGATAATTTGTTCACATCACTGCGTCTGGTGGATGAATTATCTAAAATGGGTATCAATTGCACAGGAACAGTGCGCTCGAATAGAGTTGAAGACCGCCCATTGCTCTCTGTAAAAGATATGTCAAAAGGACCAAGAGGAACATATGACAAAGCATATGATCCCAACAATGAAATCGTCGTTATCCGTTGGAATGATAACAACATTGTCAGTGCATGGGGTTGAACCACTGCCTAATGCATCTAGATGGTCTCAAGCAGGGAGGACCAGAATCCGTGTCAACCAACCGTTTGCCATCCAACACTACAATCAAACGATACGAGGTGTATATCGAATGGACCAAAATGTTGGGAAATACAGTGTCCATTCGGTCAAAGAATTGGTGGTGGCCAATATTTGGCTACTGTTTCGATCTGTCTGTGCAGCAGACATGGCATCTGATAATGTTCAGTAGTTGAGTTAATATGATTTGGTATGATATGAATGCCGCTTTTTTTAGCCCTGTCTCCTTACTGATCGAAAGCGAAAATAAGCTCAAAAGATTCTGAATTTCGAAACTATTCATTAACAAGATACGACACTTTATATCTGCTACATGTTTTAGCAGAATGGAATTGTGAAAAAAAAAGACTTTGTAAACACAAAATAACATACAAAAGACATTGTATTAAGTATACAATGCCTTTAAAGGCCTTCCTACATTTTTTCATATTCATCTTGTAATTCATAAAATTATATGCGTCATGAATCTTCGTACCATGTTTAAAGTTTTCGATTCTAAATATATTTATCTAACTGAGTTAAAATTTTAATCGAATATATTAGGAAACAACCAAACTGGTTCACGGAAGATATTTTTCACTTTTTATTGACATCACAATAAAGAGATTCATGTCCAGTAATATGAGTATGAATAAAGCGTCACAGGTAGAAATATAATGTTAACTGTATCAACCTTTCTCGCATGTATACCTTCAGTAATATTAGTATGAATAAAACATAACCGGTAGAAATACAGTGTTAACTGTATCAACCTTTGTCGCATGTAAACCTTTAGTAATATTAGTATGAATAAAGCATCACAGGTAGAAATATAGTGTTATTTGTATCAACCTTTCTCGCATGTATACCTTTAGTAATATTAGTATGAATAAAGCATCACAGGTAGCAATATAATGTTAACTGTTACGGTATCAACCTTTCTTGCATGTATACCTTCAGTAATATTAGTATGAATAAAGCATCACAGGTAGAAATATGATGTTAACTTATCAACCTTTCTCGCATGGATAATTTTAATAAAAAATATTTTATAGAACTGTTTGCTTCAGTGTCAAAGCAATACCTTGCAAATGAGTTTAATAAAATCTTTCGTACATATGTTTATTTTTTATTCAATAACAATACATTATACTAGCGTACAAGCTGTTTGTACATGGGTTGATTGATGCCTTGTTCAGAGTTAGCAAAGATTTCACTATATTGCGGTGGGGGAACACTATATTGCTTCTCGCCAGGTGGTTGTTGATTAGTCTCCGAAGTTTGTGATACGGATGGATAGTATGCCTGGTTTGTAGGATAGTGTGTCCCCTGACTAACATCATTCATCGGATGGCTGTAATCCGGCAGGTTTGGAGCCGTAGGCTGAAGGCTTGGTGCAGTGGCAAGAGGGTACGGTGATTCCTGGTTTACCCCGTACATTGGTTGGCTATATGTCTGTTGGTTCGGAGCTGAATATATAACCGCTGGATTAGTTGTGTTCTAAAAATATAAATAATATTGCATATTTTGTATTAAATGCTGCTTTAAAATACGAAAAGAAACTGTATTTTTCCTATATCATCCATTTGGCATAATGATCTTAGCTGGAGCTAGACACAAGAACCTACGAAAATAACTGCTATTTCTCGTAGGTAAGTAATTCATGTAACAAACATTTCAAAATCGAGTAGGGATTAAAGGTTCAAGCTACATAATTTATTCATTTAGAAACTGTATCTGATTATTCTTTAACAAGACTATTTATTTACTTATGGATTCATAAAGAATAATTTGAGATGAGAGTATGTTATAATTAATAAGTAGCAGAATGATATTGCAATGCAAACAGAGTTGTCTTGCTAAGAAAGGATAGTCCTCCTTACTCTGAAATTAAAAAACATGAAAACTAGTAAGGAATTTTCTTTGAAAATAAGACTTGTTATAGAACTTTGTGAGGTATGGAAAATAATGGAACAGTTATTGGTACGGAAGAGGATAACATGTTTTGATATCCTTGACAGAGTGAAGGCTAGAATATTGATTCATTTACTTCAACTTTGAAACTTGTATTTGTATTATTTAATTCAGAATTTCTTTTGCCATACCCCGAACTTAAAAATGCATGATTTCGAGATTAAACATTTCTAATCACGTGTGTATTTGCAAAAGGACAATACACAATGTATAATCTAAGTCACTTGTTGCAGGTATTTTTTTAGATCCTTGTCTGAACTATTGTATATATGATTAAAAATTGTGGTGTTCACAATGTTGGCAGTCGCAATGAATAGTACATGATGACACGACACCGCAATTTGTAGATATTTGCTCTCCCAACTGAGCTAAGAAGGTGGACTTACATGGTTTGTACTGAATTGAGAATTCTATTATGAGCACAATTTTTTTCTTGCTGTATATATTTTGCAGTGTATACTTCGCCATCATTGTCATCATTTCTAATCTTTTTGCTTTCAGATAAATTCTCAAAAAAAAAACTTTACCTGCACCACTCCGGGAGTTTTTCCACTACGCCTCGTGCAACAGATACAGCAGACGACTACACTAACAATTAAAGCAAACCCAGTAAGACTTCCTATCACTATACCGACGATTGTACCCGTGCTTAGGTCACAACCAGAACCATCCCCGCACGAGTCATAGCCATTACAAGTAAGGTCTTCATCTATACATCGAGAGTTGGCGCATTCGTGTGCATAGACTGGACAATAACCTGAAAATGAGATGGTCTCGGTGATGTTTAAGCTTTTTAGCTTTTTTTCACAAGTAATATCATCTTCTAGACTGAGCTTTTCCAGTTTTGATTTCTTAATAACGAAAATACACAATATGAGGAAAGTTTACAAAGTTTTGAAATTTCAACATGTGACAATACGCGGAGACCCCTTTGCGCTATAGTATCTTTAAATGGAATAAAACGTATATTTTCCTCAAATGGCGTCCTTTTGTTACAGAATTATGTCGGCGTATCTCATCATTTGTTGAACATTGTTTATCATAAGCTGTAGATGTCATATTACAGTATGTGTGTATAGAATATTATGACCCTCTGCATAATATCACATACAACATACACCAAATAATAATAATTCTACCTTATATAATCTCTGATGTACATGATATAATTATAGCAACTCTACATGGTCAATAATGAATGTCCATAATATAAGGATAGGTATACATAATACACAATAAAAAAGCACATAATATAAAAAAAATGTATGTTACTTTTGGTAGTGGGATTGAGGTTGGCTGGGATGGAGTTTGCAGAAATGGGTGCATCGGGTCGGCTAAGGCGGTTGACATATGAGGGAGTCTAAGAAACAGTACGAGATATAAGTAAGTGTGAGGAATGTAAAATGAAATTAAAACATGGGAAGTTGGGTGTAGAATTGGGGTGGTTGTGATAAAAGTTATAATAAGAAAATGTAAGTAATATATGATTCCAGAGTAACTTTAAGAAATGTACAAAAGAAAACAAAATGGGAGAGGATGTGAAAGTAAGCGGTTTATTGGGGTGGCAATGGTGGCATAGAGTGTATGAACAAAACTAGAAAAAAAGTACTAGATATGTTGATAATTAATATCATTGTGGGGACGGTTGCGTAAGATTGTTGCGGTATAATTTTTGGAAGGAGAGGGTAGAACAAGTTTGGTTGGCGGAGAACAAGTTTGGTTGGCGGTAAGAAATAGGATATAAAGGATATATATATATATATATATAATGAGAGATATTATGTGATAAAAGCTTGTCACAAAATCTGAACCTGACTTTTACAATATTTCACTCCGGTGACCTTGACCTTTGAGAAACCGTTAACGCAAAAGTGTCTGTCTCTTCTAAGGCCAATCCTGATGTGATGTATGTTGACTTTTAACAACTGCTTCATAAATTAAGAAGACATTTATTGAAACTGAGTAGCTTTTAAATTACATAAAACTTTAACCAGCACTATTAAAAGAACTGACCAAAGTGACTCTAATCGTTCGGATACCCGACTCCTGAAGTTTGATGAAAACAGGGACAATACTTATTTTAATAAATAGATATATAGAAGATGAAAAACAAGAGCTGTCCGTAAAACAGTGCGCACCGCTATTCGGCGATTTGACTGTAAAATGAATTTATGTCTCAAAAAGAGAACTCTTCTTTAAAAGCAAGATACACCAAGACATACAAAGACCCCTCTACTCAGAGATGTTAAATTTATGTCCAGAAAACGAAGTTTGTCAAAAAAATTTAAGTATGAAAGGGGCTTAATTCGGTCAAAAATACAAATCAGGGTTATGGGGATTGTAACCACACAAACAGATAATGATTATAAAGAAATATCTTTAATTTCAAGTCATTATCTTTTAAAATACAAAAGGTACGTCCATAAACGAAGCTTTCGAAAAAAAATTAACATGAAAATAATTCCAAGTATAACAATTTGGTGACCTTGACATTGGGTATAATGGGCCCAGTCCCTGCACATACTTTGTATGTATGCTGAACAATGTTTATGTGAACTTACACAGTAAGATATAAGCAATAGTAACAAAGATATGACAGAGATACAAAGGTTGCCAAAAAACTTTAACATTAAAAATAACCTAAGTATAACGCCTTGGTAGCCTTGACCTTGGGTACAATGGGCCAAGCCCCTGCACATAATTTTTCGTATGCTGGACAATTTTTATGTGAAGTTACAGTAAGATAATTATAAGCAATAGTAACAAAGATATGACAGAAAAACAAAGGTTGTCGAACAATTTTAACCTTGAAAATAACCCAAGTATAACACCTTGGTGACCTTGACCTTATGTATAATGGTTCCAGCCCCTGCACATACCTTTTTGTATGCTGGACAATGTTTGTGTGAAGTTATAGTAAGATATAAGCAATAGTAACAAAGATATGACAGAAAAACAAAGGTGGCCGAAAAACTTTTATCTTAAATATAAGTATAACGCCTTGTTGACCTTGACCTTGGGTATAATGGGTCCAGCTCCTGCACATAATTTGTTTGCATGCTTAACAATGTTAACGTGAAGTTATAAAGAAAGGTTGTCGAAGAACTTTAACTAAGAAAGCTCACCCTGACGCCGACGCCGAAGCCGGGGCGAGTAGAATAGTCCCGCAATTCTCCGATAAGTTGAGCTAAAAGGCTTTAAGCTTAATGCTTTAAGGATTAAATGATTCATCACTAGATCTCATAAGGTTAATATCAAATTTTATAACAGTCGTCTAGTACAATTTAATGTAATATGAGAAGCAAAAATATGACATCCACTGCTAAAGTAAACACTTCCTTTTACTTCCTCCACCATTAAAGCTGGAAAGTCACCATATGACCTACCATGTGTCGGTGCGACATTATATTCAACAACAAAAAAAAAAACAAAAAAAAACTTACTTTTACTAAACATATATAATATACTAAAGATACGTAATATAGGAAGGCTATGTACTTAACATCCCCATATATTGTAATTATAATAGAAAATATATCACTAATGTACTGGCTACTTTTAGGGACGTATTTTATTCGGAAATACCGTTTGTCCACAATAAATACACCCTGTGGTTTGTCGTACCCACATATGTCTCTCTCCAAGCCTGAAACAGTTGGATAAGAGTTATAAATTGCGGCAGGAATATTTTTTTTATGAAAATAACACTTTTCAAAAAGCATTCTTGTATTCTCGTAAAAAGACATGCCACTAAACATGCTCAACAAAATCCAGTTTAAATTAACGGATGCCGTGATAACAAATCAGCAACATACAGAAATCAAATTATGGTTATTTATATACCGCAGTTTAACCAGCATGGGCATAATGACACTAAGTGAATCTTTATCTATTCTCGAAGAAAAACTTCAACTGTCTTACCCGGCACACGTATATAACCACTATCATCAGTGTAAAACTCGAGATGGCCTTTATCGCAATCGAGGTCTAGATCTTCAAAATAGAACATGAGATTGGAATAGTTTGAATACCAGGCTTCGAACTTGGTCTCACAGTATCCTCTTCTCTGGTATGTGTAGTCGTCAGCGTTATCATAAATGTACATGTCATCAAGTTCGAGCTTTATCTGGTATTCGTCATTCAAGATGAAACTAAACTTTTCGCCGCAGTAGTTTTCCATGTCATCTAGCATATACAAATGCATCGTTCAAAACATATTAGAATTGCATACCTCGCAAACATTTCAAATCAGTTGAATAAATTCATTCGGGCCTGTGTAGTTTGTAGATTTTCAGTGCAAGTTTTACACGGGGTTGTCATAAACGTGTAACAAAGGATACTATGTATGAAAAGGTAGGCAAAATATCTAAAGTTTATGCTTCTGCCAAAAACAGAATCCCCACCTTAGTTCAGGCAAAAATTCCTAGATTGCCGTCATTCTGGTCACATATGATGTAAATAAGTGTGTTATTTTGTTTTTTGTTGTTGTTTTATTTGTGTTTTTTTTTTTGTATTTGCAAATGTAATAAACAGATTATAATGACATATTAAAAAAGCCATTTTAGAATCAACTACATGACCTATGGCTCGTTATGGACGAAAAACCTTTTATCGACTTATGTTAGATAATCCTTCTTCTTACTGTTTGGACGTCTGTCATCATGTTAGGTTGTTTATGTGGTACTTAGACAGAAAAGTGAACGGCATAACAGCACGGATTATTCAATTTAAACATATAGTGACTAGTTTTAGCAATACATATTATACATAAATAACTCTTATCAATGTATTGCAAATATCTTACATCCATCACATGCTCCATTTAAAGCGAACAGCAATATTCCAATTATAGATAATATTCCCTTTTGCTTTATTGCTCTGGTAAAATTCACAGCTGTTACAGTAGTCTCCATTTTAAACTCCCTTAATCAGAAAATCTGATACTGTTTACACAGGTAGGTTAGCTATATCAAGTAACAAGGTACAGCGGTCTGGATCAATATGCATTCAAATTGTGAAATAAACATAAAGGTACATTGGGTGTGGATAAAATCCATGGTAACTAATGCATGCATAGAAAACGTAGTTATTTACGTACTAGTATCCTACGCATAGTACTAGAGACCAGTCAATGACACAAATAATACTCCTGTATTCCTGGCATTTATCTACGCACCTACTAGTATATGATACCAGATAAAAAAGACAATGAACTAAATATATGGTAAAATACTTTGAGATAAGTCATTTCACTGTAATTTCAAATTTCTACATAAACACTGAAAAGTTTTTTTCTTGTTTTTATATATGATGTGTGATATGGTAACATTATTTCTAAATTTTAGCTTAAATAGTGGATCTGAATTTATTTTACTAGACGTAAAACATTTTCTGATCTCGTACATGTATTTTATAACTATATTACGGTCAGATGAATTGTTGAAGCATTAGTCCGATTACAATAGGGGATTAAATTTTTATCAATGAGGTAGACTATCTGCAAATGAGCCGAACCATGAGAAAACCAACATCGTGCATTTGCGAGTAGCGTGAATCCAGGCGGCGCAGTCTGGTCAGGATCCATGCTGTTCGCTTTCAAAGCCTATTGCAAATGCACTATGCTGTTTTTCTCATGGCGCGGCTCAAATGGACTACATGGAACTTGAATAAGATGTTTCAGAAAAGTTTCAAAATCATGCTGAAAGGCTTTAGTATCATACTTGGTCTTATATGGTATATATTATTGCTCATTTTAGTGTTTTGAATAAAATAGATAAATTTGGTTAAGAATGAATGTTAGCAAAGCAGAGAAATTTATTTTTTGAAACAGAATGTTTGATATTATATAAGGGAAGTACATACTAACCTTTAGCCTGCTAAATTTCTAAAACGGACTTGTCCATCATTCATTTCGGGCAATACCTTTTATTATTTGAAGGGGTGTTCACTGAAAATTTACTGACTGAATAGCGAACAATGCAGACCAAGATCAGCTTGCACATAAAGAACTATCAAACATTGCTAGAAAGTTATGAAAAATCAAAGCTCGCCAACGGGTTGTATATTAGTATTATTTATTAAAGAATGTAATAGAACAGATAAAATGGCTTTTCCTTAAAGATAAAACATTTAATTGATAATTTTGGTAAACATAGTGGCATTTTATAAGTTTAAGATGCTATTTAGTTTCTGGTTTAAAACAGTGTGTACGTGATAGTTTTACAATTATTGTATGAGACAACTTTGAATCTGTCAAATTAAGATAAGTATAAAAAAATAGAATATTATCTTGTTTTTCAAATCGCATGCAAAGTCTAAATATGCTATGATACGGTATCGCTCAACGCAAATTACACTTTATCCTAAGCGATTATTCGTACAATGTAGTAACGTCAGTCAACTGATATCACGGTATCTAGGCTATGATTTATGTTTACACTACGTAAAAGTATGTCATGTTGATAACAGTAAGAAAATCAACTGTATTTATAGAGAAATGAACAATGTTAGAAATGGAATTAATATATTCACATTTACAAATCGGAGTAAACTTAAAGGAATATATCTTCTTATTTGGTTCGGCACGAACAATGCATGTAAGTTTATATTGCCATGCTGGTAGTTTGCTACCAGTGTAGATAACAATCAGCTTGCACATCCGTGACCTTCACTAAGTATCTTTTTGGTAAGTAACCCTTTTAAAAGTTATTAGCACTGTCCAGATTAAAAGATGGATATTAAGTTCTTTATAGAAATTTAGCAGAGTGAAAGTTAATGATTTACGGTACGTGTTTCTTGGTTGCGTTTTATGTTTCAAAGGGTCTTTTCAGAGAATTAATTTGAAACCCAGGTACGTGCGGGACGCTAAAATCAACCATCTACTGAACTTTAAAAGTTAGAAGAGATATCCATTGATTTGTATCTTATCATTGTTCAGTCAAGACTTTGATTGGTTGACCCGTCCGTGTTATATCTTGTCTTTGAAAACACATGAGATATCAGCTAGTAAATAATACCTCCTAAACCACAATTAACCTATTGAATAAAATCAATAAGGTTTGCGTCATCGAACTGAGTATGTTTGTTTGTATCCTTACCCTACTAAATTTCTATAATGAATTTGCCCATCATTCAATTAGGACAGTACCATTACCTGTTAACAAGGGGTGCTTACCAAAAAAACTATTGGCTGAAATGCGAACAGTGTAGATCATGATCAGACTGCACGGGTGTGCAGGCTGATCATGATCTACACTGGTCGCAAAAGCAGAATCAATCGTGTCCAGCATGCTAAGGGTTCAGCTTATTTATAGTCACCACCGGTAACTCACATAGACCAATCCTCCATAAGACTGTTAGAAATTTCAGTGGTAGTATATTGCAAGGTAAAGAAGACGCTCATAATACAAAAGCTTCCCTGGTTCGTTAGTGTGCTAGGTGTAAAACACCTAGACGTGGGACTCTTAAACAATATTCAGTGGAAGGAGTGGGAGTTAGAGCTCACGACCGATTGTTTTGTAGTCAGACCCCGAGTTACCTCTGGACCAATGCGTTTGTCTTCAACTTTTAGTATCCCAGAATGTTTAGACCATAAGCAGTCACGTGATTTTTTAATATAAAAACACATTTCACAGAGATTATCCGTGTCTCACTCAGAACATGACACTTTCTTTGATCCTTTGAATGTGTCAAGTTTGTTTTAATTATAAACATATATTGCATATGTATGAATCTTGTTTCTATTCCCGTCATGAGCTCTTTATTTAACAATGTATTTGTGCAATAAAGGGACTGCACAATCAACTTTTAAATTTACGTATTTGAGCCGTGCCATGGGAAAACCAACATAGTGGCTTTGCGACCAGCATGGATCCAGACCAGCCCGCGCATCCGCGCAGTCTGGTCAGGATCCATGCTGGTCGCTTTTAAAGCCTATTGGAATTGGTGAAACTGTTAGCGAACAGCATGGATCCTGACCAGACTGCGCGGATGCGCAGGCTTGTCTGGATCCATGCTGGTCGCAAAGCCACTATATTGGTTTTCCCATGGCAAGGCTCATTTATTAAAAAAAGCCATATGAAAAACACAACAGAAGCAGACGTATTGTTTGAACAGTTGGGAAAAGTTTTTTATCTTGATTTTTTCAGCCACTAAATTTGCACGAGAGAAAAATAAATAATGGAAATCTACACGCCAATGATTCAGTGCGAGTATAAGACTCTTACACAGTGGTCTACCCTTATAGTGATGAGACTTCCGCCACTGTAAACATTTGTTTCTAGATTTTCATTCATCGCTTTTTATTTCGATATTTTAGTCACTAAAATTATTTGGAGAATTTTCAGAGACTTGGGGCTAAGATGGATAAGAAAAATGTAAAAATAAAATCTAAAATAAGAGATTCCTTCAAAGGTCATGTGATTTTCATGGTCACGTGGTATTGTGACGTGATTACACAGCTGGAAGTTTCTGCGAATATGTTTGATAACGGTGTTCATGTCAATTTTGCAAACAATTATTATCACTGTGTGCATCACTGTTTTCCTTCTCGTCAGATTACATGAACGGCGACATGTACTGCAATTCCAAACTTAGTATGGTTAGTGAGAAGGTGTTTCAAGTCAAGGTGGAACTGAATGACGACAATATATACGACCGCCGGAGATCTTCATATCATGGAAGCGGATCTTGCGAGCTAAAAATAGAAGCTTGGTACAACACCTATCACAAGCTTATGTTCTATTTTGAAAACCTGAACCTAGATTGTAGCGAAGGTCATCTTGAATTTTTTGTCGTTCAGAATACAGACTCGAGAGTAACGGGTAAGGCTGTTTGTTCATGTAAAGTCGCAAAAATGCTTTAAAGATCACATTTTTTTTCCGTTTGGCTATTTCATTGTACGCTTAGATTTTCACATTTATAAAATTCAAAGCTGACAAAATGTGGACTGTGTAAATTATTGCGACAACAGGAGAGCATTAAACAAAATTATTTTCAAATACTTTTCGATCCTGCTAAAATATTGAAGAAGCAAGCATAATACTTATGGTTGAACTTCGTCCGCCCGAACTCGACGGGACCGGCAAAATTAGTTCGAGTTATCGTAAGTTCGAGCCATCGCAAATTATACATTATATAGGGATTTTGCTGGGACCTGACGATGAGTGCAATCGAGGGTGGTGTTCGAATTATCCGAGTTCGAATAAACGAAATTCACCTGTACGTTGAAACGTAGGCAATTTACAATATTTCATAGCAGGTACCTCGGTATTTTTAAACTTAACCGTTAGAAATACTATTAAAGTTGTAGATAAAAGCAGAAGTTGGTTAATCAGGTCAAACGATTTATCAAAAGAAACGTTTACAAAAAAAGTTGAAACACAGAGCATTTGATTTTTTGGAGCTTTTTTTTTTGTGGTTTACATAGGGAAGTTCAACTCGCAATTTTACTGTGCTCGTCACTTTTACCCATTGTAATACACTCAAAAATGTGAAGGATCCATGTTAAATTTCAACAATGAGTTGTCGAGTTGAAATGTAATTGCTTCGAAATGGCAAAATACCTTAGCTGAATTGACACTGTTTTTGTGGCCTACCACCATGAGAGTATTATTATCCGGTCAATATATGATTGAAGGACGAATACACTTGGAATGTTCTTTTGTCATCCATCTTAGAATGCATTAAACGGATTTATTTACAATAAAAATAACTATTCATTAGTTTATTATTTTCAGGATTAGAGCATGACGTCTGTGGACCAAACAAACCTAAAGGTGTGTTTACAGTAGACACTAGGTTTTTACAAATAAAATATATCCCTCGAAAAAGTCAGCAGATCTTAGACGTCTTTTCAGTAATTATTACAGCTTTCAGAGAAGGTAAGTACATGTGTACCAGGCATTACTGACTTTGAATATACAATACTTGATTCATTTACATAGGGGAGGCGTTAATATCATTGTATTCATTTGAGCCGTGCCATGGGAAAACCAACATAGTGGGTGTGCGACCAGCATGGATCCAGACCAGCCTGCGCATCCGCGCAGTCTGGTCAGGCTCCATGCTGTTCGCTTTTAAAGCCTATTGGAATTGGCGAAACTGTTAGCGAACAGCATGGATCCTGACCAGACTGCGCGGATGCGCAGGCTGGTCTGGATCCATGCTGGTCGCACACCCACTATGTTGGTTTTCCCATGGCACGGCTCATTTGAATAAAGCCTTGCAAGATCGAATAATTCTAAATATGTATAGATGGTATTTGTTTGTTTCAGTGTAAGAAAACATGGTGTACATCATATGAAATATTTTCAGGAGTTGTGTGGCCATTAATACTATAAAGTCTGTTGTTCAAGAGTGACAGATATTTCAATCATTCATGTAAAAACAAACTCATATCTTTTCAATTGTTTAACACATTTGCAACGATTTTGTGTTGAATGCCTATGAAACAAAAATTGTTGATATCTTTCGCTGCGAAAATGCTGTAGGGATTTCACATTTTAAATTAGTAGTTGATAAATTCGTGTGATAAATACGACTTTACATCTCCAGATAGTAAGTTAATGCATACTCGTATTTTCGTTCCATTTCCTTAGACACGTGTCCACGTTATGCCCATAAATGTGCCAACTCTCGATGTATAGATGAAGACCTCGCGTGTAATGGCTATGACTCGTGCGGAGATGGTTCGGGTTGTAACCTTGGCACGGGAGCAATTGTTGGGATAGTAATCGGTTCCCTCGCCAGTGGAGCGTTTTTAATCATCCTGATGGTATGTTGTATTTACAGAAGGAGGCGTGAATGTAAAAATGTTTTGGTGAGTTATGATAATAAAACAGCCTCATCAATAGGGCATTAAACACGATAAATTTTAACATAATTATATAGTCTACAAACTATGAAGGGAAAATCCTCTTGCACGATTTTTGCGCTTCATATTCTCATCATCGGAAATAAACGTTTACCTTTTTACTTGCAAAGAAAATAGTTGAAAGGAAAATGTTCGCTGAAATTTTGATACAAGATTCTGGATATTTGATTTCAAATTATTTCAATTTTCATAAGTATTCTTACTTCAAAATTATACATTTATTAACCTGTAATTGAGGTACTTACATTGATTAGTAAGTGAGTGAGTGATGAGTGAGTGAGTAAATGGGTGGATCTGGGTGGTTTAAAGAGTGAGTGAGTGAGTATAGTGACATCTATCTAAACATATAATACATTCAAATACATATAAACGGAAAACACCCTGCCCCGTGGGTTTATAAGTCACAGTTAAATACAACACTTAATATCTAAGTACAAATTAGATTGAATTTAAACATGATAATGTTTCAACAATTTCAGTAATGGACTATTCATGTAGAAATATTTTTTAATCATTTATTTATTTATTTATGTCTCATTCATTTACAAACATAGAAATTTACATATAGCATAAAACAATTGTAAATGATCGTTCTAACTAGAACTACAAGTGACAATATACATACTCAAATTTAAAACATACCATTTAACTTACAAATTCATATTAAGAATTAGAATATAAAATCAAGTTTACTATATTTAATATCATTTATGAATAAAATATCTCTGATATTAAACTATATAAACGTTGACAGTGGCCGAGTGACTACATGAATATGTGAACGGATGTTGAGCGAGTACATGAAAGCACAAATGTTGAGTAAAAGACCGAGTGAGTACATGAATGTACGAATGTTGAGAAATTTACTGAGTGAGTACATGAATGTATGAATGTACGAATGTTGAGTAATTGACAGAGTGAGTACATGAATGTACGAATGTTGAGTAATTGACTGAGTGAGTACATGAATACATGTATGGATGTTGAATGAGTACATGAATGCACGAATGTTGAGTAACTGACCGAGTGAGTACATGAATGTACGAATGTTGAGTAAGTGACCGAGTGAGTACCTGAATGTACGGATGTTGAGTAAGTGACCGAGTGGGTATATGAATACATGTACGGATGTTGAGTAAGTGACCGAGTACGAGTGTACGGATGTTAAGTAACCGAGTGAGTACATAGTACATGTACGGATGTTGAGAATTCTTATCAATGACATTCAAACTTTCGAACGTGTAACTCTAACTTATTACAGATTAATCTTACATAAACTTGTATTATTATGTTCTATTTCAGAATCTAGATTCTCATCAGGAAAGAAATCAAACCGCTGCAGTGCGTCATGACGATTTTCCAACACGTGACCAAACTTCATACTCTCTCGCAGACGATACTTCAACACGTGATCAAGCTCCATATCCCATTTTCTCCACTGCTGTAACTGAAACAGACAGTGAAATTAGGACACAGGCAAATCAAGAAGATTCGCTTCCATCATATACAGCGCTGTTTGGCAATAACCCAATGGAAAATAGACAATATCATTTTACCATGATAAGTGGAAGCAATTTAACAAACATACAGTCATCAACAAACAGTTCAACAAGCATACAGCCGAACTTTCTGGCAAACGGTCAAGAAGAACAAAATGAAAATGCAGGTCAGCCTCCATCATATACTGAGGTTTTTGGCAAAATCCCAGTAGGAAATAAGCAATACCATGGGACCTTAAATGAACGCAATTTAACACGCATACAGTCATCAATGAACACTGTAACACGTGAACAGCCGAACTTTCTAACAAACAACCAAGAAGAACAAAACGAAACTATTACTCAGCCTCCATCACATACTCAAATCTCTAGAAACATCACATCAGGGGTAAATGATCTGGAAAGACCAACGAGAACAATTTTAGAGACCCCTATTTGAACATTTATTTTTGTGACATTCTGAATAAGAAGCAGATTGGTGAAAGTTGTTTCAGGAAATTGTGCATATACGTCTCTAAAGTTTGTTAATCAGATAAGGTCGAGAAACGAATTTATTTGAAACTTGTAACAGCTGCTCATTTACAATTACTTATGTTCTTACAATGCTTAATACATTTGAGGTTTTCATCGGAAGTACTTTCAAAATTTAAATTTCCTATCATGATTGCCCGACCAAGATAGAATTATTTTAGCATAAGTATAAATTAGATAAACATAGTTTACATAAAAAATAATATTGATGCAAGACGTCTTGTATTATATATGTTAAAGATTTACATCATTAAGTATACATTTTGTTGCAAGTGAGTTCCTGCAATTCATTAGAAATGCAAGTTTGACAAATTATTATTACCTGCCTTTGGTTGCGCAACCAAGATGGATTGAGAAAAAATGAATTCAGGTGGAAAATGCAGCATAGAAACTTGTCATTTGAGTCGGATTGTTGAAATATCCCTATATATATCAAATAAAAGTGTAAAATGATGGAACATTATCGGGTGTATCATATCAGGAGAATATGTATACACAAATCATATCTCAGTTTAAAAGCTGTTATCGAAAAAAAACTAGAGCTGTCAGTGGACAGCGTGCTCGACTATTCTCAGTGCTTGATAGTATAATATAAGCTATGAGTAAAACTTTAACATTACAATAAGCATATTCTAAGTCGAAAAGGGACCATAATTCAGTCAAAATGTTTGATGGAGTTGTCTCCTCCTTTTTACTGACTGGGGTCATGATGGTAAACAAGTATGCAAAATATCAAAGCGATATCTCAATGGACTTTGAAAATATTTGGGGTGGTACGAAAACTTTAACATTACAAAAATTACGCAAACTTTAACATTTGTAAGACAAAAAAAAAACAAAAACAAAAAAAACAACGTGTGTAGCATTGATGTCCCTTGTCACTACATCTGAAGAGTGACAAAGATCTGCACAAAATTTACTATTATGTACACAATGTTAAAATGCACATGAGCATCATTTTTGTTCGAAAATCATATCGATAAGGTAAGTATATAGCTATATCTAATTTACAATGCAGTCTGCTACATAAAAACACAATAATCTGCATTTTTCTTACTATCCTAACCAAACACAAGATATATATATATATAAACAACCTATGTACATGTAAATTCATTTTAAACAACGTGTGTTTATATACAAAACAATATGGGAGACAAATTCAAATCTTGGTACAGAAATAGGAACTTAATGATAAATAACAGGCTAAAGGTGAAACAAATATTTACACTTGCGTTAGCTCAATTTTTTTTCTCCAGACCTAAACCCGTACTATCAATCACAACACGTATATGTACATATGATAATATGTGTACTCCATGAGTATTGTAATTAGATGATAGGCATCTATTGAGTAACGATAAAATGCTACATATAGACACTGTCAGAATACTTACGTATCAATTATCAAGGGCCATAATGGCCCTGTATTGCTCACCTGAGTACCATTGCTCAAAATGATATGATCAAGTTTTGACATAGAGCACATAGGCATATACATTAAATATCATCAGGATAAACATTTTCTTGTAACAGTCCCTTTTGACCTAGTCAGGGCCGATTTCCTTACCAAGTTTGAGGCTCATAGCTCAAATGCTGCATTTTTGTACTAACATAACTATTCCTTACCCTGGAAGACTTAAATAGCATTTAAATCCAATCTCGTTAGATGGTGCTGATATATATTCGTTTACATAAAATAAAGGGCGGCTATTTGTTATAAATTCAGTCAAAAGTTATCTACCCTGATTGTCTGAGTCCATCTGATGGCACAAATGACATTTCAAATCAGTATATTCATTGGTTACTGAGAAACACCCATTTTAATTTGAAAACAAAGGGAGGTAATTTGACATTAAATCAGTCCATAGTTATCTACCCTGATAGAATCTGGTCAGTTCAAGAAAGGAATCAAGATCTTGTGGTGATACAAGTTGTGTGCAAGTTTGGTAAAAATCAAATCATAAATGAAACTGCTATTGTGCAGACAAGGTCAAAATAGCTAATTCTGGCCCTTTCAGGGACCATAACTCTGGAACCCATAATGGAAACTGGCCAGTTCAACAAAGGAATCGAGATCTTATGGTGATTCAAGTTGTGTGCAAGTTTGATTAACATGAAATGATAAATGAAACCTCTATCGTGCAAAAAGACGCAGAGACATCCGGCCGCAATGAAAGAGAGAGCCATTGCTTTTGTTATTTTTTTATTTTATTTTTTTTTTTGAATAGGGGGCCCTGGCCCTTTAATCTGTTGTAAACGGATTGAAGCTATTGTTCTCTTTTGTTGTCTTTACCGTTATATAATACCACTTTGTTATTGACTGTTATTGGGAAGAAATATGCACGTGTCAAAGCAATTGCTTGTTTTTTCGCTTGTTTTTCGTCCCTTTACCCCTTAATTACATTTTCCTTTGGATCAAATTCGTATGCACATGACACTCAGATAGAATATTTTATTATTTTTGCGCTATATAAATGCCATGTATTTGTATTTGTATATTAAGGTACAATACATAACAGTCGTGGTTGCAAATCGTTCTAGTTGTTAATTCGAGTTCACTGAATATTTTATTGCCGATATTTTGACTTCATGTTTGTTATTAAAACTCTTCATTTAAACGTTGTGTTTGTTTATCGAAAATATCTGTAGCATACTATCTTAATATAATTCTGTAAATGTCTGAAACACGTACGACGACTGTAAATAGACGAACATTAGGTAGACAATCTAGATAAAGTATTTATGTTTAGCACTTAAGAAATAAAATGTGTTCATTTTGAATTGGACACCAGTGGCGTAAAATGTACACCGTCCAGAAGTGAAAGCTGTTTAGTCATAGCCGATGTATATGGATGAGATTGGAAAGAATAAATAAATAAATATAATATAGCATAACCTATTGCCGCGATCATATGTAAACTAGAGCCAAGACCTCGAATCATTTGTTTTGCCACCTAACGCTTTTTAATGTGAGCAAATATTCCCTAAATGTATTTTCTTAAAAGTGTTCAACTGTACCAGTATGTTTGTTTTCACTTCCTTTTTGCGTATAACAATCTTCAGTCAATAATTCATTGACATAAATCTTTCATTTGTTACTAAATTAAATTAATGTTACTTTATCACGATAATTCAATTTATGCAAAATGAATCAGTTTCACCAGCCCATAAAGGAGACATTTTGTGTTTATATGGAGATATCCTTCGTGACAGTTTATATGATATGACAGAATCATGATAGTAAAACAATAGCAACGATTTCTTTTGTTTTCTAATTATTCTACAGACACGTATGGTGAAAATATTATATTCTATGGTTTTCCTTTTGTTAAACACATAAAATATAAAAGCTTTTATTCAATATATTTTAGACTTAATACAGTTTAATCAAAGTAAAATTATAAGAAAGGAATAATGAAGTCAATGCATATTAAATTGAATGCAGCATTCACTTCGAAATGCCAAAAGAAAGGTAATATCAGACATTGCATTAATAAGCACTGACATAAAATGTATCCAAAGACGATATTATCCAAATAAAACGCAGAACGACAATTTAAATAGGACCAATTTACCTTTCCTAATTTCAGATATTTTTTTTTACTTTGTATTGCGTCCTAAGATTATTGTTTCCATCGAATGGATTAATTGTTCCTAAATATTTTAGATAAACTCTTACGAATGGTTGTTTTTATCAAAAAGAGAACACCTTTGCATGACCCCGGAGTTAAACCTGTCAATTTTACAATTACCAATACGCCATGCTGCCTATAACAAATATTGTAAAAATGAAAAACGATTTGAACATGTTGAAAATAATTATCCAACGAAAACAGACATAGTTAGTGTTTTGTTTAAAGAGTAAGTTTTTCATTTTATGAATTCGACATGCATTTGAATATAAGTATTTATCATACTAGTAATACATTTACAGACTTTCGTGGAAAATAATAATATAAAACGACATTATACTGCCAGGAGCTCTTTAAAAAACTAAGTGCGACCAGAATAGAATCTCTGGGTTGTGTTTAAAGTCATACCAACCGATACGTGTATGTCATATGGCAACTTTCCAGTTTGTACTGGCGGAGGAAGGCCCCAGGTGTCAGGTGTGCTTCCATACTTTCCTCACATGAATGAATTTTACAACCAAGCGAGGTTTCGAATTCACGGCGGTGAGAGGAAAGTGATTAGAAGTCTCCGTCCTGAAGCAGCTATAACAATAAAATACACCGAATAAAGTTTGATATAAAAGACGTAAATACAGAACGGGTCCACTTTTCAACATTTGAACATCTTAAGAAGTCAAATAGTGGAACCCGATATTTAAAATAACACTTTCAATCTGTTTAATAAGGTAGGCTATTGAACGTTGAACAGGTATCAACAAAACAAGAAAATTTATATTTAAATGCAGACTGCAAATGCTCGTTGCCTTTCCTGACTTGATAAAAAGGTAAAGGTAAAGGTAAGTTTTATTTACCGTCGCTTGGTGAAATAATTAACATAAGCTCTATAGAGCTTTTCTGCGACCCTATATTAAGAACAGTTAAAACCAATTATACCTCTACCCCAGCAATTTGCTGGTACCCATTTACAGCTGGGTCGACTGAGGCAATCGTGATAAAGTGACTTGCCCAAGGACACACCGCAATGGGAGTAGCCAGGATTCGAACCAGGGGCCTTCACCTTCGTAAGAAAGCGTCTAAGCCCTCTTGACCAATGCGGCCACGTATTATTATATTATTTGAGAAAAAAAATCAGTGAACTTTCTGTTGACTTTTTATACGCCCGTTTGAAAAACGGGACGTATTATGGGAACGCCCCTGGCGGGCGGGCGGGCGGACGACGTACACAGACTTTGTCCGGAGCATATCTTCTAAATGCATGAAGGGATTTTGATGAAACTTGGCACAGTTGTTCACCATCATGAGACGGAGTGTCATGCGCAAGAACCAGGTCCCTAGGTCTAAGGTCAAGGTCACACTTAGAGGTCAAAGGTCAAATTCAAGAATGACTTTGTCCGGAGCATATCTTCTTCATGCATAGAGGGATTTTGATGAAAGTTGGAACAATTGTTCATCATCATGAGAAGGAGTGTCCTGCGCAAGAACCAGGTCCCTAGGTCTAAGGTCACACTTACAGGTCAAAGAATACAAGAATGAAAACTTTGTCCGGAGCATTTCTTCTTCATGCTTAGAGGGATTTTAATATAACTTGGCACAAATGTTCACCACCATGAGGCGGAGTGTCATGCGCAAGAACCAGGTCTCTAGGTCTAAGGTCAAGGTCACACTTAGAGGTCAAAGGATACAAGAATGAAAACCTTTTCCGGAGCATTTTTTCTTCATGCATAGAGGGATTTTGATATAACTTGGCACAAATATTCACCACCACGAGACGTAGTGTCATGCGCAAGAACCAGGTCTCTAGGTCTAAGGTCAAGGTCACACTTAGAGGCCAAAGGTCAGATACAAGAATGACTTTGTCCGAAGCATTTCTTCTTCATGCATGGAGGGATTTTGATGTAACTTGAAACAATTATACACCATCATGAGACGAAGTGTCACGCGCAGTTCCCTTCTTAAGAATTACTTCCCTTTGTTGTTACTATAAATAGCTTATATTGTAACTTTTTCATTACTAGTCGTAGGGAAAAATCGAGACCACTTTTCTGTAGTACAACATGCATGCTACATCCAATTTTGAGGTGTATTTTGACCAGTTTCTACCTGGTAAAGATTTTTATGAGGACTTACATTTTTTTTTCTTTTTAAGATTCACTTCCCTTAGTTGTTACTATAAATGACTTATATTGTAACTTTTTTATAATTGACCGTAGGGAAAAACCAAGACCATTTTTCTGTGGTACAACATAGATGCTACTTTCCAATTTTAGGTGTATTTTAAGGTATCTCTACCTGGTAAGGAGCTTTTTTGTGGACTTAGAAAAACAAAACAACCACAAAATTAAAATTCCATTTGCAAATACAGGTGCTAGAGTAAAGAAATTTGCTGTGACGGGCGTATATTGTGACATTCTTGCACTCTTGTTTAAAATAGATCATTGTTATGTTGTTATATAATATTGCAACTTACAAATGTCAGATAAAGTTCAATGACATTGAGTGATTCCTATTGCATTGTTCGCTTTAAATAAATGTTAAGTTTAAAACAAAATCTCTGAATATGCCAATAACAGAGAGAAATCATAGTTTTCAAGTACCACAATACGACTGGAATGTTCTGTTTGTTCCAGTGTGGTCTCTGAATAAGGGAGACTGTGTTGCAGTGGTTAAAATGCTGGACTAATACACCATGTTCGATTCTCGGTTGCGACAGGGTTTCCGTTTGGTATTTGAGCCGCGCCATGGGAAAACCAACATAGTGGCTTTACGACCAGCATGGATCCAGACCAGCCAGAGCATCCGAGCAGTCTAGTCTGGATCCATGCAGTTTCTCCAATTCCAATAGGCTTTAAAAGCGAACAGCATGGATCCTGACCAGACTGCGCGGATGCGCAGGCTGGTCTGGATCCATGCTGGTCGCAAAGCCACTATGTTGTTTTTCACATGGCACGGCTCATTTAGTGCTTGGTGATTTACATAGTTGTATAATTATGCATTCTAGGTAGAGGCTTTTGTCGATTATTCATGCTACATGAAAAATTATTTACCTTCAATTACGTTTAATCAATGAGCATTTTCCTTAGAGACGTTTTATTCTCTGATAGTGTATGACATTGTTTAAAAAGACTTGCATCTGAATCAGAATTTCCAAAAAACAGAGAGCCGGTATCAAAATAGCTACACATTTTTATTGTTATTGATATTTTTAAGTACAGTGTGAAATTCAGACGTTTCCTAAAACTTACATTTATATGTAAAGACGTGACCAATAAAATACGTATATTTTTTCACTCTTTGTAGTGAAAATGGGTGCTTTGAAATATATTCTAAAGTAAACCTTTCTTATTGTACTTGTATTCACTAACAACGAAAGTAATTTAAGAACATCGAAGCTCGTGATATAACATACCTCTTCCATTATTGAATATCCGAACATAGCCATGGCTTAATTGCTGTAATAAATTGCAGTACAATTGTCTGTGTTGGTGCAGATGTATAAATGAGGGTTGGCTTTTTAACTTTTAGGTATCCTCTCGGGTGTTTGCACCAGCATCAATTTTGTGTGCGTCATTCGGATAATATAAGTAAATATAAAGTTCCAGCCTTGAAAATGTATTTTGTGGAAAACAAATATCTGATATAAACGGAGAGCATTAGGTGGATTTTATCTAATGCTTTTAAAAATAATTACAAATTTAAAAAGTGGATAGCCACAGGTCGCCCAACCCGACATAAATGAAAATGTTGCGGGTTCAGTTTGACCTAGCCTGTTCATGGACGGTAGAGAAAATGTAAGCTACCGTGCACGTTACAAGTCATTCATTTTTGAAACAATACAAGTTGCTTGGGCTATACATATATATCTATATATGTTTTTCTTTTCTTTCTAAATCCTCTTGGTATACAATCAATCGTTTAGAAAATTCTTACACAACACTCATTTAAAGCCTGATGCAAGTTGGACTGATATGATACCAAGACAACTCGTGGAGAATTAACGATATTTTTATAGTACCTCCTCCAATAGTGCTAATGTTGTAACTATAGTCATTTGTACTTTATTTTATGAACAAAGTACATACTTAATAGAACTTTGTGGCATCTGGAAATCTAACCCAGTAATACCAAGTTCGACGTTTTACAATAATTGCTGTTGGTAGGAACAAATATGGTATATGTCGCTAAAATCCCTAAGAAGGTACAAAAAGAGAGGAATGAGGCTCTAGCCATTCAATTTCATATTCGGACACGCGCATGTTCCATATTATTGTTCAAAGAATCCAGCTACTTCCAAGAAAACTTAATTTTAATTTTTAATATTGGTCCATCCCTGCTATATGTTTGTGCATACATGCACCCATCTCTGCTAAGAGGAACTGAGTACACAAGTCATTACGTACCTACTTTTATTGAACAGTCCATAAAAAATGCAAAAATGCAGACGGACATGTGCATATAAAATAAAGAACAGATGTAAGTAGTTGTGTAATCCGAAAAAAGGAAAATCCTTCAAAAAATGGATATTAAGCACATGGGTTCAAATTTATGGCACAGCACAAATATCTACTGTAGTCGGCTTGTGACATTTTGAGAGCTAGAATATCCCTAATGAATCATTAATTGAGCCGCACCATGAGAAAACCAACATAGTGGCTTTACGACCAGCATGGATCCAGACCAGCCAGAGCATCCGCGCAATCTGGTCAGGATCCATGGTGTTCGCTTTCAAAGCCTGTTAAAATTAGAGAAACCGTTAGCGAACAGCATGGATCCTGACCAGACACTTGACTGTTTGATTTAAGAAATTAACGCTCGAAAGTCGTACTATGTACATATTTGTCAAAAACAAGTGAAAATGCTTTGATAACATGCATCCAGAAAATTTTCAAGTTATTAGGCCAAGAAGGTGCGTGTCGATAAACAATATAATTGACAGTAATGACATTTTTCAATGTAAATGTCAGTCAATTTCCTGCACTGAGTATCTCATTAACCCATTTGTGATTGAAATTGATGTAAAACAGGATGCAGTGCTTCAAATGCACATCTATTTTCAGGATTATACAGTAAGGGGAGTTCTTAAGAATGGTCTATTAATGTCGCAAAAGTATTACATAATACATATAATATTATATTGAATTTCATGAGATGGACTCTAATGATTATAAAGGTAAGGTCATTGAAATGGAACCTACAATAAAGAAAAAACTATTTAGAAAATGACCAGTTCTCTTAATCGGTAGAATAACTAAACTTTGCAAAACTGTAACTTAAATCTAATACAAAGATGATATGACGGTGCTTTAATTCAGATAATATGTAAATGCAATACAGTGCAAATGCAATAGTGCAGTTGTTTTCTTTTCTTGCTGCAAAAAAAAAACACTCATATTAAAATTACATAGCTTACGAGTTCATTTTAAAGGTTCAATTTTCAATTGCAGTGCCTTCACTGGCCGCCTTCCGCCTAACTGAAGGAATGCACTTGTATATGAGTACATATGCTATATACTAACATATACTAGCATGATTGTATTTAAACATTGGAAGTTTCAAACAATTTATAATAAAGGTTATCTAAACTTATTTATTTAAACATCTTTCTTACAGTAAATACGTTTATTCCATTTTAATCCATTTACATAACTGTATAAAAAATCGCATTTTTATTAAATATTGACTTAGTCTATTTATTATAGAAGCTGCATACAAATATTAACATTGACATTCGTAACTACACTATACATAACCATTTATACATGACTGTACATTTAATCATTAAGCGTTTAATCCTAAAACACAAAATTGAAACATCCATTTACCTACTTCATGTAAATAATATATTACCCGGGGCAGTCTTTGAGTTGCATATCGACTGATGGATAAATAGATGACAAGCGAACAGATAGATGGTTTGGATGAACAGATGAACAGATGGATAAGTTGACGGACAGGGTTTCTGTCTGACATCATATACATACAGCTTACTAGTATAACACGTTTTCCTTTCATCGGTCATGTACACACCTACATGGCATGTCTAATCGTATTTTTGTCAGGGGAGATTATTGATAATAACTAGTTATCTCCAAGTTTCTAATCAAGGAAATAATTAGAGTTCACAGGATACAGTGTAGGCATAGGAAATAGAGATCAATATAATTGCACCTTTACTAATCCTACCTGTTCTGTATTACAAAATAGCTTCTATTTTGACATCTTGATTCAAACAAACTTATTATCTGCATTATAAAACACTTAATTATATATTTCATTTTATTATAAGTATTCGCTAGTTAAAAGTTATTTTTAGCATAAGAAAGCTGACAAAATCATATGAAGCAGGTTTTAAGGGGTAAATCAAACACATAAAAATAAATCCTAAATGTTTATGTATGATATTGTGTCTTAAACTGTTTTCATTTTCCAGTCAAATGTGTAATTGCAAGGAAGAAAACTAATAGATATATCTGCTTATAAGTACTGACTTTGCGGGTCACAACTTTAAATTAAATATTGAAACTTCTGTATTTGATATTAACAAAACTGTCATAAATTTCAAATTTGTAAGCTCATTTCGTTTTTTCTTTTTTCTTTTTTTTAATGACTTCAATTTCCAGACTTTATTTAATGTATTTCTGTCTTTGAAAATTGTAGGGTCTATCTCTATACAGTGCCCTACTTAAAGTGTTTTAACTTTCACAAATTAAATATTCAAGTAATTTCATTAACTGGATATTGTAATTTTCTAGAATATTTCAACACGTGGCACATTAGTAGGTGTATTATACATTTACTGGACCAGATTTAGTAGGCAGATGTCAAAGAGGTATATATGCTATTAATTATCATGATTATGGCTTATAGCTTATTAGCACGTGAACTGTCCGTTAATCTTATCACCACGTTACCTGTCTGTTGATTTTATCTTGAAGATTAATTGCGCCTTTCTAAACGTTTTAACGCGAAAATAAATAGATACGTAGACGTAAATTATTATTTTGAAAAACAGCATGCCTAAACCGCAACGTTGCTGTTACCATACTTTTCTCTGTTTTGTGACGACGATCTTTTTGTATGCACGGCTCTACAGTATGATTGTGTTAGAACAGAAGCACAACTGTTTAGATATGAATGAAAAACATTAATAGGATTAAGTAGACACGGAGTAGCAAAATTCGTATGAGCGACCTTGAAGTTTGACCATGAACCCGATGGGTAAATTTTTGACTTACGGAGTTGACACAAAGTATTCATCTTTGCGATGGTCAATTAATGTAAGTATAGCCTTCGTTTCGTAAAACTATGAAAGTCACTTAAGGTGACTAAAATCCCGCGCACCCAGCCAGTGGCAATGGGAACCCGAAGGGGAAAGTTGTACAAGGACGAATATACAAGGGAATGCCATGTTCTTTTAATAACAGTCACATCACAACGCAAACCACAACCAACCAAGTTTCAGGTCGTTACTTCAAGAAATGTTTATGTAGTTCACCAAACACTTTTGCTATAAAATCAGCAAAGAATCGCAAGATTTGGGCAAAGACAATTATGCCCGCCAAATTGAGTCCGAAATAACTACCCTACAACTTCGTTGTAGCGGTGCGGTCAAATACTGAGTAAAGCCAATTTAGATCATGACATCAGCTCTGTGAATAGCTTCAGCACTTGTTTTGCAGTATACAAGCGTTCTTTTAGGTATAAACTAAACATGTAATGATCAAAGGAAATTACCGTATACCTGATAAACTATTTCTAGCGAGTCCATCTCCTCCTCTTTGCCAAGCTCCGTCTTTCGATTGTACTACTTGGGGATGAGATGGTGTACTGTAAACATGCATTTTTGATAGGATATTTCTGCATTATTTTAATAATTTGTGCTTCGGCCAAACGTTTAAGATAGCTGATAGCTGTTTTGAATACAGTAATGAATATATCTTAGATACTATCTTAATTGTACTGCAACTCATTACGCAGACACACTACAAACAACATTACGCACGCATGCATTCGCTTTCTTAAACAAACAATCATTTTCGTACAAAGTTCTCAGAATGCTAAGCATTACTGACTGGCCTAGTATTTTATGTCATCAAGCAGAAAGCAAGCAATTTACTTTATAATTTCTGAAATAAAATTGAATATTCCCTTTAACAAACGTTTTAATATTTATTTTTAGGTTCGTTACTATTTTTGGAGATAAACATTCCCTTTCGACAATTTTATTGAAGACATTGTGTCTAAGATCATTCGTCCCCTACCGCTGATTCCTGGGATTCATGTGAAGAAGTTGGCAGTTACTTCCGGAGAAACGATTAGTAACGGTACAGAATCCATGAACACTGGGAAGGTTACCTGCCCACAGGTACAAATAAAAGTAAAAATGATAGTTTGTATAATTTGATAGTAGCGACAGTACGATGGCGAAGCGAGACAGTACGATGGTGACACTACGATGGTGAAGCGCGACAGCGCGATGGCGAAGCGCGACACTACGATGGTGAAGCGCAATGGTACGACGGACTGTCACTATCGTACTGTCGCGCTTCGCCATCGTACTGTCGCGCTTCACCATCGTAGTGTCACCTTCGTCGCGCTTCGCCACGTACTGTCGCGCTTCACGTCCGTACTGTCGTGCTTCACCATTGTAGTGTCACTATCGTACTGTCGCTCTTCGCCATCGTACTGTCGCGCTTCACCAACTTTTCTCTGTCGTTATTCGGAAACAATGGTCCTGCAAATTTCAAATCCTTTTCTTCTAGAACTTTCGTGTGCTACTGTCATGTGTGCATTATTACAGATACACATTGCAGATATATGTGAAGCCACTTAAAACATATACTGTAACCATATGAGAAATCATTTTTCTGTCACAAAGTTTAGATTTATTATTTAAATATTACAGTCATTCTTATTTACTAGGATTCTCATCCGTGCAGTCTGATCAATATCTGCAATCTTCGCCATTCAGTCAGTATCTTTCTGGTAAGCACCCCTTTTAACAGTTAATGGTATTGTCCAAACTGAAAGATTGTCAAGTTCATTATAGAAATTTAGCAGGGAAAGGGTTAAAGTGCATCGTATTGCAAATTGTCATACCAATCTGTCAGTATCGCAATGTCTCAGTAATAGAGCTTTTTTAAATGTACAGACATGCGACATCTCACATTTAGAACAAAGACAAAAAGAATCAAAATGTTCATCTCAGAGTTATTTTCAGATGTATTGTCCATTTCGTCTAGCATTAACATAAAACTTAAAAACCGTCACTGTAGCAGATGTTTATAGAACTTGTCTTAGACACAAGTGGGATGTAACTGAATGTTTTTAATCTATTTTTGCTGAGCGCAATACGTGTTTGTGTATTCATCTGGTAACCTAGTAAAGTTTCTTGAGTTTCTACATTAAATTTTAAAAAAGTATAATATATGCTACGAAATTTATCGGGTCGTTCCTAAGAAATGTGTTGTAAGAATTTATTAGTGAAAGCGATCAGGCAATTACGAAGAACTGTTGTAATTGACGCCAAAATCCCATTGAACTAATTAACAGCAGAAAAGAGATCAGTATTTCGTGCTATATCATATGGACTTGTTGTGTTCTTCAATACGTAACATCCCTAATTTTACTTGAACGCGTATTTGTGTTAGCAACGTTTATAGCTTTGGGGAACTAGAAGAATAGCAAAACGCAGGGTTTGCTTTGCAAAATATTGATCAATCAACTTTTAAGGTTTGATACAAAAATGTACCACATTACAGTTCTGAATATTTCAGAATTACAAAAATCCTAATTAATTGTTTGACACTCCTTCTGTTCGCTACAGGTGCATTTTTGGTAATGAATAATTATTCATTACTACAATGTTCTTATATTTGATAAAATCTTGTGAGGTTAATTTATCAAGCCTAAAATAAAGTTGACCTCATTTAATTAAATATTGGAAACGAAACTGCAATTGTGGAAGAATACAAAAAGCAAGTGATAATCAATTTCAACCTGTAAGGTTATATGGATTTTTAAAAATAAAAACAACATTAATATTTTTATAATAGTAATAATAATACTGATAATAACATTAGTCAATATAGTATTGAAAACCTAGAATGCGTCTGTAGGACACAGGTTGTCTTGGTTCATTTGTCACAAATAAGTGGAAATAAATCAAATGTTTGCAGTCTTAATCATGTTAATGGGATATAGCCTCAACAAACATTTTATGAAAAGGATTCATTATTCTAGGCCATTTACTTTTTGAACTATGAGCATCACAAACAAAAAATCCAATATTTTGGCTATTTCAAGGGCCATAACTCTGTAATATGCGCTAAGATTCTCAAGAAGAATGCCAAGTGTGCAAGGTCACATCATGATAAAGACTCAAACAATGTTTCATGAATTTGCATCAAATACTTTTTGAGCTAGGCACATAATTAGGTAAACATGTGCATGTTTTGACTATTTCAGGGGCCATAACATCAAAAATAGGGATAGACCCAGCCAAAAAATAAGAGGCGTGCAAGTTTATATCATGATAAAGACTCATGCAAGTTTTCATTCATTCATATCATATACCTTTTGAGCTAGGTGCGTCACAAGATGAAAAAGTGCATTTTTACTATTTCAGGGGCCATTACTCTGAAAATAGGGGGCGGAGGCAGACAAAGAAATAAGTGGTGCGCAAGTTCATATCATGATTAAGATTCATGCAAGGTTTAATCATTTTATATTTAATACTTTTTGAGTTAGGCGCGTCACAAGGTGAAAATGTGCATTTTTGACTATTTCAGGGGCCATAACTCTGGAAATAGGGGGCGGACCCAGATCAAAAATAGGAGGTGCGCAAGTTTATATCATGATTAAGACTCATGCAAGGTTTAGTACATTTATATTAAATTTTTTTTGATCTAGGCGTGTCACAAGGTGAAAATGTGCATTTTTGACTATTTCAGAGGTCAAAACTCTGGAAATATGGGGCGGAGTCAGACGTAAAATAGGAGATGCGCAAGTTCATATCATGATAAAGACTCATGCAAGGTTTCACCAATTTATATCAAATACTTTTTGAGCTTGGCACGTCATGAACGGACGGACGGACGCACGCACGGACAAGACCAAATCTATATGCCCCCACCACTCATAGTGTGGGGGGGGGGGCACAAAGAAGTGTTTGTTCTAAAGTTTTATTCCTGCTTTTCTTAACTCTGATATAGTTATCATTCTCAAGCTACGCAAAAAATAAGGGTCAAGTATTTTAACGACTTGGATTTTGATATAATAATGGAAAAGGAAAATCGGCTAAGCTTCATATTCATAGATCATACAAAGCGACTACATTAACAATTGGGAATTTACAGGTGTTTAATTTATAGAATGTTTGCAAAAATCACAGAACAAAATACAGAAAGCAATGAAAAGTATCTATTTAATAGATAATAAAACACATAAGCATTTAATTCAACGGGTGATAATATTATATATGCTTTACAATAGGTAACGTTCTTCAATTCTGTTGAACAAATCATAAAATTCAGAACAAAGATGCTTAGTCTAAACATAATTTTGAATGAAAATGTACGTAAGCTGGAAAATACCCAACGTTCGACACTTTTTTGCAGAGTTACTTATTTAAGTGGCAAAATGAGTTCTTCCAATGGTTATGAGATGTTTTTAAGATCGATTATAACGCAGTTATTGCGTAACTCTACACTCTATCACGTCTTTGAGGTCTCTTCTGAAAGCTTTGTTCATAAAGGCATATATAATTGGATTAGCGACATTATAGAAGAAATACATATAGAAAATTAGCATATTGTACGGCAGCACTTCGTGCGCCATCAACCATGCTGGTAGAAACACAATGATAAAAACAGCTGTGACAACAAAAAGCATTGCAGCAGTTCGTATATTTGCAACAAGACCCTTCTCTCGGATTGTCATTCTCCGCAGAAAAACAGTCTTTTCCGTCTTAGGGCGTGGTTCGTCTGCTACACTTTCCATATCTAATTCCGTTTTCACACTGCCATTATTCAAAGACGCCCGAGTATTTACAAAAGTTGTGGGCGACTCCTTGTACGAAGAATACATTGATCGTTGACTGCGCATGCGTCTCCTTTTAGCTCTACGGACTGACACAAATTTGTAAATGAGTATATATAAAACTACAACAACGACTATCACTATCACAAAAAAGCTTGAATATACTTTCTGATATATATTCGTGAAACGATGACTGAATATAAGTCCGTTTGGTTGACACATACCGCCATATTCAATCACCTCTTTACTTATGGCGGAAACGTTTTTAACGTTATTTGGCGACGTTCCATTAACTGATTCATATACATACGTAACTTCAGTCCATTGTGTTGAACTATTTATGACACTTTGATATATATCAGATGTTTCCGCGTTATCTCTTTCATCTATTTGCGTTGTATTTCTTTCCTTTTTAAAGTATACCCCATAGTTTAAGGCTGTAATAATTCCCAGTATAAACGCTACTGTTGCGAGAAGGGATATTATCATTTTAGCAATCCTCTTGTTTAGTATATGCGTGAAAGGATGACATATACACAAGTACCTATCAACGGCAATAGCCGTCATGATAAATGCTGAAAATGGCACGTTAGATGTAATTAGGAACATGTAAAATTTACAAAGAAAATCATATTTGACATAATACACCACATATTCTAGAACTATCGTGTAAGGAATAATAAGTATGCATGTGACAAAATCAGTGCCCGCCAGCGTTATTATGAATACTGTTGAGGCTAGTTTGTTTCGCTTTTTGATATAAACGTATAATACTAGAGCGTTACCGACCGTTCCTATGACACTAAAGAATGACAGTATTCCTATCACTGCCATAAGAATATCATGATCCTCTGCCGATTGGAGTAGGCGTGTCTTTGGTGTGTCTGTAACATTTATATATTCTGCCTTATCCATTTCGTTATACTACGTACTGCCAATAAAAAGTATACAGTTTAGCTTATATCCTTTAGAATAAATTAATCTTTATAATGACAAGACTTGAAGCGTATTTAAAATGCTCTAATTCAGGTTTGTAACCTCTGTCCCGATATTGTATAGTATATTTGACCTTTAAAGCAGTAATATGTATGAATGTTCAAATTTACTCCAACATTAGACGATGTCTCCACTATTTTCAAGTTCAATATGTTGTTTCTAACGCTCCTGAATGTCTACGCAGTGCAGTGTTTCTAAGAGTAATAACGCTGTCAATACGAAGCCATTATTCCAAATACGAGATGCCTTTTTCCTCCGTATCAAAATGACTTCTATCTAACCGATCATCTGTACACCTGAAAACGTATCCCTCATTTACGTTAGAAAATTGTTTCATAATTTTTTGATGACTTATCAGATTTACCAGACTCTCTTTCATGATCTGATTTCAGTAGTCTGCATTTCCGGCGGAAAAAAAATGCTTCCCTGTCTTGTGTCTGTATTTGTAATTATTAAGTATTTGAAACTTTTCTCCGATGATTCCTTCCTCTGAGACTCTTGTATTACATTGATTTGAATGAAACTTAGAAGTCTCTTATACGTCAATACGTCAATACCGCTGGATTATCAGTTGTCTATGACGGTTTAATGTATTCTTCTGTCGCTGCCTTCCGATAATGACATTGCTGTTGCTGAAATAAACAAATGAATTGTATTACCGTTAAGCATGTATTAATTTTTTTATGCAAAAGAGCGATTTCTTTTACGTTTTTACCATGTCACCGGAAATGTAGTTTCACAAAGTTTCTTTTGGATTTTGGCTGACAAAGCAAAGATATGATGAAGGTAGATTTAAGATTACCATGTGTTATTTGACATTTTTAGATAATATTAGACCGTATTAATTTGAAACCTCTAGAATTCCATTTGTTTTACACGTACACCTTTAGTAAACACGGGAATAATAAAACTGTTGTCCAAATATTTTTTTAACCTTGGACTTAGCGAACTGTTCAGTACTAATTAACATCCCGTATCTGAAGTAAGCTACTCAGCAACTAATCATGTCGAGTTAAATACTAAATCATTACACGGGAAATTCGTTTAACTTGGCTGTAAAGTGTTATAATAAAACTGTAAATCAATAAGGAAGAAAAGAATTGCCAAAATCTATTTCATTATAAGGTCATAGGCAAACTGCTGTGATAAATCAATGCTACTGCAAACACAGTAATGTTTTTAGTGTAATATGTAGTTTAAAACCGGCATCCGTACCAATATTTAAATAAAGACACCCAGGTTATATTTCGTGATGTTACACAGTGTAATAAATTATAATCATTTTTTTCCAAACCTGCTGTTTAACCATAAAAGTTGTGAAGTCAGTGCGTGACTATCGATGCGATTTTTTTCATTTAGATACTTGTCGGATTAACATCATACAGAATAGAAATGTTGTTCGTCATTTCAAGAATTTATAATAATTGAGCCGCACCACGAGAAAACCAACATAGTGCCTTTGCGACCAGCATGGATCCAGACAACCTACGCTTCCGCGCAGTCTGGTCAGGATCCATGCTGTTCGCTAATGGTTTCTCTAATCGCAATAGAATTTGAAAGCGAACAGCATGGATCCTGACCAGACTGCGCGGATGCGCTGGCTGGTCTGGATCCATGCTGGTCACAAAGGCACTATGTTGGTTTTCTCATGGTGCGGCTCATATCAACTCTTTTAAAAACATTGATATAATATGATATTTGATGTTATAATAACACTTTTAAAAATCCGTTTGTTATCATGTTAATAAAAAACAAAATTCAAGCTCAAACTCAGTCGAGACCGAAAAATGTTTTGTGAACACTGGGCCTGGACTTTCCCCGCAAAAGAACATTTATCGTGGTCATTTAGACTATTACCTACAAGAAGGTCATGAGTATTGCTCATAGATTCAAATATTTTGACCATTCATCCGATAACCGGACGTCATCTCTGTGTATGATCGTTACCAAATTAACCGGAACTTTACGAAACTTAACGGACAAAGCATCTAAGTGTTGTTTTCGGAGAAATAGCTAGGAAGATTTTAAGTCGTCAATTTGTATTGTCGAGTAATAACGCATTAAAAAATGTTTTGTCTATCTAAGTTATTTCACGGGACTTTTCAATGATTTATGTAGCTGGTACACCTTTTTCCCCTTTGTAATGCGAGTGATTTCGAAGCTGACGCCTAAGTTTGTAGAAAGGCCTTTTTACCAACTCGAATAAGTTTTGTAACAAACTATTTATTCCTTCCGCGTACTGACACAGCAGGTTTCCTGTTAATGAAGGCGGATAACGAAGACAAAGTTGTTTAATAAGGTGCGATTTGCCGGAAAGTGTACGAAACAGAAAGAAAGTATATTATCAGAGAATATTTTTTGTATACGCTATGCGACATTTAATGTGTACAAGTTGTGCAAAAGAGCAGGATGTGTCGGCAATTATTTGGCTCTTAAATATGTGTGGACAGTTATAT
This sequence comes from Mercenaria mercenaria, assembly GCF_021730395.1. NCBI lineage: Eukaryota > Metazoa > Mollusca > Bivalvia > Venerida > Veneridae > Mercenaria > Mercenaria mercenaria. The sequence continues at coordinate 14,455,193 of NC_069374.1, forward strand.
CTCAACAGTTAAGAATAAATCCTGATTCACGACAAGTGTACAGATAAAAGAAGAGGATGATTAAGACGGTTTTCTATATCAGTTTTAATAACACCATTATTTGTATATCAATACTGTTTTTGAACCTGTCACTTTGCTGAAACACACGATTTTCACATAAAATGCTAACAATAGTAAAACTGATTAAGGGAAAAATAATTACGTGAACAAAACTGCAAACAAGACAGAACGGTGTACGATATGGAAACACTTCTGTATGTAATGACTGTGAAGAACTACAAATGGAAATAACTATTGTTTTGTCCTGCAGGTTGAGATCTCTTTGAAATCGCATTTAAAGAATTTGAAATACATTCTTACAGAAGCATTTTGAAACATATTAGTTTACCTCTTTGGAACCTAAAACCCAACCTAATATCTTTAACCATAGCGGAAATCATTCCGCCAAAAGCTTTAATGTAATACGTAAATACGCCATGAACACAAATACGTAAGGCTTCAACAAAGTCTAGCCAGAATTGGTACAGACATAAAGCGGATTTTAATAAATACTTACAGAATAATAAGGAAGTGTAAGCGGATTCTAACGCTTTAATGAATAAGATAAGATATAAGATAGATAAGATAAGATAAGATAATCTTTATTTATAGTCGGTTCTATATAACAAAATTAACATAAGCTTAGAAGCTTGTATCCGACATAAACCGATTATCCATTAACATACAAACAAACAGCCTAAGGATTATGGGAAGAATTAACTGATTTTGTTTAAGATTTGAAAGCACTGTATGCCACTAATCAATGTATTTCCTTAACTGATTCTTGTAAAGAAAAATAAATAAATAGGACAAATCGCCATTGAACGCTCAGCAGCCTATGTAAAGGAATTGGAGGCGTGGTGGTAGGGAGTAGGGGTTAGGGTCGGAATGTAACTGCAATTGACCACATTCGCCACATTGTAACTAGCATTCACAGAAGGTTAGTAACGGGAATCGTAAGTTATCACCAAATTTGAATTTTAAATTTTGTTTGAATTTATAATTCTTGAAAATTCGTTTTAAATATTTAAACTATTTTGCAACAAACATAATTAGAACGGCACTAAACGACAAGTGTATACGTTTTCTTTATTTTCTTAAGCAGTTCTTTCGATTATAATAACAAGATCTTCGGGAAACTCGGCAGCTGTATGAAAGCTTTATATAATTTTCTAATTTAGTATGATAGAGAGTAGCTGTTGAACAAAGTAAGTTCAGGAGTCGCCAACAATTGTACATGTAAGTCATCCCACTTCGGTTTTAATACCGTATCGTCTGTTCTAATCTGATTTCTTCCTACAGGTTACAGTCGCGCAACATATACAAACTTTATGCAAATTTTTGGTAAAAAATTCTATACACGATAAACACGCTTGTTTTTTTTACCATAATAAAATTTTAGAAGGACTAGCCCACACATTTTAGGCAAACAATAATTTATCTCAAAAAGTCCATTATCTGAAAGTGACTATTCTTATAAATAACCAAAAATAGTGTGCAGAAGGTAGTCAAGCGTTGCAACGCTTTTGAAATAATGCAGAAAATTTACTTGCATTTTTATCAACATCTAACTTTTATTTTCACCCACTTTATCATTTTTCAATGTTATATATATATTCTGTGCCAAACTTGGTGGAAATAAACATGTTGAATTTTTTTATCTTCATTCATTCTGTATGCGATCAGTTTTAACAACAAAGTGTGCATACTATATTAATCCAAAGACTTTTGTTATACATTTTAAAGATCTTTTCGCATTTCGCATTTGAAACTATGTCACTTGCTATTACTCCTTTCTGTGACCTTTGACATAGTGCAGTCATAAACTCTGTGGTAAGTTTCGTTTTATCGTTTTGCATAGGTTAGAGTTTATAAACTTTCTAAATATATTACAAAATCTATTAACCTTAGAAGATATTTGCGAACAGAATTCTTAAAGCTTTATATATGCTGCCATAAAAGATTAATAATCAAGAAAAGTTCAATTGTTAGTTTTTAATATACGTACAAAAAACAAGACCTTGAATACTGCAGAACTCATGAAGTATCAGTCGTCTACATCTAAATGTCATTTTAAAAGCCGATAAATGTTCGTAATACACTCACAAACATTTTTAGCGTTAATGAGTCATAAACATATATGATTTATGAATGAAACATGAACTATTTCAAGAAACACTGATACTGCTTTGTGGAATCGGTTTCATATCAATAATGAGTGTTCAGATTTCAATTTAAAATGTATTCACCAGACTTGTAAATTAATAGTTTGCATTATTATTCTATTATACCAAAATGTAACAAGAGCTGGAACATTGTCATTTTTCCTTTGTTTTGGTTTAGGGTCACGCAGTGAATTTTCTAGCTTTTACTGGTGGAGGATAAACCCAGGTGCCGCTCCGGGATTATTTCATCAACTGACTTTCTGTAAACCAGCTAGATTGTTTCGGGATGCTCACATGAGAACGCTACAACCAAAGTGAGGTTTCGAACCCACAAAGGTGAGTGGAAAGTGCCTAAGCATCATGTCTATTAATTAATTTATTCCGATGAGACCATACAATATGCACACTGACTCTGACAAGAATGTTTATAGTACCAGCTACAAGCTACAGTCACAGACATATCGAAAGCATATCAATTTTAACCTTTAGATTAATCATTTTGTATTGCCGCACTAAAGAAAAGAATATCAAAACGGAGTGTTTTGTCTCCTATGTCCATGCATAGAGCTCTATTTATTTGAATATATATTGATACCATAGCTTGCATTATAAACATCTTTTACACTATAGACAATGTAGCTACTATAAAATCTATCGATTGTGCAAACACTTGGATAAAAATAATGGATTTTTCTCAATAAAAATCAAGTATTATGTCACAAATTGACATACGGGCCTTATTTTATCTGTAGTGTAAATGCAGGTATTGCATCATCTTTTTGTAAATTTTTGAGTTATTGAGGTAAATGTCAGATTTCACGCATGAAATACCTCTTATATTTTTCGGTATTTCATAACTTAAATTTCCATGTAAATTTCATTAAATTCTGTTCAGTAATAAGAAAGTTGATATTTTATAAACTTCAGTAATTTATGTTTTTATCCCCAAAACCACTATAATGGGCCTCAAATTGTCAATTTAAATTCGCGCCAAAGTAGTTAGATTTCCCGGCTATATCGTGAATCCCGTGAAAATGACAATAGTCATAGCTCACGGCTTAGCCGTGAATCCCATGAAATTTAGTATTTGGCGGGACATTATCCTTTAAATAGACTGGACTAGATATGCCTTGCGCACACCACCTTACGACTTTATAGACGAATCTATGTCTGAATTATTTTCTTGCTAGAAATTCATGCTCGATCGAGGTAAGAAATTTATTTGTTAGATTTTTGTATGATTTTTGCATTACGATTTTTATTTGATAAATTTTTGTTCATTCTACAGAATTCTGTAACATTTACTTTTCGGCATATGATTTTTGCTAGTTTCAGTATGTCAGGATAATTTATTAAATTTTTCAGACTTTTGTAAATTATTTAGAAAGAGGAGTCTAAATGTTTCGTTTATATAAGATGTAAAATTTATACTGAAATTTGTAACATGATATTTATAAAGTACTTTGTTTCAAAAACTTATGTCAAACATTTCGTTATTATGGAACGCCATTACTGCATTGTATTGTTATGTATAAATTTATATGGCAAGTCTAGTACCATGTATATATTATTGTAATATGAAATTGTGTGACAGTCTATTGCATACACATACAATGTCCGTTTTAGTGTATGGCATTAGATATTATATGGATGCCAACTATCATATAACGTTTGATTTACATTGAATTTTGTTAATTTGTAGTTGTAAATAATGGCTGCAGTTTATCATGTCCGTATCTATAATGTTTCCTCATATACTTTTCATATCATTTCATACTTTAACTTTAGTCTTTTAAGTAAGTAATCTTTGTAATAATGGAAGTAATATGTGACGTATTTTAATCATGTGACGTCTGAACTTAGTAGCACGTATATTTTGTATAAGTAGCACGTATTATTTATGGGAGCCTACGGAGGTATGGTGTACCCAAAGGAGCAGCTTTATGCCCTGACTTATTTGTTTTGCTATGGTGCTTACCATATGTTATATATTTTAGCTTCTTCCGCCAGACGATTTTTCCTGGTGATGTCATAACCCGGAAGTACAATGCCCGAGGTTCACTTGTCCTCACTCGCCTGGATGTGATATTCCCAGCGCAGAGCTTACGTCCCATGGTTGTGCCGTAAACCGCAAAGACGATGATTTTTGTTATCCTCTGAAGTCAGCTCAGGGATGCAATCACCTACCACCATAGGGAGCCAATACGGAATCAACGTATTCACGGTTTAAAGGGACTGTATTTTGAATTTAGAAGCTGTTTTGTTTGTGCTACTTAAAGTTCACAATTACATTAAAGACCTGTGTCACGTCAGATTAGAATGGACTATAAGAACTTTTGTATCTAAAGATACTGAACTTTCTTTTTTTTTCTTTCTTCTAATCAGTTTTTTTTCTTTTCATATCTATTCATTGTTAATAATCATCTTATGTAAATAAATTTGTAAATATTGTAAAGGGTGTTGATTTGTTCTGATGGTTACTGTCGCCGGTACGGCCTTTCCTGTCACATATTAACAAAGCATTTACAAGGAATCTGATACAGACAGATGCAGCTATTAATAAACTGTGATATAACGTTTGAATTTAACATAAGCACGCATATTGTGATATAACATATCTCATTTTTCCTGCTTTTATGTTACGATACAACACGTAACCACTTGATTTGCAATAAAAATGTATTTAGAAATTTACACAATCAGAAACAATGAATACGACTTAAAGGCTTTGCTAAAATTCTAGCTGAAATAACAACTGAAGTAGGTTTTGAAAACGAAAAAACCGTCTTTTCTAATATTTATGAAATGTGCACAAGGACTGAGCTACCAGAAATGCCACCAGAACCTCCAAAACGTGTATAATGATAGGAAAATATTAACAAAAGTTCATATCCGAGTGCCTTCATTGATAATATCTGAAAAGGTAATTGTCCGCTTTTATTTGTTAATCATAAGTTTTAAGAATGTTGAATAATGTACTTGCATGTATTTTGTGATATCTGATTTCATTTGGTAGGTCTCATTTTGTCTTGTTTTTCGAAATCTACTTATAAACAGACCTGCCACATTGTTCTCTTTATGGTGTTGCAATCCATACTTATAAAACCTGGATAGAACCACGGGCCTTCCATTAGCTATCACGCCCGAAGGTCGCAAACCCACATCAATGAGGAGCATGTGATTTGAAGTCGGCGACATTAACCACTGGGCAACGGAGGCTTTTAGTTCATTAACGTACAGTTAATCAGGGTAATTAATATTTCTCACGATTTGATTTGTTTCAAACCTTACGTATATAAAACATGCCTAATAGTTTCAAGTAATATATTTCATTTCAGATTTATAATTCAATAATCACTATTATCTCCAACGTTAAATTATTTTGCAAACTGATGTACTAACAAAGGTCATATCATACACTTGACGCTTTTAGTAAAATTAATGCTTGGTTGACAAAATAAAGACTTTCGATACTCTGAAATAATGTCATAGATGACGTAAATAATTCTAAAATAATTTCTATGGTAAAAGGTCACATCATATACGATAGACAGTTACAATCAAATGATTACAAATAAGCCCTTTTACAAGACATCTAATTCTGCCACGCGTAAATAGAGGATAATTTAGTAATAGAGACACTATCTTATTGTCACTTAATGTCAATGAAGCTTCAGTATCGCAATTAAAGTACCGTTTTCTATTAGTTTGAAATGAAATATCAGAAAGAACGTATTTCAGGCATTGACAATACGTACATTTATATTGCTTCATCACTTTACGAGTTGTCAACTGTTAACAAAGGCTATACATATTTATTTTCTAAGGAAATGGTCGTTATTGAGACGGATGTATTCATGTAAAAACGAATACTAGTACGCCCTTTAATTACTATTAATTTTAAAAGAAATTCCTTGTACTTCTTACTGGATGTGCAATATTCCAAAACAGTATGATTCAACGGCCACTGTTTTTTTTTATTATGTTCCTTTAGTACTACTTTAAGAAATACGTTACTTTACAAATAAAATATATTGTTTGCAATATGTTTTGTTCGAGACCATACTTAATGAGATTAAAGCGTTAATATTCATATATTGATTTAAAATGGCTTTGTGTTTTAATAAGACATTAACACATATATTCAAAATATACTCTTTAAATTAGCAAATGCTACTGCTGCATGAATATTACATTGACAGGGCGGAGAATATGATAATAACCAAATGCATTACCAGTCAGAACCATGAAAACATAACACGCTTTACGACATTAACACAAAACCAGTTTGTTATCATGTTGCACATGAAGTTAAGATTAACGCTGAGAATGTATTCAAATTCCACTAGTCTTGGCTTATGCGATAAAAAGTACCGAAACTTCCATACAATGCCGGATTCAATCAACATATAAAAGCATTTTACAGAAAAACCTATTTTGCATAATGCAGAGGTGTTACAGCTGTCACAGTCTTGCTATAAATGGAACTTATTGGAAAGTTGTCGGAAGATTTGCTTTTGTGCAAAGCACCACTGTTGCAGCGCAAAAAGAAAATATATGTAACCCGTCAAGCATCGAGTTTATAAATCATGGCGGTTTGTTTTTTGATGGAAAACAATTAAACCAAATGGCATCAAAAATACCATGACCTCTAACACGCGTAAGAATATACTTTTAAAAAATTTAACAACCCTACCTTTTCCTAAAAGAGACTCTTGTTTTATGTACTTTTACTTGTGGTAATCGAATGCAAAAATGACGCGGAACTTCGGAAAAGAACACATTAATTATTGTCTTTAAATATTGATTATTAAAAAGGAAATCAAACAGACCAAACACCTGACTAAGGATAAGTATATCAGATCATAACCAAAAATATATTTTAGTTTGAAAAAAATGCCTTTAAAATATCAACAACATATTTTTAATGTTTGTTACTCCCTGCAGCAATACGAGGACTTATGTTATATTCAATGCTTTCTTTTGTATTTATCTTTTCATTTTAGCAATTGGCAATTCATATCCAGGCTGCTGTCACGTATTTCTAAGAGGAATATCTAGATACAACAGACGCACATGGTCTCCAGCAATTAGCTGTCAAAGATATTTATGTCTTTTTAATGAAACATGTATCATTTCAAAAGAATGCACTTAAGGTTGGCAGTGTCCTTCGAATATCATGCTGTTGAAGCGTTCTAATGTTATTTAATCCTATTTTCATAACAATTCTCTGTTGTTTTGTTAATGTGTAGAAATTGTATTCAACATATTATCTTCCATTTTTTACGATGCTACAACGTATATGCTATTTTTTCCTTTTCCTTGTATTTGTCATATCATTTATTTGAAATTTTTAGATATTTAATTGAAAAACAATCGTGTTTCCTAATCTGGTACTTTGTGTTGATATTACTATACTTAACATGATGAAGCTATTAAGAAACATAATGGGTTTTGTGTTGTGTAGAAATTGCTACTGTATCGCAACTGATATCAGTCCTCGTTAATATTCTGTACATATATGTGAAAAATGTGCGGTCTGATGCAAATTCACAAGGAAGCCTTCATGCTATTACTGGTTATTCAATGACACTAATTAATATGATGAACAAATATTAAAAAGAGGCACACACTCAATGTTTTATCACTGAATTTATATATTTCGTACTTAGTTTAATAAACTGTACTTAAACCTGTTGTCTATTGAAAGTTACATAATTTATGCTTTTATACATTCGCAAAAAGTAGTATTTTGCATTGCTGCTTCCAAAATTGAACAAGCATGTATCAGCACTAATATTAGATCTACTTTTTAGGTTTTATGATATTATTTATTTGCATATTACCGAACGCATTTTTTTCGCAGCTATATTGATATCCTATTAATTTTATTATGCCTTATTTTGCATGGAACTTTCGTGTTGTGATGTTTTGCAAAATCAGACTTCAGCGCTAAAAAAAAATGATATATATTTGCGAAAAGTATTTTTTTTCCAGTTGTTTCATTATTATGCGCTTAAGCTCTTTCAGTAAAACTACGCATGTCTGGTTATTCTAAGTTTTGAAAATATAAACATTAGCCTAAAATTTGACTAACAAAAAGTAACTTACATGTTAAAGAGACGATATAAGATCCGTTGTAAATCAGTTTTAGTGTATTGCAATTAGTCTCATGTTTGCCAAATAAATCATCGAACTACTTTCACATTTGCACAATCAACAATCATCTAGTTTCCTTTCGTATGAAATACTGTGTGTTACCAGCGCATTGCGTATCGGTTAAACAATGGTCGGAATGCTGTAGATTTCCAATATATACGTTACGACAAAAGGAATTGTTAAGTCATATAGTTGTTTTGACATATCTGAAAAAGGAAAATTCTCAGTTTTATAATTCGTTTGGCCATCATATTGAAGCACGTTTGAAACATTGTTTTACAACGAAGAATTTTTAACAACAGGTTTTCAAAGCATTGAATCCAACGAAAAATCAGCCAAAAATGAAAGGGTGATCACCGGCGACATTAATGCTACATATAACATACGTATAATGGCTACGAGGCGTGATTGTAGTTTTCCCGGAAAAATAACGTTACGCAATCATTTTTGGTTTATCAGACCTGCAGAACTACCTCAAGTCAAAACGTTGATAAGACTGAACAAATGTCCCTGTAAAACTAAACATGTTTGCAAGTTGTGACAGTACCAGTGCAGAACTCGAGAGTGTCTCACGGAGGAAATTATAAACCCGAAATACACATTCCATTTGAATTTGATTTTCTGTGCTTAAGCATTTTTCGTATATTGTACAAGATATTCCCTGGTAGTGTCAATCTTTTGTTCTTTCTTAATTCTGACTTATACTGCTCTATGAGCTGTTTAAAGTGAGAGGCAATCGAGTTTTATCTAGGGAAATTTAGATAAAGACATAATATGTCCTATATGATCAATATCCTCTTTCCCTAATAAATATGCCCGTAAGTTCAGAATTGTTCTGAAGTAAAACTCGTTTAAGCTAAATAATAATCATTTCTCAAAGACGTTTAGACTACAAAATAGTTAAGTGATTCCAGAAAAGATTTAAGATTCTAAATCTTTCATTTGAAACAATATAAAGATTGTTTATCATAATGACAGCGACAATTTAAATATTTTCAATTTGCAATGCCTTCTGAAGAAATTGATGAGCGCGCATAATAAACTAATGATGGAATTGGAACTTTATAAACCACGTACAGTATATATACCATAACAATTCCTTATAATCGTGGACTAGATTAAACATATCAGAGGAAAAAACAATGTAGAAAAACTAAAGGACAGGACAAGGTACACCATTCTCGATTTTGCTACCAGTTTAAGGCTAATATATAATGTGAATAAGAACAACTCTTAGTGGAAAGAAATCAAAATTATGAATTCAATCTATTTCAGACTCTGCGCATTCAACTAAAGCAAAATGTACAGAAATGGTACCTCGTATAAAAAACACAATATGAAAAAGCATTTTAATTTATCAAATAACTTTACATTGTCACTCTTTCAGCGACAATATGCTCATTAAATCCCTAGGATTTAGAGTTGAAATATGACCGTTGATAATGAACAGTAATATATAACCTATTTAGAATGAAACAATAAATAATCTTCATTTCAGAGTTTTCTATGTCTCGTAAATAGCAACATATTTATCATGTTTAAGCAATCACCGCCGATATTCATTGGATGATAACTTCCGCGATCATTTTCAAATGGCAGCTTGATTGCGATCTTTAGTAATAGAATATTATAATATTGTATATGCATAGTACTGTAGATACTCAGAATTTAGGGAAATATGTCGCTCGTATTCCTCATCAATGGAAAATACTCAAATTAAGTGTTGAACTCAGCGTGTACATGCAATTGCATGTCTCAAACTCTATAATACATTGACAGTAGTATAAGGTAAAACGTTGTGTAATGATACAGCTAAGTTAAGACGCCAGTCCTAAATCTTCCGTGATATCATTTCTGTTTTAACATTTGGAAGAGTTTCGTTGTTTAAACATGCAAAAATGATTTCGAAAGATATGAGAGGTATTAACATTGTTCTGAGTATACTTGCTTATAATTACTATTATCGACATTAGTATGCTATTATCGTGGAATCTTTCATCCCAAAGCGTATCAACAGACGACACTATAGATAAGTTGATAATCTATTAAGGTACAACTTTCATCTGATTCGTGCAATTAAATCCGGAAGTATTTCAGCCGAGTGGTAATGAATATTGAACGAGTAGAAAACCCGCAATCAAAAAACTGCAGAAGTACCTAAAATACAGTACCATAAAACAACTCTAATTAACGTATTGATCAGATTCTTTTAAAAATAGAAAACTCGTCTGTGTCAAGCTGTAACTTTGACACTGTCAAAACGACAACCGGTGCCTATAGCTACCAGCCAACTAAATAACAATAAAAATACATCCATTGTTCGGCTCTTGCTCAAACCATAACGAATATTGTTTTGCAAAACTCAAGAGCATTTGTTATGTGACAAATCAAATCATTAATTCATTTGCCAATTGAAGTGATACCTTAACATGAATATATATTACGCAATATACCCCTAAATTTTCAAATACCGTGTTAAATTCAAAATCAGTGTAATATTTCGAAGGTTATTCACTAAAGGACTGCTGTGATAGGACATGTCGTGATTTCTACAATCGTCGAAAAAGGCGATAGCTTACGAAGGAAATAATGACTGCGTATGCCACATGCTTATATTTGAATGATTTCTTTTATGTCTATAAAGCACTTATTTTTCTATTGAACGACTTAGTTCTAAAACAAATAAAATTTATCTCAAATTTACCTACAATCATCCTAACTAGATACCTGTGCTATTGTGTAAAGTGAGCACCGCTTGTCGTTAAGCAAAGCAAAACAATGTATTGTTACACAGTAATTTTCATTAACTTTCAAAGAATGCTTTTTTAAATTAACACTCTCTGTTTATATAAGACTTGACTGCATATACAATGATATATTGGTTTGACTGCACATACTTGTAATATATTGCACTTGTGACAGCCTGGACTTGACTACATATGCTTTTAACACATTGCACTTGACTGCGTATAATAGTGACATATAAGGCATGATTGCATATATGAGCCGTGCCATGAGAAAATCAACATAGTGGGTTTGCGACCAGCATGGATCCAGACCAGCCTGCGCATCCGCGCAGTCTGGTCAGGATCCGTGCTGTTCGCTGTTAAAGCCTATTGAAATTGGAGAAACTGTTAGCGAACAGCATGGATCCAGACCAGACTGCGCGGATGCGCAGGCTGGTCCGGATCCATGTTGGTCGCAAACCCACTATGTTGGTTTTCTCATGAAACGGCTCATATCATAAACAATATAGGACTTGACTACATATCCTAGAAACATAATTAAAATTATTAGATTTGATTGTATATGTCAGTATCGTTTATATTTGTATATATATCTGTTTACTATTTGTATACTATTGTTTATATTTTTATATTTATATTTTGTCGTGTACATAACGATGATTACAATGAAATAACATAAAAACAATAATTGAGCATTGAGGAAGCAACCTTTGTAAAAAAAAACGTATTTAAGTTTAAGAGTCAATAATTGAGCATAGTCTATACAAATTGAGGAAGAAATCATGGACCGAAGCTAACGAATTTAAGGGGGCAATATTTCAGCGTTGCTTACATAAAATGAGGAAGCATTATGCATTGCTAACATAAGATGGGTAGAACTGACGACCTACCCTAAGCCAGCTGCATTTCGCTCCCTCATGTTGAATGCTACATCCAAAAGGTTGTTGTTTTTTTTTTAAATCAACTTATTATAATAACCAATCGTAACCACTCGGCAACGAAAGCTTGTAAATAATGATTCGAATTCATTAGAAGGATGCATGAAATGAATGCAACTTTTAACTATTAACTTTGATTTTGAAATGTGACATCTCGGTCTAGAGCTTAGAGTATTAAAGTAATGATATTATCCCGCCATTTCAAAAAAAAAATGGAAGAAATACTCAAGTAAAGCTTGAATAACAACACTCCTGGGCTTTCATATATCTTGAAATATGTCACTATAAATCTAAATATCAGTTACGAAATCGATAAACATTCACAAAACATTGCCAGAAAAACCATTACAAATATTCTCTAGCTGTTTTCATTCAAAACATCTATGATTTATTTATTTAATAAAACATTTCAGAAAAAAATAGAGAATCCAAAATTCTGATATTGCATGTCGGTATCTATTTCATTCCATAACTGACGTTCAGATTTCATTTTGAAATTGTGTTATTGACATTTTGCGTTAATTCTCTTTATAAAATACGACGACAGTTAATGCATTGTCCGAGCATCATATCCGATTTGACAACTAATATAGTCCATACAGATGAAGTATTTTATTTAAAAAAAACAACACAGAAAACAACGTTGCACATTATTAAGTTACATACTGAAATAACAAATATTTTAAAAGCATTATTGTACCATTTAGATAAATTATGTTACGATATTGTAATGGAAAATATTTAAAGTAAAAAAGTAAAATGTAAAGCATCCAATGTACGATAATGCGTGTAGTGCTGCCTTAACTTTACATATTGTTAAGTTACATCAAAACATTCAAGTAATTCTTGCATACCGGAATGGGTTTTTTCGGCGATTTCACCGGTGCTTGAAAAGTCCATCTTGCACCTCTGCTCTCGTGCTGTAAATGATCTATAACGAACTGCGTTTTTGTAGTAATTTTTTGATATGAAGTGCTTTTTTAAGTAAACCAGATAAAAATCAAATAACTTGATAAGTCCTCATTGTTCCTTATAATAATATTTCTCGATTAAAGAAGAAGTAATTTTACGAAAACAAAAACCCCAACATTTCACAGCAGACGATGAGGCAAAACCGGAACTATTTGCGTTGTCTTTGAAACGTCATGACGTACTTTCTTTTTCAAGAAGTTAAAGTTCGCGCGCTTTTTTAGAAAGCAACTGTAAACAAGAGGGCCAAGATGGCCCTAGTTCGCTCACCTGATAAACACACCATAACAGTGTAAACATGTTTGACATAGTGATTTCATGGAAACAAATATTCTGACCAATTTTCATTAAGATTGGATCAAAAATGTGGTCTCTTAAGTGTAAACAAGCATTTTCTTCTATTTGACCTAATGACCTAGTTTTTGAGCTAAGATGACCTATATTCGAATTTGACCTAGATTTGAGCAAGGCAATCATTCTGACTAAATTTCATCAACCTCGATTAAAAAATACAGCCTCTATCGCATAGAAAACGTTTTTCTTTGATTTGACCTAGTGACCTAGTTTTCGACCCTAGATAACCCATTTTCAAAATTGGTCTAGATTTCATCAAGGTTATCATTCTGGCAAAATTTCATGAAGATCAGTTGAAAAATACAGCCTCTATCGCATACACAAGGGCTTTCTTTGATTTGACCTAGTGACCTACTTTTTAACTCCAGATGACCCATTTTCAAACTCGGCCTAGATTTCATCGAGCTTATCATTTTGACAAAAATTCATGAAGATAAAATGAAAAATACAGCCTCTATCGCATACACAAGGTTTTTCCTTGATTTGACCTAGTGACCTAGTTTTTGAACCCGGGTGACCCATTTTCAAACTTGGCCTAGATTTCATCAAGGTTATCATTCTGACAAAATTTCATGAAGATCAGATGAAAAATACAGCCTCTATCGCATACACAAGGGTTTTCTTTGATTTGACCTAGTGACCTACTTTTTAACACCAGATAACCCATTTTCAAACTCTTCCTAGATTTCATCAAGGTTAGCATTCTGACCAAAATGCATGAAGATAAAATGAAAAATACAGCCTCTATCGCATACACAAGGTTTTTCCTTGATTTGACCTAGTGACCTAGTTTTTGATCCCGGGTGACCCACTTTCGAACTTGGCCTAGATTTCATCAAGGTTATCATTCTGACAAAATTTCATGATGATCAATTGAAAAATACAGCCTCTATCGCATACACAAGGTTTTTCCTTGATTTAACCTAGTGACCTAGTTTTCAACCCCAGATGACCCATTTTCAAACTCGGCTTAGATTTCATCAAGATAATTATTCTGACCAAAATGCATGAAGATAAAATAAAAAATACAGCCTCTATCGCATACACAAGGTTTTTTCCTTGATTTGACCTAGTGACCTAGTTTTTGACCCCGTATGATCCACTTTCAAATTCCTCCTAGATTTTATCAAGATAATCATTCTGACAAAATTTCATGAAGATCAATTGAAAAATACAGCCTCTATCGCACACACAAGGTTTTTACTTGATTTGACCTAGTGACCTAGTTTTTGACCCGAGATGACCCATTTTCAAACTCGGCCTAGATTTCATCAAGGTAATCATTCTGACCAAAATTCATGAAGATCAGTTAAAAAATACAGCCTCTATCGCATACACAAGCTAAATGTTGACGGACGACAGACAGACGACAGACGACGGACTCCGGACATCGAGCGATCAGAAAAACTAACCTTAGCATTGCTAAAAATACTATAAGTAAACTATTTGTTTGATTCCATTTCTACTTTAAGTTGCTGAATATGGCATGCATGAAAAAGACTCTATCACTGCTCGTAGGTGCAAATGGAAGCTAACACACTATTTACGTGGTTACAGGCTAAACAGTTACCCTGGGGGCTTGTCTTTCCCATCTGCACCCACAACCAGTGAAAGAATCTTACATTGTTTATGTTACTAGATAATGTAAAGAATGATGAAAACATAAAAATAATATTGACTCCGATTTAAATTTAGGCTGTTTCTTTCTAAGTCATCTGAAAATATAGGTATACTGTAAAGATACGGTTTCTCTAGTAACAGAGAATTCCATTGAAATGGTACACACTCCAGTGAGAAATGTAAAGTGCATTAGCTGAACATGCTTAAAATACACACTCCTTGTATATGGAGGTATTTGCGTCGAACGTTTCTAAAATCGGGTACGTTACAATGATATGTAGTGAGATCCACTTTGGACTTAGTCTAGCAAAAACAAAAACTGAACTTGCATCACAATTACATCTAAAAATTATGCGTATGCAAGAATGAACGTAGTTTATGTAAATTAATGTTTATTTCTATTTATAGCACTTTTGAACATGTACAAGGGACTCAAAAGCAATTAATTACCCATTCAATAAAATACATCAATAAACTCCCTTGATAAAGTCTAAAACAAATTCCTTCTCTTTAGAAAGGGACCCAAGGTAAAGACAAATCCCTTATATGTGGCCTGTTGGCCAGCTTATTCTTACCACACATCTGTCGGAATAAATAGTGTTATTGGATGTTGCTAAACTGGAAGTTTCGGGAATTTCTGATGGTGGCTTAGTTTTTAAGATCGTGCATGTCTCTGAAGGTGTTCCTAAGTCTATTAGTAGGGCAAGCAGACGGTGCAACGATATATATTTATAAATTTTAAATAAAAACATGTGATACGGTAATACAGGCTGTGTCTGCCCGTTTTGCTTATGTAATATCTTCTTTATTTTGATAAATCTTAAAATTATTGGCCCTGACATCGAAATGTTCTATGTTATCTTGGCCTTTTTTTTGATGATATATCAATCTCTTGTTTTTCAGAACATTAATTTGTTCTGAGCTATACGTTAGCTGCTAATAATATCCGATTGGTATCACAAGGCATCTCATTTATTTTGTTCTGGCATTATAGATTGTCCATTATTATAACAGCACCCCCATTGTCAGCTTTCCCGATAACGATTGAATTATCAGACGACAGTGATTTTATGGCTTCACTTTCTTCTTTTTGATGTATTGCAAAACTGGCAGGAGTTTGATTTTCTTTTCTTCTTTAGTTCACAAATGGTGCAATGATTGATTCAATTAACAATTGGAAATGTAAAAGAGTAGTTTCTAATACTTTGGGGTTAGTATCAAAAGGCATAAGAACTTCCATTCAAAATGCACATGTATTTTACTTATAAGCCATATAATTAAAAGGGAAACAACAATTCCTACTTACATTTGTGATCGTGTACTCAGACATGTAGACAATATTTAAGCTAGGATATACAACTGAAGTACAAAAAAGAGGTGACTAAAGACTTACAAACCATCAAAAAGAGTAGTTCGGAAAACTTGAATGAAGTCTACTTCAAATTCTACATACCCTTCATAATAGTGAACATCTAAGTTATGTCTGCTAATATATATTTATTATACAAAATACTACAAACAATCACGTATCTTAATTCATCTATACCTCGTTACCATATGAGTTTGTATAATTAGGAATTAGATAAGCACGCAAGGTTTGATAATGTCTACTTAAACTGAAGCTGAAAATTAAACATCAAACGTTTTTTTTTTTGTTGTTGTTTGTTTTTTTGTTTGTTTGTTTGTTTGTGTGTGGTTTTTTTTTTGACAATTAAAGGACTTTCCTATTTTTAGATTTGTATTGTTAAGAATTTATATTCCGAGTTTTGAAACATTAGTGTATGTATAATTCTTCACGTTGTCTTTTCCTGGAATTAAGATGACAACTTACTTTTTAATTATTCAGCTTATCATATTTCATGCCGTGTGTTCTTTTAACAAATATTAGAGACTTTTTCGTAAAATCGATGGTTACATACGAGGATTGTTCATAGAACGTTATCTCGCTCAGTAATGCGAAAATCACGAGGAAATTAAGATTATTTGGTAGATAAACATGTTAGCTTTACATTGATACCATACCCATTAAAATCCGTTCACTTTAGCTGTGTCTATCGCTCACTAAACATTGCATACTCGTGTATACTAATACAAAAATGGTTGGAAGAAGGTCAGCGTACGCCGTTGAAATACGGTCTTATATTAAGAATCGTTGTATTCTTGGCATAGGGTGTGAAATATGTTCTATTTATGGGCATAATGAAATGTCTTTTCCGACAGTTATTCGTTGGTTTAAGAAATTCAAATGTGGGTTAGTTTTATCAGAAGATGCACCCACGGCCGTCGGCCGAAAACAGCAACGTCTGGCAAGATGGTTGCTAGAGTGAAAGAAATAGTTGATACTGATGCAAGATACACCAATATGCAAATAGCTAGTATGGTTGGCATCTCATTAGGAGCAGCTCATACAATTCTGAAAGGTAATTTGAAAATGAGAAAGATCTGTGCTAGATCGATTCCCCATTGTTGACAGATGAGCAGAAAAAGTCACGCGTGCAATGTGCAAAATTGTTGCTTCAAAATCAGTTTCCAAATTACAATGCACGGTCATTCCCAAATGTCGCCACTGGTGCCGAGACATTGGTCACTTTTTTGAGCCCAAACGAAAGATTCAGAACAAAATATGGGCAACAAAGTCTGGCAAAAGACCATGCATTGCAAAGCGGACCGTGAGTGTCAAGAAGGTAATGTATGCCATATTCTTCACAACTCAGGGTCCTGCCATTCATGTTGCTGTACCTAAAGACAAATCCGTAAATGCGAAGTTTTACAAGACTAAAGTTCTTCGAAAACTGAAGAAATATTTCAAACAAAAATCGAAGACCTGCAACCGTTTTGGCCAATGTCAGATTGCTACATGACAATGCGTCATCGCACAAGGCGTCTATTATACAAGACTTTCTGAAGCAGGAAAAGGTTGTTGTGCTCCCTCACCCTCCTTATTCGCCTGACCTTGCCCCGTTTGACTTCTTTTTGTTCCCAACCCTCAAAAATACCTTTCTGGTCGAAACTTTGTGCAGCGCAAACACCTCGGTTTTGCAATATTCCAGTGTCTTCATAGTAAACCAAGAAAAGACTATGAAAATGCCTCCAAGGATTGGATTAGAAGACTGAAACTTTGCATATCTGTTGGAGGTGAATACTTCGAGGGGACCAAATACAATTTTCATTGAAATCTATCAAGGATACATTTTTATATGCTTAGATGCATTCGTATTCGAGCAATCCTCGTATTCAAGAAAATAAAGACGTTCGTTCGTTTTTCATTCGTATTAATGTTTATTTTTTGGTATCATTTTCCCCATTTGTGTTTACATGTCCTCAGTCGGTGTGCACCTGTGTACTGTACAAATTGCACTTATTTCCATTAAAGTGGTGTAAGCCTATATGGGTTCTTTAGATGCTGCTTTTCTAGTCGGACGTTCAACCTTGTTTTTATCCAGTAACGTAAATCAAAACCCAGTTCAACATAAAGATTGTTTACAAAAACCAATCATATCATAAAGGAGTTTTCAATTTGTACGTTTCAACATAGGACCAGTATCATTATTGCCGTCTTTTAATATATCCATCTCTTAATCAAAATTTTTGCACTTGTAAAATGACATTTCGACGTTTACAGAAGACCTTGGTTGAACTGATTTTGTCTATACTAGGTAAAACAGAGGACATTTCAATGTTTCGTTAAAAATGTTACACTAGTGATTTTATTAAACTCAACTGTTAAAATCGATAAAAGTCTCGCACTTTAATATTTTATCCACTTGTTAAATAAATTCCATATGAAAAGTCCTTTTATGTAATTTTAGAGAAATATATATCGTTTATTAAAAATCACTTTGTAAGGATATGTTCTATGTATAAAGTAAAATCAAAATCAAAATGTCAGCAAATGCTTCTGCTGCAAATAGAAAGATACAAGCATTGTTAATAATCAAATGCATTACCATGATTACCAGTGCAAATCAGGAAAATAATTTCCATTTTACGAATGTTCAGTGCGTACAAAACCAATCTATTATCACGTAAGACGCAGAGTTAATTAACGCAGGGAGTGGATTGAAATTCTCTAACATTGGTCCTTGCAATGATTTCCTCTGTTACATAAAATGCCGAGATTAATCAGTCTTAACAATTCGGGAATACAGAATATCTATTGCATGATGCATGAAGTCATAATGATGTAAAATGCAAATATTCCGATATAAGTGGACTTAGCTGAAAATCTCTCGGATAAATACGGATTTACACTAACCCCTGGATGAACAAATAATTAAAGGGAGACATAAAAAATAATTTCTTCCTGAATTACACTTGCATTGTTGCGAAAACATTTAATTGTTGTGCATAAGACTTGGTTGTATGTGCATGACAAATGACCAAATAAATATGCGCTAGCCTATTAAAACAAGTCAGGCAATCGGTTAAGGCATCGCCACAGACACAACCCAATAGCACTTCATATTTTCAGGCCGAATATTTTTCTCTTGAAAATTGCACTAAAGCCTTAACAGTTGGTAAAATTATCATCAACATAGAAGCATATGATGATTTATAGTATATACGCCGCTTGTAAAATGTTTGAGTCTCGTTTAGATCGAAAGTTTACCCCAAAATATTGAAATCTTACGGACAGTCAAACTCCACTAAAATACATATTATAAAGACAAAATTCAGTTCTTATGGATTTTTTGTCGAAATTGTTCCTGGTTATTGCATTAGACACAAAAAGACAACCCCATGTAAATTTAATTTAAAATGTTGTTTGTACATGCATTACACAGCCAGTCAGGTAAACCAGTACACATCGATTGTTCATCGCAACACTACATTAACTCTATTGATTTGTATAGAGAGATAAGACAGTTTTTCATTGAACAGTCAACCTATAATATCACCTGTTTATATGCATGTAAATTATGCGTAACCTGATAAAACAAATTGGATAAATTGATGGTGTTTGAATTTTTTGTGTATACAAGTAATTCCGTAACCAGGTAACATTTCAGAACGATTTTCCTAAGACTTAGATCTTCACGGTCTGCTTTACAATTGACTGAAATTATTTTTTTGATGTATTGAATATATATTGAGTTTGACTGCTGTAAAATTGCAAAATTTTGTCATTTTGGCCAGAGAAAAAATATTGAATAACAAAGGTATAATACAGGTAGTGAAATGCACATTCTTTTACTTGCATATGTTCACAAAGATATTTAGAACATAATTATGACAAAAGTATTGATTTTATTGTTACCATTTAGTCATCTTTTATTTTTATGAAAATTTGCATGTAAAATTTTGAGTAAAATGGTCATCACTGTGGCGATGCCTTAAGCATAACAGCTTACGTTTGTATAACTGTTACAGTAAAAGCCATCAAAACACTTCTGTGAATAATTGCTTCAAACATGTTACAGTCCTACTTTATTGATAAAATATTCTTCCAATACAATGTACCAAAATTTCACTAGTATTAATATTAAAGAAAACGTACACTGGTTTTGTAGTCATAGGTGGATACGGGCAAGAATACAAACTGTATATGACAACTGTCAATTGAAAAAAAAGAGAAGTATTTAAACATACCAATCTCCTTATTAAATATGACTTTTTAAGCCCATAAAATGTATATCTATCTTATTGAAAAGTGTTTTAACAGATAAATAAGACCGTTTTAAATGTTAGTCACTTAAATATTTTAAAAGAGCTATGTTTTCGATGTACTATTCCGCATCCAAGATCACACGGTTGGTCCATATACGCAATGTATTAGAGCATTAGTAAATTAGAAAGGATCGCAGATATTCTCCGACGCTTAGCTGTCAAATATTTCTATAATTTATTTAAAAGATATCATTTCAAAAGAAATGAACAAAGCATTGTAGGTTATTTTGGCTTTGTGTTTCTATATATTATATTTAAGTCTTCCTTTTTCCAAAACATGGCTTTGTTAATGTGTAAAATGACTATTCTTATGTTCAACATATTCTTGCATAATAGTAACGGTGATATGTCATAAATTCTAATGTCTCGTACAATATGTGTCTTATATATTATTAATTTCATACTCTTGTCATATTTCATTAAAACTATTTTCTCAGTCACTTGCTTTTGTTGATATCGGTTTTTGTAACAAGATACAAAAACAAAAGCTGTTCTGAAGAAATATCCATTATCTTATCTTTAATCTAAGCTCCTGTGGGGACACTCCACAGGTCGCTCAACACGACGAACACGAAAATGTTGCAGGTTCGTTTTGATTTAGTCTGTTTATGGACGGTAGTGGAAATGGATGCTACCGTCCGCGCCCTCTAGCCCCGGGTTGAGCAGAACTCAACATTTACACATGCTACAAGTACAAACAAAAACAAAAACAATTTAGAGACATCCGCAGATGTGTTCATACGGCGGTGCACATGGAACCTTCAATGATACACTAGCATGGGTTTTCCCTAAACGATAAAACAATGGGAAAAGTCAAAACAAATTTTCAATGATTGAGAGCAACTCTCCTGGTATCACCTTTCAAGTTACTATAATTAACTAATTGCACAAAATATTAATAAATTCATTTGAAATGAACTGGAAGAGGCAAACCAGTAAGGTTTGCACTGGACTTAGATATTAATGATGTTTGTTCATGCATTTTGTCTGTTAAGATAAAATGTGAATTTATACGGTTTTTTTTATTAGTATTTTGCGTTGCGGCTTTGAATGTAAACATATTCCATTTCGTGTTAAGAGAAAATTTAATAGACGTCATGTGATATTGTACAGGTGTATTTTCTGGATTCTGTGTCAGTGCCAATCTGTTCTCTGCAAGTAACTACTAGCTTCTTCACAAGAATCGTTGTCAGAATCAGAGGTGGAGGGCGAATAAATTCAAGACCACACATTATCATTTATCAGGCCGCCATGAAGAACAAGCGCCTCGCTTTACAAACGAACTCATGACCCCTCTGATGCCTCTTGGAGTTAAACGGGTGGGGTTTGAAACCTGCTTTTCAGAATATAAAACTAATATTTTGTTTATATTGTAACACTTCATGTAGTGCTGGCTTACGGAAGATTGGCGGTTCTACCCAGGTGTGCCCGCTGGCACCTGGGGTCTTCCTCCATCGTCAAAACTGGAAAGTCGCCATGGCCTGTAATTGTGTCGGTGCGACGTTAATGCCAACAAAATGCAAAGGCAGGAGCATGATCGTTCACCGTATAGATAAACTGTATGTATATACATTATATCCATATTTGGAAAAACAATAGCAAACAATTAAGTTAAGGTTTATTCGTAACTTTAATTAATGTACTCATTGTAAGTAATGTATCTAAAACTGAATTTGATTTTGACAGTCATCACTTAACACACGCACACATACGTATTACGCTAAAAGTTTTATAGTCTCATTCTGTTTTAAGTGAAGTATGTAGATAGGGTTTGAAAAATAATCTGATCATCTTAATTCCAAACATTCCCTTTTAAAAAGCTGTATTATCGTCTTTAAGCAACACATAATGTTTTTGTTTCTTTTTAGTAATACAAGAAGTATATCAATGAGATACTTGTAACGTGCGATTTGGCAAATAGTCTCTAAGGAACCCGTTGTCGTTTCTTTCTCTTATATTTTTTATTTCATTTTTCCTAGCTCACTTTTCAATTTGTTACTTATAAACACGTTTTACAGATGAATATTATTTTAAAATTCAGTAAAGAAGTGTGTAAATGATTTTATTCGTATTATACAGCTAGACAAAGACTGAAAAAAACTTATATTATTGTACTATTTTAGATTAAAGTTTCACAATGTATACTAAGGCAATTCAGTAAAATGAAAAAAGTAAAACTAGCGCTTTGATATTTTTTAGAAAATGAAAATATTAACTTTAGACTATATATTCGATAACTTACTTACAAGTTGTTAAGAGAGAAATTAATAAGTCCTATCCAATCCCAATTGTGTTTAACGTTCTCTGTTACATCAACGACTTGTTTCTACAATCACATAGCTTCCTTAAGAAATACTGTGTGCTGCTAGCTCTTTACTTATCGGTTAAACAAGGCACAGGAGATTCTGTGGGATTCTGTGGATTTCCAATACATACACTGTGACAAAAGAAACTGTTAAGTCGTATTCTAAGGACATCACTTCTATTCAAGGACCGTTATAACGTAACAGATATCAAGAAGTTTGTGGAAATGTCAATACAAAATATGCATTCATTTAACTTTTTCGCAGAAAAAACGATTTGCTTAATATTTTAAATTTTATAGCGGATAATCTTGGCGACTTTATTAGCACCAGCTTCTTCTGGAGGAGGAGGAAGTTCGTATAACTCATAATGCAAATTCAATATATTTTATTACATTTTCATGTAAACGTTTCAGTGGCACAGACTTTGCATATATGTATGTTGATTAAACCAACTACTGAATGTTTGGTTTCATTGTGATTTATGGAAGTAAATAAATGTGTATGCATCAATTGATTAAAGGTTTACTAAAGGTTTACTCATACAAGATATAAAGTGTATTATCTGATGCTAAGGAAACCAAAATGCCACTGGTAAAGCCAGTATGTATCATATGAGAATTCTAAATATCTTCATAAATTCAAAGCTCCCCAATGTTTTCGAGCTATCTAAATGCATGAATTTATAAGTGCTTTTACAAAGAACAGTAAATTGTTATACATAATACAAAATACCCCCCCCCCCCCCCCCCCCCCACCCCAAGTAAAGTCAGATTTAGTTTGAAATGTCATGTATCAATAACCAAAGCATCAGGAAAATGTTTTTTTTTTTCTTTTTCTTTTCTTTTTTTCTTTGTTTCCTTTCAACTGATACCAAAATTTAGTGTTCCAATAAATATCATTCTGCTGGTTAATGGAACTTTTAGTTCATCTATACGATGATTGTATCAAGAAACAAGAAGTATCTTAACAAGAGGGTCATGATGACCCTGGATCACTCACCAGAGTATTATGACCTACATGTTTCAAATGTCAAACTGATGATTTTTAGAAATTTTTTGGAAGATTTTCTGATGTACAATCAATTAACCCCTGGGGCGGGGTCAATTTTACCCCGGGGGTCATGATTTGAATAAAGTCTGTAGAAGTCTACTAGGCAATGTAACATATCAAATATCTAAGACCTAGGCCTTCTGGTTTATTTTTAGCAAATTTCTGAAGATTTCCCTATGTACAATCAAGTAAACCCTGAGGCTGGATCAATTTGACCCTGGGGGGGAGGGGGGTCAAGATTTGAACAAATTTTGTAGAGGTCCACTAGGCAATGCTACATGTCAAATATCTAAGCTCTAGGCCTTCTGGTTTATTTTTAGAAAATTTTGAAGATTTTTCTATGTAAAATCAAGTAACCCATGGGCGGGGTCAATTTGACCCGGGGGTCATGATTTGAAAAATTTTGTAGAGGTCTCACTAGGCAATGCTCATGTAAATATCTAAGCTTTAGGACCTTCTGGTTTATTTTTAGAAAATTTTGAAGAATTTTTCTATGTACAATCAAGTAACCCAATGGGGCGGGGTCATTTGACCCCGGGGTCTTGATTTGAACAAATTTTGTAGCGAGTCTATTAGGCAATGCAACTTTAAATATCTAAGATCTAGGCCCTCTGGTTTTTTTTAGAAAATTTTTGAAGATTTTCCTATGTAAAATCAAGTAACCCATGGGGCGGGGTCAATTTGACTCCGGGGGTCTGATTTGAACAAATTTTGTAGCGTATACTAGGCAATGCACATTCAAATATCTAAGATCTAGGCCGTCTGGTTTATTTTTAGCAAATTTTGAAGATTTTCCTATGTACAATCAAGTAACCCTGAGTCTGGTCAATTTGACCCGGGGTATGGTTTGAACAAATTTTGTAGCGGTCCACTAGGCAATGCTACACTGTCAAATATCTAAGCTCTAGGCCTTCTGGTTTATTTTTAGAAATTTTGAAGATTTTCCTATGTACAATCAAGTAAACCCTGGGCGGGATCAATTTGACCCGGGGGGGGTCATGATTTGAAAAATTTTTAGAGGTCCACTAGGCAATGCTACATGTGAAATATCTAAGCTTGGCCTTCTGGTTTATTTTTAGAAAATTGTTGAAGAATTTTCTATGTAAAATAAAGTAACCCAATGGTGCGGGGTCAATTTGACCCCCGGGGACTTGATTTGAACAAATTTTGTAGGGTCTACTAGGCAATGCACACTTCAAATATCTAAGATTAGACCTTCTGGTTTATTTTTAGAAATTTTTGAAGATTTTCCTATGTAAAATCAAGTACCCCATGGGGCGGGGTCAATTTGACCCGGGGTCGGATTTGAACAAATTTTGTTGAGTTACTAGGCAATGCAACATGTCAAATATCTAAGATCTAGGCCTTCTGGTTTATTTTAGCAAATTTTGAAGATTTTCCTATGTAAAATCAAGTGACCCCTGGGGCGGGGTCAATTTTGACCCCGGGGGTCATGATTTGAACAAATTTTGTAGCGGTCCACTAGGCAATGCAACACTTCAAATATCTAAGATCTAGGCCATCTGGTTTATATTTAGCAAATTTCTGAAGATTTCCCTATGTACAATCAAGTAAACCCTGAGGCTGGATCAATTTGACCCTGGAGGTCAAGATTTGAAACAAATTTTTAGAGGTCCACTAGGCAATGCTACATGTCAAATATCTAAGCTCTAGGCCTTCTGGTTTATTTTTAGAAAATTTTGAAGATTTTTCTATGTACAATCAAGTAACCCAATGGGGCGGGGTCAATTTGACCCCGGGGGTCATGATTTGAATAAATTTTGTAGAGGTCTACTAGGCAATGCTACTTGTGAAATATCTAAGCTGTAGACCTTCTGGTTTATTTTTAGAAAATTTTTGAAGAATTTTCTATGTACAATCAAGTAACCCAATGGGGCGGGGTCAATTTGACCCCGGGGGTCTTGACTTGAATAAATTTTGTAGCGGTCTACTAGGCAATGCAACACTTCAAATATCTAAGCTGTAGACTTTCTGGTTTATTTTTAGAATTTTTTTTAAGATTTTCCTATGTAAAATGAAGTGACCCCTGGGGCGGGGTCAATTTTGACATCTGGGGTCATGATTTGAACAAATTTTGTAGAAGTATACTAGGCAATGCTACATGTCAAATATCTAAGATCTAGGCCTTCTGGTTTATTTTTAGCAAATGTTTGAAGATTTTTCTCTGTACAATCAAGTAACTCAATGGGGCGGGGTCAGTTTGACCCCAGGGGTCATGATTTGAACAAATTTTGTAGAGATCTATTAGGCAATGCAACTTGTGAAATATCTAAGCTCTAGGCCTTTAGAATTTTTTTGAAGATTTTCCTGTGTACAATCAAGTAACCCAATGGAGCGGGGTCAATTTGACCCCGGGGCTCTTGATTTGAACAAATTTTGTAGCGGTCTACTAGGCAATGCAACACTTCAAATATCTAAGATCTAGGCCTTCTGGTTTATTTTTAGAAAATTTTTGAAGATTTTCCTATGTAAAATGAAGTGACCCCTGGGGCGGGGTCAATTTGGACCCCTGGGATCATAATTTGAACAAATTTTTTAGAGGTCCACTAAGCAATGCTACATGTGAAATATTTAAGGTCTAGGCTTCTGGTTTATTTTTTGAAAATTTTTGAAGATTTTCCTATTTAAAATCAAGTGACCCCTGGGACTGGGTCAGTTTTGATCCCGGGGTCAAGATTTGAACAACTTTAGCAGATGTCCACTAGGCAATGCTACGTGTCAAATAGCTAAGCTCTAGGCTTCTGGTTTTTGAGAAGAAGATTTTTTAAAGATTTTCCTATGTAAAATCAAGTGACCCCTGGGGCGGGGTGAATTTTGACCCCGGGGTCATGATTTGAACCATCTTGGTAGAGGTCTACTAGGCAATGCTTCACACCAAACATCTAAGCTCTAGGGCTTCTGGTTTTTCAGAAGAAGATTTTTAAAGTTTTTCCTTTCTGTTGCCATGGCAACCAGAGTTCTGCATGGAATTTAATTCTTTGAATAATTTTGTAGAGCTTCACACCAGGAACATTCCTGTGAAGTATGGATGAAATTGGCCAAGCGGTTTATGAGGAGATGTTTTTTAAAGTAAAAGTTTACGGACGATGGACAACGGACAACGGACGACGGACGCCGGACGGTGACTGATCCTAATAGCTCACGCTGAGCCTTTGGCTCTGGTGAGCTAAAAACAGATAGACGGCCGCATTAGTCAATGCACACTCTAAGCTACGAAGCGTGCATGCACTTTTACATACGATCGGGTATTTATAAAGCAAAACAAAATGTAGTTTTTAAAGTAAAGTTATCTTGCTTTTAATTTAGAACATATTTTTTCAGTACACATATTTTACATTATAATTATATTAAACATAATCTAGGAAACTTAAAAAAAAGAGATTAAAAAGGAGGAGCCAAAACGTGTTTGTGTGGTGGACGGGGTGGGGGTGCGAAATCAACAAAATGGGGACGAGTGGACTAGGGGACAAGTTGACTGTAAATCGTTTACGGGAGATCACTCCGTATCAGAGTGGCAAAGTCGAATTCTGCCACAGGGGATTCGGGTTTATGGCATTTTACAAGCTATTTCCACAGGAGCCTTTAAACGGATTATACTGTCTAACAATACAGCTCAGAACACCTGCACATCCATAAAGAAAATATTATCTATTCCATTCGGAAACCTGTGGGAATTTTAATCCACCATTAGAATTGCACAGTTTTAATCAGCTGTAAATGACCTTCACCTTAGATATAAACCGGAAGAAAAGATGAAATCAATACCAGCCTGCGGCCTAAAAAATGTCCAAAAGGGCTGTTATCAATCACGCGTAATTAATTCCACTGCTTGTCTAAGCTATCGGATGGTGTCACATGTGTCTTTAATAATGATCCGATATGATAACAGCTGCTTCCGCTAAAACGGACAGTGTTATCAGTCTATCGGTAGTTGAACTTCTAGAATGTACAAGAGCGACATTCTTTGTTTCATGAAATAGTAAAATGATATTCTGCATTATTTCTTTGATAAAGAAATTTATAAATTGAAATATTACCTACCAGTTACTGAACTACAGATCATAAACATTTAGGAAAAAAGTAATATAACAAGAGCTGTCGGAGAACGACAACGCTCAACTTTTTAATAGTCTTGCCAAAGTCGAAAAGTAGCATATTTTTTTTTAATTCTAAACACAGCTTATATACAGAAACTTACCCCAAAATTGCTAGGTCGAAATTGGGGCATAATTTTGCAGAAATGCAAAGTAGAGTCATGGAACCTCTGCACTGCAAATATCATTCATTCTAACAACTTCACAGTCTATTAAATTAAGATAACATTGATAAAATTTACAAGAATAGTCTTTTCAGATATAAAATGTACTACAGTAAAATGATACTAGGCTTGGTCCGACTGAGTATGATATTCATGAGAAAGGCAACAAAATTTACCTCCTAAGCTGCGAGCTAAGCTCAGTTTTTTACATTGAATGGCTACATAAATAATAAAACATTATGATCAAGTAAAACAAGGGTGCAGTTCAACATTAAAATCCTAAAAAATGTTTAAACATAAAAATATAATCATGACTAAACATTTTACATAAAAATAGATTGAACCAAGTTTGGAACAATTTTGATGTTTTTATTACCAGTTTTTCGTTATGGAACTTCTCAAAAGATCATGCTTGTCATAACGTAAAAACGTTGCTACGTTCCACTTAATTGTTATAGTGAAATTTGCCAGGAACTTTCAATGACATGGGAAGTATTAACACCATGTAAAGAGATTAATAACTAATGTTCATATCATTTTGAAGGATGTTAAATCAATTTAGAGAATTGTAATTTAAAATAGTGTATCCAATGGGATAGCTCAAGAAATTACATGCTCGTTCTTTACTTTTTCTCTAACAATTTATAATTAAAGTAATTATGTGAAACATTCGTTTCACAGGTCTCTTGATACATGAAATAAAAACAATAAATGTGATAAATGAACCACAAAATAAAATATGTTGAATAAAATAACAAAAGGAACAAAGAATTATGAACTTCATCACCTTAAAAAGAAACTTACATGATTGTTTTAAGTAATATTACAGAAATGAAATAATTGCAGGAAATACAATAGATAGAAGCTTTTTACTGGTTAATATAGACTTTACATTGCAATGTGTGGCAACTTATTTTCTGAGACATTAAGCGAGTAAATTAGTTGAGTCGTACTCTGATATGTATAAAAATGCCTGGAAAATATTGAATATATTGTTTGCGCAATGCGACACTAACTATAACAAATCGACATCAAATAATTCTATGGTGTTACAAATGCATTGTTAACATGTAAATATCCTATTGCTTCTGTCTATTCATAATCATTCTAGGAATATTAACTTTAACCCGATCTGCAGCAGTTGCTATGTAAACATATAGCAAACAGTATTATAAGAGACTGTTCTGCATCTCTCATATGCCGTTTAGGTACTCATTGTTTCCAATGCTAAATAGTAGTAATACAAAATGCGTCTAATTTTCTGAGACAAACAATTTCTTTCTGATATATATTTTCAAGTTAGAAGCAATTTTACCGTCAGAAAATGTTTGCCAGGCAAACGTACATTAAAAGGCACGAAATCAATAGGGGACAGGAGCGAAAAGAGACGCTGATGGTCGGCTAAGTGACTGAAATGCACCAAGGATCATCTACTTGACATGTCCAATCATCCAATGAAGTTTAAATGTTCTGGGTCGAGTGGTTCTCAAAGTATGGATCAGAAACGGCTTTCCAAGTTCTGGCTCTCTTGACCATGACCTTTGATCGAGTTGCTCCCAAATCTATAGAAGTAATTTACTCTGCCTGTCCAATCATCCTATGAAGTTTCAACATTGTTTTTCAAGTGGTATCTAAGTTACTGTTCGGTAACGGTTTCCATGTTCAGCCATTGTGACTTTGACCTTTTATCGAGTGACCCCAAAAGCAATAGGGGTCATCTACTCTGTAAGTCCTATCACCCTATTCAGTTTGAAGGTTCTAGGTCAAATGCTTCTCCCGTAATTCATCGGATTCCATATTCTGGCCCTCCGACCTTGACCTTTGATGGAGTAACCCCAGTAACAATAGATGTTATCTACTTTGTAAGTCCTATCACTACATGAAGTTTCAATGTTCTGTGTCAAATGATTGTCAAGTTATTGATCGGAAACTACTGTTTTCCATGTTCTGGCTCCTGTTATCTTAATATTTGATCGAGTGATCTCAAAATCAAAAGAGTTCATCTAGTCTGCATGTCCAATTATACTATGAAGTTGGTCAAGTGGTTCTTAAGTTATTGATCGGATTTTTTTTCATGTTAAGGCCCATGTGACATTGACCTTTGATTGAGTAGCTCCAAAAACAATATCAGCACTATAATTTCTATCACTCTTTGAAGTTTAAAAGTTCTAGGTTAAGTGATTCTCGGGTATATTTTATTGGAAACGGTTTTCCATTTTCTGGATCATTTGACCTTGGCATTAAATCGAGTGACCCCAAAATCTATAGGGGCCATTTACTCTGCATGTCCAATTATCCTATGAAGTTTCAACATTGTCGGTTAAGTGGTTATTAAGTTATTGATCGGAAATCGTTTTACGTGTTCAGGCTCCTGTGACCCTAACCTTTGACCGAGTCACCCTAGACATAATAGGGGCCATTTACTCTATAAAACTGAAAATGTGCGAACTCATCAAGTTGCTCAACACGACAAAAATGAAATGTTGCAGGCTCGGATTGATTGAGCCTGTTCATGGACGGTAGTGGAAATGAATGCTACTGTCAACGCCCTCTAGCCCCGTTTGAGCAGAACTCAACATTTACACATGTTACAAAAACCAAAAACAATTTAGAGACAGATGCCTGTCGAATGACATAAGCAAATAGTGTCGTGCTGTAACACGCGAAGTATTTGCGTGACTGTTTGGAATCAAACTAATTCTGAACAGAAGGGAGCAGAGTTAGACATCTTTATAAATACTGAGTTACATGCGGTGAAAGATTTCTATTTTGCCTTAACTCTTTAGGTTACATATAGTGAAAGAAATGTAGGTAGGTTTTACTTCTGATCGAAGGTTATTTATGAATGAAAAATTTTAAACAGTCCCACAGGACTCGCCTTAATTTTTCAATGTTGGAGTTAGAATTCTGTCTATCTTATTAAAAATACTCTTACTTGATTTTTGTTGTGTTTAGTTTGTTTTTTTTTAAGCCGTTTTTCAACAGGGTTATATTCAGTCATGTAACGGCGGGCAGTTAACCTGAACATGTGTTCTGGATTCTGTTCTAGATAAACCTGTCCCGCAAGTTAACTACCAACTTCCCACTTTAATCAGAGGTGGAGGCTAATGATTGCAGACACTTGAAGTCGTTTATCAAATAGTCACGAAGAACATACGCCCCGCCCGAGGATCGAACTCGCACTCCTACTTGAAGTTCCCTAGAAAAAAATGAAAATTCAATTTTTTAAATCTCGTGTTTTTATTATTGTTTACCAATAGTTTGACTTTATTTACCTTAAATTAATTGGATAATACTACCTGGGGCTGGAAAATGCCGACTATAGCTTATAATATTTATACCCTAGTAGGTCGATATCGACTATCCCTTACCACGTGACGCAATGACGGTAGTATAGTCAGGCTAGATCATCTGCTGGTCTTACTTGCTATTTTTTTGATAATCTAGACATCAAGAATGTTCAAATATTTATTAACCGTAATAGGTATGTTAAAATTGTGAATGTTTAGACGTGGAATATTATTCTATTTGGCAAAATAGGATATAAAAATATTTGTTCAAACTTAAAAAGATTTTGTAAGTTTAATTAAATTTCACCCAATTATTAATGTTTTCCTTAATTCGTATCTCGCCACAGCAGGTATGTTACGATATCAGCCTCAGAGAGATAATGAACTCTCTTCAAACGTTGTGGGCAGTGGGCATCTCTAATTTGTCTCATCTTGAAATTGAGGTAATATCATGAATTATACAAAATTTATAAAAAAGGCACAGTACAAGCTGTTTAAATTTTGCATACAAGTCCCTCACTGGATACATTACATTGCTGTAGCAATTTTTTGAACATTTGAAATATACACCATTAGGTTGGTCATACCTTAACTGGTAAAATATAGGGACATATTTATGATTTCTTAATCAAAACTATTAAACAGTGCAGAGACGACTCATCGTTAATTTTCAATGTTTATATTTCTGGAATGTCTATTAACTGTTTTACTTTAGTAGCCTAGGTATCAGTTTCTTGCCATCTGTTTGCCAGCTGTTCAAGAATAAAGATAGTTCTAAATATTTTTAGGATACAACTGTGCTTTCTGCTAGAATTTGTCAATTCTAACTTTTCTGATATCATTTATTTATATAATTGTAATATGCATTATTTCCATATATTGATACATAGTTCAAAGATATGTCTGTTTCTTTTGGTTTTAGCTATTGATCTTATCAATTTAATAGCACTCTTGTTTCGAGTATGGATTTCCAACTTCAAAAATAATTACAAACGATCGAAACACTTAAAGGTATTGTTGTCAAGGACTCAGGACATTCAATTATAGAAAATATTAAAATCATTGTTTCTAGCTGCTTTTAGGCAATGCACCTTAATGATGTGCTCCTGAAAGGTAGTCCTGCTATGGCGTCATTAGAACATGTAAAATAAGTGCAAAAGTAAGAGGTCAGAAATGGGAAGTACGGAAATCAATTGTCCCTCCAGGGCTTCCATACAAAAGCCTGTTTCTGTATGCTATTGAAATTGCAATATCCTACAATCAAGCAAAATGACAGCAGAACCGATTTGATTAAATTTGTACATTGCTGGTAATAAAATGTGAAATATCCCTCACGCTCCCTAGCACCGGTAAGGTTTAAATATTTCTGTTGTGTTCATGTCTTGCTGAATTCGTATCTATAATTCTGCGATATATTTTGTCGTGTAAGGAATGTATCTTAAATAGCCGCAGTTTTTTGTTTGTTTTTGTTTGCTTTTTGCCACGCCTATATTAGGAAAATTCAGCCTATTTTTACGCGCTTTACAAAATTGAAAATTGTCTAAAATTAATGCATCAATTAAACTGTTCGAAAATTGGTAGGATTTTATCATTTTAAATCTTTACTATTTTTTGGTTATAATGTTTGAAACAATGGCATTTACCGTGATTGGAAAAAAACAAAATCGCGCAGGCAGATCGGTCTTTTGTCATGGGAGAATGCATTACAAAGGCAATATAATTCTGCCATAGCAAGAACATTTATTTTTAATTACTCATGTACCATTGGATCATAATACAGCTTTAATAAGTGTGGTTTGTTCACAGTTCTCTAGTGCTGTTTAGTCACTGAGCATATGAGGTAGCCATTTTATATTAAAAATAAACAGATAAAGTATCGTGTACAACTAGACAATTAGAGGACTTTTTATCAAACATTTTTATCAAGCCTTTTTTGTATTCGAGACAAGTAAAACCCAATTTATTTTAAACATTATCTTTAATATCATACATTATTAGAGTATAAAAACTCGATCTATAAATTTCATAGAGGATGCACCGGAAGAGTAGAACGCAACAAATTTCGATGAAATCTAAGAATTGCCAGAATCTGTTAACTTCATAGTGAGTCCTTATTTTTAAGATGAATAAATGGTTTCTAAATATGTTATTTGGAGATACCTAAATACGATAACTATATCTAGAAATCATATTAGACATTCATCATTCCTTTTCGTTGCTGCATGACACTAAATACTCCAATCAAGTTCAGAGGCAGATGTCTTTTATTTGTTATCAAATTTAGTTAACGTGATTTTATCCCGATAGCTTGCTTCATGTCAATCTTATCAGGTTATGTACAATAAAAATACATTTTTGTTTATATGAATATATTATGTGTCATTGATCAATATCTTTGTACACAGAATATAAGGGTGGTTCGTATTGCTAAGACGTCTAAGGAACTATTTTTTAGAACAACCTTTTATTATATTTATTTACCACCTACTCTGAAATAGTGTGTAGTGTTACTTTTCACTATAAATAGCAATTCTATGCAATGGAAACAGAATATTTTACAGTATATATTTTATTTTAGGAAATCCATTTTAAACATTTTTATTTGCTATTCAAATCACGCTTAATGTGACCACTGGATGGAACATATGATCCAGTGATCTAGCAATTCAACAGATGTAAATGTAAACACATTTTGTGAATGAAAAATGACCTAACATGTACAAAGAATCAATGGCAGAAAAATAGGCCTCATGTTCACACGTTTTATAACATCGTCTATCTGCGGAAACTATTGTTCTACATACACGCTTTTTAAAGATACAGACTCATTCTGATGTTGTATGAAAGTATTGACAAAAATAATAAATTATTGGATACAGTGTGTAAAGAAGATAACACTTTTTTTAAGGTATCAGGCTTACACGTTTTTACAGGACATGTTAAAAAGTCTTTGTTTGCTGTCTCCCGGTCCTACTTTTAAATATTGGATAGTCTGGTAGAGAATTCGTTTTGGTGGGGGATTATACTTTTACCAGTAAATATATGATCGATTCTTAAAGAATATTTAATAATTTAAAAACAAATCTGTATTTGTTGTATAAAATGATGAAATTAAATAATACAATTTAAACTTTCTTACTTATTATTTTGCTAATTTGAAATATATGCGGCACTTGTCATACCGCAACTTAAAAAATGACCAGCATTGTCAAATAAAAACTTTTGGGGCGCATCTTTCTAAGCGGGTAGGTAGTGAGACAGCAAACAAACACACTTTTAATTTTGGACTTATCAGCTAAACATGAAAAGTATGCATGCTGGAAATGGTCAATGATGCACAGTCCTTTAAATAGTTTTCGCTGGTATGTAGCTGTGTTTACACTTCTGCGTTGTAAGTACTGGTCGTGATGCAGATGTCCGATACATGATAGCTATAATGTTCCCATTATTTTCTGTTCAAGCAGAGACAGTACATATACATATTTTTTGTACCTTTCACATTTCTTCTAAGGCGATAAGCGATGCAAAAATAGAATAACATTTAATGAGAGATTTCTTTTATAAGACTCCAGTTCTGTCAACTAAATAGAGACTTCTGACAGTTAGATATGATGATTACGGTTTCTACAACGCCTACAGTATATTGTCACGCACATGCTTACGGTAACTAAGTAGAGACAACCATGACATACACTTAAGGAAGGAACCTTTTTAAACATAATAGATACCGACAAGAACATTCATATTTGTCATTGCCAAACTCAATATTAATATTTATATGCGCGCGCGCGCGTGTGTGCAGTATTATACAGTACCCGACATCAGGGGCACTAATTTTTGTTTGCCATACGTATGGCTCTTTCATTATAATTACTTTTTATAAAGATGTTAGCTTACTTAATATTTTATAGAAATATAATTATATTTTTTGTTAACTTGGTGCGATGTGCGATATAATATATTGTATAGATGGCATATTCTTAAATTCTAGATGTACCATTCAGCCAAATTAATGTATCTGCAGAAAAAAATATTGCGTTTGCTTTTAATGAAAGACCATACATAAAGAAAGAACAGACGGTAACAATACAATGCATTTCTGGGAAAAATCAGAAAAGAAATATAGATTTTTCAAATTTAAATGCACCAAAACCAAAACGGAAAATTTAAGATTTCATGACTTCACGATTTATGAAATTTTGAACATTTTTAAAGCCACGTAGAGTGAAATCATGAAGTTTATGATTTCGTTCTAAATCTCCATGATTTCAAACTTCTTTATTTCACGTTTAATTTATGAAACTGCAAAAAAATGTGAAGTTGTGAAGTGTCAAACTAAACACAAAGACATTTTCATTTCAGGTTACATTTAACTTTAAGTAGTCATCATGATACGCTAGTTTTATTAACTTTTGTCATACATGTTCCGATCATCTTATTTATTTTAAACAATACAATAACCTCTCTTTTATCATTTGTATGCTAACTCTACACAACGAATTTCAAAGTACATTAGGCTAATTGCCTTTGTAAAATGTGTTTGATTTAATTGCACACTATAGTCATATTTTATTAAAATTATTTTCGAAACAAATATTTTAAGATGATACAAAATCATTGTGCAGAACTTGTGTTCTGTAGAAAACTCAACAGTTTTCTGTTACGCTAAGCTTATGTCGCAGACTGATGCACAGGTGAAATGTTCAAGAACAATAACACGGTCTTAGGAATTAGCTTTCAAACTATTATGACAAACTTAAGTCCCAAATGGGATTTGTATTACTTTCAAAAGAATTGAAAGAGACTCTAAGTTAGCATTGATGTGGATATTTCATATTGATTTTGCGGGTTTTCAAAGGTCTCAGTTGTGTTTTATACATTAGTTAAATTAATAGTTTGCGTTTCTTCCTTGTATTCTAAATGACAGGCGAATGGAGGAATTTTCATAGAGATCATGCAATATTATGGTTGACTTCTGTGAAATATTTTTCATATGGCATTAGCATATTGCGTTTGTATATCACGGAAAGCACGTTTTGCACTGTCTAATATAATTATGTAATTCATGTCACTGTTCTTAAAGTAAGGAAGTGTGTCAAAGGAGTTTCTGACATGGCATCCATCATTCAGATCAAGATAACGTTCAACTTATAGGTTACATGTAAATTAAATATGGTATTTATTGTTTCGCCTACGAAGACAATATCGAGATAGCTGTTAATTTGTGTTTTTTTTTTCTATATATGTTACAAGCACGTGCAACATGTTACATTATCTAAAATAAGATATGAATTAATTATTTATTTCTAGTGTTTAAGTGATATATTTAGGTCTATACATACGTAACATAATTGACGAGAGTGTGTTTGAGAAACGGGTACCTAAAGAAAAAGATATTAAACTTTTACAATTATATTCAATAAACATCTAAACATATAGAACATGCATAGCTATTAACTTAATTTACAATGATCGATGACTTTCTTTTAAAAGTCAACTTGTTGCCAGAGTGGCCTTCCCTGTTTTTAATAGTTGGAATGGTGGGTATCAATGCTTTCACAGTGTCTAGAGCAAAAGAGCAAAGGTTCGGCTTTACTGTTCTGACAAATAGAACCTTGTCTTCTTGACTTCAAAAAAGTATAACATTATCTCTACTATGCTCATAAGATAAATACTTGAGAGTTTTGTTACTACGAACAAAATTGTCGCTGTCCACTGCCGTCAGGGGACAAGCATTTAGCAAAACGCAGTATATTTTGCAGCTGTTGTTGCTCTACGAATAGTGACTTTCTCTTTGTTCTAGATATGCATTCGAACAAAGTTAATGTCTAAACTAGTTTTGCACTGATGATTTGCAAACGGTTGTACCTTTTTCTAAGTGTCGTACTGATTCTTGACAGATGAGCCTCTCTGGTTTTCAGAATTTTTCAATTCTTAAATTGTTTAAGTCGGCAACTGTTTCTTTCGTTCAGTTCCTTTTTTTCCCCTCAATCCACTCAAATTCAGTTATCTCCTTTTCTTGTTATTTGGATCTCAGAGTTTCCCATGATTTTCCCTTAATTCCTTGACTTGAAAATATTTTTACCATAATAAGATAGGCTTGAGAACGTTCATACTCTAATTTCATTCCTGAAGATGCAATCTTGAAAATGGTATCGTCATATAATACAGAAAATGACACTATCAAGACATTAGAACATCATTTCCTGTACTAAGCGCCATATTCTGTAAACTGTTTTAGATATATAGGGAATGGGCGTAAAAGTGTGTTAACTTACATAGAAAAATAAATTAATTACAAATGTATACTTTTGGTTTCCCTTTTTTAAGGAAACCCCTATATCCCGGTTTATTGTTTTGAAAGAGATTACGATTTCAAGACATGCACCAAGATAAGGATTTAACTGTGCATATTGAAATGAACTAGTCGGGAGCTAATATATGTATAAATGTTCTAGTTAGAAGAAAATTGGTTGTATTATCGGCCGCTTATCATTTTGCATACTTCTGATTATAGCTACTTTTACTAGTATCATTACAGCAACTAAAACTAGCCTACCTTTAAGACAATTTGAAATGTATAACTTGGATAAACTTTTTTGTCTTAAATGAAACATACATATATAAAGACAATAACCTTTTAATTATAGAAGATGAAGTCATAGTAATTTTCTAGTTCAGTTTACAGTAGGCGAGAAATGTTGCGTCATATTTATGCAATTTTCTAGATTATTTCTATTATGATTCAAGCATGTTTGCCTGAGTATCAATAAAATCTATGAGAATATCCCTAGGAAGAATAGAATGCAACCAAGCAAATTAATAACAGACTCGGTTCATGAGAGGTAATGGAATCTTCACGCCCCATAGCACCGGCTTAAGCGGAATTCTATTACTGTAACATAGATATTAACTGGACCCCATGATCCCAAAGACCAGAAAATATAACAACACTGAATCAAAGTATACGTATGGATACCTTTTACGGCCTCCACACGACATTGTGATAGTTAATAAAATCTGTGAATAGATCCTTTGGAAGCATAACTAAAAGTAAGTAGCTTCGGTTTAAATGTATGAGATGTAATGGAATGTTTAACCCCCATACCCCTAGTACCGGCTTAAGCCAAGTGCAAAGCCTCCTAAAATCGACACTTCATTAATCTAGTAAACGATACTAGTGTTTTGACAATGACACCATTCAAGAAAATATGATTTTATCAAGACAAAACATGCACTGGCAATACTCCATCAATTATACGTATTTAATCAAATTTACTTGTCTCTATACAGGAAGATTTATTGCCGTCGCATCTAATGATAATGTATTATGTTCAAGTGAAATACATGTACATACAATAAGATATTTATCTACAAGGTCTATTCTGCAAAATAAATGTACACATTGAGTGTCATAATTTGCACAGTATAAACGGAATTTCCATCTGCTTTCCATTATTTTCCTAAATGATATTATAGTTGGGCCTTAGCAGGAAACAATATAAAAGACATTTTGTTTTTATAACATGTCTGTAATAATGGTGTGAATCGTTATGACATAATTTAAATTGCGATCAGGCAATGTATTTCAACAGCTGTTAATCAGTTTATACGTCATTCAAACTGTTAAATTGTAAACTGTAAGTCTGTTCCTAAAGCAGTTTCTTAGTAACAAGAGAACACAATCAAGCAAAAAAAATATAGACACAGTTTAACTGTATATATTCATGAAAGGTTACGGATTGGGACCGGTTAACAATATACTATTCATGTTCATATGTGACTGAATAGAAATCAAAACCCGAAAAGAAAGTTTACAACACAGAGTCCAGCTTCATTGTATAATCTCCTAAACACTTTATAGAATTGCATTCACTAAAACTTTAAAAAGGTTTAATTTTCATTATAATTTAACAACGTTTTCCCTTTAGAAACCTATACCTTTGTGTATGTCATATATAGATTCATGCTTTATTTGTTTAGAAGTTTTAAAAGACTAGCCTTCAAACAAACCTTATGAATATAATAAAATTTATGACAAATGTCTGACGATTTTAGCGAATTAAATTTCATAAAGTGCTACAATTTAAATTATTAATGTTTTAGATATTGTAATAACTTCATTCCCTTGATTTCTGGATGTTGTATGTAATTTTCGCTTTAGATAGTTCCAGAGAGGGCGCCGAAAACTACAAAAAATGTAGATATTGCGGGTTCGTTTAAATCGAGCCTGTTTATGGAGTAGTTGAAATGCATGCTATCTTCCACGCCTTCTAGCTCCGGGTTGAGCAGAAATTAATATATTCACATGTTAATACCGAATATGTGTACATGGCACCTTCAATGATACACAAGAGAGAGTGTCATTCCACGAAAAGCGGCATATGGTTCAAATTTTAAATGAACTGACTAGCCTAAAACAAGACAGCAATAGGCAGAGCTAAACAAATTAGAATTTAAAGTGTGGACTCGAGGTTATGGAGTCTGCAAAATTTCAAAAAGACATAATTAAAAAACAGGCACCATATTCAAATGGTGATTAAACAACACGCAAAACAATGAAAGCGAGAGTATTGGGATCAGCCAGGCCGAAATGTTCAAGCTAATATTTTAAACAATACCACTTACACAACATAAATTTCAAGCTGAACCATCTTAAAGGTCGACATATAACAGCTATGACTGAATTCACGATAAGTCTTTTTACGTCCACCACGCTGCTGTGTTTAGTAATTTAAATAAAAATAAAAAAATTAAACTGCACAGACAAAAAGAAAATGAATATATTACAGACTTTGATGGAGCCTGTTCGGGGCATGGCTACAAAACACTATTGTGTTAAATAATTGTTCATTTTAATAAATGACATTGAACTGTTTTACAATAGAACATTTAAACATTTTTCTGAATATTTAAACAACTTAAATAAAAAGTAAAGTTTATTAAAAAATAAATGCTTTGTTAACTTAACATCTGCAAATAAAGTGCTTTTGCTGGGTTTAACGGACACAATTCTAGTCATATGGCGACTTTCCAGCTTTGATGGTATACAAATTTATTTCATCACGGGCGGGCACCTCGGTAGAACCACCGACCTTCCGCAAGCCAGCTGGATGGCTTCTTCACATAAAGAATTCAACACACCGTGTGAGGCTGGAACCAACATTGGTGTGGGAAAAGTGATTTGAAGTCGGCGACCTTAACCACCCGGCCACGGAGGCCCCTTGCAAATAGCGTGTTCTTTATGCTACATTAGCTGGACGAACCAACACCGAAACGATACTAATCTTCAATGTCTTTCCATCTTCATCGATGTTTTAATGATTTATCTTTTAATACATATTTCTAATAGTAAACCGTTTTATTGTACGAATGTATTCTGATGTTTTATAATGCCGTTTTTCATTTTTAAATACACTAGAGACGATATAGTTAATCTATAACCCTTATATATATATTTATTACATTCAGAAATATACATTCATTTTTGTGATAATTCCTTTATTTTTTGATGCCTCGGTAACTACTATGTTTATCATATCTTCTTTAAGTGTTTATTATACTTTGTGAAATACAGTACTTTCCTGCGAGGCACAAAAGATGTACTAAACATTGACAATATTTAACAATTCTTACATATCTGAGCATGTAAAAAGAACCTGCTCTTTTCTCCAAATATTGGATATTTTGATATCTGTCTTCCATTTCTGTATTAACCGTGATTTTGTTCAATATTACCGTTTTCATGAAATATCTTAGAAGAATTTTTTTTTCACATTGATTCTACATACAGAACAAACACATATTAACATCATATTGACAGAGGCTTCGATAATGTCCGGACTCTTTAACAAATGCTTTACTTGGCAATGCGTAAGTTGTTTATTTCCTTAAATACATCTGTTTTTCTTAAAGATTGTTACCATTTACCGTCAAACAGTATAAATATCTTTTAAAATAATCATTTGATTATTCAAAGAGATTTGGACAAAGTAGTCATCTCAACACGTGTTCAAAGATATTGTACGAACTGTTCTCTAATCAATATAAAACATAAAAGGCGATATATATTCGTTATTTATGACGTGCCAACTTTTAACAAATGCATAATTATATGATAATCATATATTTCCTGATATCTGTTTATAACGCGGTTCTATCCTAGTCTATTTTGGCACACATTATGCAATATATTGCATGTTAGCAGTTTGTTAAATAAATGCTTCACTTTGGTTGTTGAGAATTAGTTCAAAGATGTGCAATAATTATAATCACATACAAATAAAATGAGTGATGTGAATAAACCAAGCTTCCAATTTATTCTTGTTTTGATTACCACCGTCCAATACAGATAATAATACTATTTACATAAACAAATTACTTTAAAATAATTTTTTTAAAATATCTGAAAAAAAAAACACACAAAAACAACACATAGAGCAGATTTTGTTCTGGTAAAAATATAATGGGTGCAAATCTAAAGTCAAACAATGATCATTACATTAATAACTTACATATTTTAGGTGATGGGTTTGCACATTTTGCTAAGATTTTTCAAATGAAAAAAAGTTAAAATACTAATGTTTCTGGTTGTTAGCTCAAAACGTGTGTGTTACTGAAGCGATAAATAATTCTTTAGTTAATGCCATCTAAAAAGATTTTGTTTCCAGTTATACAATTACAGTAAAACAGTGTTCAATTTCCTTTTGTTCAGATTGCTTTGTGCTCTTTCAGTTCTTCAGATATCGGTTGCGTGTTCCACGGAACGAGTTGTGCAATACATAAAAGTTACCATATCCAGATGTCATTCAAAAATATATTATTTAGTAGAGAAAAAAAAACGATCATTTTCCACGATGATTATTTTTTATGTTTGAACAAAGAGCTTGAGATAACTTTGTTATTATGTAAATACAGCCATACAAACATCATTCTTTTGAGTTTCAGTTCGTTGACTAAACGTATATCCGATGTGTATATTATCGATACAGTTACTGTGGTAGGTTTTAATTTTAATGAGGTTGCTTTCGGATAACGCGTCCAGTCTCATTGTATGTTCGGCCGTGTTGTTTGTATACCGTCCTGTCTCCGTCCGTCTCAGGCACTGATTATAATTTTCAGTCTAACAGAAAAAAGTATAAATATTTACAACATTGCTAATTG
Source organism: Mercenaria mercenaria (assembly GCF_021730395.1). Lineage (NCBI taxonomy): Eukaryota > Metazoa > Mollusca > Bivalvia > Venerida > Veneridae > Mercenaria > Mercenaria mercenaria. The sequence goes on from NC_069374.1 coordinate 14,497,939, forward strand.
AATATTTACAACATTGCTATTTGAATATTCGCAACATTGCAACTTGAATATTTACAACATTGCTATTTGAATATTTGCAACATTGCTATTTGAATATTTGCAACATCGCTACTTGAATATTTACAACACTGCTATTTGAATTGGCAAAACTTTTGTTTTTGAGATTGGGTTTTAAAGATTTTATAAGTAATAAGATTATTTATAACGTACCATTTTATAATATTTTAAATGTTAGAATGTTCCTATTTATCTGTTATGGACTATAGTTAAAATGTATAGCTCCAAATATCAGTTCATAGCTCTTAAGCTTATATGTATTTATAAAGTTAAGTTTATCGTGAAACTGTTTGGTTTAATTGTTGTGAGACTGTCATGCCCTTTGTTGTTTGGAACAAATAGTCAAGAATGACACAATATGCAATTAATGTTTCTGCAAGATCTTTTAATTGCAACAATCAATTAAAAAGATTGTTTCCGACTATTTTGGGTTTGTGAGGAGGTAGGGAAAATACGTAGAAAAGTAATATGTTTTTGGGTTGATGGGCTTATATGAAATGGCATAATACTATCTGACAAATTCGAAAGTTTGGCAACACTTTTGCGGTCATAATTTGTTGTTCATGAAGCCGACTATCGGCATGTTTTACATTATTTTTGTTACAAAATTGGACTTTGAAGAACATTTCAATAGAAATGCAAATGAAGATTGTAAACTTGTTTATTTTATGCATAACATTGATGGTTCGAATTACCACGACATACACAACAACAACATAAATTGTATGTATAAGGCACACTATTTCCGATCTGCTGACAAATTTATGATAGTTTGAAGTGTTGTTGATATAAAACAGAATCAAGTTAAATATTGTAGGATAACTTGTTAAATTGGAATGTAAGCTGTTTCAAGCCCTAAGCGACCAAGTGATAAATGCATTTTTCAAATAGTAAACTGTCTGCGTTAGTACAGAAATATCTGTACAGAATACAGTATAGAATAATTACTTATGGGGCTGAAATATATTGAACAGAAGTATGTCATATTGGAGCAGGTTCAAATTCAATATTGTAAGCAGTTTTTGGGAGTTAATAATTACGTAAATGATAGTGTTGCCCTTGGTGAATGTTGCAGATTACCTTTGTGCATTGATCATCATGTAAAATGTATTAAGTACTGGTGTAAATTACTTGCCATGTCTGACGCACGATATCCCAAAAATTGTTATATCATGTTGAAAAGGCACGATGAAATAGGAAGACAGAATTGGGCTAGCGCTGTCAAAAAATTGTTGTATCGCTATGGCTTTGGTTTTGTATGGCTAAGTCAAGAGGTCGGTGATGTTAGCAATTTTATTTGTGTCTTTAAACAAAGATTAATTGACTGTATGAATCAAATGTGGAATGATAATATTCATAGCTCGACTCTTTGTGATACATACAAACATTTTAAAACTTGTTTAAATCCCGAAAGGTATTTGTGCTTGAACTTACCATTCTATGTTAGAAAATCACTTGCAAGATTTAGATGTTCTAGCCATTAATTTGCTATTGAGACTGCTCGCCATTTTGCAATTCCAAGAGAAGATCGAATATGTAGATACTGTTTCATTAATTTTGATATTGAATGCATAGAAGATGAATTCCACGTACTTTTTAAATGTTACAAATATAGGCAAGAAAGACAATTTTTATATATTCCTGGTATGCTGGTGGAAATGAATTCCCTCATTTTATTAATCTCATGCAATCTTTAAATGATGATAGAATTAAATACATTGCTTTTTATGTCAACGCTATTATGAAGCTAAAGGATTATGAATAGTTACATTTCTGTGCACAACTCATATCATTATATTTGTTTTATTGTAATATTGTATTATGGGCCGGAGGCCTTTATTTACAAAGTAAACTTTGTTCTTGTTCTTGTTCTTGTATCATAGCTACACATAAGGAAAGATATATATTCAGAAGCAGTCGAAGAAGCTTCATGTAATTGTTTGAAAATGCAAAGTGTAAACGATCATTATTAGATAATAACTTTACATTGTAACCCTTGATATTTCACTCAGCATAAACGTATAGAGATACCGAAGTATCACTTATATATACAGATTGTTAACATTCTCCCTCACAGTTATCAAACTCGGTCTAAATGTAGTTAAAACTACATACAGATTTTAGCATTTTTTTGTAATCAGCATTGTTATAAATATATACTTTAAGAATATCAATGATTTGGTAGTACAAATACTACGGTAACAATATGTAACAGCTAAATAAATCTAAGTTTACAATAGACAGAAATGTGGACTATAGCATCAAAATACATATTTGTGTATCGTTGTAATTGTTATTTTTCTTAGAGCGAATGATATCCCAGTAGGCGTGGTTTTAAAACAATACATACAAATGAGTAATTTAGTTCTTTGGTCTGCATAAAACAGTCAAAACATTCTTCTCAACTGTCTCTGAGACATTGCAAGACCACTGATAGATCACATTTGCGACAAGAATATAGGGCGTAGGAATTCAATCCAGTACTGTGCTAAACAAAATGGAAATAAAAACAGAAAATAATCGAAACCTTATGTCACACAAACATAAGCAATTTCTAAAGAACAATGACAACATTGCTACTAAAGGTGACGTGTTAAAGTCACTATGATTATTACTTACAACACAACATACAAAAGCTAAACAATGGGACAATACATCAGACGCTTTGATTAGATTCTATACTAAAACTTTTCTTTTATGCAATGGATTGTTGTTTATACAATCTTCGGTAACGAGTAAATGTTGATGGACTTTATCATATAACTGATTAACAGCGAATGTTAGTGAAAGTGTGTGATGCAAGGAGGGATAAGACTTTAATTTCGTAACGACTGAAATCCTAAACTTGTAACATTATTGTTGTCGTCTTCGCTTTGCTGTCCAATTTCTGCTAAAAGGAGAAAACAAACGATTCCTTATAAATTATATTTCACTTGTGTTGTCCGTTTATACTTCAAATAACCTGTCAGGTAAATAAATGCAGTTTTGACAGATTTCAAACGTTTGGGAAAAAAGTTTATACTTTTGTTTACACGAAAATGGTCTTTACCTCACAAAGCCAATTTACGTATGTGACGGAGTACCATAAACATTTCATTGTAACTGTTACAAAATTGTTCCAGTTCATTCATTGTAGTTAAGTAGAGCATAAAGCAGCACTTACACTGTCTAGCCAAAGGACCTAATTTTAACGATGATTTGGTAAAGTGTCAGTAATAGGTGGCAAGGACCTTGGATCGAGTCACGGTCAGGGCTTAAATGTTTGCAGTTTGTTACAGCATGTATTTGCAGGATATCGATGTGTTCTGTAATTTTAGCGCATAGTAAATTTGACGACAGCTTAGCAATCCAGATCAACTTTGCTTTCATACATATGTCTATAAAACATTACGAACTGTCTTAATTTAAATATTTTTCCAGTGCAAAAGTAAACAAAAACGAACAGAAGCATGATTCGTTATAACACTTATCAGCTGAATAAATTCAAGATATATTCGAAACATTTAGAAAAACAGGCATATAATAATACAGTGATGCGATAAGTGTTAAAACGAATGAATTGAGAATATCATTGTGAGGCTACCAACATTAGCAATATCAACCCAGAAACATGACATGATTCGTGAGCAAATAAGCGACAGCTGTCCAAGCAGTGCGCGGAGACGAAAATTGTTTACATTAAACAGAAATGAAAGTGCAAACCACAGCAAGAACATTCAAATTGTTGGCACTTCATAAACAAGTTTTATAGAAAACAACGGAAACTTTGCAGTTAATTCAACGATCAATTATTAATAAGAAGAATCCAAGAAATCTGAACATAGTAATACCAGTACAGAGCATTTTCTTAAAGATACTTTGCAAAAAAAGCAATTTGCTAGCGAAAGTATGATAAAGACTGCGTAAAATTATGAATTGTAAGGCATTCATCCCACTTGAACAACAAACAAATCAATTGTAATTACGAATATTTTTGATAGAATGCACAGTTTTTGACCAGAAACGATATGTTTGGCGGACAGACACATAGAAGGACAAATGAAGAAAACAGCCGATTTCTTTGTTCCCCTTTTACTTTGAGAACTCAGGGGACAATAAATAGATTAAGAAATGCAGTTATATTCAAACGTAGACATTTTATCATTAAAATGCATTATGTTTACATGGCATTATTCATGAAGTACTAAACTACACAAAACAAGACACGAGAGAAATGTCTTTCATTCAAGTGCATCACTTAAATTAATTACAATATACCATGATTGCATTCATCTCAGTGCTGTATGGGAGACGGTGTTTTTGACGAGGATTTCTCTGTTGTTGTTATTTTTGCACTTAAGGCAAGTAATGTAAATGTCAATTGTTGATCAAGAATATCTATTTGAGCCGCGCCATGAAAAAACCAACATAGTGTGTGTGCGACCAGCATGGATCCAGACCAGCCTGCGCATCCGCGCAGTCTGGTCAGGCTCCATGCTGTTCGCTTTTAAAGCCTATTGGAATTGGAGAAACTGTTAGCGAACAGCATGGATCCTGACCAGACTGCGCGGATGCGCAGGCTGGTCTGGATCCATGCTGGTCGCAAACCCACTATGTTGGTTTTCTCATGGCACGGCTCATTTATGTATCAAAATAATATGTCGTAATATCGATATTCTTAAATTCTTGATTTATTTGTTTCAATAACAGTTGAAATTTATTTCATTAAAATCACAACAGAGGGATGTAATGTTTACATGTGCTTGTCAACCACAGTATTTCTTTATCGTCCTCGTTGTAATGTCGTAGTTTATATCCTATTCATCGGCTTAATTAGGGGATAGTTATTGACCAACCTTAATTTGTTGCAATTAAAAACAAAGTAATCATCTAAGTACAAAAGTACAAAAACTGCAATGGCACTCCTCGTTTAAATGGGTCAACAGTGTTGTTGTAAAACAGAATGACCCGGTTTATAGGTTAATTGGTCAGGGCAACGGATATGCGGTATGTATTGTATTTTGTCATTATGTTTGAGCATGTATCCCCTTCAGTTTGGAACCGTCCATGTTTACAAACACGTTTGTTTATTTTATGAGGAGTACCTAAAATGAAAGGTTTAGTCATCGTAAAAACAGATATTAATATTCAAGACCATTAAGCACTAGGGAAATCTCATTTAGCAATATAAAGCTACGATAACCTAAAAACGACAACTGGTGACATCGGTAGCTTGTCAACATCAAAACAGAAGAAAAACATCCACTGCAGGGCTACATATCAGAACCGAATCGAATGCTTGTGCAATACTCAAGAGCATTTGTTATATGGAATAATACATATTTAATTATCCGGCACAATCACGAGCATAGGAGGCACTGAGGTATTGGGAAAACTATTCAACATTATAAACATTAATATTTAACTGATTTAACAACATTATTAAAATTTATTTGTTTTGCTTCCATGCAAATTAATTAAAAAGCTTTTTTGTTTTAAAACAACGCATTTACATAAAAAATTAACGACACTGTAATTGCTATTTTTCAATAATTTTGTAATTGCAATATTCTGCCAATTTAGCTTAATTAAATATCGTTAGTTTGATATATTTTGAAATTCCTTGAACGCAGGACAATCTTAACGTACAGGCAAGTATTTTTTAAAAGACTGTAGGGTTCTGTACCTATGAATACCGTTTAAATCTTTTTCTGTTATGTCAAATGTTAAGTGAAGAAGTTTCTAACTAAAAACAGTTAAATCATGTTGGACAACATTTCGTGATTATGTTATTTGCGCCAATGTACCAAAACTGTATACTATTTATTTAATGTTTAGAGTTTGAAATTCTTACACTTATATACCAATATCGTGGCAGTTTTATGCCAAGTTTATGAGTTGAATTTACAAAATAATGTTTCATTTTATCACAAAAAAGTACAAAGGACCAACAGGTGAATATGCTATATAAAAATATAGCCACCAAAACATGAAAGTGAAAGGAAATATAGGTACGTGTAACTTTATAGACGTGTTTACATACTGAGCACATGTATGCTCAATCGCCAATGAATGCATTAATAAAAACACAGAAGTAACAAATAGGCACAAACATACATTTTTTTGTATAAAAAAAGAACAAAGCAGGGCATCGCCATAGAACGGCCAGCGTCAAAGCAATCACTAGGGAGATTGAACCGATTTACTGCCGAATAGCGTCACTCCTTATCCTACAAGATTTTTTAATTATAAGACAGTTATAACCCCCACCAGACCAAACCTTACACACGTAAAAGAAACCTCAGGAACCCTTTGTTAAACACATATATGCTCATGTAAAGATATTCAAATCAAAATGCATGGCGCCGTGAATAATGTTCTTAATCTATCACTACAGTAGATAGAAAATGTTGAAACCCACAAGGTGGGTCAAATAAATTAAAATGTTGCGCGCTCGGTTTGATTGAATCTGTTCGTTGATAGTAGTGGAAACGCATGCTACTGTTCGCAGCCTCTTGTCCAGGATTGAGCAGAATTCACAGTTTGATCATGTGACATGTACTAATGTACAACATTTGCAGATAAAGAGAACACAAAAAGATCGAAAATGATCATTTTTCACCGCTGCTGGACAAACGAAACAGCTGTATGTATAAAACGTAATAGCAGTTGCTATTGGCGGATGTAAGGATAGGCATCAGTTAATTACTTCTTATCGGAAAAGACATTTCGCATAACTGAGTATAAGTAAAACAAATGAAATATTTCAAAGCGACGAGTTCTTACCCTGTTTTGAACACAGTGTTTGCCATGGCTAGGCATTGACAACATACCGAAATCTGCAAAAATTTCTACTGCAAGAGACTGAAAACAATTTCATGAAGAACCAAAAGAATACGGGAAGAATCCAATCTATTATGAATAGGAATGAGGGAAACGATATCAATTTAACGAATCAGCAGGGCGAATATATTGTATCACATAAAAAATGATAAAATGTAAGGGTATATTTCCCGGAAGCACAGAGCACCCAAAACACATCCATAGAGCCATGCATCGCAAAGTGCGCCCACAACAAAACAAATGCTGTAGCGGAAAAATATTGTAGACAGATTGCTTCAAAAATCCAAAAATAAGTACATTATAGATATATGCAAAATACAGAAAAATGGGCAGGGGGTGTAAGGGGTAGATAAAAGGGTCTGATATAGGGGGAAAGGGGAACAAGGATGAATATTTAACAGGGAAAGGTACGTTCCTTAAACACAGTATTCCTACAACGTCGCAGACACGCACGTACAAAACACGCACACACAACTAACATAGGATTTAAGGTTAGCCCTAGAGTTGTCTTTAGCGATATAAAGATGTATATATATTATATTGCATAAGTTGACAATTTTATGTTGTAATACCTAGTCTAGAATTTAGTTGCAAGTATACAAATATATATACATATATATAAATTTGTATCTATGTATATGAAAAATGCTGATTCACTCCTATATCTGGCTTAACAAATTAGTCAAACATTTCAAACGATTCCCTTTCTTAGTTACACAAATAATGTTGAAAGGTGATTTAGGTTTACACGAATTGTATTTTGTAAAACACTGGTCTTTGTATGTGCCCAAAGTCTTAGTCATGCAGCAAATCAATTTACTATTAACGTACACTGAAACAAATTGTTTCAAAATATTATATGATTATATGCTTTTAAATCCATTTTGTTTATCGCCATTCTTCAAATACATTTCACCCTTATTGTACAAATTATCACTATTATCATTGAGATGGACACATTTTTAAGGAGAGTAATTGTATTTGATTACTTCTTATTAGTTTAAATGTTTCTTTAAAAAAAAAGATTTAGATTTTCTATGTAAGACGTAGCATTTCAACTGGGTTAGGTATACCAGAAGTTGTTTGTTATTCAGAACTTTTCATGCAATCGCCAGCAAATCTGAAATATCTGAGATTGAGCAATAATAAAGTATGAAATGTGGCAGATACGCCAAATCGATCCACTATCAACAACACGGGTTATTTATTAAGCATGTATCGTGCGGAATTGAAAGTCTCATACATTAAAGATAGATATTGACCTTAGATTTTTCGTATTGATAATACGTTTTCACACATTTACGCTGAACTGTCAATTTAACATTCGACATCTAAGCTCTATTAATGTTTGTTGGCGTAAATTTTCTAACGATTAGCTGTCAAGATATTTGAACTAAATTATGACAAACATGTCATAGGTTGGCTTTTAATTTGAATGTTCCATGTTATTGGTGAATCTCGAGGAATTTGGTCTGTTTTAAATTAATTAATTTTGTTTTTATATGCTTGTTAAATTAATAATTTGAAGATGGAAATGTCATTGAGATCTTGAGATCATGCGATATGACAGTTGTCTTTATCAAATATTTACCATTTTATGTTCATGTTTATTGACAGTTACGAAAGATAATTGAAAACACGCTTTGCATACCTAAATTTATTGTGTTGATACCATTACTGTTACGGTGGGTTAGTATAAACACAAAGCAGCCATAACAAAGATTATTCTGATATTAAATTTATTTGAACATAAATCATTCTGTGAAAGATAAGTACATGTTCTTCTAATTAGTTGATATAAGAATAACATTAACTATATCTTGCAGCAAGGTCAATATAAGGTTATTTATTGACTTCTACCTATGTAGGCAATAAAAAGATAAAATGATGATAAGTGTCTCTTTTTATTTATCCTGTGTTTGTTTTCTTTTTGTTATGTCTAACGTCGAATCGACACAATTATAGGTCATATGGCGACTTCCCAGCTTTAGAGGTGGAGGAAGACCCCATGTGCACCTCCGTGAATTATTTCATCACGAACGGACACCTGGGTAGAACCAACGACCTTCCGTAAGGTCCCTTATTTATTTTGTAAGCCTCTTCGTCTAGTGCTGAAGTGAGCAGTGAGTCAGGTTTTCTCTCGCGTACTCTGACGCTGAGCAGCTTAACAGAATATGCATAGTTTCTCACAAGAATTAACATCTACGTCCACAAGTGCAGTAAATTTCTACGAATCTTTCTTCTTTCGGAATATAAAATACCGACACAATTCATATTGCGACTTTCCAGCTTTTATTATTTCATCACGGATGTCCACCTGGGTAGAACCACTGACCTTCCGTAAGCCTGCTGGATTGCTTCCTCACATAAAAATAATCAACGCACCGGGTGAAGCTCGAACCCACATCGATGAGGGGCAAGTGATTTGAAGTCAGCGATCTTTACCACTCGGCCACGGAAGCCCTTTAGGGCAAGATGTGTCTATGCAAATTATAAAAACCGGTGCAACATGTGGAACAATTTATAATTAATTATATGCCTAACTTGGTCTGATTAAGGCATACCGTAAAACTGACAATCTGCACAGAAACATAAACGCCGTATTTTATTTAAAGGTAGTGAGATAGTTAAAGACTTACATTTAATTGGTTTAGATATTAAAAAATAAACAGTAATTTTTCATTGAATAAAATTCGTGTTTGGAATTTAGGTGCGAAAGTATTATATCAATACAATACAATAAATACAAATTTTATTTATTGTCGGTATGGCAAAACAAATCAACATTAGCTATGAATAGCTATTGACCAACTTAAAAATCACGAGGACTAACCGGGTGATATTACAATACGCATCTAAACGAAAATGATTTTATTCAAGAAGAAATAATATTTTATGGGTTTTTTTTAATTTCGATTCCAACACGTTATCAATTATTTTTAGATAAGATACACTGTATATAAACTTTAGTACATTTTTTGTCGAGTAATTATCATAAAGCGGTACACACATTAATCTCAAATGATACATCTTTTTATGTTGTTCATTTTCATTGTACACCTGAAAGCTTTAAATAGGCTCAGTTTTAGAGGTTCCACCAAACTTAATGGTAATTTGTATTGGTACCTACAAGGTAAATTTAAACAAATTTAGTCAAATTTCTAATTGCATGTATGAAAATCATTGGTTGGCTCAAGTAAATTATGTTTTTCATTTCAATCTGTTGTTATCTGTATGAGACTTGTAGAAGAGCATTTAACAGAAGTAGATATTTTGAACGAAGGCAATTTCCCAAATCAATGCATGCGCGGGTGATTTTCCGACTCCATTTAAAATTGTGTTTAATTTGCAACGGTAGATTTCGTATATATTTTATATGTTAAAAGGATACAATATGTGTTTCCGTATAAGTTAACATATTTGATAACTCCTGTAATTCTAGCCTCTTTCCAAAGGCGGATACCAGAACCAAACAATTAAAGGAATATTAAGATAAGATGCATCAGTTTTTAGCTGTTTAATATACATCAACAGTTACAAAAAATTAAAGTTACTTTGACTAATGATGTGTTGAAAACTGCTGATATGTTCTGCATATCAAGTGAAAGACAGTAACTATAGTAACATGACGTATTGATATTGTGTGATTTTCGTGACACACCCGGGTTTATGCGTTTCTTCATTGAAGGCAGAAGGACTTTCAGACGTAGGTTCTCTAAAACGTTTGTTTTAAACTGGAACTATTGAAAATACGCTAAACGTATGTTTTCAAAGCGTCTCTGTGTATTATGCAAGCATGCTGCATAAGATAAGGAAAAATGTAAAACGGGGTATTGCTTTCTACCAAAGTCCTTAAACTAAACAAATATATCAGAAAATGTGGTGAAGAGACTTACATTTTGTCGAGATCTTAGGTCCACTGCATACAACTTCCATCAATTGCAAAAATACTTTAACTTTTTTTCTGTGCAAATAAACAATAAAGTATATGCAAACTGTTTAAAATGTACAAATCTACGATCACAATGAATGTCGTCCTTTCAAATGGAATACTTTCTGGTATGCCGCTGCCGCGTAGAGTATTGTAGATTTCCAATATATAGCCGCTATGACAAAAGGATTTCTTAAACAAGCTTGTGAGGTAATATATCTTGACATACATTACTCTTTATATTCAGATTAAGATATATTCGCATTCTTATAAATTCAGTCTCAGTACAGGTTGTCAAAACTTTGACACATATATCACCACTTATATGTAAAATAGGGTAATATGATTCTTAACAGGTGTCCCAGTAAATAAATGTTGCATTTTACTTTTGTTTAAAGGAACTATTTACACAAATCAGCTCCATTGTGTTTCAGATATATTTTCCTTTATACTATTCAACATTGAACTAAACAATTCAATGTGAAAGAAACAAAAATGCTTACATGTGGAATAAGAGATGTTTAGGGTTTCATTGTATTCAACAGGATTCAGAAAAGAGCATGTACTAAAATATCATCATATGTTATTTGTTACACATATGCTCAGACTGACATTAATAGAAATTAGATAAAAAGTTGTTCCTGGCAAAACCGGTTTTAAACATATGTGAAAACCAAATTAAATAAAGAGTTCTGACTGTTCTCATATTTCACAAGCTTAGCAACGATTTTGATCTTTCTTTTTTTTTCCCACACTATTAATAATTATAACTTTATTAAAAGAAAGTAACACAGAAGTACAATTCTTGACACATTTTATAAAGCTAAAGTGTCAATGTGGCGTAACTTCTAAAGAGTTATTATAAAATCATAATGCAGACAATTTGCATGCTATAGTTTCAAACACGGTGTACACTTTTGACAAACATTCGATCAATTTTCTAGAAAAACAACATTATTATTGTCATTACAATTGGTAATATAAAGCTAAAGTGTCAATGTGGCGTAACTTCTAAAGAGTTATTATAAAATCATAATGCAGACAATTTGCATGCTATAGTTTCAAACACGGTGTACACTTTTGACAAATATTCAATCAATTTTCTAGAAAAACAACATTATTATTGTCATTACAATTGGTAATATAAAGCAGACATAATATAACTGCAAAATTTTATTACATTTGTACATAATATCTAAATTAAAAAAAATCACATAAAAACAATAAATATATTCATTACTGTATATTATAAACATAAATTATCTATCTGTATAGTGCATGGAAGTGTTTATTTATATTGAAAACCTGATACCATTCGTTACTATTACATCTATATCTGACACATAAATAGTTAATTTCAAGTAGCTGCAGTTATGTTTTTGCGTAGTGTACGTTTACAAGTATACCCTTGCATTATATTAAGATATTCGAAAGTCATTTAGCACGTATCTATATACAAAATTAATTTAACATTTTGAACTTAAAAGGACTATTTTTGTTTGGAAGTTTAAATGTTAATATGTCTGTTCAATTTCTTACTTGTTGAGAGGTCCTATGAAAGCTCCTATAAACTTCAATCAAACGGCTAACGGTACTTTTCGTTTGTCAATAATTTAATTCAGCAAATGAGATTTTATCAAGTTAACATGCCTGATGGGATTTCCCTATCAATTACGTGTAATTAATTCAATCTGCTTGTCTACACAGATCTCTTCCAATCAAGTCGAAAGAGTCACATGAAATGTAAATGTACTATGCGTTTACCATGTTTACGTTCGATATCAATAGCAGTGTATTTACGAAACCGTTTCGGCTTATACATGTATCAAGTGTGCGTCAAATCGTCACATTTTTGAAATACATATAGTGGACGCAACTTGACCCCGATGGTTGACCTTTGTATTACAATACATAATGAGGCACAACCTATTATTGAAAAGGAGTGTACGTAAAACACGAGCTGCATGAGAAAGTGGAAATATGAATTTATGTAATTATAAATTAGTGTATTAGAAATTTTAACTGATCAAATGTAAGTATGCATACTTTGATACTGCACTGTAAACAAACTAATTTCATATAAATATACATGGCTACCCTAATCACCCTTTATTTCTACAATGAAATAACCGGTATGAATAATCAGCCGAAGGTCAACCATCGCGGTCAAGTTGCGACTACTATAATAGCGATATCGTCATCCTTCCGTGTAAATACTGCGTGTTTTTTTTTCAACTTGTACTCCTGTGTGCTTGAAATAGCCTTTTAACTATTAATATGTATATTTTCGACAGTTAACCATACAATATATTGGTAAATAATTTGGCTACTCAGTCAGCTGTTTTTTTCAGATGAATAGCTTGTGTTTCATTAAGCTTAGTACGAAGTGATTTTCGTCCCCGATTGTAATGCGTCTTTGCTTGGGTCTTTACCTACTAGATATACCGTAAAAGCATCACAAATAGAAAAAAGGATGATATTTCAACAAAACGATATTAACACAATCTCTATGGTCCACAATATTATGTTCGGCTATCAAACTAATATTTTGAGCCCTTCTCTGGTGATATACATAATAATGAAATGCAACAGGAAGAATCCGTGAAAGATGTAAGCATATCGATCGCAGTCAGAGTCGCTCAGCATACAGCGAGCCCCACCCCTCTCCCATTAATTGGCACTGCAATGTACATTACGTAGTTTCATAGTTTATTTATGTCTCATCCATGCATATTTACATATTACAAAACATATAATAAATACATCAATAAAAAGCATGGCCAATCTATTACAGATTTATAGGACACTATCATTACATAACTTAAAATTACTTATTAAAAAAGTTGATCCATGTTATTGTCAATGTATATTACTAATGTTTATATTTATATCTACAAAAGTCTAATTATATATTCCATCCACAATTACAGTTGATCACATAAGCAATAAATAAATATGGACATTGCTTATTAACAGAGCATATTGCACTAAAATCTATTGTTGTTTTCAATGAATGTATGAATGAATGTGAACGAACAAATGAATGAATGAAAATAAATGAATGAATGAATGAATGGATAGATGGATAGGAGGATGAATGAATGAATGAATGAATGAATGAATGATTGAACGAACAAATGAATGAATGAAAAGAATTAATGGATGGATGGATAGGAGGATGAATGAATGAATGAATGAATGAATAAACAACAAGACTCATGAATATCTTAAGGACGTATGCTAGAATTTGGTGCGAAAATTTTCCCAATAACAGAATTTCTTTAAACTTTGGATATTGAAGAACAATCATCTAAGAAACCAAAAAATGCAATAAAAATCATAGGTCACCGGATTCGAAAAAGAGTTATCTGCCCTGAAACACGGCATTTCCCCCAAAAATGACGTTTTCAAGGGCAGATAACTCTTTTTCGAATCCGGTGACCTATGATTTTATTGCATTTTTTTGTTTCTTAGATGATTGTCCTTCAAATCCAAAGTTAAAGAAATTTGTTATTGGAAAATTTTTCGCCATCTCTAATACAGGGAATTCTAGCGTAACGCCTTAAAAACAATTAAGGATTAAGATATATGTAATCAATTCTAACATAGAAACAATGAATAATGTGATATTGTAAATATATGATGTATGAACAGTAAATAATTACCATACTAAATTTTTCGTGTTTTAAAAATTAGATTACCATTGCTAATCCATACTTAAGATCCTGCATAAATAATAAGATTAAGATACTAAAAGGAAAAACTTGTGGCACTACTACGCATATAGAGAAATGTTTTAAAAAACCATTTTCAGCCCTGATGATTAGAGGTGAACTGATTATCAATGATTATCTACAATTAACTACAAACATAAAAGTAGTTACATTAAAACAATGACAGAGCATTTATAACAATAAAATGGATACTACATTTGATAAAATGCAGATTGGTAAATGTTAACCTTACTCATTTTAATGATAAAAGTATCAAAACGTGTAAGAAGTATATTATAGCAGGTTTAGGCAGTTAATTTGGCAATATCAGTGTTGAGAGTACAAACATACTTTTTTGTTCATCATTCATATTAACAAAATCATCATTGATACCTTAGCTTATCAAAAAAACAGTTCTAAAGAGTTGGTAAGCAGACATTGTGTTAACACATGTATTTCAGTTTCAACATTTTGTTTACAATTGGACAGATCCTGTTATTAACATCTAAATTTCAAAATCTTTCCGTTCGAGACGGAGGGTGCAAACCAATCATAAATTTCACTAATGCAGATCGATGCTTTGCAGGCATTGTAAATATACTATTTTTTCAGTTTGTACTGATGTTTAAAACAATTAAAATATATGTGCGTAATTTGTTTCTGGTATTACTAAACAGAACCAGTTGGATAGATATAGTAGTTTCCATCATTAATATACCAAGTCATCATGTTCTTTTAACCATATCACAAAATTCTAGATAGTAAACCAGAGCTTCTCCATAGGATACACATGCCCCCGATGGCATTGTAAATGAATAGTTATGCCGAGTTCGAGTTTAGACCTTTGACCTACAAGCTGGTTTGCGCGTACACGTCGTCTTACTGTGTCACACATTTATCCATATTATTTTAAAATGCATGCATAAATGACAAAGATATGGACCGACACCCATCAATGCACTATCATGAAAAAGACCTTTAAAAACTAAGTGTGACCTTGACCTTTGAGCTACGGATCTGGTCTTGCGCATGACACTCGTCTTACGTGGTACACATTCATGCCAAGTTATTTTAAAATCCATCCATCGATGACAAAGATATGACCGGACACGCCCATCAATGCACTACCTTAATGTCTAAGTGTGACCTTGACCTTTAGATACGGACCTGTATTGCGCACGACACGTGCTTACTGTGTACACATTCATGCCAAGTTATTTGAAAATCATCCATCGTGACAAAGATATGACCGGACATCGCCCATCAATGCACTATCCTAAATGTCTAATGTGACCTGACCTTTGAGTAACGGACCTGGGTCTTGCGCGCGACACGTCATCTTACTGTGTACACATCATGCAAGTTATTGAAAATCCATCCATCGATGACAAAACTTGGACCGACACGCCCATCAATGCAATAACCTTAATGTCTAAGTGTGACCTTGACCTTTGAGCTACGGACCTGGGTCTTGCGCGCGACACGTACTCGCTACTGGGGTACACTTCATGCAAGTTATTTGAAAATACATCCATCTCGATGACAAAGATATGGACTGCGGACAACAAAAATGCGGACAGACCGACAGATGACAGACCGACAGACCGACAGACAGACGGTTCAAAAACTATATGCCTCCCTTCGGGGGCATAAAAAGTACATGTATCCACTATATGCGATAAATTAATCAAATTTAAATGTTCTATAAAGTTGAACTGCCAGTTTTTGCATCTAGTGCCAGATCTAGTGTAACAATATGCATAAACTTTATAATTCAATCTATCTCTATCCATTTTATGAAATCTATGCCACAGCCTAGCTACTGATACCCACTGTTTTACATGTGGTGGTTGCCAAGCCAGTTCACCAAACAGAGCTGCAGTAGGGTGTATTTTCCCAAACCTAAATAAAAACGCATAGCTCGATTCTGTACTGCATTAATACACGAGTGAGATTTAACACCCCATATGGAGGCGCCATATGATATAACCGGCCATACCATGCTGTCGTACAATTTGGTGAAAACATTATATGGCATGCCACCAAGACTTTTAGACTTTGCAATAAGGAGGCCTAGTGCTCTTCCAGCACTTTGTGCTACAGATTTAGCAGTTTTACAAAAATCTAAATGTTCATCTAAAAGAATGCCAAGATAGGTGTACTGAGTGGCAACTTGTAAACTATGGGTAGTGTCCTGGACCACAAGTAAAAGCGTGAGCAGTACTTACAACAGATGGTGGTCTAAAATTGTACAAATTGCTCTTCTGTGGATTAACTGTCCATAGAATTAAAGAACCACCAATTGATAGAACATCTATAGATATTGTAAATCATTTTGCATTTCCGCTATCAGTACAATGTCATCGGCATATAGTAAAATACAAACTATTTCATTTTCTATAGACACACCTCTGCCTGTAGCTTTAATATTAGTGACAAGGTCATTTAAAAACAAATTAAACAATAAAGGTGACAACGAACAACCTTGACGTAAACCACTTGTATTTTCAAACCAGTCTGTATACTGACCATTAATTCTAACACAGGATGACACTGTTTGGTATAAGGATCTCAAGGCATTGAACATGCTACCATTAATGCCAGTATCAAAAAGTTTTTTCCATAACAGACTACGATTTATAAAATCATACGCTTTACTAAAATCGATAAAAGCACAAAACGTAGACTGTTTAAGCTTTTTCCTTGTATCAATAATGTTACTTAACGTTGAGACATGATCTATAGTATTTCTATTCTTTCTAAATCCGTTTAGCTCATCAGCTAGAATATTATTACTTTCTGCCCAACTAGAAAGCCTGTTATTTGATACAGAACAATAGATCTTATACATAGAACAAGATAGCGCTATACCCCTGTAAGATAATGGATCACGAGGATCAGCAGTATTAGACTTGGGTATAGGGGTAATAACAACTTTTCCCATGTTAGTGGGTATAGTTCCTGTTGTAAAACACACATTAAATAAGATATGTAAAAATGAAACACAACCATCATTTCTAAAAATATCTATAGGAATGTTATCAAAACCACTGGCTTTACCTTGTTTAGCTTTAAAAATGGCTGTTTTTACTTCTTCAACCGTGATGCCACAATTTAAAACCCTATTTTCTGCATTTAAACCATTTTTTCGACCAGTATTAGAAAATGAACTGTGAGCAGACTCATAATTCTTATTTAAAAGGTTACTAAAGTCATTTTTCCATTTGTTCAAAACCTGTAATACATTACTAGAAATGCCTCCATCGTTCAATACTACTTCCATTGGTATCCCTTTATTTCTTGACTGTGCAACACCTATCCTACCAATGGTTTTCCAGAATTCCTGTTGATTTATATTACAGTCGGAAGCCAAATCTTCTTGAAATGAGACCCAATAAGAGCGTTTTGCTCGCTGGACTGTTCTGTCAAAAATTCTACGAGCTGTAATAAATACATATTTAAAGCCTTTTTTTCTGACTGTGAAACATTGGAACATTTGAGCCAATTTCTTTCGGACAGGCATAAGGAATTCCAGAGGTAAGATAAGTTATCATTCCACCATGGCTTAGCAATACGACGCTTTTATTACAAGTATTCGACAAATGCACAGTTTTATACTGGATATTTTTATACATTTCATCCCTCAAAATCTTACATAAATCATTGTATGCATTATCAACATCAGTTTGACATCTCATACCCTGCTCAAGCTTAAATACAGTTTCATGAAGCTCATTTACAACGGTATCAGAGCTCAGAAAGTTAACAGGTATTTCCTTCAAATTAAACTTATCATATGTGACATCCTGCTCATAAACTTGTACATTTGTGTTATTCTGACTAGTACAAATCACTGGTAGATGGAGTACACATGACAAAGCAGAGTGATCAGGAATCGAAACTGGTGTTAAACCATTCAATGTATGAATGTCAGATAATAAATCTGTAACTCGTGTGACATAAAAGTTTTCAAACATACTTAAATATTCTTGTTGAACAATGAAATAGTCTACCACTGAACACCCTTTAGTGGATATAGAAGTGAAATCATTTTGCACAAAACTTCGACCATTTAACACACATGTGTTACTATCAATTAAAAATTGCAGTAATTTTTCACCATGACTATTTGTTGTAAAATCAACAATATTTCTTTTTGGTAAACAATCAACACCAGAAATAAAATCATCATTATCTCCTATTCTACTGTTGAAATCCCCAGAAATAATAATTGGTCCTTCATTTTGGTATGTATAGAAAGATGATAACAAGCTATCATAGAAATTCTCAGCATCTACCTGCCTAGATGAATTATTAGGAGGCAAATAAGCTACACATGTGAAAAACTTTAAATTTGTTAATTTATTTTCAAAAGATAACCACAGAATACCATCACATGTGTTATCAACAACACATACATTAAAATTACTTAAAAATTCATTTTTAACTAATAAACCTACTCCACCAGATCCAGATCTGGCATTTACATGCAAATATTGTCTGTTATTACCAAACCACGTATAATGCTCAATATCTAAACCATTTTCATTTTTAAGATGTGTCTCTGCTAAACCAATGATATCAAATTTTAAATAATCAACACAATATTTCCTTAAATAAAAGTTATCACAGTTTTCATTAGAACTCCATCCATTAACGTTTCAAAACCCAATGTTGACCTATTGTTGTTGTCGTCTATCTCTGTTGTTGTTGTTGTTCTGGAAACCACGCCCACGACCTCGTCCACCTTGACCCCGATTTCCACGACCTTGACCCCAGTGACCATGAGCGTATCTATTGTTTCCACTGTTATTACACGATTTATTATTACTTGAGTTTTGTGAATTTGATATCGAGCTGTATAGACCGCCATCAGAATTTGAAGGATTATTTTCACTGGTTTGATTATTCAAAAAAGCACTATCAGTATTTGAATTAACACTTGGTTCACTATTAGAATTTCTAGACGCAAGAACAACCTTGTTTCCCCGTATAGACATTCGAGCACCCTTATTCATTGCATCAACCACGGTGCGGAGATTTTGTGTTGCAAGTCTCTCCTCTCTTGTACGATCTGCATCTATGTATATGTCTTTAAAGGGATTGTTGCGGAGTGTTGACTTAGCTTTCAGCACTCGGTCTCGTGCTTCACTGTTTTGCAGAGTTGCAACAACTACACCAGGATATTTGGAGCTATCATTTTTCACTCGTCGCGCGGACACAACCTCAATATTAGATAGTTTCAGTATGTCACGTATCAAAGTCTGGACCTTATTCACAACATGTTCATTAGTAGTCTCCGGTAACTTTTCAATATAACGTTATTGAGATATCTTCAAAGTTTAAAAGCTCTAACAGTATCAGTGATTGAGTTGAGCTTAACCTGGATTTCTTCCATATCACTATTCATATCTGTACGGACTGTATCAAATTTTTCATCAACAGCTTTATTCACGCGTTTTATTTCAACACTTATTCTCTTATCGACTTGCTGACAGATCTTATCAGACAGTTTTTCAGACAGCCTTTTTCCAAGTTCAACTTCCAGTTTATCGATTCTATCTGACAAATCATGATTTACCTTTTTAATGTCATTAGAAATGTCATCCAGTTTCATCATGATACACACAACGCTTGGCTGATCATTGCTTTGAACCGAAAGTTTCCGTTCACTAGATACGGATTTTCCTGGGGTATTCCCATACAAAACTCTACGTGCATTAGCCATGACCCTATCTGACACATGATCATCATCTGATTTAGCCTTCTTTGCAGAGGCCATACTGCTACGCACATCTGAATCTAAACAATCAATATCAGTTTCTGAAAAGTTTCGCTTCCGTTCACTAGGAGCAAATAACACGGATTGTACTGGCTGAGTTGATGGGATAATGTTATCTACATAGTCTTTTGCTCCTTCTAGAATCATCCTCAGTTGTTCCGTAATATCGGAATCGAAAAAAACAGTATCGACTATAAAGCTTGGTCTTTGCTCAAAGTCTTATTAATTGTCTTTACCATCTATCCGAGTATCCGAGTACTCGTACCTATCAAGGTAATAATTTACCGTTACACCGCCTGCACAAAAAGTTCACAATTTCACTATTTTCCTCAAAAACGCCACACTCGACAATTTATCTGTATTCTCAGGAAATGTTCTTTTACCATGTGAAATCATATAACAACCACAACGCCACTGCAAACTCGAAAACTAAACAAATTTTTCTGTTACGTATGATCAGTACAACTGTACTTGAAATTGAACTCTCAAAATATACGACGTTAGGTCAATGTAGGGTCAAGAGGTATGAGACCACTTTCAACTGCCTTGATGCCGTAGTTTATTCTTACAAACAATATGTTGTTTAGAATTTTAGAAATGATAGGTCAAAAGTACTATTTCGCTTTGTTGCTTTAAATTTCCGACGGATCTTCATATAGATTCTATATTTATTGAAATATGAAAATGTACGTTTCATATTGACATAAATTTATCTGTAAATAAAAGATATTTTAGGACGATAAAACACACGTCTAGCAACAGTTAATATGACCTTGAAACCTGTACTACATCATAGTGTAAAGTTTTAAAATGTATATGATACACAACGAGGAAGATATGCTGTTATTTAAACATGTCCAAATTCCGGAACATTAAATAAACGTTCGGCTTTATCTTATCTGTTCCGTCATTTCTATGATAAGTTTTAACTTTAGAACATAACACGACACATCTCAAATTTGGGTCTTATATAAAAGTCGTTGTTTAATAATTGCCATTATGGTAACGTGCTTTTGCTGTACAAGATACTGTATGATTATTTTTCCAGAATTGTCGCATTCAGCAGGATTGCTTGCGTTAAAACCATTGAATATCACTGTGAGCCGCCGACGGTTTTTACCTTCAGCAAGAAGTAGGGTAATACGTATTCTTAATACGGAAAACAAATGTAATAAGTTAAACATACTATGTCTTTTGATAATTATCAAGATTCTGATTATTATTAAATAAATATGTGATATAAAATTGCTTAAAATTATGTGAAAGATTTGTTTCAGACAGCATAAGATTCAATTTTATTTTGTTTAAGATCTGCAAATTAAAGACGTGGAAATTTTATGAGATATCAACAACATTCCTACTATTGGCATGTAGAGAATAAATAGTGGTTAAACAACGAATCGTGGTGAGATCTTATTTCCATTAACCAAAACTGTTTCCTTTGTATTGAAATATTCACTGGTTTTGATATCTACCTTTAAATTACTTTGATGGCTTTGTATGCTTTTATAGTATTTTATACATTACTCCATATCGAAAATACCTTAACATTTCAAAGTATAATTAAAATGATACAGGCGACCTGTGTATTAACGGGCATTATTGTCATACAAGCAAACAAACAATACGTCTCCTTGGTTTTGTGCTTTTTAATATTTTGTAATTATATACTGGTATGCATAATTAATCCACTTCTAGAAAGAAACATAATAATGCACAGTGTAACTTGAGAAGTAAAATTTCAAACATGTTTATGTTTTATTTTTGAATATTATAAAACAGTATAAAATTATTTTCTACTTGAGTGCATTGCCCAGTTACCGAGAAATGTTAAAAGTGGAGTAATATCGGACGTAAATTTTTAAGAGAAGTAGCAACAAATCTGATCGTCATTCTACCGTACCGGTTACTCTGATTTCGGTTGAAAACTGGATATTTGGCCGTTGACATAGTGTGAATAACAGGTGCTAAACTTCAGGCAAACGTACGTTTGTGTGCATGAACTGCAAGGCCTATAGTTTGGAAAGTAAACTTATCAGAAACGATTTGTTAACGAGGAATATGGAACACTTTACTAAACGGGTCTAATATATTGGTTTGCCATTCTTTATTTGTTGTGTGCATTTGAAAGAATAAAATATATAATTTGCTTTACCAAAAGATAATATTATCATGTTTATTAGCTGACCATGTGTAAATTAAGTTGGTGACATTTCTATTGATAAAACGTTCTTGTCATGACTGAAAACATATAACTTTTCTAGGCCAATCTTTGGTTTGGCTTGTGATAAGACATATGGTATAAGAAGGACTTGTTAGAAGTAAAGATTGTAGTATACATGATACTTTAAACTGAACGAAGATTTACCAGAACTTTCTGGATAGAGTCTTTAGAAGTAACCATTTAACGGTTTTTGTCCGATAATGCCCAGATCGATGTTACAAACTATTGAAGTTTTAGGCGGGAACGTCTCTTTACACATATCATTTGAAAAAGGGATAATCTCAAAAAGAATATTTTCGTTATTTTCCATTTAATTGCTATTTAAGATTCGACAGTACGAAAAAACATCTGGGAATGTTTCATGAGTATGTGTTTTAGTCGTATCATTAAAGGAAAAGGTAGAGTTTGGAAATACCCAGGGCTTGTAACTATAGAATAGCTCTTGATATCACTTCGTTATCATGTATTTTATCACTTAGATTGTACGTCATATTGTTCAAGATATATCGAAAGCATGGGCATGTAAATATTTCAAGCAGATGTTTATATCAAAAATAAGACTATTACACATTGTTAAACATTGTGTTAGCCGCATCGCTATATGAAAAATATGCATGTATACAAGAAACAGCTGCAGTAAAATCATATTGAATACAAAGTACTTATTCAGAAAAGAAATTATTAATTAAGCTTACTAAATTATTTATGTCTTTCATTACAGTATACAGCTGAAACATTATGAACGCAGCCAACCATAAGACAAAATGATTGCAACGATAAATGGCAAAAGTAACAAAAAGACATATGCGTGATGATGCAACACAGCAGTACATTTTTCCCTAACTTTCACAAAAAAATTAACTTTTAAATTAGTTTAGCTTTTTTACATCTTCATCTAATGTATTGAATTATTAAATATATGAAGAAGTAGTGCATGTAGAACTACCTTCATAATAATATATCGCACAGTAACAGTCGTTTGTTGAAATAAAATGTCTTGGCTTCTAGTGATGGAACATGTACATATTTTTGATATGTAGAGCTATAATACATTTATTGAATACTATTCTAAATCCAATACATAGTACTCTTAATACACATAACTGTTATGTTTATTAAATTTATAGTCATTGTTCTCCAAATATGAATTTTTACTTTTAGTCTAGTAAACATTTACCCATTTCATGTGTTATCGGTGCATTTGCTAAGCCTTTTCGCTTTCTGGAGTTTCTAGTAACGTAGACAGATCACTCAACGTGTATGATAGGTACATAATTATGTATGTGCATATGAATAAAAACAATAAACATAAAGCTGTTGTTGACTATTCTTTTAAAACAATAACGCAATAGAACTAAGTATCAATTACATAACTGAATTCTAATCATTCTCGATTATACAGTTTGATTGTTTTTTACTAATGGCACTTTTTGTAAAGATTACTTCGATCATTATAATAATTATTATATCACATTGTTTAAGATTTCTATCTCTGTTGTCATTTCTTGTATTATCGCATGATCAGCAAAAAGCACAACAGAATTCTCTAAGATACAAAAATTAGTTTAAACGTAAAACCATTAACTGTTATGCGCCCACTTTGAATCAGTATGTAATTGTATAATTTATTCTCTTGTGTCAAATGAAGGCGGTTCACCATAAATGCTTTATTTAATCTCGAATTCTATACTAATTTTGGAACACATTCTGTCATCTATTGCATATCATATTAAGGCAATATCTCTCTTTTTCTACTGGGAATTATTTCACACCCACTACTGTATTTATGAAACAAATCGGTTTAATAAAACAGTGGATATATTCCAAATACCACTACTTTAAGTAGAAACATATTTAAGAATATGTTTATTTCAGCAGAAATTCAATTTTTATTATTTTGTTACATCCATCAGTTTATTTTTTCATGACAAGTATGCAGTCATTATCAAAAATAACAATTTATGATTAAATTTTCCGAAATCAAAGAACTTCTGATTTTCATTTAGAACAAAACTTATTGATTTCAGTCAATGCATTTTAATGATTTTCTTTAATGCATGTGTATATTTTTAAATAACACTATCCTTTTATGTCAGTTGTATCAAACTGGTAATGACGATAAATGGAAGCGACAAGAATTCTAAGGTAAGTACAATGTCTATTTAAACTGATATAGAACTAGCAGACAAAGTGTATATTAACTTAACCCATTAACGTCAAGCATCGTTATCATATACAGCATATTGATTTACACTTTGCCATAAATATAGAATGCCGTAAAACGCGAAACATTACTGCATCATTATTGTCAGATATATATTTGACATATAACTTTTTTTTTATACAATCCATCTTTGTTCGTCTTAATTTCTGGGAAAACCACCGTCGTACAAGTGTAGATATAAGTGATGTTTTCTAGTAGGCATAAAACTGCTTAGAGTATTCAACGCTTAGACTGGCATATTCTGACTAGGGCTAAAATGACCTCTACAGAACATTGTAACTTATCGCCCGAAAAAGCTACTGTTACGTGTGCGATGTCTGTGTGCTATTCAAAGGCAGAAATGTCTAGCGATTATCTGTCAAAGATATTTATTACTTATTAATGTCATATGTAACATTTCTTAGGATTGGAAATGGACATAAACTTTAGGCTGGCATTTGTCACAGAAAGGTCATAACAGTGATGTCTGTTCAGTTTAGTAATACATCTTATAAGGGTGGGTGCGTCTCTTTTCTAACTGTTATCTATTTTGCGCTTTATCTCAGTTTTCAAAACGTAAACAAGTACCCATTTTCTCTTATCAAAGAGAGCGTGCGATAAACTACTGGATGCTTTGATCATTTCAGTCAAACACATTGGTGGCATACTTTTCCCAATTAGATGCTTGATAACGATATCACTATAGCGATGTCGATGTTCAGTGGGTAAAAGAAGTGACAAATGTGTTTTTGAATACAGAAATAACTCATAAACCATGACGTTCCTCTTTCAGCTTAAAAACAATAAATGCTTCGTTTCATCATACATGTGTCTATAACTTACAAGAAATGAAACGTGTTCTCTGTTGTTCAGTATCTTTAGTTTTGAACTGTAGTTTATATAAATAACATTTCGCTTACCTCTGAACAAACTGATCATTTACATTCATATGAGTGCCTACATTTGTGTACAAAACATCAGTCGTTTGGCTAAAAGATTAATTTGATTAAACGATATGCAAACTGTTTCAAGAAGTGTCGCCTTCTGGGAACTTTGCGTATATGGGAAACTGATCTGAATGACTTTTTGTTATAAGTACATTAATCAGACTGTAAACTATCTGAAGAGGAAAATATTGAAGATATCGTATTGGTAGTTTAATTATATATTTCGAATCAAAGAGATTCATTGTCTTTTATTTAACCAGTTATTGACGATAATACATTTATTTAAATTAAATGACCTTGAAATGGTAGCATGAAATGTAAAAAGTATTAGTTAAATTTATAGTTTTGCTATATAACGTTACACTTGTTTATTCATTACGAAGGAATCGCAGTTGCAGAAGTATTTATCTAAGAAAGAACACATGATTTAAAGAAATCACTAAATGCTTTGTACTATTTTAATATTCACCAAGTGTGACGAAATATACGGTCAGAAAACGCATTGTAGATATCTTTGAGCATGCGTTATGAATTATATCGTTAAAGAGCTTCAGTTATAACAAGTGTTCAACTGCAAATGTGTCGAGGACACTTACTAACACTTTTTTGCAGCGATAGATAATTCATGTAAACTGTCACACCTGTACATTTTTATAATATGCATAAGATAACAAAATAACTTGTGTACGTTTCCACAGTTAGCAATCACAGTGGATGTCATTTTCTTGAATACGATACTAAGTTCTCTTCAAGCGTTTTAAAATATCAGTTATGCACATCACAAACCATTGTAGATATCCATATAAAGAAAATTGAACATCAAAGAGATTCTCATGTAACACATTTTTTTTTGGCATACTTTGTTCCATATAATTATTTAAATTCTCCGCCAACTCGCGATAACGGTTATAACGATATTAAAGTTTCATTATGATTTTTTTCCGCGCAGCCGTATTGAGCTCGCTTTTTCTCCGAAAGCCGACAATCTCTGGACAATAAATGAAAATGTTGTTTGAATGATATATATTTTTGGACTGGGAAACTACATTTGTAAATTTTCTTTTAACTGGATAATATCGCATGAAAATGGTCAATGAAACACTTGCGTTTCATGAAAAGTGTTATTTGCATACTATAATGTAAACAGCCAATCAACATCAACACAATTGTTCCTGACTCGTCGGTGAGTAGAGCAATTACGCTTTTCTTCCGATGAAATACTGTTACTTTTCCCAGTAACATTGCACAACATCATTAGTTTAATTTGCCAGACTGCACAACAAAACTAACGTATTCGTCTTTATATATAAAATAATATAAAATAAATAAATATAATGTTTAAAAAGCAAATTCACTATATATCGAATTACAATTCTAAAATTAAAAACTAGTTTCTTTGGAGATATTTGTATTACCAACTGAATAATACACATGATTGTGTACTATTAATATCAGACTATATGGAATTGTTAATATATACCTTGTTGATTAATTTGAGCTCCATATAAAGTGCCGGACGGTGCATCTCGGGGGGTTCATATAAAATGAGGTTTGAAAACGTGTCCATCAAAGAACATAACTGACATTCAAGCTAATAAAGTTGTTTGCTTAATATGAGAACTTCGCTTTTATCTTGTATCTTATTAAAGATAGATACAGTTAAGTAAAAAAAAAAATCACTGGTAGATGAAATGCAGATAGAACTCCATACAAGATACAGACTGGATTCTTTAACGGTAGTTTTACTGAGTTCGTTAATTCGCTTCTTTAAACTTCCATATAACACTGAAAAATGTATTTGTCAAAACTTAAAAGTACATGTATCACGTACTGCTTTATAAAATCTCAAGTTAAGGAAATGCTCCCGTGAAATACTGTACAACGTTGTACATGCACTATTCAATGTTATTAAAGATAAAAAGATGGAAACAAACGATGTGACAAACGCGAGATATCTAATTAATGGTCTCGTCCTCGTAACCTATTTAGCCCGTTCTATGATTTGTTTTTACTTTAATGTTAATTGATTGGCAAGAAAACAGCACATCTACTCAATTTAGAGACTTTATTAAAAACTGTGTCGTGGGAAATTTACAATAATTTACTAGCTATGGTGAGCAAGGTAACGTATGATTCTGTTCTTTGGTTTTAATAAGAAAGATCACAATTAGTTCATCCAACCTGTAATTACCCTTCTCTAATTGATTGTGATAAAATGACATTAAATATTCTTAATACCAAACCTATATCAATATAACTACACGCCAAGTTCATGCAATTTGGATTCTTATTCTTACTACATTAACAAAAAATCAAATGAGCCGTGCCATGAGAAAACCAACATAGTGGGTGTGCGACCAGCATGGATCCAGACCAGACTGCGCATCCGCGCAGTCTGGTCAGGCTCCATGCTGTTCGCTTTTAAAGCCTTTTGGAATTGGAGAAACTGTTAGCGAACAGCATGGATCCTGCGCAGGCAGGCTGGTCTGGATCCTTGCTGGTCGCATACCCACTATGTTGGTTTTCCCATGGCACGGCTCAAATATGACTTCACTTTTATTTGATTTTTATCAACAATAAGCACCTTCAATTTCATTTAAATTCGAAAGTGAAAGAAGATGAGATTTCTGTACCCGTTCATTTGCTATATCTGTAAGAAAAAAACTACAGATATTTACGTTCCAGTTGCCGCCATGCCATGTAGAATATGAATATGTACTCAGAAATAATGATAAAATTACAGAAGTGTGGTAAAATACTCAAACTAATAGAACCACAAAACAAGAAAGTGTGTAAATAGCAATTTTATACCGTTTTTAATTGTTTGGGGTTACCCTTAGTTGTAAGTTCAAAAATGGTTTGGGGATTATCATATTTTAGTGATCTGCATCATTTTGTCGTCATATGCAATATGAACTATTTTGCTATATTCGTTTAGATATAATTCTAAAAGACCATTAAAAAAAAATGTTTCGGTTTACAAACTTTCAAAACATACTAGAAATGATGAAGACTTTCGAAGTGATTGGAAAATAAAATCATCGAAGGTCTCTGGCTGTGTGTACTTTAAGATTTTTATGTCTGGACTTTGTACGAATTTTTGAACTTCACTATCAATCTTCATATTAAAACATATAATTATTACTATTATATTTTATGTTAGTTTTCAATTAACTGTTGTTTCAAAACCGCGTGGTCGTACGAGACAAAACGGTTAATGTTGAATGTGATTTTGCTAGGTGTAGAGTTACAATGCGTATAATAATTATGATCATAATCAATTAAACACTTTGAACAAAAAACACGAATTAAAATGGACAAAGCCATCATTTTGATATGGGGACCATACGCCGCTTTTCATGGAATTGTATTCGGTGCATCATTGAAGGTTCCATGTGCACCGTCGTATTAATACAACTGCGGATGTCTTTAAATTATATTCTGGTACTTATAACATGTGTAAATGTTGAGTTCTGCTTATCCCTGGGCTAGAGGGCGTGGACGGTAGCTTGCATTTCCACTACCGTCCATGAAAAGGCTCAATCAAACAGAGCCTGTAACTTTTTCGTTTATGTCGTGTTGTGCGACCTGTGGTTTTCCACTTTTTTATTTTAATAACATGTATACATAAAACGAATTGGAATTACTCCCCGTTATTATGTAATGTGTTCATCCTTATTGAATATAATACATTTATAAAGAAAAAAATCTTTTGCAAATATTTGATTTCAGTCATTTCAATAATTCTATTATTTTATTCAACGAGTTTGTGGCTAAATCGTCATTTTTTGCAGAAAAAAAAAATGAAACATTAGTCTGTACTTGTAACAAATCCTAAAATGTACCATTCACTTTTTATTTCTCACCCACTTTGAATCAGAATGTAACTGACAGTGTATGATTTATTTCCCTGGTGTCGGATGGAGGCGGTTCGCCATAAATGCCACATTTTGTTACCAAACCTAATCCAATTTTGGAACATACAATGTCATACATTGCATATTATATTAAGTCAATATTTCTCTTTAGCTTTTGGGAATTATTGCACACCCACGTGATCATTCATCAAACAAATCCAATTTAAATGATCTTATCATACAACAATGGATATATTCTAATCTTCAAAAGGGATATTGGTTGTTTCAGTGAAAGTTCGATATATACTTATTAGGCACGGTAAGCATCATAAGTATTTCAGTTTTGCGGTTATTAACAAAAAATGAGCTGTTTATAGTTTTCGAGATCTTAAATCAGATGAAGCGTTCACTATTCTAATGATATATAATCACATGATTTATTTTCAACCTGATGTGAGGTAAATACAATGTATCATGCCAATTTAAGTTGTTAACGTACACTTACTCACAGCTTAGGCAGAAAATAATACAATATCCAAGGAAGTGTATTAAAATTAGACAAAAGTGCACGGACATGCAGTGAAGACATGGATAGTATATCTACACAAAATATGTCGTTTTGCCTGGGAAAGTGCTTTTTTTTTCAAGAATAATTCGTGAAAGCGGGTGTTTGCAAGTGTTGCCAATTCGGCTGTATGTGTTTAGTTGGAGTTTAAACAAATAATAAAGCATAAATACAAACGTCTGTTCTGCTGGCGTTTCTTATTAGCAGAAAACTTAAAACTACCAATTCGTTAATTGTTTGTTTGATAGCATAAATCTTGTAATGCAAGCTAAAACGTAAAATCCTTGACAGGCATCTTAAACCTATAACATCCTAAACACCACACTATGCTCACAGTTTCGATGTTTTTAACAAATAAAAATTGTAAAAACAAGTTTTAAGTGCAATATTTAGTTTTCATATTGTGATTCATCTTGCATCAGAGCACAATGTCAATGAAAAACATTTATAAATTTGCTTATGAGTCATGCTGTTCTAAGTGTACTAAGAAATACTCATGTTCATTATATGGGTATCCAGCGTTTAACCTTTACCCTGCTATATTTCTACAATGGCCCGATCAATCATTCAATTTGGGCTATATCATTTACTATTTGAAGGGGTGTTCAATGAAAATTTACTGACTGAAAAGCGAACAGTGCAGACCATGATCAGCTTGCACGGACATACAGGCTGATCTTGGTCTGCAGAATCACTTGCCGGATAGCAAGATTAATCAAAGCTTTTTTTAATACTCATTTTAATTAGACAATGTATTTCAAGGCAATTCACCAGATATAACGGTATGTATAATGGAAATACAATGTTTATTTTACTGTACCATATGGTTTCGTAAATAAGCGACATTAAGCTAATGTGTAGGCAATTTGGTAATTGCTTCGATAAATCAAACGCAATCACTATCGTCTGTGTCAGTGCAAGATTACTTCTCTAAAATTGTCTGTCTGTCTAGTTATATTGCCCTACATGCTTAGGGCTTTGTGTGTTTATATCATATATTATATTGGTTAGGACAAAATAGCAAATCTGCAAAACGCAAACGGTCAATATATGTTAAACATCTGTTGATAAATTCGCAACGTCTTTGCTACTACTACATCGTTTGACTGCCTGCTAACTACTTCCATTTCTAAGGGACGTTGTCATTCAAAATATTTTGATGTTTTCAAGTAATACTAGTAACATTTCATGAGCAGAGTGTGTCTGCTTTTATTTTGTTTGCGTTCGTTTCTGGAAATCAAACATAAAAATTAATTTTATCTTCAAAATTTGACAAATTTTGACATTACACTGCAAATACAGTGTTAACTCTATTGCCCGGTCAATTGCACAACATATGGACAAGCGATTAATTATTATTATCATTTCATCATTATTATACTAGATTTATATTGCGCACTTATTACGATAAACACGTTCAAAGGCGCTTTACATAGCGCAAAGGCAGCCACTCAGGGCGCCGAATTCATCCTCTACTAGTACAGACACAAAGCGATCTGACCAGAGGGACAGAGTGAGATAAAGCTCCCAGAACAGAGAGAGAGAGAGAGAGAGAGAGAGAGAGAGAGAGAGAGAGAGAGATCTTTTAGATACAGGCTTTTCCGGCTAACTTAGCCTAGCTCCTTGCGAATACAGCCTGGTTCTTTAACGTTCCCGGTGAAGGACGAACAAGTACTGGCCTCTTAGTTAGGTGGGAGACACTCGAGAGCATAAAGAGTCGTGTAATAATATTCTACTATGCTCTTTAAATTTTGCACTGTTGTGTTCATTTAAATCATTAAATGATAAACATAATGATACATAATACAATGGCCTCTTTAGTATCTTAAAACACATACTGCATTTAAAACCAGTTCATTTCCACACGATTGATTGATTTTCAGCAAGTCAAAACAAAATGTATAGCAAAGAACCGCTTGCTGTAGAAATACCAGTGGGGTCAACTTGGATAAGTTTATCAAGCTAAGGCAATTATTTGAATGTATGAAACATTATGTTGATATAAATTTGATGATCAGAATTTGACTGTCGATGGCGACCATCTTCATTACCGACACGTTTGACGCAGCTCCGCACGCTGGACTTACCCCGGCTAGGGTAACAAACGAATTTGATTATCTCAGTAATCTAAGTACTTAATATGCAGTTACAGACAACGCATTACGTATAAATTCAATGCTAAGACTTGCAAACCTCGTCGAATATCAGTACATAGAAATTGTTTAAGATTTATACCTGCTAAGAATTGAACCACCGTGATTCTAGATTTAGTAAAATGTGTCGGCTGTTTACTACTTCTGCAGGAAAAGATACATTAAAAATTTCCTACAAATGTACCCGTAAAAGAATGTAATCCTACCACTGCATGGCTCGTTTCAGTTGACGTTGCATAACATTTTGCCATTTTGCTTATTACACACACCGAGCACATGTACGTTATTCAAACACTGACTGTTTGGTTAGTTCTAACTTGCGTTCTTAGTACGCTAGGTCATTAGAACATCTAATGATTAAACAAATCACAACACACTTCATATTTATAAGTCTTTTTAGGTCTTCGGAAATAAATTCGGTGTGATTATTTAAAAAATTGTACTTCATGTTGACTTATACAACAGTAACATATATTTGATTTTAAATACATATCTAAGTTAAACAAAAGTGTCAATGTATCTCTCACTAACACGAAACTTGTTTATATAAATTATGCACGTTGCAATCATATTTATTGTAATGTATATGAAAGTCATACCAAATGTAAACTTGCTTATTGTACATGAGGAATAATGATAGTGCAGGTTACATTTTACAAATTGCATGTATACTAACATGCTGTAATGACACACACGAAAAGTAACTGAAAAAACAATTTCTAGTTAAAGTTCCTCATTCATAAATGGACATGTTCTTTTTTTTGATATTTTATGTAAGCCTTCAAGTATTTAATATACAACATTAATTCATGATCAGTATGTGTGTGTTTTCTTGCTTGCATCTCAGTAATATCAGTTGAGAACAAATGAACCAGAATAAGTCAATGTTTACAAGCTTTATCTAAAAATCGGTCTTAACCTTTACATACATACATACCGTCGTGTGTGACTGTAGAGTCTGAACTAATTATTTTCTTTTGATGAAATAAATTTGAAAACTTTTGAAAATAACAGGGTGAATCTTGAATCATCTGAATCACCGTAAGCTGTCGGAGTAAAGTATTATTACAATCATGAAAATAGTTCAATTTTGTTGGAATAAGCACTCTTGTGTATTCCAACGTTCAACCTTTGCAGTTAAAGTTGCTATGTGGTTTTCTAATCAAGAGATCATTATGCAGATGTTTTGTTCCGGTTTGTGCAGATGGAAGTAAAATTTATTTGCAACTAAGCGATGCGCAGTATAAGAAACATATTGTTTATAGTTACGGTTGCAGACCATTCCGATTTGTCACCCGGAAATAAAGCTCAAATATATAATATATATCTGGAAGCTATACAAAGAGTCAAATTGTCACATATTGTCTGTAGCGATCAACTCTCAAAATATTTTGTCATACTATACTGCTTTTGTTACGATGCACCTAAATGAACACTAGTACGTCAAAACGACTTCACAAATATCCATCGTGACAGTACTTGTCAGTAACCTTGCAAAATTAATAACTTTATCGTGAAAGTTCGTGATTTTGAGAAACCTTTTCTACTTTGAGCTAAATTTAACGCCCATTATTTGACAAATATCTTCCACGAAATTTCCAGTTTGATTAATGACCAAACCGTACTGTCATCTAAATGTCATGCGGAATGTAAGATAATGTTTATTGGTGACTGATTTTACAGGGGGAAAGTAGGTGGGTTCAAGTTATATAATCACGACTTTTGTCAATTAAAGTTGGGAGTTAGAATTCCCATGTTTCCTTGTTCTCGCTTATAAATTGTTGTAAAACTTTGTATAACATTTTACTAGTTACTATCCTAAACTTGTTCTTAGTTCATTAAACAATAGTGATATCGTGACCTTAATTCAATTCGTGACAATGACAGCGACAAAATGTTTATTTGATACTGGCCACCGGTCCATAACAATATAATGCAATACAGAAAGACACTTTAGAGACGACCAAATCAGACGACCAATATATCTAATTTTAAAATGCAAAGCTCCGCCACTGAATTCTTACAGAAACACAGTTTCAGCTTCTTAACGGTATTTCAAAGTTGTTTATGAGAATAATAATTGTAAGCACATATGATTTTTGTCGGATAAACATCGGATGAGGAGTACTGCTGTAAGTATTTTAAGCTTTCATATTTGATCAGATAAATGAAAATAAAACAATATTAATGTATTACAAGAACATGGCTTGAAGGGTCATGAAACAACACATTTACGCTTATTTAAGGTTTTCGAACATTAATTATGACAAGCTTTAATATATATTTTAAACACCTCTGTTTCCACTATTACTTATAATAAGACTTTGAGATACGAAAAGGTACAATGTTTAGTGTTAAATATTCATTTATTAATCATATTAGTATCTGATATTCCTTTTAAGTCATGGATAAAATGGCAAAAAAGCCTTAGAAGAAACTCGTTGGTAAAAAGACAGGAAGAGCGTTACCATGGAAACATATGTCCAACGGCATACATCTTTTAAATTTACTTTACAATACCACCGCAAGCATAAATAAAATGGTCAGTTACTTAGACTGGTACGGGTAAGACATGTGATATATATATATATATATATATATATATATATATATATATATATATATATATATATATATATATATATATATATATATATATATTGAGAGGGCTGTATGCTTAAACCCTCGACGTGAATTATACTTGAAGGGATAGAAACAAGCAAACACACACTTTCATTCAGTATCAAAAGTCTGTCGTTTGAATATGAGTTATATCATTTTCAAGAGCAACTTCATGTCAGTATCTGTCAGAACTAGATATATATTTGTTTTGTTAGATACGTAGGTCATCATACGTTTGCAAGAAAATATTTCTAAACCAACGGTTATGATTGTCGATGAACTCAGATACTGTACAACTGCACAATAAAAGCTGCCGGATCTTGTAGAAGTAACATTACCGCCAATGTGCAGTTTCATTCTGCCGGAATAAGCATTATTATAGACATCGCCGTTTATTCTATGTACAGCAAATGGTGTATTCTATTGTGTGTGTGTTTTTTTTTGTTTTGTTTTTTTTTGAAAAATATGATAAATTCTTGTTAACTCTAAAATTTTTAGTTCCATACTGTGTAGATTGAACTGACGCTAAAAAACATTTGCAAACATTATTAAATTTGAGGTTTATCTAAGAATGCTTCTGTGCTAAGAGAAATCATTTAGCTTTGTATACCATCGGAAATTCAGAGAAAGAATTGAAAATATAATATTTTTAATGCATTCAAAACCAATCTATTATCGAAATGACGTTAATTTAATTATACCAGACGTTGAATTGAAAATACAAATGAAATAGTATTTGTTACAAAATAATATCTCCGAATTCAACAGAACTTATTACAAAGCCGAGTCTGCTATAATGTTGTTTTATTGCGTTCTGTGTACACAAAGAATATACTTCAATATTACACTAATATCGTCTCCAAAAAAAAAAATGAAATGAATTATGTATCTTGCAAGGTGTTATAACTATAGACCTGAACTAAGCTCTAGGAGGCTTCCATATCAACAGAAATAGCCGGAAAATTGAAATTGTGGGAAAAATAAAAAAGGATAATTAGATGATTCAATTTACTCCTTCCTTTCTTTACAGTGTATGCATATCAGCACAAAATATTCCGCTAGATATCTCCATTTTTATTATCTAACTTAAAGCTCCTGTTTTATAGTCTATTATCTGAAAATGTCTGAGAGCTATATATTTATTGTCTCAAATGCTCTCTAGTGATTAGCTGTCAAAGATTGTGATGATTTATTGATGGCGCATTTGGAACTTTTAAGGAACTGAAGAATAAATTACCCCTAGCTTTGCTTTAGTCTTTTATATTACAAATTAATAAATCGTCTTGTCATTTGATGTGGTTTTCAAGATTAACAGCAGACCTTTCTATTGATGTGTCTGGCACATGATTCCGATGGGTTTCCATAGCATAACAAAATTGTGCCCATAACACAAAAATATGAAGCATTTTTATTAACCTTTTCCAATTGCATCTTAAAGACCTACCACAACCTAGTGACCTACTTTTTCCTCCCACATGAACTTCATGCAAAACATTCTGATAACCAGTGCTGGTATATTACAGCTATTCTACAAGATAACAGTTGAACAATTTAGACCCTCCCTAAATTAATGTGTTTTCACAACTTCATCTGCAAACTTATTCAGTATTTATCTTTTCAGTAAAACTTTAAAAACATAGAACAATAAGTATCTTACACTGTAGAAGCAAAGTATTCATTAAACTAACCTTAATCTTTCACGAAATGTACATAGTACTACATTAGTTTAAAATTTATATAGACATTAAACACATTGTCTTGGCCTTATATATGTCTCTGTCAATTTGTAACGAGATACCTATTATTTCTCAATTTCTTCATGCAAAGCATGCATGTATAATTACTATCATGGAAATACAAAAGAATACAGTTATTTTGTGGCGCGTCTTTAAATGTGAAAACGTTAGCACGTGTATTAGGGTGGATCTCTGCCATAGTAAAAGGGCTGCATTGCATTTATGATCACAGAAGCTATACAGTTCAATTAAAAACTAAATGACATTTGATCTTGTATCAAATTGTTTTTATCTGGTTAAGTAATTTGATGCGAAATAATGTATATGTTAATCCATATGTGTAGTTACATGTCATGGTGAGTGCATTCCCATAAAATATTTTTTTTTAAAAAAATACTCAAAATTATTAGCAGGTGAAGCTCTCTACGACTGTTAAAATTGCACACAATAAAAAATGTGCCTTCAATAGAGAAACAAAATATTTGGTGTAAAAAGCAAAATCATGGTTTTATGCTTAAAATATTTTCGGCATTACAGTACAAAAACTGCAGTTTTCTTACAGAATAACATTGTTTACAAGAACTTTGAAAAATTACTTGATATATCACACGGTTTGTGTAGCGGTGTATTATACAAATTGCAGCAAAGATACGAAGATAATATTTATTTTATAGGTCCCTTGTGTGGAAGTTGACACGTCTATACACACCATATTTAATTCATATAACGTCTATGCTTTACTGTATTTGAAAATTATCGTTTATTAGTTATCATCCTTCATGACTGTTACGATTCATAGGATTTTTTCCATTTTCCCTGACTTTGTTGCTCATATGGGATTTAAATCCAAACTACAAAATACCAAAATAGTCCAAAACGTGACGCAAACTGCTTTTAATGACATCAATGCTATTCAGATATGATTCAGACGCTACAAACTATTTCTTTTAGTAAACACTTTTATTTTCTTTATCTTTGAAATTTTTATCTTGATTGATCATCAAAGTTTAAACCTACAGCCGTCTGGCTATTGACAGGCCATGTCATCTTTGTTTTCCCATTCGTCAGAAGTGTACTTTAGGTGAAGTAATCACATTTCTTGCGATTTCTAAACTTCTTTTAAGGAAAAAAAAAGGAGTTGATGGAATTTTAAAGGTTAAGAATGAGATGAACATTGCAGACACTTAAAAAAATGGCATGCATTTGATGATCAATATGGTAGGTGGTTATTACGTCAGATCATTTAATGTCGAAAAAACATGAAAACAAATCACTTCTGCTTATGGTGAGAAATGATAAAGATTTTACTATGACTTGTACTGAAACAGAAACTCATAAGAATCGTTTTGCTGCCTCCATTATTAGCTTTATCCTGAAATCTAGAACTTTCATTCTGTATTTAACTTGTTGCATTTCACAAATTTAAATGACTGATAATTGTATCAGAGTTTAATTTCTATTGTTTGATGCAAGTTTGAATGCACATTCTCAAACAACGAATTTTCTTGGAAAAGAGCTTTTAGTGATCAAAACGACCAAGGTATAGCGGTCTTCAGGAATATGGAGTAAATGGTTAGGATCCGTCCGTTTGTATTCCATTGTTAAAAATTACAAATCGAAGAATATAGTTCCGTGTAGGGCGTGCTTTTCTCCGTCAGAGATGTACATAGCAGGCCATGAGTTCTTTCATCTAAACACTAAAGACTGAACAAAAACTCCGATAAGCAACTGAAAATGATAGTTAGATATTCATATCTGAAAATTAATTCAGATTTAGATGGCAGTAAAAATTCCATAAAATATTAATGTTTGATTCAAGTTTGTTCTGAAAATACGAAATGTGTCTGGAATGCGTGCCATTCTATCATTTCACAATCCATGCACTGCACAGCTTGTAATATTTAACCGTTTCTAACACTTTACAAAGCAATCGCAGTAACGAGAACATCAAATTCTGCTTCAGTGTAACAGAACGGAAGCTGCCATCTAAAACATTACCAACTAGTTATTTATGAATATTTTGTGTTTCAACAATTACCAGTGGTAACTGAGGGAACGTTATATAACGGTACTCAGTGCATGTGGATAAGGTATCTCGCGAGATGACATTCGTCCGGGACTTTTTGTCGCAAATCGTAATTAATACGCTTGTGATAAACGTACATACACTCAGGGAACTATTTAACTGTAAAATAAAATTGCTATAATATTCAGCTCGGTAATTCTTTGAACACTTTTCTCTAGACTAAACTGAACTGAATATGTAGAAAGAACCAATTTATACCGATATTAGGAATACAGTTTGTAGCCTCTACTTTATTGTTTTGCCCTTATTTTGGATGACAATGAAAACCCAGTTTTGATTAACGGGTAAGGAAATTTTAATAGCAAATAATGGTACATTGCCTCCCTTAACTTGACACAATCAATACTAATATGTGTTTTGCAATATTCAAACATTTTATATACATACCAATTTATAACTAGTACATGTATATACATTCATATCATCATCTGGATTTTATCAAAACAAAGATATAATTTTGAAATGAATCATTAGTATTCTAGCAACAGCTGTTCGTTAAAATTGCAGCGGTCACGTGCAATGTTTCTATCTTTTTCCCTCTTTTTAGCTCAGCTGTCACGTAGTGACAAGTTGAGCTTTTGTGATCGTCCGTCATCCGTTTGTCCATCGTCCGTTCGTCCGTCGTCCGTCCGTCCGTCGTCCGTCCGTTCACAATTTCTTGTGAACACAATATAGACCACATTTTGCAATCAACTTTAATCAAACTTGCAAACAAGTTGTATTGGCATAATATCTCGGTTCCTTTCGAAAACTGGCCAGATCCCATCATGGGTCCCAGAGTTATGGCCCCTTAAAGGGCCAAAATTTACTATTTTTGGCTTGTGAACACAATAGAGACCACATTTTTCAATCAACTTTAATCAAACTTGCACACAAGTTGTATTTGTATAATATCTCGGATCCTTTTGAAAACTGGTCAGATCCCTCATGGGTTCCAGAGTTATGACCCCTTAAAGTGCCAAAATTTGATATTTTTGGTTTGTGAACATGATAGAGACCACATTCTGCAACCAACTTTAATCAAACTTGCACACAACTTGTACTGGCATAATACCTTGGTTCCTTTCGAAAACTTGCCAGATCCCTTAAGACCCCTTAAATGGCCATAATTTGCTATTTTTGGCTTGTGCACACGATAGATACAACATTTTGCAATCAGTTTTACTCAAACTTGCACACAACTTGTTTTGGCACAAAAATTTGCTATTTGGCTTTTGCAGCCATATAGAGATTTTATTTATGGTTTGATTTGATACGAACTTATACAAAATAGCTTCAACAACAATAAATCTTGGATTCCGTGATGAATCTGTTAGATTCAATCATAGGTTCTGGTGTTATTTTATATCTGATTACCTCCCCTGATTTAAATCAAAATTTATATCAGTTTGTACTTTTAGGACTCATTTGAAATTTCATTATTTTCATTAATTTGACTGAGGCATCAGGGTAAATAACTATGGACTGAATTTATGTCAAATTAAATCCCTTTATTTTAAATTAAAATGGGTATATCTCCGTAACTAATGAAGATAGTGATCTGAAATTTTATTTATGCCATCGGATGGACTTGGACAATAAGTGAAGATACATATTGACTGAATTTATGACAAATTACCTCTTTACTTTTTATGTATATGAATATACCTAGCAGCTTCTAATGAGATTGGTTTGAAACGTCATTTATGTCTTCCATGGTAAGAAATTTCTACTTTTACTTACTTTTCTAATATATTGTGGTAAATGCTTGTACTCTGTATCTTCTACATGCATATACCAATGCATGATCACCTCCCCTGATTTCAATAAAAATGGATTTATCTCAGTAAGTATTTATAGGACTCATTTGAAATGTCATTATTGTCATTAGTTGGACTGAGACAATCAGGGTAGATGACTATGGACTGATTTTATGTCAAATTACCTCCCTTTGTTTCAAATTAAAATGAGAATATCTCCGTAATTAATGAAGATACTGATCTGAAATTTAATTTATGCCATCACACGGACTTGGACAATCAGTTTAGATACATATTGACTAAATTTATGAGAAATTACCTCCCTTTATTTTTTATGTGAATGAATATACGTTAGCAGCTTTTAATGAGATTGGTTTTAAATGTTATTTAAGTCTTCCAGGGTAAGGAATAGTCATGCTAGTACAAAAATGCAGCATTTGAGCCTAGGACCCTCAGACTTGGTGTGGAGATTGGCCCTGACTAGTACATGACCTATAGGTCGAAAGGGACTGTTACAAGAAATTATTTATCCTGATGATATTTAATGTGTATACCTATGTTATCTAAGAGCAATGGTACTCAGGTGAGCGATATAGGACCATCATGGCCCTCTTGTTTGAATTTATGGATTGAAAACCTTAGGTGAGTAAATTCTCATGCTAACTTTTACATGTTCTTTTGGATTTCCGTTTGCTACTATCTTGTGTTTCGTTAAATGGTCAAGAAGATCTTGCAAGGCAGTACGTTTGCAGAAGCAATGAATCTTATGTGAATCTTAACAGCTTCCAAACCGAATACGATGTATCAATCTAAAGAATTTGCATAAAATGTAGTCTTAGAAATGTTTTACATGTATAACATTGATACATATAAAATCAAAATATTTGTATCTATTACTCCTAAACCATCAAGTTCTGCAAACCATTCAAGTTGATATTTATTCCTTTATTTATTCATTGTTATACTGTTTATAAGGCATTAATTCCTAGCCTTGTTCTTCTAAAATAATCCATATGCATCAATACTGCGTGAGACATGAACAAATCCAAACTTTAAGCCAAATCATAGTTATGAGTATTAGAAGCACATTTATCAAATTATTTCACGCAGAATGATATAGAGCTAACCATTAATTAAACTACAAGTTTTGGACATTTGAAATAGCAATTGATCAATGCATGTAGAAAGTATTTCGTAAAAAATCCAATACCCATTAACTCAAGCGCCTTAATTTGGTTTAGCCCAGACATTCATACATCTATGAACACATTTTATCATTTTTGTATCCGTGCACGTTGCCAGCTTTGCGTCAATTCTGAAACGAGACATGCAAGTGTGAGTACTTATTTTCGTATGAGATCATTTCCTATTCGATGATCATAATTTTGTTTCAAAATTAGATAAATGTAAATTTCGAACTTTTTTTCTACAAAATCATAGAAATTTTAAAATCATTCCAGAGACATGATTACTTGAAATTTAAGGGATTGAATCACAACTTTAATTTAGTTTACGGAGGTAGAATAACTTAATATTTCTATGAGCGCTTGTCCAACCAGAAGTTAACGTGACGGTGTACGACAACGTTTTCGATAAACTAAATGTGTTTGGATATCCATTCTTCTGATATAATTGTATGAACAAAAATTATTTCATTTGAACTATTTTTAATCAGCCATTATTTGCTGAAATATTATTCTTTCGCTCTGAATAATGATCATTATTTTATGTTTTTCGGTGGTTTATCGAAATATAACGGTGAATTATCCTGATAAACTCACTGGCCACTCGGTGAAAATTATCAAATCTGATACCCGGATTAACGTCAAAAAGTTTACCGAGCGTACTGAAAGCCGAAAACAATATGACGATGACGTCGTTAAAATGACGTCGTCTTTGCGATACTTCCTGATAAAATTTCCCGCAAATTTCGACATTTTATTGAAATAAACACATTAAAAGTAGAGTTTTAGACATTAAATAAACGGAAAAATTGTTGGTATCGATGTAATATCACGGTAATTTCACTCGTGAACACCAAAAGTTGTTATTTTCACTCGTGGCTGCGCCACTCGTGAAAATATCACTTTTGGTGCCCACTCGGTGAAATTATAACGTGATATTACACCGAAACCAACAATTATCCTCTATATATTCTGCTTCTTTTAATATGTAGTAAAAAATGTTCTGCGGATTGTAAGAAAATGGATGGTGGTAACTGATGTTATTGGGAATATAGTTGGGTGAAAAGTTACTTTTTGTGGCCATTTTCAAAAAGAAATTTGACAAATTAATTAGTAATACCATTTTTTTTCAGATTCCGTTGATACTTTGGTACTTATATACTAAAACTAAGCTCTAAAATTGTTCAAATTTCAGTTGAAAATAGTGGCATCTTGAATTAATCTAATGTTACCATGGAAGCGAAGCCTGTGACTTATATGTCTAAATGTTAAATTCAAAGGCGTTGACACTGGTCTATTTAAGGAATACGGCTCCAACTTTTTATCTGAATTTCAACACTATCAATGAGAGTAATGATTGCAAGTACAATGATTTTTCCATAAAAAATGTCAGACGATGGATACTGGTGTAAGTATTTTAAGCTTTGAAATTGTTTTAAAGCTACATTAACAAGAAAGATAATTTTATTTAATATTTTTCTAAGAAGTTCCGATAAAAATGCAAAATATAAGGTATCTTAAACCTCTATGTTGCCATGGTTTCTTGAAATTTTAAGAAAATAGGATACCATGTAAAATGTTTGGTATTTAGCTCATAATATTGTCTTAATATTCCATGTTGGTCATTCACTGAATGGCAATGAAGCCGTTGAAAAACCCGTTTTCGTACACAGAGAGATGAAGCGAGAGAAAATGCGTTACCATGGAAACACGAGTTCCCCGACATATACATTGTAAAAACCGACCACGACCTAGTGACCTACTTTTTCCTCCCACATGAACTTCGTGCAAATCATTCTTATAATACTTGTATAATACAGCTATTCTTCAAGATGACAGGTGGACAATTTAAGCCCTCCTTGAATTAATATATTTTCACAACTTCATCTGCAAACTTAATCAATAATTCTTTTTTCAGTGTAGTTTCATAAACATAGAATAATAACTATCTTACATTGTAGAAACAAAGTGTGGTCTAAACTCATCTTAATACATCAATGCTGTGCATACTACTACATTAAT
The DNA here is from genome assembly GCF_021730395.1 of Mercenaria mercenaria. Classification (NCBI taxonomy): domain Eukaryota; kingdom Metazoa; phylum Mollusca; class Bivalvia; order Venerida; family Veneridae; genus Mercenaria; species Mercenaria mercenaria. Next base: position 14,541,582 of record NC_069374.1, read on the forward strand.
TTAATACTATATTTAAACATTGAACAAGTTGTCTTGGCCTTATATATGTCACTGTCAATGCGTAACTATAGATACTTGTTTTTTCTCATTTTCTTATTGCAAAGCATGTATAATTACCATCATTGAAATACAAAAGAATACAGTTATGGCGCGTCTTTACTCTTATATTAGAAATCTAACGCGCATACTAGTAAACTTATCAACTACGCAGCAGATTTCTACGGTTAACAATGAAACCGAAATACACTGAAAAGTGTTAAATATGTTCCTTCTCCTTACAATATAAATACATTTGGAGGGTCATGTTCTTCAAACCTTGATAAAAATTGTACTTGAATGGACAGAGATAAACGAAATTAAGATTGTAGCAGTTAATACAGTAAATGACACCAAATTCAATAAATTACTACGGTTTAACTAATTAGAATTTACCCTGGTAACAAGGCAACCTACCTCCTTAAATATTAGATGATAAATATAGTTTACCCTCAATATGATGAATATGATAATATGACAAAAATACAAAAAATAAAAAACAAACAAAAAAAAAAAAACGAAAAACATTTCTTTGAATTTATAACTTATCTAGGATATGTTCAGTGCGAAGCTGTTCCAGATGACTCGGGTCTCCAAACAGTCTTGTATTATATAATCATAATTCATTTATGATTAGCTTACTGTCAAGTCAGGTGAGCTTGTGACCGCTGAGTCCGCTTCGGCGGGTCTCGTAGTCCGTCAACATTTCTAAAAAAACTCTTCTTCAAAACTACTAGGCAGATTTACACAAAACTTCACAGGTTATCCTGAGTTGGCCCCTTTCAAAATTGCCCAAACAATTAAAATCCATGCAGAACTATGTTTACCATGGCAACCGAGAGGAAAATCTTGATAAAAATCTTCTTCTCAGAAACAGTCCGCCAGCTGTCAAATATATTTTGTAGAAATAATCTCTAGGTGACCCTCTATCAAAACTGGTTTAGCAGTTCTATTTCGGAAAAAAGTAAGGCCGCCAAGGGGCGTGGCTTATTTTCCCTATATTGATGTATTGTATATTGTTTCTTCTTTGAAACCTGAAGGGTTAGAGCTTAGATATATTTTGACATGTTGCATTGTCTAATAGACTTCTACCAAGATTGTTCAAATTATGATCTCCGGATCAATATTGGCCCGCCCCTTGGTCCCTTGATTTTACATAGAGCCACACAAAGCTCCATGGCGGGGGTCACTTGTTGTTACTTGGACTACAGGAAAAATGTTCATTTTTCAATTCAAAATTCATAGGTTGTTTAATTATAATTAGCTGAGGATCCTAAATAATTATGACACACATCAGTCCCGTAGAAAGTATTTTGAAATGTTTTCAGACTTATTGGGGGAACAACCAGACTTTTCGTAAATCTTCAGTGTAAAATTTAGAAATTTCGACAATTTTGGCCAGGATTGTTCCTACGCTCCTGCACACATGACTTTTATCTTGCCATACTGACCTATTTTCTTGTTTTATTTATCTCACCTTAAGCCTTTGTGACCGCTTGATGTCAGTCGTGCGTCCGTCAACCATTTAAAAAAAAATCGGCTTCTTCAAAACCACTGGTAAGATCCTTGGATGGCCTCCTTTCAAAATTGCCCAAAAGAATTGAAATACATGCAGAAGTCTGGCTGTCTTGACAAAAAAGATAAAAATCTTTAAAAATATTCTTCTCAAAATTATCAGCCATATTCCAAAGATATTTTGTAGAAATGCTGTTCAAGCAGTTCCATTTCACTTAAAATACATGGCCACCAGGAGGCAGGGCTTATTTTGTTTATATTGCGTTATCTTTGTCTCCAGAACCTGAAAGGCTTAGATACAGAATGTTAGACTTGTATGCTTTCGCCATTTTTATTTAAAATATCAAATTACGATACAAAATATAACACTGGTATTTCTTAAAAAGCAAGGTTTATCCCAATATATCACTGAGGCAGCGGTTATGAAATCAGTATTGGTAAAACGATTGATTAGGTATTTTATTGAACATGATATATTCAATAAATATAATAACAATGTATAATACAATATTACGAGCACAAATACAGTACTAGGTATTCTCACTGATCTGCGATCGTATATTGTTTCAATAAAACAGTTACAGTTACGTCATCAGTAGAAATGCACATCACTTTTCCTGTGGTTTTGGGCTTAATTCTCAACTGAAAACATAAACAGTCTGCCCGGTAGCTCAGTCGGCGGAGAAGATGGAGTTATTCCAAGGTTATTGTTCCGAGTGCTGATTTGGTCGCACTTTGTTCTAACCCTGAGACTCTTATCTTCCCCGTATTAAAGGAGTATCTTTGAAGGTATAAATTCTGATGGAAAACACCATATAGTATAATGCATTTTCTTTATTTTATGAGGTTTCTCACAACTGGTGAAATGTAGTATAATTAAGATTTGTAATCAGATAAGACGTTGGTGTCAGATCGGTAAGTGCAATATTTGTGCAAAGAACAGTACGGACTACTTAAATGTCCAAATGAAAGAAACTAGCAGGTGAAAGTGTTGAGTGACATCTAAATGGATGGATCCGATCCGTCAATCAAACCAATAATATTGGCCGATAAGATAAGGCGTTATCCGTCGATCCGTAGACTTTGTTGCTAGGGCGCCATTGTGTCTCACAAGCTTACCTTAACTAAGTATCTACAGACTGTAAAGTTCTAAATAAAAAGAGTACTCTTCACGGCCATGTGTGGAAAAAGAGATACTTTACATATAAAATGTAGATATGACATCTAGGGGAAAAAAGGAAAAAAGTGACCACATGTAATTAAAACCGAAGTAGAATGCTCATTATCAAGTGTATCATTTCAAGAAATTACAGCTATTTTTGAATTCTTGTTCAGACAGTTGTCACAGGATTTTCATTCAATGCTGCACTCGAGAAAAACGCAATTCTCTCAGGCAAATAAAACATAAACATGTGAACGGCGATCTCCAAATTTCGGCCACATTAAGAATTTTGATGCTAAATGTTCGTGTACTGTTTTTTTTTTCTTTTCTTTTCTTCTTAGAATGTCAGAAGTGATGTCCAATGCATTATCATTTTTAGTTTCAGCCCCACTCAACAGATTTTGTGTAAGAATTTAAATGCTAGATATTCCGTGAATGGATTATTTTTTCGTTTTTGTCATTAAGGATGTCAGAAGTAATTTTGGATGCGCGCCAAGCGTTTTTCATGTTTCTTGCCTTATTTAACGTTGCAGATGGTGCGTGAACCAACTGAAACGAAGAAAGATTGTTATAAAAATCATGTTGGTTGCGTTACCACACTTAGAAAAACCAGTTACAAGAGGGGCCATAGAACAATAACGCCTAATCAACTTAAGTTGCTGTTCTAGTTTTGATACAAAAGTTAACTATTTTTATAGATATAAATATGTATTTTTCATGGATATCAGCATACATTCGGAAGAGTGTGTTTCTGCATCTTTTTTTCCAACTTGTTATGTATATATTTCGGAAAAATGTTCGTGAGTGCGTATGTGCGAGTGCAAAAGTGTTTTGATATCGCAATTAGCAGAAAATTCCGTAAAGATGTATAGACATATATTTCTTAACTTTCTTGATTTCAAAATACAAATCTCAATGAATATAGAATTAACATGCGTTAATGATCGTATGGCTCCTATATCTAATAGCCACTTAGATGTCCATAAACATCATTGTGTACATCTTGTAAGAATTACGTCAATTTGTAGCATTGACTGATCAAATAGTAAGATGATTTAATTAATGACACGAATAAATGTGTCGCATATTGAAAAACGTTAACACCTGCAGATTTCTTACTCGTTCTTTTCAATAAAAACATGTATTTTCAATTACAACTTATAACAGGCACCCTCTACTTGTGATTGACACCGATATGACAATCGATCTGTTAACCGTGATACCTACTGCAAAAGTTTAACTTTTTCCAATCGCGGCACATTCCTTCAGAAGGTATACATAAATATTGCAGAATTTCCACACATAACGATGTTGTAGCTACCGGTATCTGTCGAGTTTCCACAAAAATACAACATATGAAATATAGAATTTACAACGCGCAGGTGTTATTCAGTGAAATCAACAAATTTAACTCTAATTTATTTATAGACATATTTCTTGTATCGTGATTTCTTTTTATTATATGTATCATACTTTATACCAATAGTCTGTGAACATTTTGTGAGTTCCCAAAATAAACAAAATTATCAAATTCTACGACATTCATATTTATGATGACCTTATTAGCACCGACATTTACGGCTACATTTCACCAATTTTTTCATGGAGTTAATATAACCTTAAGTATAATTATAAAATGATTCATTTAGCGCGTGATCCGACAGGTTTTTGATCTTTTTACAGTAATGAGTAGAAAATGTAGACACTTTATTAAAGAGAATCCGTCATAGTGGTATAATGTTTATCCGCCATTTTGGAGAAAGCTTGTGAGACATAGCAATAATATCCAAGGGGGGAGTTCCTTATCAGAAAAATCGGATCTATCTATTGAAATGTAACAATAATACTCGAAGCTTTTCTAAATTTGTCGGCAATTTCAATTCTGTGGATATGAATTACGTTTATAGTACATTTATCCTAGCTGACTGTAATTTTTTTTCTTTATTACGTAATACAATTTTGAGTAGCATACAACACCAAAAAGCTCATACAGGCTGAATTTATACAAATGACTTCTGCTAGAATATACACTATATCAGCTTCTTCTACGAAACTAATACAACTAAACCCATATTAGCTGTCCTCTTAAATAGCCAGTAAAAGAAAATGGCTTACTTTCCTTACGTGTTTTGCGTATTCGATTTATTCATAACACTTCAGCCATAGTCAGTCATGACTAATTACTTCATTGTGTAAGATGGTAGATTCGTACATACACTGCTGTAGGTTTTTCTACAAGCGAGTCTGTTTTCTTGAAGCTTATGTTCGTATTGTTAAAAAAACAAAGACAAATATCAAACAGGGAATGCCACGTACCAAAATCGCAGCCTCCCCAAAACGAAACCTACAGCACGCAGACGTGCACACCACAAACACACACACAAACACGTGCACACACACAAAGCCAACACACGAGGACAAAACGAGCAAAGGAACACGCAAACATACACGCGCACAAATACAAAGCCTACACAGAGGACAAAACGAACAAACAAAGGAACACAGTGGGGCACCGCCTTGGAACGGTCAGTGGCAAAAACACCACTGGGGAGCTTAAACCGGTTTATGGTGCGCACCCAACCTCACTCTTACCCCCACCATGTTCCAAAGACACGGCACAGTGTAAATAAAAGTAATCCCCTGCAGGTGAATCTCTAACGCACGTAATGGAAGTCTTTATTGTTTATGTTGTAGATGTGATCATCCAGTACATCCTATCTTCACCAGACAATATGCTACAAAAAATCGTTTTAATGTAGTAAGTATAGTAGCATGATCTTAATGACACATATATGACATATTTAGTAATCGTAAAGAAAGGTAGGCCCTCTCAGTCATTATCGTTAGTACAAAAATTGAAAAAGCAACAATTGAGAAAGCTTTTCAGGCAATATATAACGATATATGTGTTACACTATAATGAATTCTGACGTTTCATGTGGCAGGAAAGTAATTATATTTCAGAAGACATAGCGCTAATTTTAAACACTGTTTTGTTGTATGAAATTTAATAAAACACATTACAAAACTGATTTATATGACTGGGTCAATTTATTGGATTATACTTCAATATATTCTTGTTTAACACTTTTGGTAAGCTTTGTTGTAGACAGTTATTAAATTATTCTGTGAGAATTTGATACACATTAGTCCCGTAAACTTTGCAATTTTCAGTTAGTAAATCCTAGTACATCAAAACAAAATTAAACTAATGCTTTAAGGACAGGTCACTGGCAAACAAGTGTGATAACTGTGACATTAATCCTAAGCAGAAATCATTCATATTGATTTATAATTAATTTCTAGAGTGACTTATTTAATATCTTTCTTGGATGACCCTATTAAGGAAATTAAATTCCAACACTCAGCGCCTATTCATTTCATGTCCAGATTTTGCATTTTACGAACACTAATCCCCAAGAAATAGTCGTTTCGGCAACATCCTCGAACTTACATGATTTCACAGTACATTTCACTTGTAAATTAATAATAATATATATGCAGTTAGCACAGTTTACGGTACATGTGAGAGATAATTAACCTGAACATTTATATTTCTTCGTAGTTAACACAGGTTAGAGGAGAATACACTAATAAATAAGAGGACGACAGTGGAGACTGGTTAATATGAAATATATCAATTGAATGGATTTATGTTATATCGTCAGTACTGCTCACATGTCGACCTAGGGCGATAAATACTTCATTGATACAGTATTCTATTTGCTTGTGACAAAAATATATTTGTTTTGACGATGGAAAGAACAGGTTTTTGCAAAATTATTACAAGATAAAACCGCTTGATTGACTTACAAGAACCAAGGTCAGCGTAAATATGCTTACGGAAATCCTTCTGAAATCAACTTCTTTGTGGTTAATGCCAAAAGTATATTATTTATACAGCCGTCCATACTTAATTCATTGCCGAAAAGGGATTACATTTGGTGTGTATAATTATTCTGGTATCGTCTGGAATGATGGCAATTTCCTGTTGACAGTTTATTTATACGAATAACGTAGACTTTTGGGAATTTGTTACTGTCTGCAGAACCGTACTGAAAGGTCAAGTGGAAGGAAATTACTTTTGATATATACTTGTCAATGATTGAATATAAATTAGCTCAATTAATTTAAACCGCACACGATATTGCATCGCTTTCCTCTTGTAGCGCACTATTTTTACCTTTATTATTGTAACCATAACACTGTTACAAGTTTAAAGTTACTGTATTTAATTAGATACTTCTTTACATCATTTCATCAGTCTCTAAATGATAATGTAGATTAGTGAACCAGTAACTCCTTAAACGTGTAATCCAGTAAACTGGTAAACGTACAATCTCGTACACATGAGATCTCGACCTGAAACATGTAAATAAACTACTGGCTAGAAATGAGTCAGAACAATAACTATCAATATCATTATATATAATACATATATTATGTCTTTGTCGGCCTAAACGGACAATATTGAATCCAGCTCTTCTTATAATGTTCAACAATTCATTTCAAACAAAGTTCATGATGCGTACATGTACAACATACATTTACTGTGTAGTATGGACAGTGTACTGGTTCACTGAATAATAATATCACAACTATTTACATAATAAAGTATTCTAAGAAATCATTATACAATGAATAAAAGAAATAGTTCCGTCTTATGTTCTGGGTTCACCAGTGCTGCTCAAATGCCTTTTTACATGAATGACTAATCAAAAATACAATAGTTATTACAATAACAACTTCTCAATAGATATAATTGTTTACCTTCATCCAAGAGATGAATGTCTCCACTTTACCACACTGGCTCACTCACTCGTGGCGGTACTGTGCTGGTTAGTAAGACCTGAAACACAGAGGGCCAACCACCATTATAGACATGCAAATTAGAGTAATTAGATGTAGAGAGCGGCAATGCAAACCGAGTGACAGAATATGGACTCCAAACCGGAACGCGGAAACCAATGACAACTTGAATACTGAACAACAAAAAAAACCGTACAATAGCAATAATTACAGGAAACTGACAAAGCAATACATTCTAAAATAACAGATACATACTTCTAAATAATGCACAACATCTCTAATATTGTCTAAGGCCCCAGGATGGAACAACAGGGTTCCCTACAGAAAACAGTCCTGCCCCTTTCACTATCAATCGTACAGTCAGCTGATCCATTAAACTCCCGCTACACTAGCAAAAATTACTACGCTGAACCCTAAACGACCAATCACTACTTGTTTTGTACACAATTTTAACCTTTAACCTCTGCAGTACTACTAAATACTGTATGATTAACCTGTAAAAAATAACACAATCAAATTCGGTGTAGCGTGAAACCTGTAAATCATATTATTGACATTTTAGGTTAGAAGCTACTAAAATTCAACCCTGCTACATTCTCCCCCTCTCTGGAAAATGATGTCTCATCATTTTGAAAAATTTATACAAAATTAAAGGTTATGACAGCTAACTGGGCAGCAAAGTTCTACCTTGTTCCTGTAATGACAAATGACAATTAATACATATTTTAAACTGTACATGAAGTTCTCGGGAAATATAATAAAAATTGGTATAGTTTAGTATGTTTTTTTTTTTTTTTTTTTTTTAATCATAGGTTAAAGAACCACCTTAAGGTAGTATAACTATATCTACAGTTTCCATTTTTATAGTTACAGGAAACCATCTACCTTCCTTTCTCCCCCGGTTAAAAAAATTGGTCCTCACAATTTAATCTCACAAGAGAATGTTAATACCAACTGGATATGTGTACTTCTGTTTCTTTTATATTATCAAACTAGAAGTAAATTAATAAGAACAACTATGGTAAAAACAAATATGCATTATTTAAAATTTATTTCATAATTGCCTCTACAATTCTGTGTGCTACATCTGAAGTTACAGTATTAAGTAGGCCTGACTCCAGAAACTTTGTAAGAGCATCAAGCTTTAAATCCAATGGCCTGTTGTCTATACTGGTAGATTTGCAGACATAGTCTTGTAAATAACTTGGCATTTTGTTGATGTTTTTCCTGTCAGATTTTCTCGGTTTGACTGGTGGTTTGTCTTTTTTTACTTTGTGTGTACGACTTGCTTCTGCGCCTGTAATTTCAACTTCTTGATTCTTGTTTGGTACTTCTTTATGCATTTCTTTTATTGCTGTATCTTCTACTTCATTCTCTGATCTTTTGTTTTCTTCACTACTATGATCATCATAGTGAGTTTCTACCTCTGTTCTTTCATCTAATACATCTATAACTTCTGTGTCTACTTCTACTTCTGCATTTTCTGCTTCTGTATCAATTCCTCGCACTGTTACATCTTTATGTTCAGTGTCTTTATCTTTACTATGAGATCCTAATTCTCTTACACTTGTTTCTTTGTCATATGTTTCAGAGATATGGGCGTCCCCATGTTTCACTGTCAGTGTGACAATTTCATCCTCTGAATCACTAGACTCTGTAGTGAGCTCACATTCTCTCCTATTGTTTTCCTCAGTTTTATCTACTCTGCTTCTTGGTTTTGGTACTGGTCTTTCTAGACTGGAATCTTCATCATTGAATGATCCTACAGGTAGTAAATGATTTCTATGAATGGTTTTTGTGATACCATCATCTGACCTAATTTTGAAAACTGGTATGTCCCTGTTTGGTTGATCAACCACTGTGTAAATGTTTTCTTTATATTTGTCTGCAATTTTGTGTCTTCCTTTAAATGCTAGTACCCGTAGCAAGACTCTGTCTCCAATTTGAAGTTGAGATGCTTTCGCTTTTCTATCATAGTTTTTCTTTTGTTTGTCTCTTGCTGCATCTGAATGTTTCTTTACTATATCTTGTGTTTCTTTTATTTTTTCTTTAAGGTCTTTCACATAGTCTGTTGATTCTTGTTCTACTGCAGATTCGAAAAGTGTGTCGATTGGTAATTTTGGCTTGCGACCAAACATCAGTTCATATGGAGTGTGTTTTGTAGATTCATGTTTGGTGCAGTTGTAGGCAAAAACCAATGATGGTAGGTACTGTTTCCAATTATGTTTCTGGTCTGGTCTAAGTGTTCCAAGCATTGCTATCAGGGTCCTATTAAATCTTTCTGTATTTCCATTTCCCATCGGATGATAAGGTGTTGTACGACTTTTCTGAATTCCCATGATGTTGCAAAGTTCTTTGATTAAATCACTTTCAAAATTTCCACCTTGATCAGAATGAATTTTTGCTGGTATGCCCAAGTTTACTATGAAATGGTTGTACAGAGCTTCTGCTGTGGTTTTGGCAGTCTGATTTTTTGTTGGTATAGCTGTTGCGTATTTAGTAAAATGGTCTGTTATGACAAGAATATTTGAATAGCCACCTTGTGACTGATCCACAGAGAGAAAGTCCATACACACCATTTCTAGAGGATATGTTGTAACAATGTTTATCAAAGGAGCTCTGTCCTTGTTACCTTTCCTCATGGTGCAACGTTTACACCCATTTACCCAGTGTTCAATGTCTGATGTCATACCAGGCCAGTAAAATCTATCCCTGATGAGTGAAGATGTCCTGTCTTTCCCAGGATGACCCATGTCATCATGAAGTCCTTTCAAAACCTTTTTTCTATAGATGTTTGGAAGTACCAGTTGATATATTTCCTGATCATTGTCATGTAATACTTTATACAAAACACCTCTAATCACTTGAAAATTTTCAAAGTTTCTTTTCATCTGATAGTCTAGTTTGTTATACTTCTCTTTCTGTTTAGGGAGTTTGTTATCTAATTTGGCTCTAAGCCACTTCCCAATAAGAAAATCTTCTCTCTGGGCTTTGCGGATCTCCCTTATCTCAACCTGGGCCATAGTCTGTCCTGCCGATTCAGTAGCTTCAATAATATTTATTGAGGCTGATGGAAGAATGTTGACCAAACCTTCCACATATACTGACTTGCAGATTGCTTTAATGGTATCATCTTGTAGCACAATAAATTCCTCATTGTCTTTTGTTAACTTATGATGGGGATATCTGGACATAGCATCAGCATCTGTATTTTTTCTTCCTGGTTTGTATAAAATGTCAAAGTTGTAATTTGCTAAAGCAGATGCCCAACGCTGTCCTGTGGCATCAAGTTTTGCTGATGTTAAAACATGTGTAAGTGGATTGCTGTCAGTATAAACTGTAAAGTGATGTCCTGTGAGATAATCACTGTACTTTTCTGTAACGGCCCACTTTAAGCACAAGAATTCTAATTTAAATGCAGGGTAGTGTTTCTCTGACTTTGACAAACTCCTGCTTGCATAAGATATCACTCTTTTCTTGTTATTTTCATCTACAATGTACAATACAGCACCTAATCCTGTTGAACTAGCATCAACATGCAGTTCAAATGGTCTAGAGAAATCAGGATAGGCAAGAATAGGTGGTGATGTTAATGTTTCCTTTAATTTCACAAATGTGTTTTGTTCAAGTTCAGTCCAGAGCCAAGATTTTGGTTTTGTATTCTTTTTCTTTGTTGTAGGTGGCAGGAGGTCATTGAGAGGTTTTGTAATATTGCTGAAATCTTTGATGAACCTTCTGTAATACCCTGCAAAAGCTAGGAATGATCTAAGTTCATCTGCATTGTTAGGTGTTGGCCATTTTCTGACTTTTTCAATCTTGTCTAGGTCCGTCTCTACACCATCTTCGCTCACAACATGTCCTAAGAATTTGACCCTCTTTTCTAGAAAGTAACATTTATCTGCTGACAATTTTAATCCACATTCAGATAGTCTTGTCAAAATTAAATCCAATCTTTCAAGATGTTGTTCAAAGCTTTCTGAAAAAAATGATCAAGTCATCCAAATATATGACACATATTGTCATATTAAAGTCTCCTAAACACTCCTCCATTAATCGTTGGTAAGTCGCAGGGGAGTTTGATAATCCAAATGGCATTTTTCGGTACTCATAAAAACCAAGAGGTCCTACTGTAAAGGCAGTGCGTTCTTTGTGTTCTTCTTCAATTTCTACTTGATGGTATCCGGATTTCATGTCGATTGTTGAAAAAAATTTAGCTCCTTTAAGGCAGTCAAAAACTTCTTCAATCCTAGGCAGTGCATAGGCATCACGAATCGTCCTCGCATTAAGGGCCCTGTAATCTATGCACATTCTCAATTTACCATTTTTCTTCCTTACTAGGACAACATTTGAGGCCCATGGTGACTTAGACTTTTGTATGACACCTGATGCAAGTAATTGTTCTAAGTGTTGACGAACTTCTTCAATCATGGCAGGGGGTATTCTTCTATGTCGCTGTTTGAAAGGCACATCATTTGTTAAATCTATCCTATGTTTGAATTTATCACATTCTCCTATATCTGTTTCACTAGTTGAGAAGATTTGTTTGTGTTTTTGTAGAAGATGTTGAAGCTGAATGTCCTGTTCTGGTGTTAAAGATGAATTGATGTGAACATCATCTAAAATATCTTTCTGTGAGTCGTTTTCTAGTTTCTCTAAAACAGACTGATCTATCTGTACAGGCTGTAGTTCTGCGATGATTGTCCTTGGTGATATACAGACTGTCTTTGTTGACAAGTTGGAAATATTAACTGTAATTTCTCCATTTCTGTGAAAACTATAGTTAATTACTGAAGGTGTAACATCTACCAAATTGCTGAATATGCATTCCTCTGTTTCTTGTATAATTGCGCTAGTTGTAACATGGTCTATCTCATTATCAGTGAAAGCTCTAATGTTCACTGTAGAGTTTGGTTCAATAATGACATTTGCGGTTTCTGCACTTCTAATGAAAGCCAATCTATCTTTATTTCTTCTAAGTTCTCTGTCTCTAAGAGACATACACCTAAATGCAAGATACCAAGGTGTAAACAATCCTGTTTTTTGTAAGTATGTTTCTCCAAAATCCTTTTTACAATCTTGTAAGAGTTTGTTAAGGATGTTTGTTCCAATCAGAACTGGAATGTTTTTGCTATAAGTTGTTTCTGGTGTTACCAAAAACAAGCATGTGTTTTCATTGCAATTAGGTATACCCTCTGTTGTCAACGAGGTTTCTATATAGCCAATGTATGGAAGTTTGCTACCATCTGCACATTCTACATTTAGAATATCTTGCAGTGGTTTAATGTCAATGTCTTTTAAATGATCTTTATAGAATGTTTCTGTGATGTAACTTATGCAGCTTCCAGTATCTATAAGTGCTTTTGTTTCTATTGTACTGATTTTGACAGCTGTTTCATTTGACTGTCCAACAAGTTGTGGACCATTGTTTTCCGTGCCCAAGTCTGGTCCCGTGACAGAGGCACTAGTTAGTTTTCCGACTGCTGACAAAATCTAGCAATGTGGCCCTCTTTCCCACAATTATAGCACTTTCTTTGCGGCCAAGTGTCTCGCCCTCCATAAGCGCCTCTTTGATTGTTGTTTCTTTGATCCGGTTTGAAATTATTTCCTGCAGTTGGTCTTGTAGGTCTGTAATTACCTCTGCCTCTATGTTCTTGATGTTGATATCCTCTATCTCTTTGGCCTCTTCCCCCACCTCTAAACATGTATTGTTTACTTGTATCTTTAGGTGACTTTTCAGCTTCCAATGACTGTACTCTTGCATCTATTTTCATCAGTAGTTCTTTTACTTCCTTCAGTTCTGATTTGTCTTCCATTTTATTTGTTGCTTTACATGTTGTGTCCTTTTCTATTGTAATATCATTTTCTATCTTGCGGACTTCTATTTTAAATTTATCGTAATCACTGATGGTGTCGAACTTGTAGTTGGCCATCTGTTTAATCTGTGGTTTTAATCCCTGGTAAAAAGCACTTTTTAAAATTTCTTCACCATGTCCTACTATTGCTCCAAGTTGTAGTCCTTCTGCAAATAAATCTTCTAATCTAATTGCATATGAGCGTACAGACTCTGTTTTGTCTTGTTTGCAATTATAAAATTTCCTAAGAAGTGATTCCTTTGTCTCAATCTCACCATAAGTACTCTCAAATTTCCTAAGTACTTCTGCAAGTCCAGCTGTAACCCCCAATCTACGAAGTATATCAGCTGCCTCCCCTCTGACGGAGCGCCTTAATGCTGTCATTATTTTCTCTTCTTTATGCTTTCCCAATAAGCATTTTACTTCATATATCCAAGTCTTGAAGTTTACTTCTCCCTTTCCTATCTCTCCATAAAATATGGATATCTTCGGCAAATTATCCTTTGTTTCTATCAAAGTAGTTGCTGTAGGTGGACTTAGTGGGTGTGTAGTGTCTCTTGCATGCACACATTCTTCTAGCTCCTCTGCACTTTTTATCTTTAGCTTCCGTGCTGCCATGATTAATCTAACCTCATCTGGGGTTACCTCCTCTGTTGATTTGTCTCCTGACTCCATTATGATATGTGTTTTCTTTGAATCCTTTTTCAAGTGTCTATATATCACTAATATGGTTCAAAGTAATTGCACTATCAATCACAAGTGTCACTATCACTGAATGTTATTTACAATTTGATACAAGTCATTAATTTATTTATATGTGAATGAAACACTTCAATAACACATGTAATTTTATTACTTTTCACAACGATTTTCAATATACAACTACAATTTTAAATTTCTTTCAACACCTCACAACTTCTCACAATGAATACTTCACAACTTTTCACAACATAGATTCACAACTGTCTCTCTATGTATACTTCACAACTTTTCACAACACAGGCTTACAACTATCTCACTATGAATAGTCTTTCTCAAAAGTGTACACAAAATTTTTTTTCTAAGTGTGCACCATAGTATGTTTTAATAAAATTCGCGACAAGTGAACCACGCGTATACGTTTGTACAACACAATCTGTAATGATGTAATTTACCAAAATTCTCTTCAAGATCCAAGTGTAATTATGTTTGGTTATATTATTTATACCCAAGTACCTAAGACTTAATAGTACAAAGTATTATTGTATTATTAAAGAGAATAAAATACTATACTTTATTTATTTATTTATTTATTTTTTTTTTTATAACTTCAGCTTAATAAAGCTGTAAACAGAGTTGAACTTCCTTAACTCACTGTTCAAAATCAAATAAAATTAAAATTTTAACTTAAGTTTAACTTTTTTTTTTTTTTTTTTTTTTTTTTTTTTAAAAGAATTTAATGTGTATTTGTTAAAGTTATTTCCAGAATAAATCTATGAGTTAAATCTGGGCTTAATTTCTAACTAAATTCTTCTTTAATTTCTTTATATCACTGTAATTATTACTAACTTAACTTAGGTTTAACTTTTTAACTTAAGTTTAACTTATTTATTAACTTAAATGTGTACTTGCTTAATATATTTTTAAGATTATGAGAAATTTTGTTTTAATTCCCTAAAGTTAACTTTATTTACTGAAATCTTAACTTAAGTTAACTTCACTTAGTTTAAGTTTAACTTAACTAATTAATATTATGATTCACCTCAAGATAATTTTAACTTTATGAACTGTGTAAGACTGAACTTGGTAACTTATGTTGTTAAATTTTTTTAATTTATTACAAAAGTGAAAATATTCTAAAAACTTTTTCGCTAAATTATAGACAGAGTAATAACTAGATCTATACTCTTTATTACCACTAAGTTATAATATAATTTGTTTCTGTTGTACAGTGTTGTCGTAGATCGCAACCGACCGAGAAACTTAAACGGCGAATGATATTTGCGAATTTCAGATATAAACTACACTGCAGTTTACATCTAAACTATATATTCTGAAATTATTAATTAATTTCAGAACAACAATTTCTTTTCACTTGAAGTTTTAAATCTTTTCTAAACGGCTATGACTTGTAATTTATTTTCTTTGAAAAGAAACACAAGTCAAAAAGTGTTTATTAAATTGACCCAAACTTTGATAAATCTGTGTCAAGATTTAAATGTTTAACAATTCAGCTGGAGTACAAAATCCCTGAAAATGAACAAACTATTTTAATAAGAATATGTTATACAGGTTTTAATACTGCATCAAGTTTTATTTTCTTTGCAATAAATAAGTACACTATTTATGTTCTCCTATCAGCTGATTTAAATTCAGCTATACTACCTGACCTAATTTTCCAATAAACCTACACTAGTGACAGTTCAAAGGTTGCTTGTTATCAGTCCACCAATAAAAATCCAATAATGTACATAAATACTACTACACCTGGCTTTATGAATGAAATTCCAATGGAATTATATCTGTCTAAAAGTACATGTAAACAAACAAGGGGAGTATCCAGTATTCTGTCACCCTTTTTGCACCACTGACAGAAGATGGAGTAGGAAAATATAGAATCCAGAGATTAACCAATGTTAGTAAACATGCAGAGTTATCAGTGCAGTGACCACTTGCTTACTCCAAAATAATCACACCAATATTTTAATAAAAATAACCCTGGGATTCACTACTTAATAAAGATTTTTTTTACCACACTAAAATATATGTATGGAATGCCTGTTCTGTCAAAATTATTGAAACTTATTTTTCTTTCAGAAAAAAATTAATTACTTCAAATAGCTCGAAATAATTTCCTTAAAATAGAACTGAAAGGTTCAGAAATTTAGAGTACTTGACATATACAGTTGGCTATTATTATGTAATAAATCTGATCAATGTCCTTGTATGAAAAAAAATCCTAGAGTATGATCAAACTGATTTATAGCTCATTAACTTATTTGTGTACCAATGCTTTATTAACTTAACAAGTTTTCCAAGATTTCTCTTCAGAAATACTGTGATAACTGTAGATTTATTTGCAAATGAAAAAATTCAGTGAAATCCCAGTATAAGATGAAATCTTAAGTACTAAGCTATATTAACTCACCAACTTGTTGAACAGCACTGGACTTGAACACTATGTACCAATACAGAAACCTTAAAAAATGTCTTGACCAAATGTTTACTAGAGTTTTAATCTGTTAATCGTTTGTAAGTGCACACTGTAGAATCTTGTTATGTTCACTGTTCGAAAGATTTCGTCATCCTGGAATGTTCCGGAAGTGTATTCGTCTGGATTCTTCGTGCATCGAAGATAAGGTCCTTGATTATCTCCCTGGAGTTACTGGAAATACGGTATTTGCAATGTTCTATTGAATAGTTGCCTGTTACTGTTATCTTTCAAATATGTGTATTTAAACAGTCTGCTATCATTGTACCAAGTTGTCTATAGATTATAGCATACTATTTACTGTTTTCTCCTAAATATGTTCTATCACAGCTACTTATGTGTTTCTATCACAGTACAGTTTTGTGATCACAGTTATTATCTTACTGGAGTGTTTCTTTCACAAAAACTGTTGACTTTTTAGCGTTTCTATCACAAGAACTGTTGACTTTATAGCGTTTCTATCACAAGAACTGTTGACTTTATAGTGATTCTATCACAGCACCCATTCTAAATTATCTTATAGTCTTTATTGCTTTTCAATCACAGCACCCATTATACTTGTAAATTATTCAACTTTGTATACCCTCCAGCAACTTATTGTCTCAATGTTCTTTTAAAATTCTGTTTAAAAATTTTTCCGGTAAAAAGTAAAACCGTATTGACTGTACTGTGCAGCATTCAATGTTTCTAAGGTACCATCTTGTCCTACCAGAAGTAACCGCCACCAGGTAGAATTTTCAATTGTGAGTTTTTTTTTTACGTTGGGCGCCAATTTGTAACCATAACACTGTTACAAGTTTAAAGTTACTTTATTTAATTAGATACTTCTTTACATCATTTCATCAGTCTCTAAATGATAATGTAGATTAGTGAACCAGTAACTCCTTAAACGTGTAATCCAGTAAACTGGTAAACGTACAATCTCGTAAACATGAGATCTCGACCTGAAACATGTAAATAAACTACTGGCTAGAAATGAGTCAGAACAATAACTATCAATATCATTATATATAATACATATATTATGTCTTTGTCGGCCTAAACGGACAATATTGAATCCAGCTCTTCTTATAATGTTCAACAATTCATTTCAAACAAAGTTCATGATGCGTACATGTACAACATACATTTACTGTGTAGTATGGACAGTGTACTGGTTCACTGAATAATAATATCACAACTATTTACATAATAAAGTATTCTAAGAAATCATTATACAATGAATAAAAGAAATAGTTCCGTCTTATGTTCTGGGTTCACCAGTGCTGCTCAAATGCCTTTTTTACATGAATGACTAATCAAAAATACAATAGTTATTACAATAACAACTTCTCAATAGATATAATTGTTTACCTTCATCCAAGAGATGAATGTCTCCACTTTACCACACTGGCTCACTCACTCGTGGCGGTACTGTGCTGGTTAGTAAGACCTGAAACACAGAGGGCCAACCACCATTATAGACATGCAAATTAGAGTAATTAGATGTAGAGAGCGGCAATGCAAACCGAGTGACAGAATATGGACTCCAAACCGGAACGCGGAAACCAATGACAACTTGAATACTGAACAACAAAAAAAAACCGTACAATAGCAATAATTACAGGAAACTGACAAAGCAATACATTCTAAAATAACAGATACATACTTCTAAATAATGCACAACATCTCTAATATTGTCTAAGGCCCCAGGATGGAACAACAGGGTTCCCTACAGAAAACAGTCCTGCCCCTTTCACTATCAATCGTACAGTCAGCTGATCCATTAAACTCCCGCTACACTAGCAAAAATTACTACGCTGAACCCTAAACGACCAATCACTACTTGTTTTGTACACAATTTTAACCTTTAACCTCTGCAGTACTACTAAATACTGTATGATTACGCTGTAAAAAATAACACAATCAAATTCGGTGTAGCGTGAAACCTGTAAATCATATTATTGACATTTTAGGTTAGAAGCTACTAAAATTCAACCCTGCTACATTATGTTATATAAAAGAGCCGTGCCATGAGAAAACCAACATAGTGGGTTTGCGACCAGCATGGATCCAGCGCAGTCTGGTCAGGATCCATGCTGTTCGCTAATGGTTTCTCTAATAATAATAGTCTTTGAAAGCGAACAGCATGGATCCTGACCAGACTGCGCGGATCCATGCTGGTCGCAAAGCCACTATGTTGGTTTTCCCATGGCACGGCTCAAAAAGACTTTGACCAGAGTAATTGATGTTGGACATTTGAGACAGTTTGTCTCGAAAATGAAATAAAAGGACAGATCACTATTCTATGAGAAAAAGGGGCGTTTACACAATTACTCAAAGTTCAAGAATTATGCGAATATGGTGTGAAGGAATAAAACACGAACATATCGGCGTATTTATGCCTTGAATGTTAAATTAGCCATTATAGCATTGTTATGAAAATAAATTCAAAACATTTCTATCTGTCGAAGTCGTGTACTGTACACATATTCGCTTGTTTATACCTACCTACTTATCTAGACTATTGAGCTGTGCAAAAGTCAATGATTTGAAAACACTAATTACTATTTCCTTTGACCTTATCTATAGATACACGTGTTTTAGTCGTCGTCAAACAAACAACAAATTATCGCAGATATGACAAAATCTGAACTTTCTTGTAAATGTCCGTCTGGTAAATGTATTGCGTTAACATGTCAAACGATATCAATTTTAACTTTTTAACTTAATATATGAAATACCTAAAGTTCAATATGATTACAGATCATCACGTCCGTGTCCAACCCTGATTTTTATACACAAGAACCTCTTTGGACAACCATGCAAATTCAATTAATCTTAAAATATGACAATGCTAATTGCCTTTAATGCATAACGAGACTGATTGATTTAAAAAAAAAAACGACTCGGTTGCTCAAGATATCATTTCAACCGATACTTTATGTTAAATCCGAAATCGCTCGGGTTTATAATTAAACGTTTGACACTGTCTGGACATATATTTTCTTATACTCTATATTTTCATGTTCTTGTATCCTTCCCGGATCAAGTGTGTTCGAATGGCATTTCGTTGATGCCTTTCTTTACTTTTTCACTTATCAAATATATATTCACCTCTTCGGATTGTGAATTCAATTCGCTGTCCGTTGGCCGTTTTTGGAGAAGAAATATTAATTGGTAGTACGAAAACGAAGCATCAACACTCTCAGCCTCACGTTTCTCATAAAAAATCATCAATAAATGTTACAATGAAACACTTCCACGATATCAAACAGTATTGTAGCAAATTAAGAATCTTTTGAAGCAAACACGTTCTCCGGCTCAGAAACAGCTTACTGTTATGTACGAGTCTGTAATTACACTGCTGCGTCAGGATATTGAACAAACAAATATTCACTGTCATCATTTATTACTTTGTGTTAGTTTGTACTAAATGAAGCGTCAGTTAAATTGCTTCCATTTCAAATATTGAGTTTGAACTTCTGGAAATAATGTGACCCACATAACAAAAATTGGTGCATTACAACAAGTGCGACGACTTTATTTTCTGTCTCAACATGGGTATGCAACATTTATCTATAGAAACGCAGTTGTTTATTACGAAACAAAATACATAAATCATTCTGAATAAAATGTAGTGCATGTAGCTGTACGAATACAATGGAAACAAGTGAATGAAGTATTGCCATGCAATACAAAGTCCCCTACTGGAAGGCACCTAATTTTCTCTACTGCAGTATAACATAATGAACTGATATCTGTCAATGATGTATAAACAATATTGTACTACATATACAATATGTTATAACAACACACTTGGATTAAAATGTGCATATATAAAAACCCGCAGTTGTTTTCATATTGATTTTTTTTGGCTAATTATAAAACTGTTATCATGTAAGTTATTTATAGTAACAACAAAGGGAAATTAATCTTTAAAAAAAATCTATATAATATAAGTCCACAACAAACTCTTTACCAGGTAGAGATAGGTCAAAATACACCTAAAAATTGGATGTAACATGCATGCTGTACCACAGAAAAGTGGTCTCGATTTTTCTCTACCGCCAGTATTAAAAAAGTTACAATAAAATCTATTTATAGTAAAAACAAAGGGACGTAATTCTAAAAACAAGGGTGCCTCATGGTGGTGAACATTTGTTCCAAGTTACATCAAAATCCCTCCATGCATGAAGAAGAAATGTTCCGTACAAAGTCATTCTTGAATTTGACCTTTGACCTCTAAATATGACCTTGACCTTAGACCTAGGGACCTGGTTCTTGCGCATGACATGTTGTCTCATCAAGGGGAATATTTGTGCCAACTGATATCTAAATCCTCTTTGCATGACAAAGTTATAGACCGGACAGGAAAAAATCCTCTTGACCTTTGATCTCAAAGTGTGACCTTGACCTTTAAGCTAGGGTACTGGGTTTTGCGCATGACATGTCGTCTCATCATGGGAAACATTTGTGCCAAGTAATATTAAAATCCCTTCATGGATGGCACAGTTATGGACGGGACAGGAAAAAAACTCTTTTGAACTTTGACCCCCAATTGTGACCTTGACCTTTGAGCTAGGGGTCCGGGATTTGCGCATGACACATCGTCTCATCATGGGGAACACTTGTACTAAGTGATATTAAAATCCCTTAATGAATGTCAGAGTTATGGACCGGACACGAAACAGACCCTGTTCATGCTATGTTAACATTTGACTGCTTAGTGTGACCTTGACCTTCGAGCTAGGGGTCTGAAAGTTGTGCATGACACATCGTCTTATTATGAGGTACATTTCTGCCAAGTAATATTAAAATCCCTTCATAGATGGGAGAGTTATGCACCGGACAGGAAAAAAATCTTGTTGACCTTTGACCTTCAATTGTGACCTTGACCTTTAAGCTAGGGGTCCAGGTTTTGCGCATGACACGTCATCTCCTCATGGGGAACATTTGTGCCAAGTAATATTAAAATCTCTTCATGGATGGGAGAGTTATGGACCGGACAGGAAAAAAGCCTTGTTGACCTTTGACCTCCAATTGTGACCTTGACATTTGAGCTAGGGGTCCGGGATTCGTGCATGACACATCATCTCATCATGGGGAACATTTGTGCCAAGTAATATTAAAATCCCTTGAAGGATGGGAGAGTTGTGGACCGGACAGGAAAAAAACCCTGTTGACCTTTGACCTCCAATTGTGACCTTGACCTTTGTGCTAGGGGTCCGGGTTTTGCGCATGACACGTCGTCTCATCATGGGGAACATTTGTGCCAAGTAATGTTAAAATCCCTTCATGGATGACAGAGTTATGGACCGGACACGAAATTGCGGACGGACGGACGGACGGACGAACGGACGGAATGACGGAAAAGTGCATTCCTATAGTCCCCGAAACTGGTTTTCAACCAGTAGGAAACTAATAAATGAAATATGTCATAATCATCCAAAGGTGTACCTTTTTAAGTCGACTGTTATCAATTGATCATGACCGAGTTATGTTTTCTAATTTTCAGAAAAAGCCAAACTCTCACTTGCTGTATATCTTAAAAGCTATACATCTAAAGACTGCGGAACTTAAATGTTAACTACGCAATGAAACATATGAATTCCCTCGATACACGGGCGAAATAATACAGAATAGATATTTCTAAACACTTTGCACCTAACACACTTTGCACCTAACACAGTTTCAATGACAGTTTACCTTCTGGGATTGTTCTATCTGCAGACACGGCATAATCTGGTATTTTCATTTCTACGACCTAGAGAGGATTTTTGTTTAAATAAAAATCTTTGTGGAAAACTCTCGGGAATCTGGGTCTACCTTCTACGAAAGTTCAAATATTTGTATTAACATTTATGATAATATTCGATATAGTAAATCCCTCAACTAATGTAGTTAATTTATCCCTTATACAATGTGTTGTACCTGATTGTCATACGTCTGCTAGAGTTGTTCTTTTTTTTTTTAAATATGAACTGTCTGTTGGTAACTGCCAACCAGTCTCAATTTTAAATATACATGTAGGTAAAAATACAATTTCTAAAATTCTTGAAGTAGTGGTTTATCTTACTTTACCTTAGATAAGAAGAGGCCCTAGAACTGAGCCCTAGGGGTCTCCACATTCAATACACGAAGTAGATGAAAAAGACACCTAAACACCAGAAAGTTGCTGTCTGTCAGACAGAAATGATTTGAACCACCTTATTATGTCATTACCAATATCAGATGCTTGAAACTTCATCAAAAGAAAAGTGTCAGAGTCAAAGTAACTCTTAACAGAACCATTACAACGGCATTACCCTTACCATTTTCATACTTCCAAACCCCAGGGCTCAATTCTGGGGCCCTATTTCTCTTTTTAATTTACGTTAACGACTTATCATCAGTAGTGAAAAATAAAATTATATTATATTTTGACGATTCTGGAATACTTTTTTCTAGCAAATAGTTATCCGATGTAGAAAATGCGGTATCTGAAGATTTATTCATAGCATTGTAAGTCAATGGCTTTAACATTGCATTTTGGTAAAAAAGAGTTCAAAGTGGTTGTTTCAAAACACAAACTAAGGTCTTAATCGAAATTAAATGTAACTTGTAATGGTACATTTATTGTCGCAACCACAGCTGTGATTGACCTTGGGATTACTATTGATCAGCATTTGTCTTTTGTTGCAATGGCCGAATCAGTTATTAAAAAATCCAATGCAAGGTTAAAGTCCTTCTCTTGCCCAACAAACTATATAACTGTGACCGAGTGGTCGAAATCTTCATGTGAGGAAACCAGCTGGATTACGGAAGGTCGGTGGTTCTACACAGATGCCCGCCCATGATGAAAAAACACGGAGGGGCATCTAGAGTCTTCACCGCCATCAAAGCTGGAAACTCGCCATATGACTTGTAATTGTGTCGGTGCGACGTTAAACCCAGCAATACAAAACAAACTAAACAACTGCTTGTTATGTCCTTACTTCAGTGTCAATTTGATTACGCTTCTTATACATGTATCTGATATAAAAAGTCTTAAGAAACAAGTTACAAACGTCTCAATATGTTATTGTTATTTTGTGCTTAATCTTGTTTGAAGAGCCTAGTATGTAGATCATGAACATTTTAAATCCATAGATTTGTTGCCAGATAGCAAGTCTTTTGAGTTGAACAAATTTTGCAATGTCATATATTTTTAGTTACGAAGAAAGTAGCCCTAGATTATTTGGATGAATATTTTCTCCTCAAGACTGTATACACATACATACAGTGCATGCCTTGGTCAAACAGGTGGCTAGTGTCTTCGAAAAGTCAAATGGCAGGATTCAGAATCTTTTAGTTTCGTTGGTTCTAAACTTTGGAGCAGCCTTCCAGTGGATATTATTAGATTAACAAATTTCAGACATCATGAAATCATACAGGCCGGAGTGAATCGTTGGTCGGTTTCCGGGTCCCTATATAGTTTAGTTTTCTATGTAATACAAATATGTTTTTTATTTAATTTTTCCTTATTGTCATTTAATGTACAGTGCATAGAATATATAAGAATTTGTTTTAAAGTATGACCTCTTTTGGACTAATCATATTTTGTTATTGTTTTGTACTGAACCTCTGTAACGGCGTTTGAGAAGGGATTGTTTTTTCTTTAAAGATAATAAGACTTAAAAGTAAATGCTTCATGATTAGTGCACCTTTTGAACATATCCCTGGCTTCTTTCTTTTTCATGAGAGTGATAAATTGTTAATTGATGATTTTAATTTCTTTTGTGTATTTGAATGTTATAATGTCGATTTATGAGCGAAATATTTTGTTCTTGAACGATCACGTACTTTCTATTTGTCCAATGATGTGTTGTTAATCGTTCACAAACAAAGGAAATCGTGCAGAAAAACGTGACTGTTTAACAGACAAAACTTGACTATTTATTAAGTGTTAAACAAACACACTGGATCAATCAGCGGTTTGTGCTGGTGTACAATATGCTTTATCATGGAATTACAGCAGACATGAAAGAGAGAATTTTTTTGTTTTAAACGGTCACTATTATCTACATTAAAATCTTGTAAAATGAGAGACATATTTAAATTCCAAGACAATTACCTGTAGGAACACACGCGAATCCTAAACCTTCACGTTGTCTTCCATTCTCATATCTTTAAATACATAGATGCTTCAGACATGCGCGGACAACTTGATAAACAAGCAGACATTTGCAAGACAGAAGTATACCCTCTCTTTCGTAAAATAACAAACACCCCGGTTGGGGTTTGAGACAAAAGTGTTTAGGGGCAAGTAATTCAATATCAGTAAGATTATAATAACCAATTCTCACGTGCAATATAAAATAGCAACACTTTTCTTGAATATGAAAATTTTCTGTTTTTAAATAAGCCCTGCGTGCGTTTAAGCTGTGAATATATATAGTAGCTTTAATATCAACATGACGACATTTTTTCAGTTTTGAAAATAGCAACGCCATGTAAATTACAGTGTAATGAATTTAAGTAGTTGGAAAATATTATTCTCTTCACTAGTTTCATATAGCAGACTGAACACTTTAATTTCAACCAAATTGAACCTTTCACGATTTACCGAGCGTGTAACATGAAATCAACAAGACGGAAGTAAGTGCTGTTGAAATTCAGTAAAGCTTAAATTACTTTAATGTGTAACATGTGTGCAGTATCAAGGTAAACGATCTTCGGTTAACAATTTACGATTGAGAAATAATGAAATGAAAACGTCAATCTGCTGTTCAATATTCAGTCTACTAGTATTGAACTATTTAGTACATGTATTATGTTTGTGTCTACATAATATGCGAATATGGGATATGCTCGACAGTTTAATAATATTTTTGATGTTTCCTGTAACAATTAAGCTAAATATATATATAAGTTTCATCAACTCACTGTAACATTCCCGTACGAGAGTTTATTTTGTCTTGAACTGGCCGTTTATCAAAAATAAATGTTACAATTGAAACCCCGTCGATTAATCTTTACAATGCTTATAGACAGTCGTCGACTGTCATTTGCCACGAAAGTTTTAAATTTCCTAAGTTCTGTTCAGATGTCGAATATTTTATGCAGAAATAACCACTGGCGCCAGATCAGAAAGAAAATGCCCCTGTACATGTTATACCCTACCCCTAGGTATTCTATAAGAACCATGGTCATGAACGGGAAAGTGCACTAACCCGTTTCAATCGTACATTTCTCAACTTAAACGCGCAGTTCGGTGAATGGGTACCTAGTATATTGAACAAGCGATAATTTATCTTCCATCGTGCACCAGTCACATTGTCTCAATATTCCATATTGCTGAGATTATCAACATATTTTATGCTTTCGTCAACGTTACAGAAAAAACTTGCTTGAACTTCCCTAATGAACATCCGGTCTAGAGGTCACGGCAGTGCGCACATGTTTGGCGAAACGTAAACAAACAAAAACAGATTTTAAAAAAATCAAAATTTTACACTAAAACTCGAAATGATGAATGAAATTCATCTTGTATATGATCTTTAATTTGAAATCGTACATTGGTCTGCGTCTGTTCTGTATATTTTATTCATTTTGCACATTTTGCTGCATTTTCACATTTTAGCGAACACGTGTAGTAAAATGACGATTGACATACATTTTTACAACAGCCAATCAGAATGGTTTTGTAATCTAGAACGGAACTTCACCAGGGAAGTTCAAGCAAGTTTTTTGTGTAATGTTGAAATTACTATAAACTACGCGTTGTTTTTCTAAGATAAGATGTATTGAAAAATGTGACCGATGCACAATGGAAGATAAATTACCACTTGTTTGATATCCATAGTACACATTTACCCCACTGCGTGTTTTAGGTATGAAATGCGCTTTTGAAACGGGTTAGTATATTTTCCCGTTCACGACCATGGTTCTTATAGAATACCTAGGGGTAGGGTATAATATGTACAGAGGCATTTTCTTTCTGATCTGGCGCCAGTGGAAATAACATGAAAAATGGTGTTTTCTAAATATGAGAACACGAGATAACCGTATTTCAAATTAAATATGTGGGGATTCATTTAAATGGTCTGCATATTATTAAAGTTATCTAATGGTCATTTTTAAGTAAACTATTTTATCTTTAGATATTTACTTCAGATGTTTAAAATGTAATTAACTTTACTAAATATTCAAATTACATTTCCATATAGAGCTCATTTCATAATTAAATGTATTTGTTACAGTTGACTGTTGAAAAAACAGCCAGTAGTTTAGTCTGTGATTGTACACGTTTATACTGTGTTTCTCTATACATGTATACAGTGTATGCTGTTTTAAACCTAATGCATAGTACTGTTAATGCACATAAACGTATTATTTGTTATGTTTTCGTAAACTATATGAAGTAATTGTTCATGTTTTTCATATGACATTTGGATGTATTATACCTTTAAGCTTCTTTTAACAGATATATTAAATTAATATAGTACATGTTTATTGTAACGATAGATTTACAAAATGTAATTTATTAATGTATAATTACAAATACTATCACCCAACAGAACAGTTTGCGTATTTACATAAAAACTTTTCGTTATAATACGTTTCTAAATATATCAATTTATATGACAAACCATATTACTTATACAAATTACTAGACTGTTAACAGAAAACCAATTTTATATCCGACAACCGAAGTCAAAACCACTTGTCTACATATTTTCTGCAAATGTCATTCCAAAATTTACTATCAATATTTTTCCCACTGTGGGGAATCACATGGTGAAAGTAATCTCTAAACCAAAGTTATATTTTGAAAAACATGAAGAAATTTCCTACCATGGTAAGATATGAAATTTAAACATAGCCTAACGTATGACTAATGAAAATTGTTAAATTATTACGTAGCTGACAATAATGATAGATATCCTATAATTACAAACACTAAGAAAAATAATAATTCTCAGTTTCTTGAAGTGTTCCAGACAATCGGAAAGTGATTATGGTTGCAATCTATGTAGTTTTAGGGCACATCTATGTTGTCATATGATAGGCTATAATTAAGATTTACAGCAAAAGTTGATTCAATATTATCATATATTTTTCATAAATTTATTTTGGTTTAGAGAGTATGTTGAACATGTGATTCCCCACATTGTTTCCATGATCTACACTCTTTGCTGTCTACGGACGGTCTACTCAAGACGATGCATACTGATTTTAACAAGCACCTGTCTCACTACGTAATCTACATGCGGCCATATAAAAACATACAATTCAGACGTTTGCAGATAATTAGTACAAAGATTTTGTTCTTATGGCACCATCAATATGCATCATTAATATTTCTGCAAAAAAACGAAAATGTTCTGACCTGGTGTCCGAAGCACATTTATCACAATACATCAGACAGAGTGTTATAGTTTCCGGCACTTCCGATTTACAGTTAACGATTTACTAAAATAAACACATTAGCATTCGATTGATCGCTTGTTGCTCCGATACTTTTGTACTGAAAAACCTGCTCTGGATCTTCGAAATCAAAACACTCTGAACAGCTAGCAGTCTTGAGTTATTCAAATATTTTCCTTTCCAAACGCAATGGAATTCAATTTTTTCGATTTTTGTTTTTCTGCAGTCTTTAAGAATCCGCTGAATAGCAAACATTGCATAGTTTTCTGCAATACGTTTTAAGCATTAATTGTAATAAATTTAAACAACCACACGACTGGGTAATATTTGCGCCTTTTATCATAAACATATACTAGTATTTTCAAAACGTTCCATGAAATTCGATAAATATTATATGATAATAAATACTTTAATAATATCAGTTCGCGGTGTAATGATATATTGGACGACATAATTACAAGCACTGCATCTCATTCAAGGGATTTAGAGAACATCTTGCCTAAAATCTGCATAGATAGTGAACTCCTTTACATAGGAATAACACTCATTTGATATAACCTTGGATGAATGATGGGTTAGTATTGTTTATTACCATTACTTTTATTATGGCAGACCATGTGCTTTAAGTGCCGGACATAAAGTACATGTATCTTAATCGATAAATAGCTATATATTAGATTTAAAGCTTTAAATAGAGACAACACAGCAAACATTATCCTTTGGAAACTTCCCCAATGTTTTCAGAAGTATTTTGCATTAGAGCTTGTCTAGCCAAACGGTTAAATGTACAATTGCGTACCAGTTTCATTTTCTTATTGCTAATGAAATCAAGATAGAATGCCGTGTTCGTGTTCAGCATCGGTTTAAATATGGGTAAGTTAGTGTATTGGGCGTTTCCAATACAAAATGTAACAATTAAGAACATCTCTTAGAAACGCAAAGTTTCCGTGCATGATTGTTTCTTCTCTATGACAGGTATTATGACAATTTATTACGACGACCAAATCTAAGCTATAACCATATAATATATTGTAACAGAACATTCACCGACGCATTGAGCACAGGGCCAGACACACATAAAATCTGTAAAGATGTGGGAGACGTGTTCCCTCAAGTATTCACGAATTGGTTCATTTGAATTATAGGTAAAATGTGAAAAAGGAGATGGATTAACGTTTAATTGTTTCATTATACTACATTTTATTCTATCATCCTTTCTCGGTCACATTTTCAGCTACTTGACATCTTGTATTTTTTGTTTTACCAAAATATAATATTCTAATTATTCTTTTAGAATTAAAAATGTGTTGCTGAATGCAGTTGTCCTCATTAGTTTGTCACTTTCAGTCGTATTCTATACCGTTTGTAATAATTCAGGTTTGTTTGTCTGGTAATAGTAAACAGGTGTGTAGAGACATGAGTATTGAATTTTCTTACTGCATTTTTGTCTGACATCTGTTTATTACACATACATGTTAGTGCATAAGTGCATGCTTACAAATTTTGTCAAAGTGCGTTTTGATATAAGCGTAATGGCATATACATTCAAAACTCTTTGCTTGAAATATACCTTTTACATTATCGGTGACGCACACAGAGCTGCAAACTACAGACTCTTGCATTTGACGCGGACACTCTTACAAATGATTGTTGCCAGTTATTATTCATTTGCAGTCTAAGAAGGAAATTGTACAAAGTTATATGCTGCTTAAAATAATACATAATGTGGATTTGTTGGCTGTTTTATGCATGCATAGAATATCAGGTTATCATCGTAGAGAGATAAGTACAAAACTTAAGGATGTCTCCGAACCATTCAGTCGCATCAAATATCCAGTTTGCTTAGTTTAATGAAGTTTCAAGTTTCTATCTCTGTCTCTAGAGAAAGTATATTACATTTACGAAGGATAAGTTTTTAAATGGAAATTAGAGTGTCTTATTTGAGCTAAACGGCGCTCACGCTAAAATATATAAAAGACCTTTTGGAAGCAAAGAATGCAACCGAGCGAGCTAAAACTGTCACGTGTATTGTATTAGCACATATTTTCGCTGGGTCAAAATTTCGCAAATTTGAAAGTTTGTGTATGTTCGCGAGGTTTAATATTCGCGAAATTGTAAAAATGATATCTTTCTTGAATTTGAATTATACTAATTGTGAATATTTACGCGGGGGTTATTTTTCGCGAGATGTAGGGCCTCGCGAATATAGCTAAAATCAAACTTTCGCGAAAAATATTGCTTTTACATTATGTTTTAGTAAAATATTTATAGGGAAAAAATGTTCTTGTAACTTTATAGTGCTTAAGTACATAAGGTCGCATATCATCACATCATGACTATTACCTGATAAGTTTAATGTACATGTCATTGAAGAACACATTTTGCCAAATCTTTGACAAAAAAAAAATAATATTGCTTCTTGCTACTAACATAATACTAAGACTAACGTCTTCCATTTGGTCTAAATTTGAAGTGCTGACATTTCCTAAAAGGATTTCCTCTATATTTTTCTCTTGCAATATACATGTGATCGAAAGTTGGCTATGGGTGGGTATTCATAATAATATGAACTAAACAAAATTCTAACACGATCCGATTCATTTTCCTATTAAACAAAGAAGGCAGAATACAGTGAATTATTAAACAACAAATGACTATTCTGACGTCACAATTATTACGTCATGGCGTCAAACGGCATAGCGCCGCGCTGGAAAAGAAACCGATTGAAAACGGGCAAATATTTAATGAATGTCATCAAGGATGTACTTGAAAATCCTTTGTAACGTGTTAGAATCGAAATAATATATCTCATTTAGTGATTTGCTCTTGAATAAATCATTGCTTGTCGTTCAGATGAGTATTATTATATAATTCCTTCGCATCTGAACTCCAAACAATGATTTATTCAACGACAAATCACTGGATGAGATATGTTATTTCTTAAACACTGTACACATTTGCCCCTGTTATTGAGTGTAAACCATTTTATTACCTCATCAACAGGAGATTAATCTCATAATGCCGTTCTAGTCCACATGCATGCATGTACTACATATTTCATTTAGCAAGATGCCAAATATCTAATAACTGTTTTTCGAATTAATTTTTTTTTTGTTTCAGACAACCGCCCGGTTGTAGCCAATGATCTTACGTAAAGCACTGTATCAAACACCACTATTTTTTTTTGTTTTGGTTTTGTACATGTATTTGATGGGTCTTATGTCACATCGACACAGCTATAGGTCATTTTGTGACTTTCCAGCTTTTGATGGTGGAGAAGGATCCCAGGTGTCCCTCCGTTCATTCACGGAAGGGCACCTGGGTAGAATCACCGACCAATCGTCAACCAGCTGGATAGCTCCTCACATGAAGAATTTAACAGAATCATGCATGGAAGGGTTGACTTTTATATCCAGTCTCAAACCTACTGCATGTGAAAAGCAGGACAATATCATATATAAAATGGATAATACTTTCTTAACATTTATAAATTTCATATTTACAAGAAATCTCCTGTTCAATTTATAATCTTATTTTCAGGCTTAAGTTACGAATTTGTAAATAGAAAGTATTGTAATTCCAACACTTGTGGCTTTGTGGCTCGCTATATACGCATTGCATAGGTTAAGGTTACTATAGCAGCGGTGGTTATGAAACTTAGAACATTAATCGGCTTCGTCTCCGCGTCGGTTAACGTTTCGAACTCATTTTATTACCGAGGAAATCTACAGTAGCCAATAAGTCCGATCTTAAATATGATTGCCCAATTATTTGTTAATACGTGTCACATTACGTAAATATATGTAAACACCGATTAAAGTACGAACATTACTAATTACGTTTTCTTTTTTTTTTAATCATGGTCTTGTACATTGTACATATAGTAGGAAGTTGGTCATTTGTTCCGATGGAAATCTTTAATCAGTTCGTAAGTGAATTTTCAAATATTTACATGCAAATTTGTAGAAAAGTAGACCTTATTCCTATAACAAGATCCAATAACCTATGAATACTTAATACAGAATAAATATATTTTGCGGCAATTGGCTAGAGGAAAATCATTCAATATTTCATGCAACGAAATGAAATATACAGTTGTCGGTGTAAGTAGATAATACTTGCCGGAACGGTTTATTAGTAATCAATAAGGTATAACATGTTGTTTTGATTTATGGCTCTGATAATGTCTGCGTCGGTCTAATGACAGTTCAGTATATTATGCCAGCAGCTCTCTTAACTTGTTTATGCTCTACTCTAAAGGTCATAATAATAACCGTATCTGTACAAAAGAACAAAGTTGGACTAGGACTAGGACTGGTCGAACTGTGTTTCAAAGAAATCAATAAAAAAAAACAACGTAAAATGTGTTCCATACTTGACATAGAAAGAGAAAAAAAAATACACATTGCAATATCAGTTTGCATAAATTGTATTTCATATGGCATTTATCACACTTAAATGCTAAATGGACTCTCGGAGATGCAAATCCATAGTTTCATTCAAAAATTTGGATAAAACTTTAAAATTAACTGAACTCAACTTTCAAAACAGAACAGTATATATAAGCACCAAGCTGTTACATTGTAATCATAACGGGAGTTTCAACGCATTACTTCCTTTTTTTCTTGTATTTAAAATAAATAGACTGTTTATAACTGTTCATAAAGGACCAATATGTATCGAAATTTCAGTATTCATTGATAAATATTTATGGTCGTATAAGTGGAGGCAAATTTAGCATGTAAATAGGATTCGGACTTGTGATGGTTGTTGTATAAGTTGATTAGCGGGATAGCCGCATTTCTGGAAAAGCGGCCATTGAATTTTAGAACAATTTATCCCGTTCTTTGAAAAAATTGTCGTATCAATTGGTTGGTCTTCTTTTTGGGATGGCCGTAAGTAACATAGTATCATTTCCTAAAATAAGATGATATAAATCTCTTTATACTGCAATGTATTTATACTTGTATTTTGTTGGTCACTCAAATGTAGTTACATAATTACTTTTCTATTGTCTGTCTTTATTGCCAATTTTACAAGAATATTTATCCCTTGATAATCTTACAAAGTTAAAGTTATGATTAATATTGTATGGAAGCGTCCTGGTGCCAGCAGAGAGATTTAAATTTGTCTTACGTACGACTTACTATCTCCTGCGTAGGAGTTAGTATCTTCTACGTAGGACATAGTATCTCCTACGTAGGACTTAGTATCTCCTACGTAGGACATAGTATCTCCTACGTAGTACTTAATATCTCCTACGTAGGACATAGTATCTCCTACGTAGGACTTAGTATCTCCTACGTAGGACATAGTATCTCCTACGTAGGAGATATTAAGTACTACGTAGGAGTTATTATCTCCTACGTAGGACTTAGTATCTCCTACGTAGTACTTAATATCTCCTACGTAATACTTAGTATCTCCTACGTAGGACTTAGTATCTCCTACGTAGGACATAGTATCTCCTACGTAGGACTTAGTAACTCATACATAAGGGTTCCTATTTTGGGGCGCTGCAGCGTTCTGTGGTCCTACTCGCGTTTCCGGTACATGAGTTAATTGAACATTACTGGTTGACTTTTTAATTGCGTGCTGATAAATGGCATTTATTGCAATATTTGATTTATTTTCTAAACTATTTATATTCTTGTATTTTATGTGTTGTCTCGAGAAGGGGCTTAATTAATAACTTTTCATATTGCAATCAGTGAAATTATCTCTTAACCACTGTTTCTAACCAATAACAAAGAATGAATTTATATAGACCTGATTGCATGACACGATTATCAATGTTCTATAACATTAAGTTAGTTTCAACTAGTCAATAATTCTTTTATCTAGTCACTCTGATCAAACAAAATAATGTTATTTCGCATGAAATAAGTTCTTATATTAAAAAAATAGCCTCTACTGTGAAGAGCGATAAAGGGGAATAAATCATGTTTACCAAGTTACTCGTCCTTAATTTCTTCTCTCTAGGCATACACTTAACAAAACAAAGGATAACCAGATTTAATGACTGAAACCTACAAATTCCGTGATATTTGGCAATTAAAAGATTTTACTGTCAAAAAATGCTTCACTTTATTTAAATACTATTCTATTCTTCCTCTTTTTCACAACATATACAATATATAGAAGATACACACGCCATGTTGAAGAAAGCAAAACCGTCGGACCACAAGTTGATTTGACATTAGTTTTTCGGAACACTCTAGACTTGCATCAGTCGTTAGAGTCATTAAATGTAAAGCACTTTCCTCTCTGATACCACTTTCTGGAAAAAAATTCAATACCTCTTACCTCTGACTCTAACGACTGGACAAATTCGATCTGTGCTAGGCAGTTTTCATCCCAGCTATAATAATCACCATCTCATTAGAGATCATTGCAAATGTGTTCATGATGTAACATAACCGTCGATTGACTCCAGTGCCCTGGATCATAGAATATCCTTTATGACCTTCACAGTCTGTATAATGAAGTGCTTGCCAATGAGTACCTTTTATCACCGGATGAATGGGAGAGGTGTTAATGAACTTTATACCTTAATAAACTTCATAAATGTATCATCTTGAATATGCAAATAAAGTAGAAATGAGTGTTTAAAACAAAATAGTATCAATAGTTTATTATCATGTTAAATCATGCTTTAGATGCAGTTACAGCAATTTCCTGTAACTAGTTAATGCATGACCTGAATGTAGAAAAAGAAAATTGAGCCGTGCCATGAGAAAACCAACATAGTGGCTTTGTGACCAGCATGGATCCAGACCAGCTGGTGCATCTGCACAGTCTGGTCAGGATCCATGCTGTTCACTAATGGTCTCTCTGACTGCAATAGGCTTTAAAAGCGAACGCGTGGATCCTGACCAGACTGCGCGGATGCTCAGGCTGGTCTGGATCCATGCTGGTCACAAAGCAACTATGTTGGTTTTCTCATGGCGCAGCTCAAATGATGATAACACCTAATAAATATTGATTATTAAAGGCACTGTCCTTGAGATCATACGACAACAGAAAAAAAGGGAAATTTTAGGTACCAGTATCACGAAATTAATGCTAATACCGCTTAGGAAAGCTTTGAATTAATTACTAACAGATTATATGTTATTGAAACACATGAGAACTAGTTGTCTTAGCTATCTTTTACACTGGAAATTGAAAAGCGTTTGTAACGTTTTACTGAGGTAAACTGCCTGATTATTAAATATCTACATTCAAGGGTCATTGTATACATATTCCTCCGTGGTGTATATTGTTAAAGACAGCAGGAAAATTTTCATTGCCGTGGCGGCCCGGGTTCGATTCCCGGCTCTGGCATTTTTTTCCTTGATTGAGTAAATTAAGGATAGTTTAGAAACAAAAACTCGAATTTTAATGTCCATAATATGTATGACCGAACTTCAAAGACCATTTTTAGCCAAAATTTGTAGGTCAGTGCCTTTATTGAGAGAAAGTTTATTAATCAAATCACACAATCGGTCAAAACAATAACTGGCGGTAATTATATTTAGTAACTTTCATGATATACTTTAATCGTACTTTTGAACTGTCTACATAATTTCAAGAGAGGCCTCCATAGCCGAATGGTAAAGGTTCGAAACCTCACATGACATGTTTCAATTCTTCATGCTCATAAACTGCCCGGTTGGCTTATGGAATGTCGGCGGTTGTAACCTGATGTCTGCCCATGCCTGGAGCAATGCCTAGAAGTGCACCTTGTGGGTAGCGCAGTGTGACTATACCCAAACTACGTAGTCCCCCAAAAAATACAAAGAAAAAAAGAAAAAAAAAAAAAAAAAAAACAACAACAACAAAATAAAATGTTCAAAAATATCTATTAAAACAAATTTATTGACTACTTCATCTGTTAAATTCAGAACTTGGTCAAATGTGTCTTTAATTCATACTTACGAAGTTTGTGTGAGACATTGAAAGCAGGGAGATGTTTAATTATTTACAAATATGTAAATCTACCGGTATCAGATAATCCTTACTAAATAATAGTACACACGAGTATATTGTTCCACTGCGCATGCTTGAGAGTCTTTTAGTCAGTGACATACGTACGAGTTACTAACTCCTACGTAGGAGATACTAACTCCTACGTAGGAGATAATATGTCCTACGTAGGAGATACTAAGTCCTACGTAGGAGATACTAACTCCTACGTAGTACTTAATATGTCCTACGTAGGAGATACTATGTCCTACGTAGGAGATACTAAGTCATACGTAGGAGATACTATGTCCTACGTAGGAGATATTAAGTAATACGTAGGAGATACTAACTCCTACGTAGGAGATACTATGTCCTACGTAGGAGATACTAAGTCCTACGTAGGAGATACTATGTCCTACGTAGGCGATATTAAGTACTACGTAGGAGATACTAAGTCCTACGTAGGAGATACTATGTCCTACGTAGGAGATACTAAGTCCTACGTAGGAGATAGTAAGTCGTACGTATGACAAATTTAAATCTCTCTGCTGGCACCAGGACGCTTCCATAATATTGCCATTTTCGAAATTAAGTTTCTCTAAGTGAGTTAAGCGTTTGCAGGTAGCGCGCATCATACCTTAAGTTAACAATTGAAATTACAATTCTTTCCAAATCAACATCAATAGAGATAGATCAATTCCTGCAAAAAAATAGATAAACGCGCCATGGTATTAACGTGAAAGAAAGGAATCACAAAGAATAACTTGTCATGTTTACCATGATACAAAAATAGAAAAAGTGGAAACTCCACAGGTCGCTCAATACGACAAAAATGAAAATGAACAGAACTCAACATTTACACATGTTACAAGTACAAAAACAAACTAGAGACATCCGCAGATGTTTTTATACTCGTTGCAGATGGAACCTTCTATGATACACTAGTGTGTAATTCCGTGATAAGTGCCGTATGGTCCCCAGTTAAAATAATGAACTTGCTCTAAACGAGAAAACTATGGGCAAAACTAAACAAAATGGAATTAAGAAAGGGGATCTGAGGTTACGGAGCCTGCATATCACAGAAACTGCCAAAAGAAAAAATCAAAAAGCAGGCACTATATCCAAGGGGTGATTATACAATAGCCAAAGCTATGAAAACAGTAGTATTGGAACCACCAAGCCCGAAATGGTCAAGCTGAAAGACTAAAAAGTACAACATAGCACAACATAAAAGTCGTGCTGAACGATCTGAAAAGATCGAAATATAACAGCCGAGATTGAATGAACGGGGAATTATATTTTACGGCACAAACAAACAACACTGCTGTGATGACAAAATAGAAAAAATTGAAACTCCACAGGTCTGTAAATACGACAAAAAATGAAAATGTTGCAGGCTCGGTTTCATTAAGCCTGTTCAAGTTAAAGTTATGGTTAACATAGTTTTTTTTTTCCATATTATGTTCCTTTGATTACAAATGACTTAAACGTTTGCACATAATGCGCCTTATTCTTTAAAAATCGAGCACACGGTCCTATCATTTTATTTGCCGAATTTTCTTACTTGTGTCTTTTGACGTTATGATAAATCGGGATTTAATCAAATTCTACATTGCAGAAAAGTTGTTTATGATCCGAACGTGCAGAACTACCTTAAATAATCGCAAAATTGTTGTATATGTTTTGATTATGGGAATGCAACATCTGACAATCATTTTACAGACGAATTTACTTTTCAAAATCCACGGTTTAAACACAAACCTTGAATGCGATTATACATATAAATACAACCGGACTGCTTTTGCAGTAACAATCTGTCTTACCCCAATTAAATTTGGGAGATGTATGACAGTAATGGCAAATCAAATTTCTTGATAAGAACATAAAACTACATTTATTTGTCTGAGAAAATATAGCACATTTTTCAGACAATTGTTTTGGTGAGACCAGTCTCTATAAGCATTACTTAATTTAGACATTTCTCCAATTCGCTTTATATTTTCTAGAAAAGAAAGAGAATGTATGGCAGGATGTATTACGTATTATGTAGTCTGCATTACTTGTTGAGATGAACTAGACAGATTACAATAAACGTGAAGTACACGTACACTGGATTTTATACGTAAGCTTTAAGCTAAGTAGGCTCTTAAAAGCCTTATATAAATTTGCAAATAAAAGGGTGAACGACTTACATCCTTAAAAAAATGAAAATACCACATGTGTATTTTACTTTATTTTACTTCGTTATAACAGATGTCGATTGCTTCTTTAAAATATGCGAAATGTTTAAATTGAAATATTATAATATTAAATATGTTTCTATATTTATAAGTGATCGTTTCAGACATCGACTTGAACGTAACAAACATCATCCTTAATAAACTTCAAACAGAAATATGAAATTGAAAAAGAAGTTATTTATATGCCAAAAATGTTGTAATAACCCTATGTTGGTTGCAAAGACGATCAAACGTTGCAATTACAGATGCAATTTTTGTCATCACTATGATGAATGTATCTACTCTAGCAGTAATGCCGTTTAATTAAAGATTAATATACGACAGACCCGGGCCGGGAGGAGATAATCGGCCCGGAGAAAGAATAATTGCCTGAGGGCTTTAAGGCTTTTATAACTCCTGACGCTAGTTTGTAGTGGCGGAATAGTTTGGGGTACTGTTGTGAAAATCTGTGTTTAGTCGTACCCGGAAGCAATATAGGGTCAATATGGGAAAATATAAGTGAGTGCACTAAACGTATTCTTGCACATTTAGACAAATTACAGACTTTCTTGACGGTAATGAGCGCAGTAAACTCGTATCTATGTACCTATCAAACTCATCAAATGGTTCGCCATTCTAAAAATGTGGAACAACACATAATTTGAGCTGCAGTCTTCTTGGCAGCAGATCTATGTTTATGAAAAGCAGTCATAACATTTTCACTGAGAAGAAACCTGCAACTTCGTCGAAATTTTTAAATTGTGTGGTGCGAATCATGCTGTTTTACACCACATGCCCGAACACTGTTGAAACTCGGACTTCTAGCTCTAATGTAATAATGTGCATGAATGTCCTGTTTTTTACAAAGAACCAAGCATTGTAATCTGCGATAAACAACAGCTTAACGTGTAGACCAGTAACAGACCATTACGACGTCCAATAACGACTCCAACGTCCTCTCGGCCGCCATTTTATGTCGCCATTGATTTCACGCGTACGTGTTCAACAGTAACACAAATAATGTATTAAGTTTAAACAACAGAGCAATCAACGTTTGTGTATTGACGGCAAAATACGACACCGAAATATCTTATAATAAACAATAAATTATAATAGAAAATATATACGAACATAAATTAATACACGGAAAAGGAGTCAAGAATGTGGAAAGCATAGAATAAGAGTTATCTATTTTATTATTTTTGTTGGGTTTAACGTCGCACCGACACAATTACTGGTCATATGGCGACTTTCCAGCTTTGATGGTGGAGGAAGACTCCAGGTGCCCCTCCGTGCATTATTTCATTACGAGCGGGCACCTGGATAGAACCACCGACCTTCAGTAAGCCAGCTGGATGGCTTCCTGACATGAAGAATTCAACGCCCCGAGTGAGGCTCGAACCCACATCGATGAAGGGCAAGTTATTTGAAGTCAGCGATCTTAACCTCTCGGCCACGGAGACTCCTGAAAAAGAGTTAATTAGCTCTATTGGCCTACAGAAAGCCTGCACAAATTCTCACCAGAAAGGTTACTGTCGCTTTTAAAGGAAAGTCTTAAATCTCTAAATTAAATTTCTAGCTATAATGGTTGTTCTGTGTGGAATAATTTGCCACATAATGTTAAAATCTCTGCAAACATGCAGCAGTTCAAGGTTTCAGTAAAAAATCATCTTCTACATAGCTTGTAGTCTTATCTAATTATACTGTGATTCTTTTACTGTGATACTTTTTTAAACTGCTGAAAACTTCCTCAAGTTACCACCATTTATTACAAAGTTGTTGTGCCTTGCTAGGACATGTCATTATTCATCCAGGACCACAATGGAAATAAGGGGTTTCACATTCCCCTTTTTTGTGTCATCCTGGGTATATGAATACATGTCCTGGTACATTTTTTTTTTCTGCAGTTATTGGTATTTTATGTTAGTAATGATTCTTAATTGTCTTTCAATATGTTTTAATATCCTAGTCATTGTATATGATTGTGATATTTGAAATTTGTTTTAATTTGTGTTGTACCATACCATGTGTTTTATATACTGAAATAAATCAATAAACAAAGACGCGAATGACCGTAGAGCGATAGAGCCATTGTTTACAGGCCGTGCATGTGTTCTGCACTTAATAATCAAACACAAAAACGAAATATGTGTGCAAAGTTTCACGCTTTTATGTTTAATGGCGACAGAACAAAATTATAGCTTGTATTCAAACCTCGGTTACTTTTTAAACCGATCATACAACATTTTTGTTGTTGAAACATGGCGCGGCAGTAATGTAGCTAACAATTTTAAAAAACATCTTAATGAAAATAAACTCCGTTGTATTGCCTTTGTTTTCAACCAGCAGTAAAAACAACATAAATACTTTTTCAAAGCAGAGGAGAGACGGTGGTATTGTTGTGAGTAAAGGGTTGAAGTTTAAAGCTTCAATCTTAACAGAGAATAAAACAGAAATATAGAAATATCTCCAAAGCCCGAGTATTTTGTACTTTACAAGTGACATAGTTTATACTCGTACCTCTTTGTCCAGACAAAAAAGGTGACTGCGGACTTCAGCGTAATATATTTTATTTCCCTGCACGCACTACCGTAATCAAACTCATTTTAAATTTTAAATACAAATGAAATTCTTGTATATAAGTGATATATGGTTATCAAAGATGTGACTTAACAACTGTCTGATTGGTTGTAAACTGTTTTTATCTCGCAGAAAACTACATGATGTACTTTTTTTTCATAAGATTTAGGAAGTACCGCCTTCCAAAATGCGACGTGAATTTGTACGAGTTTAAGCTTAGTCCCTATCGGTAACAATACTCCGTTAGCGGTTCTTGGAAGAAAAAGACGACGGTTCCATTCTAGACGTGTTCTTAAGAACATCCAGCGTCACCAGAAACCACAATAGGACCTATAAAAGTGCCGTTGTGACATACAATCTAGTGATAAAAAAACAAAACAGTATCAACAGCAGTTTGACTTTATCTTCTGTGTAGGAGGAAATAAATTAAACAGATTTGAAATAAAAATAAATGCGTGATCGACAAAAACAGTAAACAAATCAATGACAGTCCCGATGAACCCGTCTTCCAATTTCGTAATGTTTTATGGTCTGAACAAATCCTGATGGAAAATTCCAACATTGACATCTAAGTGGTGTTTACCATCTAAATGGAATACATATACATTTCCATTATCTGTCTCTGTGATTTCGCACAATGAATCATCGATCAGGAGATCAATGGAAGTCTCAATGCAATAAACTGTAGAAATAGCTACGATTGACATGACGAAAGTCTTCAATTAATGAAAGAAAAGGGTCTAGACAGATACGTTCTGGATACATTTAAAACAAACTAAAAACCCATTAGCGAAAGTCCGTGCCAAAAATGAGCGAAAACGTAATGTTTAAATATGTCACAAGAAATAATCTGAATAAAAAACAACATCTTTAAAAGTACACATAACAAAACAGAATATTTGTTGGTGTCTGACCTGGAATTGTCTTTAGGCACGCATACATGAATATCAGCGTCCAAATTCCTGCTAGGTATTTGAACAAAAAATAGGTTTTTCAACATCACAATGCAGAATAACGTGTAACTAGTTCCTGACGCATATTCAAGAAACAAAACAATTTCTTGCGTCTCTGGAGAACAAGATACTGACGCTGCATGCTAAGCAAAAACGTTTGCAGCGTTCATCTTCAAACTTTATCTGTCTTTGACTCTGTGACATTTGTTCGTCTTCCATATTGATCATTGCGAATGTCTGAAACAGTTTGACGATGTTTTCTGACTGTTTACAATTAGGTTGTTGTCTGAAGTTTACTTTAGCCATTTCACAAGACAGCTCGTGTGCAGATTTATCATTTAAATTCTGCGTTTAAAGGCTGACGTTTAGCAGAGACCTCTGCAGTCGGACCTTATGGTAAATGTATCTATATAAGTTTTTAAGGAACATTGCAGCGTTATCTTTGATTTACGACTACAACTTTTTTGTGCTCTATAAATGACAGGTTTTAGTTGTTTCTCAGAGATATTTAAGAAGGCACCTGTGTTAGGCGTTGTGGCGAGATGCAACGACCTGTGTGTGCAGGGAAGCAAAAGTACTTCGATCACATTTTCTGATAGAACGTTACTGTCACATGTGTGATAATGAACATAGAACCTAAGTGACAGATTGCCTTAACATGAAAACGTCTTTACATTTCAATAACTCTTGGACTTATATTTCGGTAAATTAGAAAATGTATATATACAGATATATATCAAAAAGTCATGGTTTCGATCATGCTGAATCTTTCTAACGTTAGTTATAAAGTGCTACGTTGGTTTTCAGTCAATTCTCGATTTGTCACTTCAAATTTCTCTGTGACTATTTTCACGGAGATTTTACAAGTCTATCTCTAAATTCCAATTTGTTTAGTTCTACCTATTGTTTTCTTGTTTAGGGCACAGCCATTATTTTATCTGGGGACCATACGCCGCTTTTCATGGAATTGCGCTCTGCATCATTGAAGGTTCCATGTGCACCTCCGTATGAATACATCTGCGGATGTCTAAATTACATTCCGGTACTAACAACATGTGTAAATGTTGGGTTCTGCTCAACCCGGGGCTAAAGGGCGTGGACGGTAGCTTGCACTTCCACTACCGTCCATGAGAAGGCTCAATCAAACCGAGCCTGCAACATTTTCGTGTATGTCGTGTTTGGCAATCAGTGGTTTACCTTTTTTTATTTTACATAATAGTTTGAGTCTCGTCAAAGTTTCTTTCGCATTACTCTGATTCGAATAGACTGTTTTCCATTATTATTGTTAATGTTTGATTTATTCGTTTGGTTTTCTGTTATACTAGTTATTTCTAGATTTCGTATTCATGAAATATCGGTGATTGATCTAACTAAGCTAATGGTATTTTATTCAAATGATATAGCAGACGTGTTCTTCTTTAAGACACAATGTCGGGTTCCAGTTATGCTAAATAAAGTAGAGTGGAAATATTTATAATGGCTTTTATATTTCTATAGAAAAATATCATTTGTATTGATTTATAATGGTTTGTTGGTAATTTTGCTTTTTCATTATTTTGATTTATGTGAAAAAGATTATATTCTGCTTAAAAAATGAACCAATTCTATTGTAAAAAAGGTTTTAGATTTACTTTAGCGAAGACGATTATTCTACTGACGAGTTCATTTTGACAGAGAAATAATATCAACTTTCCAAATCATTTTTGGCTCTAAAAAATGTATATACAGTTCCGAACAGTATAGATTGTTTCAAATAATCTTATGCAGATATCAATAGGTTGTGTTCAGGCCAAACGAAAAGTTGTATTTTTCTACGCTACATTTATATGTGTTCCTGAGCTGTTCTCATTATTTGCTTAAACTTTCCAGTCTAGCGTGACTGACTTTTAACCTCAAAATACACGAGGGATATTCAAATAATACCCTGAAATATGTTCTAATGTCTTCATTTCTGGTCCTGTTTCCCCTCGTACTTTGATTCAGTATTGTTAATATATTAAGTTGTTCGGTACCAATCTAGAATAAAAAAAATAGGTAATAATGTTTAGTAGAATTCCTCTTATTAATATACTGTGAAGCATTTCGTTACCTCTCATGATCATACTCAGTTGCACAGAATATATAGTCTAATTTTGCTTCGTTTCATTTTTTGTTTCAAAAGAACTTGTTTTCTTAATTTGCGTTTAGAACTCAGAGGGCGATATTAATACATCAGCTGACATACTGACCAAGACGCAATAAGAAAATGTCAATGTTTTACTCTTCATAAAACATTTAAACAAATATTAATAGCTGTTATCTATGAACTGTAATCTTTAACACAAGCACAAGTATGGAACGCCGAAGCTGTATCTCGGGGCATTTCACGTTATCATGACAGAGACAGGTGTTATCTTATTATGTTAAAAATATATGTTATCATTTAAAAGTGTTGTGTTAACTTGTCCAAACTGTGCCTTTTTATGTTAACTAGTCATGTTGTCTTCTCAAAGTATGGTGTTACCCTGTCAAGCCGAAGCTGTCTTATCTCGGGGCATTTCACGTCATCATGATAGAGACGACCTGGCTGTCGTGCTTTGTTCTTTGTTCATATGATATTACTTTGAGTATTAATAATTATTCCATTTAATATCTAATTTATCGAATTAATAATATTCAGCGCCCACAAAAACTGTAACATAATTATAACAACTCAAAGAGTTTGAATGTTTGTCTTTGTTTAGAACTGGCTTTAAACCACAACTGAATCATCAAGCATTGTACATGTATGTCTATGTTATAAAGTGTCAGTAAGATGCGTTTTTACAACTTGATAATAACTGCATTTGTATGAATAACAAACAACGTATTTAAACATTTTCCAATTTTGATAAAAAGGTTAACTTTATAGTATTTCTTCCGGTATTTGTGGGACGAAGTAGGGTTTTAAAATTTTGTTTTATGCCCAGTGTAAAAGTTGTATGATTAATTTATGTATATTGTATATATATATTGTATATACTTTGTAAGCACTTGA
The DNA here is from genome assembly GCF_021730395.1 of Mercenaria mercenaria. Taxonomy (NCBI): domain Eukaryota; kingdom Metazoa; phylum Mollusca; class Bivalvia; order Venerida; family Veneridae; genus Mercenaria; species Mercenaria mercenaria. The sequence continues at coordinate 14,586,231 of NC_069374.1, forward strand.
CAACATGTATGTCACAAAAGTGCACCCCAACCCCATGTAAACAAGGTGTGTTGTATTTTTGACGAAAACCAGTACTTTTCATGTAGGAAATTAGATATTTAAAGATATTACCTGTTATTTATCAAATTTAAACATTCTTAATACCGATCTGTTTCAGTGATCGAGTTTAATTATTGCAATTAAGACAGACATTGAACTTCGGGGTTTTATGAGCTACTCCAGTATGAACAAAACAATTGAAATGAATGCATAAATGTTTATTAGTGATACTTTTTTTGTACAATGAGTTTCATATCCATAAACGTGGTAAATGTGTTTATGCATTTTTAGGACGCAGACGACGAGGTGTTACACCGTATCTTAAATTTTGCACTGCTTAGAAATGCGTGATTGTTAAAATGTGTGAACAGTTTTATCAATTGTATTATTTCTCATAGTATAGAAAATATTGATCAATAGCGAACAAACAAAAATGAAATCCAGGTCCAATAACCTCAAAATAATAAAGTCATTTATTGATAGAGATACCAACGTGATTATCCAACTCAAACAGTGTCTTATTTTTTTAGCAATCTCAAGACTGCATACGCTAATTGAGGATCCCTAGATTGTACCTGCTCAGTCTTGAGAATGAAAATATCCCTAGTGCTACTTCAAATATTAAGGAAGAGCAAACAATATTGTTTAAAGCAAGCAAGAATTGTATGTATCATGTAGTGAGCCTGACAATATAATTTCTATAATTCATTCGACATGGTACTTCAAAGCCAATTCATCGTGTTAGTGCTATACCATTTCGTTGAGATAATGATATATTGTAATTTGTATATCTATTTACATTCCGGCGACTTTATTTATTATCAATTTGTCTGAATATCGATAAAGACTTTGCCATGGGAACAAAATGGCTGTTATTTCTAACTTTCTCATTTCTTAGCCAAATTTAGATTGGTTTCGCTAAGAAGACCTAGTACTAGGTAGAGTTGAAATTACCACAACGTTTCGTTTCTCTTAATACTGTTTCAAAATGAATATATACTAGAGCAGTATGTCAGTTATTTACCTCCCGTGTTACTAGTTGTACCCTCCGACAACAAAGTTGTAAGGGGGGTATACTGGTTTCAGGTTGTCTGTGTGTCTGTCTGTTTGTCTGTCCGTCCGTCTGTCAGTCCGTAGACACAATCTTGTGTGCACCATCTCTGCTCATCCACTTGACACAATTTAATGAAACTTCACACAAGTGATCAATAACAACAGTAGTTGTGCATAGGGCATGTTAGGTTCTTTCAGAGAAAAAAAATGCAGAGTTATGGGACTTTGTTTTTTGTTACTATACTATATACTTAGACACAATCTTGTGCGCACCATCTCTCCTCATCCACTTGACACAGTTTAATGAAACTTCACGTAAGTGATCAGTAACAACAGTAGTTGTGCATGGGGCATGTTAGGTACTTTCAGAAAAAAAATGCAGAGTTATGGGACTTTGTTTTTTGTTACTATACTATTTACATAGACACAATCTTGTGCGCACCATCTCTTCTCATCCACTTGATACAATTTAATGAAACTTCACACAAGTGATCAGTACCAACAGTAGTTGTGCATGGGGCATGTCAGGTTCTTTCAGAAAAAAAACTTGCAGAGTTACGGGACTTTGTTTTTTGTTACTAAACTATATACATAGACAATCTTGTGCGCACCATCGCTCCTCATCCCCTTGACACAATTTAATGAAACTTCAAACAAGTGATTAGTAACAATAGTAGTTGTGCATGGGGCACGTTAGGTTCTTTCAACGACAAAAACTGCAGAGTTATGGGACTCTGTTTCTTGTTAACATACTATGTACATATAGTCTGCATATGCAGTCTTGTGCGCGCCTAATCTTCCGAACCCTTGCATACAATTTAATGAAACTTCACACAAGTGATCAGTACCAACCCTAGTTGTGCATGGTGCATGTTACGTTCTTTTATATAAATATTCTGTATAGTTATAGGACTTTGTTTTTTGTTACTATACTGCATACATACAGTCTATATACATACAGTCCACATAATTATGCAATCTTGTGTGTGTCAAATTGCAATGTACTGTGTCAATGCATGCAGGTGGTACATTCATCACCTTTAGTGATAGCTCTAGTTACTATTAACATTTCCCGGTTTCTATATCTGATTCAGAGTGGAAACCAAGCTGTTACCTATTTTAAAATTATTACTATTCTCCTAAATCTCTTTTTCCGGTTTCTGTTTTTTGTCACCTCCCAATCACATTACACATGTTATAAAATGATAAGGCTTGCAACATTTGAATCTTTGATGAAAGGCGGATGAACTTCTGTGGCATTTTGCATCAACTGGAGAATAAAAGATAATATCTCCTTCTGCACATACAGTACATGTCTTCTTCAATGATCAAAGGCTGAAAGTAACATAACATGTTGATTGTATGAGACATCCTCAGGCAAACACAATTTAAAATTGCGTAGATCTACAGTTAATTTTATCATTCAACTCAATTTTCCAATCCCATTATTGGTCATTGAAGGCAAACAACATTCTAAAATAAATAAAAAAAAAACACTTAAAACTGGCAATTTATGAGGAATAGTATTTATGTTCCAGGTAAAGGTTACGGGTATCAAATACTATGCAAACAGCTAAAATGACGTCGCAAGTGTGTACGATAAAATACTTCTAAAACGCTTGTCTATATAAACAGACATATGAAAAAAGCCGTACATCTCGTTAATTTATATGCATAATCGTACATTCACACTTGCACATGTCCTCGGATGAGTTTCCATCTCAAGTTTAAACAATGATTGTCTATGTTGTTAATGTTGTCAAACGTCACGGCTACATGGGACAGAGACCAAATAAACAATATGAAAAATGCGAATTCGTCTATGACAGATAGATCATGATATCAGTTTCGGTGAAAATGAAAACGATTACAATAGTAACAGAACACTGAGTCTGACCTAAGGCTACAAAGTCAGATTGCAATATTGCCTATAACGTAGCCGAAAATTATTTTCATCAGTTGTTCTTTGTGACTGTAAAATGATATTGTTACATGCATACTATTAATTAAATACACAATTCCAGTATCATTTTGTAATTGTCAAACACAGGAATGAAAACATAAGTGCATAACATATAAATGCGATTTTTTTGTAGCAATAATGCACCTGTCAATATTTTGCCCGCCCAGGGGGGGCGGCGGGCCGACCCGGGGGAATTTGACATTTCAAAAATTTTGTTGTCTAAATCCCCACACTAGGGACAACCTTTTTTGTCTAAATCCCACCCTAGAGCCTGGTTGGTACATCAAATGTTTGTCAAATTCCCGCCTGTCGGGCATGGTCTTCTGTCTAAAGTCCCGTGTATGCCCGCCGCTCCCCCGGGCGGGCAAAATATTGACAGGTGCATAAGTTAACATACGATCATTAAACTTTACAAAATTGATACTACCGATAATAGTATATACTTATGTATTTCAAAAATCAAATATTAAACGTTGTTATTGCCTTGTTATGTTTTATGCTACAAACAATTTCAAAAATACCAAAACTGGTATGATAAACTTACGTAAAACTCTGGTTACTGTTAACAACTTCAATCTATAAGAGATCTGTTGTTAATTATTTGATTTATTTCTGCGAATCCCTACAATATAGCACCAAACAGATAAAAAGAGCGTTCATTAACCGGCAAGAACAGCGAATTAGGCAAGAAGCAAGCACAATCTTTACGAGCACTCCCAATGTATCCTTGACTCTTGTAATGATATTGTTACTCGTTTGCAGGAACGTGCTACGGATATGACTTAACAAATACCTTATATGGGTCTCTGTGTTAAGTAATTTTACATAAACAAATCTACGAAAGACCGGTGGTGACTTCGAACTTCATACTTCACAGTTCAAACTTCACACTTCACACTTCATATATATAACTCTTAATACACATACAAATAATAGAAAAGTTTGAAGTGTGAAATGTGAAGTGTGAAGTTTGAAATGTGAAGTATGAAGTTTGAAGTGTGAAGTATGCAGTCTGAAGTTTGAAGTGTGAAGTCTGAAGTTCGAAGTGTGAAGTATGAAGTCTGAAGTGTGAAGTTTGAAGTGTGAAGTCTGAAGTTTTAAGTATGAAATATGCAATGTGAAGTTTGAAGTCTGAAGTTTGAAGTGTGAAGTCTGAAGTTTGAAATGTGAAGTTTGAAGTGTGAAGTCTGAAGTTTGAAGTGTGAAGTTACTACCGGTGTTTCGTACAAATCAGTCCAAATGCTTCGTTATATTATTGGTTATTCCTATATTTTAATTATTTAACATATAGAGATTACTTCAATTTAAGATAAAGTTAACTCACTAGAAATATCTTTGTTTTATATTTCCCCCTCTAGAAGTTTGTATATGAGCAGTGAAAACAGTAATATAGTGGACACTAAGATGTGACCCTGCGACCGGCATCGTCTGAAAATATGCTCTATGCTTTATGTTTTACAAATATCCAGACAACAATATCTAACTGGCATTTATTATGTAATTCTTAAAGTAAGTGATAAATTTCACTGAACTGTGTCTCTGGAATGTAATAAAACATGATGCGTTTGAAATGAAATAGCCTTTATAATAAAACATACTATATAAATGGTCATAATCGGTACGACAAATAACTTCAGTTAATGGAAACATAATAGCTAAACAATTGCTTTCTCAATGTTTCTCGGTACATTTACAAAACAAACTGAAAACCTATTAGCGCCAATTGCCTGACAAAATAAACAAGGAAGTAGTGTTTAACCAAGTTCCAGAAAGAAAAACAACCTTTTTGAAGTACGCGCACTTTTATTTAAAAGTAGGTTTTACATGAAATGGTCCTTTGTACAGAAATTAAGAGGTCAACTAGTGCAGAAGAGTTTCCGATTGTTTGTTTTTTGTTTTTTGCATTTGTGCATAAATAGGTTTATGATGCTATGGTAGTATCTACTCATCAGTAGGTTGCACTGTTTGATTAATTATCAATATGTAAATTCTTTACGTTCTCGAATGATTTTCGGCTAGTGTTTAATCACAGTGTTGTTGCTACTTTGTGATTTTTAACTTTTATGCTTCTAATGATATTCTATTGTACACTTATATTATCCTTTCACATTTCATTTTGAATTGATAGAAGTAAGGTTTAGGAGTGATGCAGTTGCAGCGGAAAGTATTTGTCAGGATTTAAATTATTTATTGCATCTACTGTCTTCAATTTCTGTAATTATAGCATGTTATAAGGTAAGCGCTAATCTTGACATTTATGTAGCACTTGTAAGTTACTTGTGTACACTATCTCGCTTTCAGATTGAAATCAAAATTGATGTATTAAGTCTATGAATATAGAAACATTGCACAATTTTTTGTTTCATTTCTGTTGGACCTTTTATATATCTTAATCATTACAACCATTATTTGATTTATTTATTATGTATTAGCGCGATTCACATTGGCTGCTTCCGAACACGTGACGCTACAATGTTTTCTCTGCAAACCTTTCTTGTCGTGCAGCATGACTAACCTTCAAACCTTTTATATACGACAGGCATACATGTATCTTTAGCTAGTTCATTTTGATATATAATGCGACATCAATAACATAGCTGTATCACATGAGAAGAAAACAGTAAAACAGAGTTGTGTTAGACATACAAAGAAGGACATACACGAGTTACTCAAAACTACATAACTACTTTTATGTGTGTCACAAATGGTCCAAAAACATAAGGCAAAATATCTAGCTAATGAATCTACGGTAAATGTGATAAAAACGTTCAAAAGAATTCTTTTAAGGAAAGGTACATAAATATTTTAAACTTGCAACATGTAGCTTATGACTCAGTGCGTTTTTGTACATATTACATTTAACACTGCAGACATACTTCTCTGTCGTTTTAAAGGAAAATGTGAATGTAACAATGATGAGTTACATTAATTTTATAAACTCAAAATAAACGGATGAAAACACTTGCTCGCGTATCATGTTTTGATGTTCATAACCTTTGTGTACAATCCTCTTGATTTTATCCTCTCAATAAATGTGTTTTACTGTGCGCCTTGCAAGCATTGCATTGTCATAAACTGTTTCTGTTCTACATCACAGTCCTCTCAGAGGCCATATTATGCTTGCTGGATCATTCATCATTGAGTGTCGTAAAGTGATGTTGCATTAAATTACTGCTATGCTGGGAGTATCAGCTATCTGGAAAATAAGAGAAATAATGCTGCACCTGTAAAATATATTGAGAGTGACTGGAGTATGTATTTCATACATCATAGCACAATTCTGAGTACGTTACAGCAGCCGGAAGCGAATGTACCGCTGAATCCCCGATAGCCATATTTGTTCACGAGGTCTTAAAACAGTTTTCAGTACATTGGCATAATTATGTGTATTTGAGGGGGATAAAATATTCTAGAATCGATTTAACACACTTCTCTGTTAATTGTAAGTTACATGTATGAAGCTTTTTGAACTGTGTTTGTATAAAATATGTTCTACATGAAGGAATACACTGTCTGCCGAAGATAGCAATATCTAGATTTCTTTGATAGTTTTCAATGTATTTTAAACGTAATATCAATATACTATAAACATACATTTTGCCATACCTACTTTGTCTGAACAGTTATCATTTTTGTGAGCATTTTTACCTTGTTTAGTTTTAATAATGTATACAGTTTATTTGAACTTCTAGGATATGTCAATGGTATATAGGAGATGTTTGTTTCAATGTAATATAAATATTTTCACAAAGTGCACGCCGTATGTAATATTTTGCGGGCATAATAATATCGGGTGAATCAAAAATAAAGTTTTGAAAACTTTACATTTATTTGAAGCTTTTTAGTGTGCCTATCTGAAAAAAGAGGCCTAGAAATTACCTTTGATGGTATTTTTGTTAATGCTTGACAGCTATGTTCAGTATTAACTTTATGATAACTGGGGGAATTTCATTGGGGCTGCCGCCTTCTAAAGGTCATGGTAAGGTCACAGCATAAGGTCAAAGGTCAAATAAGAGCATTTTTGTTATAAACGTCAGATTTTCGCCGATATTTGCAATTTTCACTATGATTATGAATTTGATAGGTACATTTTGCAAAACAAATAACGTTTTGCAGGTTTATTAAACTTGACATTGGCAAATTCAAAAAACTAGAGTTATTTCTATAGTATGAGTTAAACTTTACGTATGCGCTGACATTTTGTTAATATACAAAGGCATTCCTTCTAAAACCTACGTTTCTAGGCTAACAACTTTAAAAAGGCTGGTTTGTCATCTTATTGACCATTACAAGGTAAAAAACTACACCAGTGTATGTCATAAAACTGGTACTAACTGTTGACATGTCAACAAAATCTATTTGGTTTCATTCAAAAGCCAAGAACGGATAAAATGGCAAACCCAGTTTGATTTAATCCGTTCGTGAGATAGTATGAAATGTGCAAATTCTTTCAAGTAATATCTGAAACGACCAAACAAATGCTGTCAATGACAACTCTATTCAAGTACATAACGCATGTGCTTTAGTAATTTCAGGATTATGTTAGCATTAGGAAATACAATATCAAGCATATCAAAGTTTGAAAAAGGTTATGAGTTAACTTACATATTATTGTTTGTTGTTTGTAGCTTGCCATAATCGCTTGCATTTGCTAATTATAGATCTATTGTTTTGAATTCCAAATATTTTGTTCCTGCTCCTCTTATCATAATCTATAAAATATCGGAAGGTTTATTTATTTCAATGTATCTTAGAATGTGCCTGTATAATACTCTGCAAATCTTAATTAATCTATCTGATATATGTTCTGGTTGCGAAACATCTGAATGGCTAATGCATAATTGTGTCAAGATACTTACTTTGATTTTAAAATGATATAAAGGACATCCTGTCTGAAAGTGTAAGATCAATAAATCATTACGATCTGGTTAAATATTTCAATTCGATTTCAACTTTTATTTTAGAGAAGAAGAGAAAGTCAAAAATATTAGGAGTCAAAGCAAAAGTAGCGGATCAAACTAATACAAATATTTATTTATAGCGTCGATGATAGTGCTCAAACTGGACTACTTAAATACAAGTACATAAAATATGATAATCAATGCCTGACCAATAGGACAATTTAATGAAAGGAAGGGCCACCTTAACGATATTGGGAAAATACGAGACACTGAAAATAAGTAGGGAATGTGTACTTTATTTTCTGTACCTCTGGAGGCATCGGCGCCTTCATATTGTAGATTTACATTTATTTTCACACCAATAAGTATCAATATAAACCGCAAAAAGACGAAATAAAAATAAACCAAAAAGAAACTATATATTTCCACTAGATGAAATACTACAGGTCTGTTCTGTTTTATTTAGTATAATTTTTATGTACTTTGTACACGTACAGTGTGACAAACCTTTCAATTATTCCTAAAACGATCCTTTTTAACCATCACTGCGAGGACAAAATGAAATGACATACATTGTCATATAATATAATATTTTAAAATGGTTTATCACAAGTATTGATATCATTTCTTTGGATGCTGGAGAAGGATACCGTACATGATACTAACAAAGGAATAAACATTTTCGTACAGTGTTTATTTCTTTCATTTGTGTAAAGGTATGGGTCCTGTAACAAATTTCGCTATAAAAATTTGGTATTTACAGACATTTCATCCAATAAGTCCGGACATACTCGTATATGTAATTTACAAAAATGTCTGATGTGTTTCGATATATCCAAATGTTTAGCCACATTTCCATCTGAGACAAAATATAATTCATCCGAGGGTCCTCCGTGGCCGAGTGGTTAATGTCACTGACTTAAAATCACTTTTCCCTCACCGATGTGGGTTCGAGCCTCACTCGGGACGTTGAATTCTTCATGTGAGGAAGCTATCCAGCTGACTTACAGACGGTAGGTGGTTCTACCGAGGTGCCCGCTCGTGATGAAATAATGCCCGGAGGGGCACCTGGGGTCTTTCTCCACCATCAAAGCTGGAAAGTCGCCATATGACCTATAATTGTGTTGGTGCGACGTTAAACCCAATAAAATATATAAATAATTCCTCCGATTGCATTTATACCATATTACTTTCACTAATGTTCTACTGCAGAAGACTGAAACATGAAATAAAGATTACTGCCATGTCTGACCGATACAAGATATCAAATTGCTATGTTAGTCAGTCTATAAAAGGGAAAATGAAATAAAATTGTTTTATCATCTGAAATCCTAAATGATTTTCAATCAGCTCATCACTGATAAACACCTAATCCTCTTTCGTCATAGATCAGAATATTTTAAAAGACTAAATAATGTTTCATTTGGTTTCGGGACGTATTGTATTTTATGTTTATTTTGTGTTTAAGTATAGACTCATTATTAGTTTATATATATTAAAGGCGAAGTGTAACAAACAGCAAACCACCGTTTTGCAATCATTAAAGTACTTGAATTAGTGGTTGTACTCAGGTACCCACTCGTGATGAAATAATGCGCGGAGGGGCAACTGGGACGTTCCTCCACCATCAAACCGGGAAAGTCGCCATATCACCTATAATTGTGCCGGTGCGACGATAAGCCCAACAAAATAATAATAAAAAATATATCTAGAAATACGCCTAAGTGCGGCAACACGTTAAGGCGATATGCATCGAACGTATGGCGTCATTCGGACGTGAGAGACGCAAGTGTACAACGATTAAATTTTTGTGAGTATTGCTAATCAGACAATTGTTAAGTTCTGTAGAGATGTAGGCAAACACCATTATAAACTAATGAAAATTATAAACTAATGAAACAGACGCCCAAACAATGTTTTGTCTTCTGTGTCTTGATCTTCAAGTGGTACAACCGCTTCACAAATGGCCAAGAATTTCTAAAAAAAAAAAAGAACAAAGCAAAAAATCCGTGATTCGACTCATACGTCGATCTATGACGCATTGGATAAAGACCAACTACTCACGGTGCGTATCCTGTCCGAGATGCTTGTTCATACTATAATAATTTTAAGTATTCTAATCAAACAACTTATTATGACCTAGGTATTGTTTATAAAATTTAATAAAAGAAATTTACAATTATAAATTAATGTAAATTTAATGAAAGCATCTCTAAGAAAACACGACGCCGTTAACGTCGTTGAAAAATGATTATCGTGCACCGGGTTCGTGTATGTGACTGTTTTCGAGGAGGTGTAACACCTGACTGTATGATCATAATCACGTCAAATTTGCAAGTTAAGTTAGTCGAAAGAATGCGAATTATGATGGTGTTTTTCTTCTTTTGCTTCTTTAACGCATGTACAATGTAAAAGCGAGAGAAAAGTTTACGTTCTTTTATAACAGTCCCCGTAAACACAAACAGACTTGTGTCTTTACAACGACCCTGTTACAGATCCTCGGTCAGTTATATTGGCCAACCTGCAAACAGAACTTTACTTACATTTTAGCACTTGATGTCATTCCAAATGAAAGTGCATAAAGATAACAATTTTATAATTTGTATTTCTCTGCAATGTACAGAATTGGAGAAGGACTCGGATATGGCCAGCAGCGGTCAAATAATGCGTTAGATTCAGACGAGAAACAGTTTGATACAATGAATCTACTAAAAGAATTGGTAATAAGGACAGTAAAACTAGGCAATAAAAATAGCGTATCAACCTAAAGAAAATAACATAAAAATAGTCAATATATGAACAAAAAGAATACAATCAAATTTTAACTATTTCAATTATATATATTTTTCATGATTGTAATGATAAATCCTAGCACATTAATAAGGCTATGGCATTTGACACAGTGATTTTGTAGCATATTCTATCACGACCCAATTTGTTTCCCTTTAAATAAAGAAAGCTGATACTGCGTTATCGTGCAATAAAATCAGTGTATGTCACAGATATGACTTCATAGCGTCAGACGTTATATCGGCATGATCAAAAACAGAAACCACACAAAACCGACAAATATGTGGTAGATGTCGTCAAAAATGCAGATAACAATCCTTAATACCGTGTTAGAATCGCAATGATATATGTCAAATTTTTGTTGAGGCCTTTTGATTACAGTTAGAAATAATATCAACAAAGTCAATATCTCTGACATTTGTATCTCAATAAAGCTTTAATATTCCAAGGAAGTACTCCATCGATCAGACGGGCACATCATTTTTCTAGAAGGTGTTTTTTAATGAACATTGCCTTCAGGACAACTGGAAGCAGTACGCGCCTTGCATAAATTCAGCAGTAAATCCCGACATGGGTAAGCTACATCCTTTAAAAATGCCTGTTGAAATAGAAATGTACTTCCAAAACTAGGCTTCTAGGGTTTAGATTTGAAGATTGAATACTGCTTAAGCCGGTGTTAGGGGCGTGGGCAGTGTTGCATTTTCCATTACTGCTCATGGGCAGACTCAATCAAACCGAGTCTGCTTTTTGCCTTGTTCTCTGTGCTTCCGAGGGATCTACTTTCCAGATTTTATTCTACACTGACGAGATAAAGAAACGCCTCATTCAAACTCGGTATACAGTTTTTCGTTCACCGTGATTCAAAATTAGAAAAGAACAATTCCATTCGCAAATTAGATGCTTTACAAGAATTTATGGTCAATAAGAAATCATTTCATTGTCGCATTAAGCTTAAATCTTGAATTTTAATAGCCCGGTCGGAGAAATTGCATTAGGAAAATCAGTAGCGCGTGTGGCCACCTCTGCTAGCAACCACAGCAGCAAGGCGACGCCTCATAGAGCCGCACCAGTTGCGTAACAGATACCGTGGGATTCTGGCCCACTCCTGGTGCAGCGCTGCTACCAGTTCCCGGACGTTTGCTGGCTGGGGTTGACGTTGGCGTAACCGCCGTCCGAGATAATCCCACGCGTGTTCAATCGGATTGCAGTCCGGTGAACACGCCGGCCAAGGTAAAACATTAATGTTTCTAGCCTGTAGAAAGTCCCTGGTGACGCATGCAACGTGAGGTCGCGCGTTGTCGTGCTGATAGACTAATCCATGACGTTGACGGAATCAAGGGACAACTACATGATGTAATATCTGGTCGATGTAACGCCTGGCTGTGAGATTACCTTGGCAAACGACGAGTTGGGACTTAAACCTATGGTTGATTGCTGCCCACACCATTACTCCATCTCCACCGTAACGATTGTGCTCCAAAACGCAATTGTTTGCGTAGCGTTCATGGCGTCGTCTATAGACACGGATACGTCCGTCGGCGTTCCACAAGTTGAAACGCGACTCGTCACTGAACACTACGTTCTGCCAACGCTGGCCGCGATGGTTGCGGGCCCAAATAAGACGTTGGTGACGGTGGCGTAACGTTAGAATTAGACCGCGGTAGGGCCTACGACAGGTAATTCCGCGTTCTCTGAGTCGATTTCTCACTGTATGTCGACTAATTGGACGTCCACGGTTACCTACAACTATACGTGACGTAGATTGCGCCGTCACAAATCTGTCACGTAAATGACGTTGACGTATATAATTATCCTGTCGTATTGACGTTACGTGGTCTATCGATAGACGTTCCCGTGTCTCTAACACGTCGAATAAGACGCACAATTGTCGAACGAGAGACGTTAAAACGTCTAGCAACTTGTTCCTGCGTTCGCCCACATTCAAGCATAGCCAAAACCTGAGCCCTCTCTTCAGAATTCAGCCTCGGCATTACGAAAACTAATGTTTTTTTTTCAGAGAATAGCTGAAAATATGGTTGTGTGTCGTATTACACATGTACATGTGCAAAAATCGTTCAATCAAACCACATGGTTTACATGCACGGACTGCACGAGGAAATCATGACCAGGTACATGAAGTGAACAAATGGCTGAATAAAATCGCGCGAGTTTTTGTTCACTGTGTTTGTCGGTCAGAGTACATGCAGATTTACTACATTTCACAACAATTAAAAGCGTTAGGAAATAAATAACGCCAAATTTCAATGAGGCGTTTCTTTATCTCGTCAGTATATGTCGCAAAATCCTTCTATATTTGCAAAAACGTAAATTTCGCTTCAATATTACAGTAGTTTGATCGTTTGCACGTCAGGTAGATTCACAGGCTTCTCTCCGGTGTGGTGAATACGTTATCTAATTCAAGAGACTGCACAAGCTTAAACGTTACACAGAATTGCTGCAGGCTGTTCAGGTTTCGCATTATCAAAATTTGAAGTAGGAACTTTATTGATTTATTGATTTCTTCTTCCGAATCATATCAATGTTATTGCTATGCTTCCGTTTTCCCATGGATTGGTATTTTGTATGAAAATTAGTAATGATTGAAAAGCCAATCACACAAACATAAAATTATCTAGACAGGCAATATCATCTGCATATAACTTAAATGTGGTTATATTTTACTGGTATAGTCCTTTTATTTGTGTCCTTTGCTCAAATCCTTAATTCAAAACATCAAGCTGTATGTTTTAAATTTTAAGTCTTGTCCTTTTGATCAGGTTATTCCAAGATACTCCTGAATATCCAATACCTGACCACTTTTTACTCCTAATACCACCGATTTAATAATCAAATCAATTATGATAAATTTCAAATGTTTGCAGATTGAAAAGAAAGTTTTGCTTTCGCCACCACATTATCACGTGAATTGTTTTTTGGATTATTCTAAGGTTCTTTTCAAACTAATCAAAGTTTTTTAAAAGTTTAAATGCCGCGAAAGCAGTTTAAGAAACAAAATGAAACGAACAGCTGTCTTTCACATGAAGCGCCTAGTGTCTCAGGTTTTTGACGTTACTTTATAAATGATCTCATGGCGCCGGTCATATGATTAGTTCAAACTTTGTCATAAGTAAGATTCGCAGAACAGGTCGTAATTATATTAATATAATTGGTATTAGTAATAACTACACTGTCTCAATTTGCATAATCGTCATATAATCATTATTAATTTACACAAAATTTATACTCATTACTTTATCTGGGGACAAAACGCCGCTTTTCATGGAATTACACGCCACAACCCGTGTATCATTGAAGGTTCCATGTTCACGGCCGTTTGAATACATCTGCGGATGTCTCTAAATTGCTTTTTGTACTTTTAGCATGTGTAAATGTTGAGTTCTGCTCAACCCGGGGCTAGAGGGCGTGGACGGTAGCATGCATTTCCACTACCGTCCGTGTACAGGCTCAATCAAACCGAGCCTGCAACATTTTCGTTTTTGTCGTGTTGAGCGACCTGTGAAGTTTCCACTTTTTCTCTATTTCATAGTAAATTTCATTAATATTATTATGTTTTATATAGCATTAATTGTGTATTCACCAAAAGTTATTTGACAGTCAAGCTGTCCATTCATTTCCATCCATATACTTTCATACAATTTCTATAGCTGACATTACCACTTGCACTACTAATATATAGAGGGTGTTTGGCTTCATTGAAACACAAGGCTGTGGGGAAACTTAATACATCTCTTGGTCCTAGTATCATAGCGGATTGTTTAAGATCTGACGTCATCATGTTAACGTTGTGCTTGTCTGTGTTACAAAGATAGACTGATCCGAATGGAGAAATGGTGATAACAGTCGGGCAATCCAACTCACCTTGATACATAGATACCATATTCCCAAGTTTGTTAATGCACACAACTTTGTCAGTTTTCCACTCCGACACATAGATCAGACTTTCGTCTGGACTAACTGCAAAACGTCTTGGAAGAATGCAATGTTTTAGAACTTCGGAATCAGGTTTAATTGTCTTGTTTATCTCACCTGTAAGCTGAATTATCTGGAACATAACAGGTTCAACAAACGACACATAAAACATTCCATTGACATGTTTAACATCTGCACACTTACCGTTTGTATGTATTTTTCGAATTACAAATAGTCCTCCATTTACGGATACAATAGGTATCTGACATTTGGTTTGGAGTACAAACGCTATCTGATCCGCGGGAATAGTTGTGATTCCGCCTGATTCTAATGCTAAAACACCTTTTATGATGTTATTTTCAGCATCAAACAATTTCAATGAGTTGTTGTTAAGTTCACACAGAACTAGATTATTGTTGAGACCAAAGTCATTTCCGTGATATAGCAGTTTTCCTTGTCTCCGTCGGCCTTGACATCGACATCTCTGATGTAGTTATACTCGTCTTTAGACTTCTGGTCATCCCTGGCTATTTTGCTAATATCGATTTTAGCGAATGATAACTGGTCATCACTGCCGGATTGTTCGGATATTTTGTCCTTGTCTACTATTATATGATGCCTCGACAATTTACTTCTCGTATGACTCTTGTAACAACTATCACACAAATATTCGTTACAATCCTTACAATAAACAACTCCCTCTATTTCGTCCCCCATTGATTTACACGGATCGCACTGCTTAGCTTTCTTTTTTGGCATAGCGTCCTTATCCAACAGAACGTGATGTTTTGATAACTTGCTTCTAGAATGACTCCGAAAGCATGTGCCACAGAGGTATTCTTCACAATTAGTACAAAATCCCTGAGCCTCGGCATGATCCCCGACAGGTTTGCAGGGATCACAGTGTACTTTAAATATTCCTCAGAACTTTTGTAGTCTAAGACAGATGGCACTTTTGATCCTTTTGTGCGTACTTTTTTCTTCAGAACTTTTATATACTGGCATATGAGAACTACTTATAGCCTTTTCATGCGAAGCACATTCCATGGGTAAAATGTTTTGCTTCCTCCCGCTTACCTCGTCGGACATGTTTGTTATGCAAATTAACAAATCCCAAACACGATTCTATCACAAGGTCGCCGATAAATATATCATGTATTGTTCTTACTTTATTACTTTACGTGCACTAATACCGCTTTGCTACATACCTAGGTTTTTTTAGCGAGGCGGTGGAATGTCCGCCTTTGATTAAGTACCTGTTTTAACTCATGTGTAAATATGGAGGGATGTATGTAGCCGGGTAGAGTATAAGGATGCATTTATACGTCCGTCCTATAGCGGTAGATTCTATAATGACACTGTAGAGTTTCTGCCTTAGGCGTGAGAGTTCCCGAGTGTGAGTCCAAGACAGGTCAGAAGTATCTTCGGTCTGGTCAATGTAAATTATAAATCCACGTGGTCTCATGCGGTCACCAGTCTATAACACAAAAGACGAAAATTCTACTAATTTGTCTGTCATATCGTCACTTAGACACAAGAACACCGAAGAGTTAAGGCAAAATAACGAAACTTTATGTAATGGACGAACACATGAAATATTCTATTGGCAAAACTGCCGTGTTGTTGGTCAATATTTGATGTGTCTTTCGCACACAAGTAATGAAGGACGTTGCAAATCGCTAGTTTGTCGTCCTTTCGTGTCTTCGTGGTTTCGCCTTCCGGGGCACACAGGAACCTTATACGAGGTTATGCACCATACTGGTATACATTAGCGTTACGGTCGAATTGTATCGTTTTCACAAATATATTAAGAAAAACTGCCGACTGACATTGTAGTTCCATTAACTTGTGGATTTAATGAATATTTTCTTAATTAACTACAGCGTAACATTATGCTTAAATAGGAAAACAATGGTATCAAAGTTTAGTTTAAATTTGGCATTTTATCTCAAAAATAACGTTTTATTAAACAAAACAACAACAATCACTTTTTTTGCAATCAGGTTACATAATTGTAACAACATGATTAAATAAATTCTTCAGACTGTAGGAATGTATTACAACAAATATTTAATATTCAAAATATTTCCGAGACACAAAGGTGTCTTATGGGGAAAGTGGTATTTTTTTAGCTCATCTACATAAAGGAAAAATAACTAAAGCAACGAAGTTAATTACATTATGGTTGTTACTATTTACATTTGTAACTACAGTCGACACGTTCTGAGGTTTATAGTGCAAAAGGTTTGTTTAGGTTGGTAGGTTTGATTTATAAATGTTTATGTTCTGCTTGTGATAAGTAAATCAGTTCCATTAAAATATATCAGATTTTTATACTAGTAGGCAAAATGAATTTTTACATGTTTTATGACTTAGACTTTGTGTTTTGCATCACTGAATAATGGTTTTTGTATCGTTTACTTAAAGAATAGGGCTGCAGTTTGTCCAATGAATGGCAAAGACTTCTGCAATAACATTCTTCTCGCCAGGAACTCCTTGTCTATTTCGAAATAATTTTGCTGATTAAATTGTTGATCCAATTTTAAAATAATTTCCTATCTTGAGGATATCAATGCAAAGTCTTCCTATCTCAGATAGCTTGTGCATATTTTATATATATACATGATGAGGTTTCCTATTTTGTTAATTTCTATGGTGAGTATATAACAGTTGTTACAATTATCTTTATTTACATGCAACTCCAACCGTTCTGTAAAGAAACTTTTTACATGGTAATAACAACATTAGATACTATCGGGAGATGATGGTATAACAATTAGTCACAAACTTAAGCAAAACATCCTGAACATTAATTTCATATTATGCAGATTTACTGTTTTCCTTTGTTTAAAGTAAAATACCATTTTAATTTAATATATAGAACATCACAAATAGTACAGAAAACGCCATCTGTCAAAACAATTGACTGAATTGAATGACTGAACATTAAGATCACTTTTTATCTCAAGTTTGTGAGTGTAGCTCGTTTACAGACACATTAATTCATCTTCAAACATGAGCGTGAAATCTTAAGCAATGTTTGACAAAACGTACAATTAATGATCTATTAGATGACCAAGTCAGGAAAAATTAATGTCAAGAATAGATAGATACTTACAAAAACTGTACCAAATAGTTACAGACCTGGAATGAAATTTGCCTGTTCTTGCATATTAGGTATGCTGCATGCAGATAAAGAAATCTTAACGTATATGTAATAACGTTATATATCTAATGTGATTTTAATCGCATCCCCTTTCATACAAGTTGGCAGTTAACTGCGGAGAACAGGTCTATTCTGGTACATAATCCAAGAAGTTAGGTTAATTGCCCGCCGTTACATACTTAAAATACTGTTGGAAAACTGCGTTAAACCCAAAACAAACACACAAACAGATTTATTTAATTTCATCATTTTGCAATAATATATATATATCTTCTGTTTTTTTTTTATATCTGGACAAACAATGACCTCCATGAAGAAACACAGCGGAAAATATGTTCTTGTTTTTTTTTGTCAGACAAAATGTCTTTCTTTTATAATAACACGCAATTATGTTCTATACTAAGACTAAAAGTAATTTGGTTCAACTATTCTTACCGTCGTTTATATGACTGAAAAATTGTTGAAAACACGTTAAACTCGAACACACACTCAACTATTCCTCTTAGATTAAAATTTTACTGATAAAATAAAGCTGTGAACAGATAATAGACTGCAACCATTATTGTGTTCTATCTGGTCTAGTTATATTCAGTTACTGGGTGCAAAGATGCTTACAATTTTATTGCCAGTCGTAAAATAAAATAATTTATTACTGTTATGTGTTATCAGCATTTGTATTATGTTGGTAATTAAAGCGGAACATTCATTTTACTCGTCTTTTATTCAAAAACAACAATTTGCTTTAGCTTTTATAGAATGTACTCGGTTAAATAATTATGACAAAAATGGACGAATAGTTAAGGTCACTGTACTCAACAGAACAAAATAAACACTATGGTGGCATATTTCAGCCACTCAACACGATGGCTAGAAAGCATCGAAGTAGCTATCTAGCTGATAAATTTAGCTTTGCAATGTTTGGCCTTAACTCAAATTGAATCGAAACAAAAATGTAAATTATCACAATGACATTGCCAGAAAACTTTCAGCTATTGAGATAACTTTTTCCGAAACTTCGTTTCATCAAGATATTTTTAAGTATCGCAATAGCTACCTAACTATCTTATGGCAGACATATGTCACCATAAAATGCATGTTATTACTGAACGTGTTATATCATTATTTTTTTGCTTTGATTGAAAATTATTGTCAGGGTTTTTACTTTTCAATCGAGTCCTCTTCTTTGAATATTTCGCATTATAACATATGATTTTGATTGTTGATATCTGATACTTGCTGGTTAATTTAGTGTTCAAGGAAATTAGAAAAACCTTCTTATTGGAAGGAAACTAACAGATGTGCCTTTTATTATTTGATCAGGATAAGTAACCCTGCTTACTTAGCACAAAATTGTCCGGGTTTCTAATCTGGACACATCTGTTCTTCAACTAACAAATCACTGACATTACTCTGATAGAGAATTTAATTCATCCTGCACTTGACACGATATCCTGTTTGATTTGAATTCAACTGGCTTTCGGTGAATGTATGTATCTTTCAGTTTCGCATTAGCATTCTTATTTTTATAAAGAGACTAGGATAAAAATTTGGCGACCAGATGTGCGTAAATGTTTGTTATATAGAACATCCAGTTTTTTTTGACATCTCACTGTAAATTTTGCAATGTAGGTCCCATGTACGTTGTATGTAAAGTTTATATAGAATTTCAGATGCATTTAACGAATCTATAAAAACAGTGTTTGGTGATATTTACATAACGATCCTATCTTTTTATTCAATAGATGCATAAACGTGTCAAACATACGCATAAAGCAAACGGCTATTTAACAATACTTCCTTAAAAGAGATATATATTTAATAGTTCATAAACTCATGATTAAACATACAGAGACTTTATGACGAAAGCGTTAAGTATAACCAGTCCAATGCTTTAATATCAACTATATACGCAGTTTGTTAATAACTACAAATTAGATCAACGGCAGGGGTAATTAATACCCATAATGACTTCATTTTGTTATACTTACATAGACAATAACATATGCATGCGGGGAAAATTTGATCCTTTCCATTTCATACGTAAATAAAGTCGTCCGTATTAAGTAAAATTTCATCAACTGCACTTAACATCGAATCAAATACTGGATAAACATTAGAAAAGGTAATTGTTTACATGTTGACATGATATCAAAAATATTTTGAATATGTCCGTGATAAATGCAATCCCATGACAAAATGATACTAAATAACATTAAATTAGCAGTGGACTAATTTCAACAGAAATTTATTACTCAAGATTACAAATAACACGCTGATCCGTGACCTTGACACATTTTTACCATTTGAGTCAGAAGCTTATTCTCCTTCCAAGGGGGTAGTCGTGGAAAATTATCTAAATATACATCGTTGCACAAATCGTTTGATTTTTCTCGTGCACGTAATTAGTGTCCTTGCCATTAAATTGGAACTATTTACAGAACACATTGTCTTGCTCGTTGAATATATATGCAAAATTATTTTAATATGCATAAACAATGTTACAGACTGTATCATAAACATGAAAAACCTTTACAATTTTAAGTGCGAAACGTAGTTTTGACAAATGGCTCTATCAAACCAAACCTATATTTGAAAGATTTTATTGATGCATCCTGTCTAAAGTACTGACTCGAAACAAAAGGGGACGACATATAAAAATGAAATATTTAGATATTAAGAGAAACATGTTTATAATTACATGTATGTTCATGTTTGCAAAAAATTGCAAGTGAATATACAGGAATAAGTAAATATATACTCGAAAGTGGAAAAAGAAACCGGCATGCTTTCTACGATTCTATAAATTATCAAGATCGACCGTTTTAAGCTGAAGCTAACTATAATTAATGTAGTAGCACGTTACCGATTCAACTTCGAAATTGTAATTTTATATATAAATATGCACTTGATAATTGTTAATCAAAAGGCATAAGGCTACGAATGTTATTTGAGCATGAAAGCCACCTCGAGACAAGTTTTTCTCTCAATAATACAAAAATGACATACTTTAGCTAAATTACCAGCAGATAGCACATGATGAACCCATATTAATTTCACGATCGGCTTGTTAAAACAATCAGATTGATAATGAAACAACTATCTAGTGTTTTGTCTATTGATAATATGCAATAATTTCATGCAATAGAAGTTTGTCTTTCAGATAACAGCTCTTGCTAGAGAAACGTTTGCAATGACTTTCTTTAGAAAGTATACAAACCATGATATTTATATTATGAAATTATTGAGTCGGCTAAACGCTGTAAAGCGTTTGACGAGTCCTTGCTATCGCACGATTTCTCAGTCTTAAATGGCCTCACAACACAGCGAAGTGATGTAGTTCCATTGGATTGTCTCTAATTTCAAAGAGTTCATTGATCGACTGAAGTTCATTTATGTCAATCCTATTTGCTATGACCAATATACGGTGTAATATGTCATATTTATGACTTGTAATTGTGCAGTACCCGGATTAAGCCACGTATTTTCTTCCGCGGTAACTCATTAAGCATAAACACGCATAACGATTCTGCGGGATTTGGTAATACATTTGCGCATATGATTATGGTGACGAATTTTATGCCCTTTTGTCACAAAATAGCAAATATGATGTTCACAAATTCAAATAAAAACTGCATATTAACTTATTAGCCAAATTATTCATTTGTTACCCTGTCCGTTTAAAAAAATAATCTTTGAAATCATTGCGCAAATAACAAATTTATTGTGCTTTGCATTTTATGAATTTGCGCAGACTTACAAAGCTTGCGTAACATCCAGCGAAAGACAAAATATAGTTCCAGAACATACTGCTAGTATTTTATTGAGTGGGTACCTCTGAAAGCATTGGAATGTCTCTTATCAAAGAGTTTACCACATCGATGAAATTAAATTATGACAGCTTCATTTTAAATGAACCGAATAAGATATGTGCAGTACGTTAATTCTTCCGCGAGACTTCGCGGATGAATCCTAACTACATTCTGGACACTTCTCGGCGAACACGCGTGATCTGTTTATAACAATGCTTCTACGACTTTTTGCAGTCAGTAAACGGATAAATTATCGGAAGAAGAAGCTCTTACTGGTTTGTTTAGTTACTACTGATATTAAAAATGATATTAATTCTTATTTTCCGAGAAATAAAACAGATCGGCGAAACATTAAATTGTATTTTCTTGTAGTTTTTGAAATCGAAAGTAGATCGTCTATGTTCGGCTGCTTTGACGAAACAAACAACTTTTTTATGAAAAGATTTAAATAAGAGGTAATTTAACCGTAAACTTCAATGTCAGATACTGCCAACTGCTGCTAAATGTCCGCTTATTGTTGAAACTGGAGATTTTGGCGGTATAAAAGAAAGTGTAATCATATCCGGATATAATACTTTGGGTAAATATCGAGCTGTGTTATGAAATTTAAACATTAAAGTAACAGACATGATAGATATTATTGTAACAGAAATGATTCTAGAATTTAATTTTATTATACATACATAGAATCGATATCAGACTTATATTCTAGTGCTGAGGCATGACCTGAAAGTAAAAATATGAAGTGACAGGCATTCATACTTTGAATATTGTAATACTAAAAAGAATCTAGGTAATATTTAGAAATTGAAACATAAAATTTTCAGTTAGAAATCGCACCAAAGGCTGTATCAAGGGTCTACATTTTCAAATTTCCTTGTGGTGATACCCCAAACCCTACTTGCAGGAGGGGGTATCCTCCCACACCCTCCCCCCATATTGCCACTTTACAGTTTGATACATTTGCCCTTTTACCACCTGCCACAATGCCCATTTCAAAATCTGACTGCAGTTCAAAGCGGGAAGGAACACCCTCCCCACACCCACCCTGCTACCGACCACGTAAAAATGGCTCAAACATTTTTTCCGCCCAGTCTGGGCCTGTCTGTCTACATGAATCAAAACGGATAATTGAAAGTACATAGACTTGGGGACTACTGACATGGTTTTGAAGTGGTTAACAGGTCTGAAATAGAATAAATGATGGTTTTAACTAAAACAGAACTGCATTTATTAATATTGGTTATCTTTTCCGAAATTGGTAGCTAGTCTGAGTAACTTCTCTTAGTTTCGAATGCGCAATTTTCCTGTCAGTGTAAACATTCATGACACTATATATTGACACTCAGCAACATTTACATATCTTTAAACGCAAAAGTAAGTATACTTTAAATTCACATCCCTTATAATATGATTGAACAATACCTAGCGTGTGGCACGGTTATTGCCAGGCCCCTTATCTGTAAAATATCTGAACAGTTCTTTCGTCCATCCGTTACAAATTGTATGTGGCAATCCGCGCTATAAAATTTCAATATATAAATTTTCATATTCAAATTTTATCATGTGCGAATATATACCAGCCGATAATTGCCTGTTTTGGTAATGCCGGAGGCAAATGTTTACTGGAAAAATATTTATAGTCATGGGCAGTATCTTAGTGTCACCTGTCAAATTGTAGTTTGTACTTTCAACATTTTTATTTTTGCGAACCACTCTTCAATTTTAGAGAAATATATTGGGTTTAAATACTTGTATAATGTCAATCAAAGTTTTACTAGGCATCGATTGAATGTCAATTTCATCTATTGTAACAAAATCTCTGTTCAGTTGGGGAAAAAAAACTAAAACCAAACTGAAACTGGTAGACTATACTACCAGTACATCAATCATTAGCCGACTCTCAGGCCCTTCAGGCCTTTGATGTACTTAAGGTTGTCTTTGGTCTTACGTGACTGTAACAAATTTTCAACAAGAAAATATTCAAAATGAAAATACAACAATCGTCTGCATGCTTATGGTATGGGAATACAATACAATATCTCATATAAAACAGATTTATAACCATTACCATAATGACGTTTTCTGTAAAGCTTTAAAGCATGTTTCAGTACAGATTCCTAATTTAAATTCTAAAACTCCTATAATATTAAGATATTTGCCGCCACACGCAATTCTTACAATGCAAATGTAATACAAAACATATTAACAAATGTAACCAGTCTCCAGTTCATGCATTATATCGCTATGATTCATCATAGAGTGCTCAGTTTTCTGCGTGCATAATGGTATGTTCCAACCGACTAGGGAAATGATAAAAATTACACGTCAAACCCGAAACATAAAAAGTAACCAGTTATCTGAACTTCTTAGTTCTTAATTTACTAACACAAAATTGAGGTTCAATGTGAAAAGCCCATGAACTCGTTCCCAATCTAGCGAAATTCTACAAATCACGTATTAGAAAACTAAAGTAAAGTTGCTATCTTTTTCTCCGTATTACTAGAAATAGGGATACAAATATTAAATACTAAACATTTGGTTCATTATCGGAGATAGTCCGGATCTAATGCATTACAAGACCAACTCGATGTACAATAAAATACATCTGTTTTGATGTTCTTGTTGTTCGTTATTTCGATTTGCTGTTATGATGTTAATTCTTAATTTGATATTTTGGTGTGATTGATGTAAAAATAACATAATTAAGGTCATATAATGACAATTTTTAAGAGTTAGAGGTGAATGAAGACCACAGATGTTCCTCTTGGGCGTGTTTCAGGCATAGATGTGCATCTGAGTTTAATAACTGACCTTAATAAGCTAGCAGATACTGGTAGAATATGTCTGTAATGCAATTTATTGTTGAACAGCTAAATGGCGCTGCTGTAACATTGTAAACTGTCAGTGTTTTGTAGCAATATATGGAGCTAAATAGTAGCACTAAAATAATAGTAATGAGACATTTGTTTATTTCTGCATCAACGTGTAATTATACTAATTAAAGAATGTTTAGCAAAGAATGTCCGATTTTTAAAAATTCATTTTCTTTCGCATTAAAGTTTAGTTCCGTACCAGTGGAAATTAAAAGGATAATTGCCGTGTTTGAAACAGTGAAAATATCAATTTTATCTTAGTGATATATTCCAGAATGTCAGGGAAAATCATAAAATTAATTGTCTGTCTTCCATACAACGCAATATGATTTAAGTTTTTAAAGAGAACTTTCAACCTTCTTAGGATTGTGCTTGTAAATTTATAGGGCTTTCTGTGTTGAATCAATTCTCTCAATGTTGTCTATTTATGTCTAGCTCTATATAAATATGTATATTAAATGAAAATGATCAAACGATGCAATACGAGGATGGGATCAAAAGTAATGCCACTGGCTACTGATAACCGCTATTTTTAGCGCGAGTACAAAATTCAAGCCTTGCACGTATTCCCCATTGTAATAGCTTTCAATCGACGTATAAACTATACATGTGGACACAATATCTCGCTCACAATTCACATTTGCACAAACCCTACTCGTAGGCGGTTAGGCAAAATGGTTGGCAAAAGTGTAAAAAATGCGAACGAAATTAGGTCTTACATTAAGACTTGCGCTTCACTCGGAAGAGGTTCAAAGGACATTTATTCTGACATATGTGCTGTTTATGGTAATAATGAAATGTCCTTTTCCACAGTTTGCAGATGGGTTAGGAAATTTTGTGCAGGCATGGAGTGTGTCAAAAATTTGCCTAAAACTGGTCGACCTAAGTCTGCAAGTAGTCCAAGGATTGTTGAAAAAGTCAAACAAATAGTACTTTCTGACGCAAGATATACTTCTCAGCAGATTGCGGACATGATTAGCATTTCAAAAGCATCTGTGTTGCGCATTCTGCGAAATATTTTGAAATTGAAGAAGAAAAGAGCTAGGTGGGTCCCGCATTTGCTCACTGATGAGCAAAAACGCACGCGCGTTAAGATGGCGCGCAAGCTTTTGAAAAGGTTTCAAAGATACGATCAAAAACATTTATGAATGTAGTAACAGGTGAGGAGTCTTGGATACATTTCTTCGAACCGCATCGAAAAGTTAGTAACCGAGTATGGCTCATAAAAATGCCAGAAGGCATTGCATTGCCAAAAGGATTGCAAATGTGAAAAAGGTTATGTATGCCATATTTTTCACTACTAAAGGTCTCGCCATCCAGGTTCCTGTACCTAAAGGCAAGTCAATGAATGCCAATTTTTATAAGAAAAAAGTTCTTAAAAAGCTTCTAATGTATTGCCAGAAATGTCGACCAAAGACGGGTATCCAAGGCATCTATTTGTTACATGACAACGCCTCGAGTCACAAGGCTGGGATTGTGACGTCGTTTTTTAATGAACAGGGAGTATATGTTCTAGAACACCCACCCTATTCTCCGGATCTAGCCCCCTGTGACTTTTTCTTTTCCCTCGTCTCAAGAAAAAGCTTGCAGGCAGAAAATATACATACCGCCAAAAGTTTTGGGCCACCATATTTAAGCTCCTTAGTGATATACCTGAAAAAGACTACCAGAAAGCTTTTAAGGATTGGATTAAAAGATTGAGACGTTGTGTATCTGTCAAAAGAGATTACTTTGAAGGTTTGAAATAAAGATTTTCTTAATCCAACCTTTAGTTGTCATTTAACACCATTGGTTGCATTACTTTTAATCCCACCCTCGTGTTGTATTTTTCAGAATAATAAAGAATGCAACTTCAGAAATGCATTAGAACACTAAATACTTAGGTAATCATTGAACACTAATTGCTAGCAATCTAAATCATGTTGAGTATGATACAGTTTGTCAACGTTTAGGTTAAGTGACTACAATTCTTGTATACAATTGTTATGGTAATATGTAGGGTACGGGAGGGGGAGGGAGGCACGTTGAAACATTTTACACCAAGTCGGTCAGTAGGATATTGTGACAATTGTTCGCGAAACGTGATAGCCAATAAGATTCTCCGTAAAATGTTTTAGATTATGATAAACGTTCCTTTCTGTTTGGTAAACATATGAAACTGTACTTCACGGATATCAATTTTCATTGACCAATTTGCAAATATTGTGTTTTAGCAGTCATTGGAATATGGAGAGTGTTCAGTCAATATGCTTTATTCGTAATCAAAATTGTCTTCGGGGGATACACTTTATATATACACTTACTATACTAATAAACGAAACAATAAACCAAAAGTACGACTCTTAACTATATTAAACGCCGTTACTATAAATGCTAAGTTCTTTCAATCAAACTAATGTCACTATCATACAACACTCGGAAATAACCATGACATGTCTATGCACCCAAAATATTTCGAGAATTATTTTGTCTGATACTTCATGAAATTAAAGGTTGTGAAAAAACTAAAACAATTAACTTGTACCTAAATGTACAATTAATTCTTTTCCTAATACATACACATCGATTATGTAAAAAACGTAATACATTATGCGTATAACCAAATCTGGAGCACGTCGCTACTCAATCGGCGATAACACATGTTACCGTTAAAATCATTATCAAATGACGGAAAAATGTATTCTGTATGCTGCATCCGTCTTTCAAAAGTGTCAAAATTCGATACGCTCAGAAAACAATCCACTGGCGCAGAGATTGATGAGTATAGTGGATTAGGTATCATTTCAAAACACTTAATATCAATTTCAAGTGGTGTGTCAAAAGCCTTATGAGTGGACGTACAATGTAGGTGGAACAGTAATAGATTAAAACCTAGTTGCCTTTTTGACGTGTTGGAACGAGATATCTCCATAAAAACTGAAACCCACAACCAATGCAAAGTTTTAATCACATCAAGTTATAAACATGTTGTGACATGTGTAATAAATTATGTAAACAAATAAAATGTTTGAATTATCATTGTATAATCTGAGTCAGAATATTGAAAATAATTTCAAATTAGACCTACCTTCGAATAATATTCAGAAATAAATGTTGGTCTGTTCTGTAGTTTGTGCAGAATCATCATGTCATTTATGTAGCCGTCCAGAGCAACTTTTTTACCTATTTTCATTACTGTACATGTGGAAATTGTGTTTACGTACTTTGTGTACTGTAATTTTTTAAATACCCATGTCTGGAAAAATTACCCTTACAGTTAAACGTCTATCTACGTCAAAGTTTTCTGAACGTTAGCCGAAGTGGTGGTGATGTTCCACGTCTGAAATCAACTTGTAATTGATTTAAGTTCAGTATTGAATCTCCCGTGCTATTCACTTACTACTGCGTGAAAACGTATAGCTTTCAAGCGCAATCATTTAGCATATTCACTGTTTAAGTGGGCTTTCTTTGCTATTCCAAAACAGAATGTAATTTGTTTCTCGATGCCACTTAATGTCATTGTTTAAATGTAAAAATGACAGCAACCAAACTCAGCTGTTCCATATAATAGTGCAACCAACTAGGTTTTAATTTATCATTCAAGCTGTCGAGAAATGACGCTGGGTGCAAGCTTGTGCTGTATTTAAACAAATGTCAATGCTCAACATATGATTAATATGATTCCAACGGACT
The DNA here is from genome assembly GCF_021730395.1 of Mercenaria mercenaria. Taxonomy (NCBI): domain Eukaryota; kingdom Metazoa; phylum Mollusca; class Bivalvia; order Venerida; family Veneridae; genus Mercenaria; species Mercenaria mercenaria. The sequence goes on from NC_069374.1 coordinate 14,614,430, forward strand.
GGCAATTGTTAAATTTGTACGCAAACTGATATGACCATGGTAGCGCTACGTTAATCCTTATAGTAAGACTTCTCGACTAATAAAAAATATTTGATTCAAAATCAGAGATGGAATTGAAAAAGTATAAATTAATACATATACCTTGAAGAAATGATCGCATAAGTTTACGTCCAACTTTTAAGACATCCGTCGATTCACATAGATCATAATTCAATAAATATGGACAGTGTTTCAACGAAAAGAGAACGAATTATACTTACTATTCATCTACAAATGTATGAGCTATGGTGACAAAGCAAAGCAAGCTTGAATGCAAACTTCCTGTATTTGAGAGATCATAATATTTTCATTTATATATATAAAACTTAAACTGATGCTGAAGAAAATAATGTATTCAGGAAAGTTTGAAAAAGCAAGATATTTTTGAGTATCGAAATGGATATTGAGCTAGTAAATGGCAGGTTAGTGCACTTACGTACAAAAGTATCGAGATAATAATGTAAACTACCGCAATAATACAACATGTATTTCTATGGAACTTTCGACCATTGAGATAACCTTTTAAGAAAACTTTGCTTGACCGCTTTACCAAACTTAAGTTTTGAGTATCGCGATAGCTATCTCGTGGCAGAGATTATAGATGTTACCACCGTGGATTTGCATGATAATTTTATATGCGAGTTGTCGACGAAAAGATCGACAAGTAAAAGTAAAAAAAGAGAAGTGTTTGTTTATTATAGTGTCATCCCTACTGAAAGGGCCAACCAAGTTGGCTTATGAGACACCTACATACATTTAACAGCATTACTTCCCGATTCCTATGTTTATTGCACCAGGCAGGTAGACAATCGGCAACCATTATTTAACTAGCTGGCGGCCCACCAACCGGTCTCTCTTCAGTGACAACTATTTCGAACCTTCGACCTCCCGATTGCGGGGCAGGTACCTTATCCATTAGGCCACCGCAGCTCGGTCAAGTTACCCTGACAAGTATGTTAAGAACCACTAAACTTCGATGAGGTATTCAAGTCAGGGACAATCAGTCAGTGAAGTAACACTGCCTACTGTATATTACTATTTTTAATGTTTTATGGCAGTTTCTGAGGTTTCTGGCAGTTTATGGCAGTTTCTGAGGCTAAAACAAAATAAAATGGAGAAATATCTAATTGAAAAAATATCAGTTTCAGTACGAACACATACAGAATATAAAATGCTATTCATTGTCAGATGAAATGTTTACCTTCAAAATAAAAGGATATTTGATGAGAAGGTGATTTCATTCCCATGGCACATTTTATATCTTTTTTTTCCTCCAAAGATAATTACGTTTATTGTTACTAATTGCAGTGTACTCTGTCTTACTGATGACGTACTGCTGAAATAAAAAGCTAAAACAAGGGATAGATAGACTCTATCTAGAAATAATTAATCTTATAAGACCAAACAAATGTCAACTTTGCGTGTTGTTTTTTTTCAAAGAAGTCTGATGTCAACACCTATAGATCTGTGTACTCTTTTAATCACAAAGTCGATAAAACATAATATTACATCCGTGTTTTGTCTGTAATCCAATCTCTTTCATAACGCCTGTCTAGGTTATGTAGAAGGATGCTGTGAAAAGTGGATTGATATATTACACTTTTGTTGCAAAGTATATCTTACTCATTTTTGACGTATTTACATTATAGAATTAAAAAATAGAAATGAGGACGGTTTTCGTAACAAAGTAGGAATATGATAAAATCTGATATGAATGGCCAGTAGTATCATCAATATGTTGTATTATGATACACCAAACTCATCTAAACCATATGAATGAACGTATAACAGGTACTCTACATGCTTGTACAGATCTGTAAAAGGCCACGTGTCCGACTAAAATAGAACGCTTGATGGTAAGTAAAAGACATGGTAAGGTCGATACACATATGACGACAGACATTAATATTTCAACACAGAAATTACACCTCCTTTAATAAAAGATATTATGTAACCACATTTTTGTTCAATAATCTCTATACACTTATCTTATAATTAGATGTGTTAATTTCTACCTTCATGTCCAAGATACATCTAGTTTGTTTGTTTGTTTGTTTTGGGTTTAACGCCGTTTTTCAACAGTATTTCAGTCATGTAACGGCGGGCAGTTAACCTAACCAGTGTTCCTGGGTTCTGTACCAGTACAAACCTGTTCTCCGCAAGTAACTGCCAACTTCCCCACATGAATTATCAGAGGTGGAGGACTAATGATTTCAGACACAATGTCGTTTATCAAATAGTCACGGAGAACATACGCCCCGCCCGAGGATCGAACTCGCGACCCCGCGATCCGTAGACCAACGCTCTTACCTACTGAGCTAAGCGGGCGGGCTATACATCTAGTAAATATTCAAATAAAACAATGCATAGTTTTGAATATCTGGTTACAATAATAACCTCAATTGTCTTATGTAAAACGACATAGCATGATAAATATATCATGAAGCATGTTAGACGACTATTTGGCATAATATTATATGAAAGTACACACATACTTTTGTTTCTAAAACATGCGTATGCATTCGTATGCAAGTTACTAATGTTGTTTGACAAACATATACTGAAGTATCTGGTTTAAATTACGTAAGTTATTTTTCAGACAAACGAAGTGTCATTAAGTTAGACAAAGACTGCTCTTTACACTTTTGCAATACTGTAAGGCAGGCAATCAAACCTTCCCAAAAGTAAATCCATATTGCAGAAATTTATAGTCAATAGGAAATTGCTTTCATTCCAGATTAAACAAAGATAAATGAACTGTCAGAATGTTACCCATTGTAGACAATAAATGTAGTATGGAGGGCTACACAATATTGTGGTAAAAATCACAACAAAGATTCATTTAATTTTAGGACTGTAAAATCCGTATTTTCCCTGCACATTGATATTGGTCAATTAAAAGTGAGTATAAAAGGAATGATAAATAGTAGTGATGTATTAAAATGATCAGGGGCCGTTTTATTATAGTCTGAAACAGCTAGTCGTATAGTATTATGGCTGATTTTTATACAAACGTTTTGTAAAAACTGTTACATTTAGTTTATAATGTAAAAAGACAGTAAAAGCAATTCAAACAATACGTGAAGGAATGTTAATCAGCTACATCTTTTGTGATGACACATAAATCTGACTAAACTAAATATCATATGAATGAAGCTATCTGTAAAGAGTTAAAGCGAAAGTAAAAGAAATTACCATCTCGTTACAAAATGAAGATGGTACGGTTGAGATACAGCTGTCCATTGATGTAATATTATGTAACTAATTTAAAATTATTATAACCAAGAGTATATACTTTTTTTTAGATTCCATGTTATCTCAGAAAACACAGAAGATAACCGTGTGGCAAGAAAAGCACAGATATATATTTAGTGTTATAAGATGCAATAAAACTAATCAATAAATATGTCTAAAAAAAGGTAGCAAAATCTCAACTACCATGACAGGATTTTCATACAATCATCTGTGATCAATATAGAAGTATAGAACGATTGATATAGAATCATTGAAGAAATATTCAGACATACACAGTAAACCATAATTTTTGAAAATATATTGCAGGAATGTACTTTTTTAAGTATACAAGACCAGAAGTTCATACAATTAATACTACAATAAAATAAACAAGGTTATGTGAATGAAAAAATGAACAACTATATGCGCTTGGCTTATAAATGTACACGATACATTACATGACTGTGTAGCTAGACTCGGTATAAATGTGTACTGCCACTAAATCCTTGGAGTTGTTTTAACAGTCGGCTGTTACTACATGCATTTAAGTTTGAATGTAGCTCTAAATACACAATAAATTTATATATTTAGTCATGTTAAATACATTTAATGACGGTTTTCTAAACTTGAAGTATATATCTTTAAGAAACAATATTTTAGTGAAAGAATTTAATATCTTTCTAGCCCCGCTCGCCAAGTTCAGTAGAGAGAGCATTGGTCTACGGATCGGGGGGCCGCGAGTTCGATCCCCGGGCGGGGCGTATGTTCTCCGTGACGATTTGATAAAAGACATTGTGTTTGAAATCATTCGTCCTCCACCTCTGATAATTCATGTGGGTAAGTTGGCAGTTAATTGCGGAGAACAGGTTCGTACTGGTACAGAATCCAGGAACACTGGTTAGGTTAACTGCCCGCCGTTACATGACCGAAATACTGTTGGAAACCGGCGTCAAACCCAAAACAAACAAACAAATAAATCTCTAACTATATATATTTAGCATATACATGTACTTCAAGCATAATAAAATGTAACAGGACTGTGGAGTAGCTAAACATTCAAAATTATAGTAAAGTGTATAGTACAATACTATTCAAAAATAAGGCTGGATCCCTGTAAGAAATGCATGTTTTTTATATATTTTAAATGACATTTTGTAATTGGAAACTATCAAGAACGAAACATTTCTAAATACTTTAAGTTTCTGATTGACATCGGGCTTTTTCAACTGTTTGAACGAAAAGGCAAGTCATTTTAAAAAAGTATTCAGTTTCAAAAATCATTACTCCCAAACTGCCTTGGTTGCGCCACCAGTATATTCAAAGGGATGTAAGAATAATTTTGTAATAAATTTCGGCGAAAACTTTAGTTAGCATGCCATTCGCAATATAATACATAGCTCTTAAATTCATATCATTCTTTAGGGAAAAGGGTATATTTAATTTATACTTATACTAAAATAACTTTGTCTTGATTGGGCTAGCAGCATAGGAATATCAATTTTTTGAACTACCTCCAGGGAAAATCTAACATATCTTAAGCGCTCAGTGAACTTTGACAAGTGTAAAGGAACAGTTGTAAAAGTTTCGAGTAAATCCAGGATCTGATTCCCACTACGAGAGTTACTCTCAAAGTTATATATTACATTTCACGCGGTAAAGGAATATTTTTACTCCTTCAGATAAAAAACATTGCATTCTGCTGTATTATTGTCAGTAAGTTAACTGTGTTTATATTGCAAAATGACTTGTGTATATTGTCTCCAAAATATTGAGATCCTAGGCAAACACAAGGTTACGCTCACGGGATGAGCTGCAGGCATTTATTCTAATAATAAATGTGTCTTTGCTATGCTATCGGAATATTAAGTTTATCTCAGTTTTAAAGACACAAATAGTCAGTGTACGGTTTGGCAAAATATATCAACATTTCCGTCCTGTATTTTTAAAATGGCATACTTTATTTTAACATACTTGAGGGGTTCTGTTGTTCTTGGGTACCAGTCGAACCTCTGATACATTTCGTCGGTATTTTAGATTATTTTATGTTTCCTCCCACGATATCTAGTACATTAATATTTTCTTTTCTGTGTGTAGTTTCTGAAATGAAACATACCTTTACGTTCACTTTATAATATACATACACTTCAAAAATCAATTACTTAGGCATAGGAATGTAAAGTTTCAGTCAACTAGCGGAGATTGCGAAACGCCCTAGCAAATTTAAGTCTTCCGTAAAGAATCATATTTGTCTTCAATCAAATCGATTCAGATATTGTTAAACACTCAAGACCTATTTATAATAATTAACTTTCCATGTAAGTCATTAACTTTTACATGTAATTCGTTAAACATGATTTTTCATTCAAGCATATAATAATACAGATAATACATGTTTAATTGGAGTTTGTTTAGATCAGTATGTCAACTTCACACAAACTAATTTAAAATAGTTATGCCTAGTATATAAATTTGTACACTAAATATGTGGAGAAAATATAATTCATACACAGTTATATGAATAATGTATTGGTTCTAATCCTTCGAAGAAATGAGAAACGAGATTGGGTAATTATATTTTAAAGATTGAATGATAAATTAAGGAGTATCCGCATTTGTCATTTAGGCTTCCAATATATCAAGCGTGATAACAATTATCTGTGAAATTTGGATGTTCTTATCTTGTTAGTAAGTAGATCCCTTAGCTATTTGTCATTGAAACTGAAAGACATCTGTTAATAAAAGGAAAGAACATGAATTATAAATTGGGTATATCATTTCTTATTTGTAAAACGAATTTGTAGGAAACACAAGTGCCAAGTTGAGGAGTACGTAATGCTGACTAAGATTAAGTCTTTATAAGGAATCTAAGGCAAGCGAGTGGTCAAAGATTCTTGTTTTCTACAAAGGAAGCATTTTTGTACGCTCGTTTTTGTACGTATTATGTGGAGGAGCGTGCGTGAGTCAGTCCGTATCTCAATAACCATTCAAGGTATAAAATTTGAACTTGGTATATTGGTATTTTGCAACGAGACGATATGAAGTATTTATAATCCGGATCGGAGGGTCAATGGTCAAGATAACGAATAGAGCTCAAAGATCAAATTTGACCCTCATATTTCTTGTTCGGAGCATAATAACTGTTCAAGGTATTGACTTTAAACTTAGTATATAAATAGGTGAAGATGACACAACGAAACACATAAATCAGTTCGGTAGTCACAAATGGAGATCAAATCATTTTTTTCTTTCATATTTTCTGTCTGGAGCATAACTTAATAACAATTCAAGGTGTTGACTTCGAACTTGGTTTGTTGGTAAGAGGCAATGAGACGAAATAAAAGGTATGCGATTGCTCAATAGGTCAAAGCTCAAGGTCACAACTTGAGTTCAAATCTGTCCTTTATACTTTGTGTCCGGAGCACAACTTCAACACTATTCAAGGTATTGACTTCCGCAGTTCTGTCATCTGCCGTCACCGTTCAGCTCCAAGTATGAAAATGCGCTATCAGATATTAAAATACGCCATGGCCTATAACAAACAAGACTCTTAGCTTGAACGTTTTGTCACTGATTCAGGAACTTGTCTCCCTTGATTTCCCCCTTTGATGTCATTATTTAGATGTACAAATTCAATTCTTTTCCTGAAAGCTGCCGCCTCGTTCTACGCCTAGTATGAACTGAAACAAAATAGCATAATTCAGATGACACAATCATTATTTATTGAAGCCACTCGTGAGGATACAATCTTCGAAGCTCAATCGACGAAACAAAATTACATCTTATGCAAAAACAAACAAATATCTCTTATCTATGTTACATATGTATAAAATGTATAAGGCGAAATTAAAAGTGACACTAAGATTTGTAACCGTTAAGCTTTTAGATATCCGTTTGAATATTCAATTAAACCCTGTTTTACTTCTGCTCTTCGATACTTTCTTTCATTGATCATGTTGATGCAAATATACATTTTGACAAAAATTGATATGTAAGGTACACACTCAACACTCAATTGAAAACTCAATGCGACTTAATTATGTACAAAACCGAACACACATTGCTATTTTCGATTTCTACTGACATCTCTCAAATGGTGTTGTTTTAAAATGAACAAATTTCAATTCTTTTGACAGTGCTTCATTACATTTTGAGTTGATGTTACACAATTTCATGTTATTCCTCAAATTGTGATGTAAGTTGTGATATTTATACCAGATGTTTTCTGTGTTCAGTTATCAAAGGTGAGATATGTCTTCACTGTCTCATAACCTTTTCTCGGAGACTGAAAGTAAAACTTTAGTAATTGCATAGTACATGTAACCATTTACAACTAATACATATACATGAAAACTAAACGACCTTCGTACAGTCACATGCTTTTGTATGTTCAAATTTAAATTAATGACTTATTATGTATTTTGAAAAAGAAATGTCAGAAAAAAGTACACTTTCAAGGTAGATGATGAACGGCTGACAATAAAAGTTCACGTAAATACCTATGTTAATTGAATTTATTTGTAATATCAGCAGCTCATAGAAGTTAACCAAATATGCTAAAGGTTAGAGAACGATGCTATTATTGTGTTATCCTGATGGGCATAAACATCGTACAGTTATTGCTTGGTTTCAATATTGAAGATTTTTCTTTTTTAAATTAATTATCTCAAACCAGTACCAAAAGAACAGTTCGTCAATCAGCAATCGGTGTAATACGTAAATATAAGAAAGGCGAATTGTTGACGCAGAGCTTGTATACAATGTGTTTTGCGTATGTCATGCTAAAACTTGAAATTACCAGAGAAATTTAATAGTCACGTTGGTAATTGAAGTTCGTTTCCCGTTTATCAATATTTCCCACAAAGCATTCTGCGTTCACATTATTCATCTCCATAAAACATTAAAAACACTCTAACTTTTATTTCATTTTGAAGTCTTTAGAATGTTTTATTTTGGGAATAATAGGGATGATTTTCCGACATTATTAAGGTGTCACGATCAGGTGTGTAATTTCAAGATGTATTTTACCAAACAAAGCTATTAAAACAGGAGCATGTAAATAAAAATGGCTTTTATTATATGACGTATATCTATTGACTGAAAACTGCCATGGTTCCGATTAACAGTATTTTTACAACCATAAATGTATAATCTATTTTCAGACAGCATTGTCATACTAGTTGTGCAAACGTTGGCACAAACATTTGCAAAGGTTAAAAGATTTCTCTTAAGCCAATTAATGTGTTGAAATCAAACAATAATTAAGAAAATATTTACCAACTTGAAGGATTTTTCTTTGTATTAACTTTTTAATTATTAACGTAATCGTTACAACGTTTTGAGTAAATGAATTATACAAAACCTATGCAATCACCATTTAAAATTTCCATATTTACTACATGTGGTCATCACGCCATCGACGGGGAAAATAAATGGGGTAACCCCTTTCGAGGGCGCCTGACAAAAAAATACATGTGGTAATGTGTCTTGTCTACGTATACTCTATTTACAGAAGAAAGACCTGTTCTAACGCAAATATCATTAATATTGTATCAAAAGTTTGATGAATTTTTGTATTCATTTCAACTTAGGCAGTAATAATCTTAATAACTTAATCTAAAATATGATACAAAGTGAATTTAGGTGTAAATTACATGAGACTGTAATGGCACGTGCTATTTGTGACCGTAATAATACATATCATGTCAGCACACTTGTGGTGATGTACCATTATCGCCATATATATATTATTATATATATAAATATTATATATTAAATATATAATATATATTTAATATATATATATAATTATATATTATATATATTTATATATATAACTTAGATTAAACAAACCTGACTTCAGAATAAATTGGGCATAATAAGCCAGTTTGAGACAATTACTTAAAGACGGAAAAACAATACTTAGTTCCTACATGTATATTGACTGAGTTATAAAAAGAAACATTCGCCATGATATATGTGAAATTTATACCAAATCTTTAGAAATAGAATGCCTTTTGTAATGTGCTGCATTATAAAACAGACGGAATGTTAACAGAATTACATATCAAAACAAACAACATGACGTCACTACATAGGTTCATGTTCTGTGAGCTACAGATATTACCGAATAAATGCAAAAGGTATAGGAATGTCTAACCCCACAGAAATCATGACGTGCTCCACTATTTTAAGTCGGCAGAAACGAAGATCAAGAAATACAACTCATTAATGTTGGATATTACTACGTATCAACCTATTGAGAAGTAACTTCAACAATTTTGTTTATACAGAAATGTTTTCGGATGACGGAAGATATCAACTGCTTTACTCTACTGACACACAGATGTTTCAATCATTTTATGGAAAGAATCGAAAAATGACAGAGATTGTTTTAAGAAACTGAAAATGTGAAAAAAATAGTTTAAGCAAAATAAATTTAAACATGTCTTGTCTTATGTAATGTATAAAAACGATAGTATATTCCGATGCAACGAATATTTATCAACTTCAATATAATTACAAGAAACTGAGCCTTGGCTATTGTTACTTCCGTACTGCTTTGCGTTGGTAAAGCATCAGTCTTGTCTTAAAAATAATACAGCTATATACATATACTGCAAATGACTGTAAATGATAATACAGTCTTCGAACAATTAGGCAGAATTCATAATTAACGGTCCGATATCATTTGCATTGTAAATATTATAGACCATTGATGATGCAACCTAAAATGTCCCATATAATAATTCAGTTGCTGCTGTACAAATACTTAAAATAGTGTTATGCAAAAAGTAAACACTTATTATATTCAACAAAATAACTCCGAGCAAAAGTGTGATCAGCATAGGATATAAGAATTATTATAACAAACAAGGATAACTCTTATTAAATCTGTCAGTAACTCCAGTCTTGTTCAATCTATGCGTCTATATCTGGCATTCATATTCTAATAGAATAAAATCTTATTCGTACAGAAGGCACCCTTCATTGGTAATAGAAAGGATGTATTTCCAAGAACCCGATATCTCTCTTCATTGAAAATTTGACATTACTATTTCTGTGCAGACAACACACCTATAATCTAAATTACATTGTCATTTGTCTTCTTTTTCTGACGTTGGGTTTCACACAATCATGTTAATTGCCTGTCTTTACTTTGTTCATAAGATCGCAGTTTTATACTTTAATTGAATTGTAATAGTGACCAAAGTGAATCAAACGAGTAGAATGCCTGTGAAGTTAAGGGATCAAAACGATTTCTAAAGTATTTATGTTTGCAAACCTTCATAGTGAAATTAACTGCGTCTGTTGTTTGTAACATGTACCCGTACATTGCTTGACTAATTCAAATTGAAATAACAATAAGTATTCATCCAATTTATATTTTGTTAAATACCAGATGTTTGATTTTTTTAGTTCTTTTTTTTTTCTTTCATTTTTTTTTTGTTGGACATCAAACAATTCCAGTACTACCAAATACTTTCTATTAAATACATAGATTAGTACAAATCAATTGCAATCTAACTGTAGTAAATATATGAAACTCTTGTATCAGAGTTAAACTTATTTGTCCCCTACTAGTTGAAAACGAGTTTCCGTCCGTCCGCAATTTTGTGTCCGCTACATAACTCTGTAATTCTTTTAGATATAACTTGGCACGAATATTCCCCATGATGAGATGACGTGTGAGGCGCAAACCCGGACCCCTAGCTCAAAGGTCAAAGTCATACTTGGAGATCAAATGTCAACAGGGCTTTTTTCTGCCCGGTTTATTACTCTGTAATCCATAAAGTGGTTTTAATATTGGCACAAATGTACCACATAATGCGACAATGTGTCATGCACAACTTCCAGACCACTAGCTCAAAGTTCAAGATCACAACTGACAGTTAAATATTAACATGGCACGAACTGTTTCGTGTCCGGTCCATTACTCTGTTATTTATCAAGGGATTTTAATATAACTTGGCAAAAATGTCTCATATAACGTTGCGACGTGTCATGTGCACACCCAGAACCCTAGCTTAAATGTCAAGGTCACAATTGGAGGTCAAATATCAACATGTCTTTTTTCCTGTCCGGTCCATAACTCTGCCATCCATGAATGGATTTTAATATCATTTGGTACAAATATACCCCATAATAAAACGATGTGCCATACACAACTTTAAGACCCCTAACACAAAAGTCAAGGTCACACTTGGTAATCAAATATTAACATGGCATGAACAGGGTCCATAACTCTGTCATTCATCAAGGGATTTTAATATTGCTTGGCACAAATGTCTCCCATGATGTGTCAACATGTCAGGTGCAACACCCAGAACCCTAGCTCATAGGTTAAGGTCACAACTGGAGGTCAAAGGTCAACATGTCTTTTTACCTGTCCGGACCATAACTCTGCCATCCATGAATGAATTTTAATATTATTTGGTACAAATATACCCCATAAAATAACGACGTGCCATATACAACTTTCAGACCCCTACCTCAAAGGTCAGGGCTACACTTGGTAATCAAATGTTAACATGGCATGAACAGGGTCTGTTTCGTGTCAGGTCCAGAACTCTGTCATCCATCAAGGGATTATATTACTTGGCATAAATGTTCCACATGATGAAATGACGTGTCATGCGCAAAACCCAGAACCAATGTCATACTTGGAGATCAAATGTCAATAGGGTTGTCGATTGTGAAGCAAGTTCTTAAACTTTAATTAATCACTCTGTACACTTTATTCCTAATTTAAGCTATTACCACAAGGGTATGAGTGAAGAGAAGCCAGTTTCTATTTTAATACTGAGTGCCAAGCGCGGGAGTTACTTGTACCATTTTCAAATTAGTACCTTATTTTTTTCAAATTATAGTTATGAAGTTAAAAATCTTTGAAATGCAGGCAAATGTCCATATATTTCTCAAAAATAAATACATTGACACTATTTTAACCAAACGCATATAGTTATGAGCATTTAAAATGATGTGATCAAGGAAATGTAACTCTTCTTGAACATGGAGGGCAGAAACATCAAAGGGACATAATATATATTAAATTTTTTTGGGGGGTGGGGGGAGGGGGTGTATTTCATTTAACATTCAGCAGTGACCTGGATTGCTAAACAATGTTCGCTAATATTGAACATCTGGAACAGTCTGATAACATCTGTAACAGAATGATTTACGCTCTGATCGGGACTCGAACACAGTGTCTCTCACACCTAAGGCAGACACTCTACCACTTCTCTTTAACAGCAGTAGCTATAGCTATGCAGTTAAGGTGCATCCCTATTTTCTACCCGACTACATTACGTGATCTGGAACAATTTTATGACAATAACATGTTCGGTGTACTCCGGATTATCAGCGTCTATTGGCTTTGTTACCTAACGGCAATTTTCGTGTAAAGACAAAATATAAACTAAATTCGCCAACATTTTAATCGGTCAATACCGCCCAAATTTCTCCGACGTGTTTCTTAGAGAATAAGCTTACTAACTGGTAGTACCTGTAAAATATAACTTATACCGAATCTTTTGTATTTGCCCTTTTAGCAGCAGACGAACGACAAAGACAGCGAGCTTTCTCCAAATGTAAGCAATAATTTTACAAGTTTTGAGAGGATTTCAATTGAATAATAGATAGGAAACTACTGTTACAAACGAAATACTTCTCCTCACCTTACACAGTCATTAGCATTCACTATCAATCAGTATAATAACTAAGATCGACAGTCATTCATTCATTCCAATGTTCATAGACAGGGTCAGTTGTTTACATAACTGGTGCACTTGTATAAAAGAACAAGGAAGAATATCAAACAGGGAAGCCACGTTCTAAAAACGCAGCCTCCCCAAACGCAAAACTAACACGCGGACGCGCACACGATCAACACACACATGCACAAAGGAAACATACAAAGACAAAACAAACAAATAATAGAACACAGTTGGGCACCGCCTTGGAACGGTCAGTGGCAAAACTACCACTGGGGAGCTTAAACCGGTTTATGGTGTACCTAACCTCTTATCCCAACCATGTTCCAAAGTCACAGGACAGTGTAAATAAAAGCTATCTCCGCCAGGTGAAACCCTAACATACGCAAAGTCAACAGAAGGCATGTAATGTAAAACACAAAAGAACTACTTTATTTGCAAAAATCAATGTACGCGAAGAACTCTTGTACGGTCTCTACAGCATCAGTAAAAATAATATAGCATATTAAAGAAAGTGCATGTAACTGTAAGTATTTAAATAAATTTATTCTGATAATCACAAACTGAAATGATGTGACTGATTTATGCGTGTTACATGTCTATAGACAATGTATCATCTATCCCGTTGGGTAACTCAGATAAAATAAAGACAATGTCGATCATTAAACGAAGGAAAATAAAACTTCCGCCTGTCGTATCATGTAGTTGTTTGTAGACAATTACCGGTATTGCCTTCCTGATACATCAAATTTACTTATAAATTTAAAATTCCCGAAAGAGACATAGGGGGTTTGCTCTGTATTTAATATCAAATTGTGTATAAGCATCAATTTGCATCCATATAAGTATATGTATACCTTCTCATATCTTTACTTTTACCAGACATTTTTTATGCAGAAAGATGAAGCCACTCGAGAACGAACCATAAAATTAGTATAACGTCTAAAATAACAAATATTATGTATCATTTCATATTATTTTATAATCATTAATTAAATCATAAAACAATCCATCAATTAAAATGAGATACATATAATTAAACGCAGTAGAAATGCAAGATTTCTGCAATGTAACTTAACTGGATGTTAAGGATTGAGTTTTGTTAGAATGCAAGCAAGCAAAATAATTGCTGATTTATTTACACTCGTGGGAAAAATGACTAATTAGAAATAGAAAATATACAGACTGGTCGGTAATCGCATAAAATGGCTGGATAAGGGTAGGCGAGGACTAAACATCAGTTTAAATGATATTTTCAGAAAATGCAATAACTAAGCTTCAGCTGTATGAGAGGCAATATGGATAAGTAAATTTGTCCCGATTTCAAAACTTCTACGAAACTGGTAGAGGACGTCTGATATGTTTTATTCTAGAAAAGCAATTCTTATTACAATTAAATGTCATATTACAGAAAATATTTATTTTAGTAAAGAATGAATCTACAAAACATGTAAAAACAATATCGGTTAATTGTTTATGAATTATGCGTTCGAGATGATTATCGAAATCAAGTGTCATTTATTACGGACATTTGCATAAAAAAAAGAACTGACATTTTGTTGATATGTTGAACAGTATGCTATAAAATAAAGACAATAATAAAAGCTTGCTAGAGTAAGGTGATTTATAACAGACATAAAAAGATATTGTTTGGATGAATAGTGTATTAGTGGCTATACAAACCATTTTCCGCTAATACCTTTCTGTCAATGAAAGACAATAAATATCTGTCTGACGCCTTATATAGTTATTTGAGAAAAAGCGAATTATTTTTATGATATGCCAATTTGCTTATGGCATATCTGACTTCTGAAAGGTACAAAAAGTAAAAATTACTGGAAGTCAGAAGTCCCTACTTGTAGAGATGGTACCTTAAAAATTAAAATTCCACTTCCAAAAAAGAAAAAAAAAATAGAAATATTTGATTTTTAAAAAATGATCTCCTAAAATATCTGAAGCAAAATAGACAACTCTTGTATGGGCAGTTTTTCATTGGTTTTAGGACTTCTCAAGATATAGTCTATATCAAAAGTCTTCACAGCTAAGTATAGTGTAAGTTTAGTTTACTTTCAACACCTTGAAAGAGCCTATACTGACCTTTCTTTTGTCTTTTGATAAATTTAAAATCCAAGACTAGCCAAGAGTCTAAAAATCTGAGAAAATCTGAGTGAAAGAGAATGACAGACTTCTTGTTATGAGCTTACCAAAACCATACCAAACATTTACTTGAAAGAGGTTACTAAAGATTTTATAATGTTCAAAAATCCCTTCAACATTTTACCATCAATACTTTTCACTCATGACTGCACTCAATTCAGGTCATAATTGTTGATATAATTGTAAATGAGAGGCCCTAACAAAAATCCTTTTTCTTCAAGTTGTGTAAACAGTTTTAATTGTAAAGTAATGTGAATTTATCTGAAGTTACTCGATTACCTTGTTTACAACAATAAATAAAAACCTTATAGTTTTTTTAAGGTAGTGGTTGGCCCTGTAACTAAAATCGTAAAATTACGTATTCTCCATATGCTTTTTCAGCATTTATTCGTTTTTCATGGAAAGCAATAATTGTGTTAAGCTTTAGTTACGTCCAATGAATGTCGAATTGCTTACAAATATTATATAATTATACGGAAATTGCAGAGAGTCATTACCTATCCACTACCTTAAAATGTTAAAATTACATTTGAAGACATTGACTTTTTGTGTTCACTATTGCAATATTGTACTGGTGAACTTACAGGAATCAGTTTGTACTTATGCTATGGACAATAGCCAATAATATTTCTGCAACACCAGCATGTCTTTCGTGTGCCGCGCAAGGAAATCACTCTTGCTGATTCCCGGGTCGTCTATCGCCCCGTAGGCCGTACCAGACCGTACGCGAGCACTACAGCAACAAAGTACTCCTGAACAGTCTGAGGAATGCTTCAAAATGAGTAAAGTGTAAGAAACACTTTCAAAATGATTAGTTTAAATGATGAATATAACAACAGTCTATCTATGTGGTTACATGTCTCTGTAATTTCTCATTGTTGGATATACATTTTAGATTTTAATATAACAAATTTTGTGTAATCTAAGGCATCATCAATGAGAACAAAAATAACTTTAGCTGAAAAGACAAAACTTAAAATCTGAGGTAAAATGTTCTAAAGTCGTAAAATTTCTTAAAACGAATTTATGCATTATTTTACTTTATTTTGATGCACTACAAAATTTTCTAGCAGGGCTTAACTTATAAAGTACATGCAATTGTCAGTGCAAGCCTTGTTGAGAAAAGTGTGCATGTTGTATATCAAATACAAGGAGTTTTAAACAAATATAGGTCATATTTGTCTGCCTGATCAGTTGTTAGAAAAGAACCTATTTAGTGTTTTCTTTCACTTTTGACCAATGTTTCATGTTTGCTTCAATTTATTGGTCAATCCTTTTGTAGTTACAATCTCTACTACATGGTACGGTTTGAACAACTTTCTGTCCGGTCAACTACGGTGTTATATTTATATTCCCTGCATCTACATGGAAATCTACACCAAAACTATATGAACCAATTTTAGCAATCATCCAGCGCTGAACAATAGTCCAAATATGAGTCTGTTGCAAGCTGAAATAGCCATCACAAAATAATACAAAATTATGCTAAGATTGTATTATTTTTATTTTGAGTGGGAGTAATAGCCATGGCTCAAATGAATCTTACAATGAACACATTTACAAAATAACTTTGTAGATTATGACAGAATGCAAGCGAAGAAAACCATGGAAGCAGGATTCCTTTTCCTTTTGAATATTGTTGCGATGAAAAAGGCTCGTGAATACTGAAATGCCCCATGGCATATTTCCGATACATGATTAATGCCGTATAGCCACCAAGAAACTTAAGCAGTTACTCAGAGTATAGAAGATTCTTATTAGAAGAAGCCACACAGATTGCTTACGAATATTGGTGGTTCTACCCCGACGTCCACACGTGCCTGAAGTAATACCCGTGGAAAGGTCACTCTTGGTCTTCCAACATAAAGCTAAAAAAATCATTGTATAACGTATTGTAGTGTCATTGTCACGTTAAACCTAACGAAGACAAAACGTGATGTTGCGTAATGTAACATAATACATTTGAATAATTTGAATCAAACATCATAGAGTGGTATGCTTTTAAGGTAATGTCAATTTCACACTGCGTAAAATACATCTTAACCGATATTGGAAATATTGGATATTTCTGAAATTTGATATCTTAGGGTTCAGCGGTGCGTGTTTTCACCAGACAAGTTTTTCGCAAGTTGTGTTTGTACTTACTCCCTGAATATCGTTAAATTTATACACCACTCAGCTCTATAAAAGTTGTATTAAAACAAAAAAAGTTAATAATTAACAAATGACAACGACTTTACTTAATGTAGGTGTAAGAATTGTATTGAATCACAAACTTTATTCCGTCAAAATTGGTCATTATTTTAAATGAGAGATGAAACATGCTGATGCACGCAATCAATAGGTAAGAGTATATTTATATTGCTTTTCAATATCATTGGACAGTCACGACATTTATTTGCACAATTTCAATCATTTGACAAGGTGTCAAACGTCCTAATAAAGTCTGAGTATATTTGGAAATACTATTCCCAATAGTTTGAATTTTAGTACGTCTCAACAGCTCTAAATATAAAACCGTGTTTGTCGAGCACATATGTAACAAACAAAACAAAATTATATCAAGGCATGGAACACTGACATTTAAACAACATTTCACGTTCAAGATAAATTGGTGAATAAGTTGGACTGGCTGTAAAATAACCGATTTTTATGTGACAGTGGACAATGCTGTTACAAACTTTTAGATATTTTGGAACTTGCGTAGATAAATATTTTTCATATATTTACAACTTGGGTCACCACTCCAGGGACGTCATCTTACAGCACTGTTACATTAAGATAAACTTTTGAACAAAAATAGAAAACACGACAATACAGTAAATGTTGTTGAATACAAAAACAAAAATCGAAAAAGATCTGATTCTTTACCATTAACTAATAGCATTGTCAGTACAAAAATAAAATTCCCCCGTAAACATAGAGCATAACCTCATAGTTATGCATGGCAAGGTAGGATCATAAACTGTAACGGAAAAACATAGCAGACGGGGCAAATTTCTAACAAAAAGTACATCTTTATTATATGCAAGATACAAAAATTGGGTAAGGAGTAGATAAAAGCATGGGGGTGTTGGGGAAAGTGAAAAAATTAAGCCTCAATGAGACGACATATTACTAACTACTACCACGCAAAAACACATCAGTATCATTTATTTCTTTTGGCACTTGACACTTGAAATTGTCCTTACATTGTTTATCGACATAAAAGTATTAGGAATATATCTGGAATGTTTCTTCCTAAATTATTTGAACTATATCATACTTCTGTACCAAGACGAAATTGTCAGATAACAATATGGCTTCTTGACATTTTCGTGCGTCACTGTATCCTTATATCGTCTAAAGGGAATAGGCTAGTCATTACTTTCTACGTTATAATTTCTGATGTCGATGGTTCAACTTTAAGGGGAATATTTAAGTGCTTTCGGTTTAACCCTTATCTGTTGATATTTTGTGAGATCATGATTGAATAATTAGAGGTTATTATGAACTGACGGTATCGGTGACTAACACTGCAATTTTTATAAGTCGCCATACCGGAATGGCTTGAAAAAGAAATTGTTTATAACCTTTAAAGTTGTTTGTGTGAACAATAATTGCAACTGTTCGATGAAAATTCAAGTGTCGATTTTAGCTCTTTCCGGGACATCCATTGAATGACAAAATCTAAATATTTTCATTTCACTTAAATAATGTACATGTAGATAATAAAGGCATAAACAGTAATTTTTGTTGATGGCTATAGAATAAAATGCAAAAACTGCGTTTCGCTCGGCACAAGACCTACCCTCATTAGTCTGCCCGCAATAATCACATTAAATATTTGTAGTAACATTTTTTTTGCTTAACGTATAGTATAACCTAGTTCTCTAACTGTAGTACAATAGTGTCTTTAGTAATCATAGTAATGCTATCGAGAATAACAGTTAAATGTCTCATATGAAACAAAATGCAGTGAAAACATATGACTTGTATTCCTGTACATTTATTATACATACATCAAGCATTATCAGTTATTGTGTCTCCCACACCACTGTGGTGGGAGACATACTGATTACTCCCCTGCGTGCGTGTGCGTGTGTGTGCGTGTGCGTGTGTCACAAATCTTGTCTGCACTCTAAGTCAAATATTTCTCATCCGATCTTCACCAAACTTTAACAAAATGTGTTTGCCAATAAGTCCTCGAACAAGTTCGATTTTCTATCCTTTTTCGGTAGTGAACCACGTATAAATCTGGGTCATTAATATTAATGTGAATGACCTTTCAATCATAACATTGCATAATACGACATTTCATTTCTGCTTGTTCAAATTCACAATTGAATAAAATACTTTATGTGGGTACATTGTATATAAGAACACGCAGCTCGCAAGCAATTTTTTAATGTATGATTAAATGAAATTCATTTTAATAATACAGGTACAAGAATACTGAATAAACGCACTCAACAGTATTGATGCATGCAGTAAAAGGAGATTAAATAATGTACAAATTTGAACCAATCAGAAAGAAGTCCTATAAATAGCACCAATCAAAGCCCACTTCTGCTAGGGTATAAATAGGCAGACGGATGACAGTGAGTTCTTTCTGTATCAAACGTACACACATCGAACCTTGATCAGAAAGCTATTGCAACTGCGCATCAGGGCTTATAGTTCATTCAAAGGAAGACATTTCACCTTCATACACTAAAAATGAGTGGCAGAGCTATAGGGCAAGCGCACATGAGTTTTGCCTTAACGGTAGATGAATGCTAAAGATGATAGCAAATATCTGCTGAGCATCGGAAAGCTAAGGCAGAGATATAGAGTTTGGTAATATACTGCGACAGTAGGAGAGTTCCAGTCAGCGTTGTTGGAGACGTACAGTAAATGCATCGGGTGTATATCTATATTATAGCTGAATGCTATTTGTGATACCTGCTGAGCATCAAGGAGTCAGGGCAAACATATGTAGTTGCAGTTTCAATTTAGAAGACATACTAGGCTGAAATCTATGCGACAGGACTTGTATGTTGTTGATTCAAAGATATCGTCTGACGGAAACTTCAACAAAAGGACATGTCAAGTATGGTATCTACAGCCCATATAAGTTTGAGCTGATAATCATTACTTGAAGGTTGTTAGTTTAAAACATTGTGTGATTTGCCTGATCCCTGAAATTATCTAGCTCATAATTCAAAGCATTAACGAATCATTGATACACGAATTATTTAGGCGAGGTAGCCAGACAAAAATTTGTATATGAGGTCTCACCAGATGTACGTTTTAACAAAGGACATTCTACATAGTTTGTCAGCTAGTCTAATTAGCGATTGGACCCATTTCATTGCACAAGATACTAAAGGCGTAGGCACCTCCCTGGGTCATATAACTCAAATCTTGACAGTTACAAACTAATGTGACAATCACAAATTGACAGTTCAGATTAAGCTTATACAGCGATTCTACTTCAGAATTGCTTTAAAATGGATGGACATTAATTGTATAAGGTTGGTGCATATGTTTAACGAGCAGCTACAAACTATTGTTAAAATAAAATATGCTTTGTTAAAAATATAGAAGAAATCCAACAGAAATCTAATAAAAAAGATTATGAATTCAGGATATTTGTGCGAAAATATCAATTTTACAACATTATTACATTATAACATGAAAACATGAACTGTTCGATGACGGAAAATGAAATGTTTGTTATCAATAACAAATGATAGTAGGTAAGGGTAGATTTCTCGGAAGCACAGAACACCACAAACACAGCCTTAGAGCCAAGCATTTGCAAAGTTGGCCCACAACAAAAAGAAGCTGTAACGGAAAAATATTACAGACGGGTTGCTTAAAAAATCCAACAAGTACATTTAAATTTTATGCAAACCTCTTGTAAAGTAGAAGTATTGTTTAGCAAACATTGAAGTAAGTTTGAAAAAAAGCATTAAGGAAACCTATAGATTGCAAAGCTATGTTTGACTGAATATGTACTGTCTAGGTTCGAATGAAGAATGATAATGACGCTCCATAGAAGCCACACAACATGCGAAATAACATTAACTTTTCAAATGAGCACATTACTTTTGCTTATAATCTGGAGACAAAAGTAAATGTGCCCACACAAACCACAGGCAAATTCCCAAAAGTCGTAATTCAGTCTACGATTAATGACATAGATAATAGAAGATAGTTTTAACAACGAACCAGTCTACATCTTATAATAATAATATCACATATAACGCAAATATTGCTTTGAGATTCTTCATCTTACGATTTATTAAAACACTGCAATTGCAGTAATATTTGAGGCTGATTCATATGCATTAGCTGGAAAAAATGATTGTTTCAGGATCATATTAGGACATTCCTAAGACGCGACAGACACCTTTGTAATTTCAAAGTGGTTGTGAATACACAGTTATTAAAACCAGAACTCTGAAAAAGCGAGGAAATGGCTTTTTTCTGATATTGCAAAATTCACTGATATTTTTCTAGGTGAATAAATCTGCCATGTTTCTTTGAAATTTAAATATGTTAGAAAACGAAATTCTCTAAGACCATACCATGACTCGCTAAAGGCCACGCCTCTATCAAAACGAACATAGAATTTATATAACAATGGCATTTTTCCGTATCCATTATTTGATTAGTGTTATAATATGGCAGTTTTAAGATGTCATTTTCCAAGGAAGTATGATAACCATTATCTTTGTGTTGACATATTTATTTAGTCTAAACACAGTATGGGCAGTGCGTAAATGAAATGTATATAATGTATAATTATGATATTTGCTTAAAGCAAAGACTAACTTCGATAAACATTCTTATAGTGTAAAAACTGTAGAGTTATCACAAGTGTAAAAAATTGAGCAATTATCACAAGTGTGAAAATTGCCTAATTGTAAACGTCACAAAAGCCTTCAGCGAGTTCTATACCTTGATTGTTTTAAAACCATTAAGTTACATTCTGTGTCCTATATCACAAACATAGCATATACCAGCATGTTGCATATAAACTGCATGTGCATTTATTTGATTTCCCTACAAATTTTAAACACAACATTCGGCAAAATGTATGTGTTAACCTACTCCTGTACACTCTGATGAAAATAACCTAAAATATTGTTCTACATATTTCCAGTACATACACTTACTGTTATGTTGTTGTTGTTAACTTTCTTAGCAATTGACATAATTAAATGTTAATTGGATCTATCATTTAACAGATAATTTTGTCGAAATTAGAAATGAAAAAATAGCAGTTAGACGAAACTTTGTCAGGCCATGACAGTTAAAAAGATAGCACTAAAATAAATAGTCATAAATTAGTGTAACTTTTTGATGGCCAATAGGTTGGAATTAGTGTCATTCTGAGGATTAAACAATTCTGCGGGAAACCTTACATTCGTAAAGAGCTAGCTAACATTCGGACATAGGACCATATCCTGCGATAATATATTAGCAGTTTATCAGATTCGGTTCAGGCAGCATAAGGACGCTCTCAAAATGACAAGCTTATATTCTAAAACGAGCACCAAACTTAAATTATATCTGCTATTGTATATCAGTACTTTTAGCAAATTAAAGAAAATTACGCAGCAGAAATTTCCCAAGTAACGTACACTCTTGACACTTCTTAATCATCTGCCTAGCAGCTGATATTTCTCCGCATCCGTAACTTTTAATTTTTGGTTTTGTGTTAACTAATGCATGCTATTAGGAGTGCGACCTAGCGTGATAATAAATTTAAGCGTATAGTAGTCGCAACTTGACCGCGATGGTTGACCTTCAGCTAATTATTCATATCGATTATTTCATTGTAGAAATAAAGGGTGGTGAGGGTATCTATATATATTTATATGGAATTAGTTTGTATACAGTGCAGTATCAAAGTATGAATACTTACATTTGATCAGTTAAAACTTTCCAATACACTAATTTATAATTACACAAATGTATATTTCCATTATCTCGTGCAGCTCGTGTTTTACGTAGACTCCTTTTCAATAATAGGTTGTGCCTCAGTATGTATTATAATACAAAGGTCAACCATCGGGGTCTTGTTGCGTGCACTATACAAGCATGAATCACGTAAATGTTGTATAGAATAACACGCTTTTAAGTTAATGTCAGTTTTACACTGTAAATAACTTAACGGTTCTTAAAATCTATGGAAATTTAATCGGATAATTCTTTGATATCAGTGTGAAGAATCTAAACCAAAAATGATACAATAATTTACGATACTGAAAAAAACAAAACGTAAAGAATCTACGTACATACAATAATTGTTTTGTACCCTGAAATTCAATTTCGTCAAATCCGTCGTTAGAACAAACTCTGCGAGTTATATTTAGTAACATTGATACGCAGTTGATAGATATAAAAAAAGATGTGCGACAATGTTTTGTTATGGTAAAAACTACTGGATAATCTCTTTGGTTGATGTCGTATTAGCACTGACACGGATGTAAATGAAACAAAACAATGCGAATTATATAAAACATTTGACAACATATCCTGTCTTGATATAGTTACAAAAAGCCTTATACAAAACCAACTTGCATCTAAATATCTCAGCGTTTTTAAGTTTACACTCGGGAGGAAATTAATGATCTGTATACCAAAACGTATCTAGGTAACAGGAAATATGAATCATCTAAAGACATCTTTCATTTGGAAAAAGAGCACAGCGTCGTTCATATCAAATTAACCATATACTAGTAGCACATTAAACTGGAATAACTTGTCAGTTGTAAAGTGAAAGTCACGTTAAGCAATGACAAAATATTATCTTGTGAAAGTCAGTTCGTAAATTAAGTAAGTGATCTGTCATCGGCATTCATTCCAGCGTTAGCAGCGAGAAAGAAATCCGTACCAGAAATTTGATCACTAACCGCAATTATATACGGACCTCTTCTACAGAAAGTCTTTTATGATTTTGAAAATATTTCTTTTATTACGTGACTACATATTAAACCTACCGATCGATAGTTTGTGCTATGGGTCATTTTAATATTCCTTAATTTTGCTGGTCTAAAGAAGATTCATATGAATATCCATTTTGATGTGATGTAATAAAACACGTATCGAATGGTTTAGTTCCTTCGGACCGCGGACCTCGGGAAATAATTGTTACACTCCAGTCAGTAAGTGTAATATATATATAATTGAAATAACCTAACAATTGCCTAAGTTCAATAATTTATCATGAAACAAAATAATGTTCTGTCATTCTTACTATATCTATTCGTTTTAGTGACAACAAAATATAGTTTAGGGTGTCTCTAGATCGGCAGATTTAATTTCTTGTTTATTTGTATTGCATTAAAAAGAAAACATACATGTTTCATTTGCACATTCCCATTTCATATTCATGCTAAAACGACTAATAACAAAATACTCGTCTGGGTACACATGCAAATTCAACACATAACTGTTTATTAAGCCATTTGTTGAAGTTTGTCATCGGTAAAGAACCTTAACATTTGTAGTTATGGCGGGATAATTATTAAATCTGAAAAATGATACTTTGGAAACATAGATTACGACAAAAACAAACCAATAGCAGACTCGGTTTAATTGATGTAGTGGAAAGTGCAACACCCCTCATGCCGACGCAAATCACTATCACCAATGAACATTGAGTAGATTCCATGATCCCAAATGTCCGGAAAATAAACCAACACTGAATCCAAGTACGGGGAGATTTTTTTTTGCATTTAAAGATAGCTGTTGTAATAACGATAAAATCTGAAGAAAGATCCTTTGGAAACATAGAATGTGACCAAGCAAAATAAAAGCATACTCGGTTTAATTTAGCCCATACTATGTTTGAAAACCAAGAACCGTTTTTTTTTTTTTTTTTTTTTTTTTTTTTTTTTTTTTTTTTTTTTTTTGTTATTCATATCTGTATTGTTTAAATTGCAAAAACAGATCAATGCAACAAACATGACGAGAAATAAGGAAAAGATTTCGCCATAACTTATTACTGTCTGTTTTCTTTCTTGATGAACTTGTGAATAATTATTCAAATACAATTCTCAAAAATAATCAAGAAAGTGAAAAGATAGATATATTTGCACCCTCAATTACATTTAAAGTTGAATTATCCGCATTTTTCAAGTAAAAATCCAGCTGAAATAGATTTGTGTGTAAAAAGGATGGAGGAAATGATAACTTTTAATCCAGTATCTAAACTCTTCCTTTTACCAGTACGAAATAATAACTTTCCAAACATGATTTTTCTTATTTTGACTGGGGCAGTCTTTTTAAGAAAAGTCAAATCGCACACAGGAGTTGCTTCCCTTCAACTTCTTCAGAAATCTCTACCTATAGGTATGGGAGATCACTGCGTAGAGAATTGAAGAAAAACACGATTATTTTATTAGTCCGATTTCTGTCTTTATAAAGCATCAACTTCAAATACTTATGCGGCATTATCGTTAATCCAACACATTTAAATGCTCAACAATCGAACATTGCTTTTATAAATGAAACATTCAGCAAGAACACACTCTGAGCAGTAAGATGCGTATATGGTCACTTTAATTATTATTAAAACGAAGAGATACAGTAAGAAGTACAGAGCATACTTTCTGTCATTATAATGATAAATTAATGTACTTGAAGGTGAATTTTAAGTTATATTAGCTAAATAATACAATGTCATGTAAACACTTACTGACTGAAATGACACGACTATTGCCCGAGGTCCGCGGGCCGAAGGAACCAAGCCCAGCAAACTGTTTATAAACCGGCAAGCCATTCACTAAGTGTTTTAATTACATGACATCAAAATAGATATTCACATGTTTCTTCTTAAGACCAGCGAAATTGCTGAACACTGAAATGGCCAATAGTACAAACTACCGATCTGTGAGTTAAATAAGTAGGCTTGTACAGGTTATAATGTTATAATAAAGTGGTTTTTTTTTTTTTGTTTTGTTTTTTCAAAATTATACCATGATCACAAGAAGAAGAAGAAGAAGAAGAAATTTCAAAAGGTGACATTTACTATTAAGGTGTCCGTCCATCATAAAGTAAGTGCAAAACAATACTACAAGAACATGAAAACAGACCTACAATGTTGTCACAATATGTGTATTTGCAACCTTTTTTACAACTGCGTTGTTGTCAGTTGCTGATAGGTTAATACAATGGAACAATGTGTGTTCATCTCTTTAGCTAATGGGCATTATTTAACACCACTGTTTCTGCATACAAATTTTATCATTATGTTAGATAATGAAACGTCTGGAGGGCTGTGATATTTTGCATATTCGGTGGCTTTCATTTTGTTTTCCTTATGATATATTCAGTGTGCAAGCCGTGCTAACATACTCATAAGGGGTAATATAACGAGACAGTTGCAATTAACGGAGCCATTTTCAACATTCCAAGAACAGATGAGACATTCATATGTGTTATTTCGTTCTCAGACTGTAGCAGAAGTTAAGGTATAAAATTAAACTCCTGGTGAATTTTGTAGAGGAATGTGAATAGAATCAGATTGCTATCACTACGCCATTCAGTTAAACTAATCCATCAAACCAACTTAATAACTTAATACCGCACTTGATCTAATTTTAATTTAAAAGTTCTATACTTTAAATCTTACAAAAGGTCGATACTATCGAAAACGTTACTGTTGTAAGCTGTCAAGAGATGGACGACCACTGGAATATAGATAATTTAAAATTGAATTTCTTTCTAGATTAAGAAATCACATTCCTAGCACAAATTTTGTCTGTTTTATACTGGAATAAGTGGTACAAAAATATTTAGTTCACCAGCTTTTGCTTTCAAATCTTTTTTATCGATTTATTAAAAAGCCAAACAAGCCAGGTGATATCAAAGACCCCAAAGACAATTAGACAATAAAACCAATTACCGTAGTAAGAGATCATCCAGTGGAAAGTAAAAACCTTAATTTATTTGGCCGAAGTTGAAAAAGAAGTGTCAGGATTGTCTTTTTAACATCATAGTTTTAATGAATGAATGCGACAATTTTCAGGAAAGAGGGGTGTAATATCAAGTTTGCATTTTTATATAAATATTTCCTTGTAGCTGAAATTTAAATGGGCATATCAACATAGAAATTCATCATAAATCTTATTTTCTGAATTTTTCGCCGCTTTATGCCAACACATTTATAAGGATAAAATTTCATTATACATTTATTCGAATAACAGGAACAATTTAAGATTTCTTCTTTTCGAACACGATAAGGAAATAATGAGCCTAGCATATACATGAAGTTGAAACTTTTGATAAGATTACAATTATAATCACAATATGCTGCTTTACTAGGGACTATGTCTGGCTTAACAACACAGAACCATTCTAATCTGCGTATAAAATCTTCGTGATAATGATAAGTATAAGTTCACTAAAAGGAATTTATCCACATAAAAGCCAGTTCGTGTTCAAGATAAATGATGTGATACATAACAGGTGTTATTATGACATGCTTTGTCTGTAATCAGTATATTTAGTATTCCATCTTGTCGATAAATGCGGTCTGTCTTACTGATAGTGTACAAAGGCGTTGTAAGGATGCAACAAAGGACAATAAATAAAAACATCATTTGGATATATTTATAGTAGAATGGATATTGCAGCAGGTTACAATGTTAGAAATATTCATGATTGATGAATATTACTTGGCCTTTTCGTGCACTATAATGTTTTATATATATGCGCCATCATCAGTTACCATTGTTTGAAGAATATACGTATCAGGCATTGAAAACAAACATGATTATTAATACAAAAATGTCAGTTCCAGAGCATGAACGCAAACCGTGGATCAGATTATTCACAGCTTCGTCAAAAGTTTTTCAGTTATTTTTCACTCCACTAAAAGAATCCTTAACACAGATTCAATATTTATTAAGATAACAAACTGAGTACTAGACGATAACTCAGTGTTAAATGTTCTAGCTACGTCATTAACACTTCTGACACTGTTATGAAGTACCATTTACACAAATGGGAGCCATAAATAAAGCTTACAATTACTCTTTAGAGGCATTTTCGGTTGTTTTAAATCAGTTTATATGAAACGTAAAGTATTAATTCAAAGCGAAAAGTGCATTTCATTGCTAGAATATGCAAAGTGACGTACATTTAAATTAATTTTATGACTAGGCATCGTGCGGGATTTAGTCGAAAATGCCCATGCCGGCCTACTGCATGGTAAATGACCTTACATGACGGCCTTTTAATTACTGTTTCCTCATCCCTCTGTTGCATTATATGTCATTTAACGTCACAAATAAAATAAATCAAAAGAGAGCTAAAACTTTACGTTTATCAAAATGACGTGTTGCTCTCGAATAAAAAAAAAACACGGATTGTTTCAGAAATTTAAAGGTTTAAATTGAGTTAAAAAATCTTTACAATTGAATGTGTCATTTAAAACGAACAGTGTGTCGTAGAAGATTTGTTAAGTGTATATGTCATAGCCCTATAATAGACTTATCGGCGAACTATGTACGATAAATAGGACAGGACTGGTCATATTTGTACCCACTATTTTACATAATAAAGTGTTCTATTCACGTAGGCCAATAATATCTTCTCGGAACACTTTATCTAATTTTAACATTGAACCTTGTATACCTTATATATATGAGAGTTCGCTTCATTGTTAAAAAGAGTCGTTACCATGGTAACCTGTCGAGAAGATAAAAAAATCGTCTGATAAAATTTTTGTAGGAAAATGAATATGTGCTTTGTACTAAGTGTCATTTGCGATTGTATAAATTTTAGTTCCAGACAAAGTTTTATCTTGGAGATATCCCTAATACGGTGAAGAGATCTTAAAGTAACCATTTACAAGTCACGATTTCCGAGATTAAAGAGTGAAAACAACTGCTTCAGTTATCTAGAATATATTTGAAAATGATTTCATACTCACTGGCCTCTTAAGTTTAGATTAAATCATTATTATAAATGCCGAAGAACTGTAACTTGGTAGCAGTATCTAAAACAGGATTTTAATGACACCTGTCTATTTGCTATTTCACATAGTGTAACCAAGGTTCCGCTTAATGTACTTAAAGCGCATGATTTGTTTCAATTTTCTGGATCTGTGAGATGTGTATAAATCCTCAAACTGATACCTCAGTTATATCCATTAGACTTGATCGGACGCCGGGGATTTAAGTTCATGCTTGGCCCTGTTTAATGATTAAGAAAACTTGGTGATAATTAATATGAATTAAGGCACCGCCTAGCATGGGGATTTGTCTTTTATATAACTACTTACAAAGAAATATTCAACACCCAAAAGAAACTAACAGTCAAGTTTACATTATTGTCATCATACCTCTTACAGCTAATATCATACTTTGCAAAATTTACGGGAAGCCGTGACGGTGACGTCATTCAGCGTTCTCGCACTGGCTTTAGAAATTTTTTGTTTGTTTGTTTGCACACCACGCAGAAACTTGACGGCCTTTACACTTCCTTACTGTTTTAAAGGTGTTTTTCATTTGCATGTACAGTTTTCATTACGAAAAAGAAGTAAAAGAATCATGTTGGCCCGGTTTACGAATTTCTGTGACTGATTCGGGGTGCTCGGATGTTCATGCAGACAACCAGTCTGCGGTGTGTATATAAACCGGAACCGGAAAACATCGAAAAAATTGCCTCAGTATATGCAGAGAACACAGACGAATAACTATAAACGCACGTTACCGTCTCGGGGATTTTCATCCCCTATCAACTGCAGTTCTGGTTATTTCAGGAGGCAAACATCAGAATAAAAGCAAACATCTGGTTTTAATCTTCTTGATATTTCTCATCCAAAATCAGCATTACGTTTAAATGATCAGGGTAAACATTGTAAATGAAAAGTAACGTTAGATTTAAAAATGCTCAAAGAATTTAGCACTTTGTGACAGATATTTGTAATATTGTTTAATGCCAGTATATCATCACGTGTACAGTCCCAAAAGAACTAATTTATATAAATATTCTACCTTTTGAATTAAACTGATTACTTTTGTTGCTCTGCGCAACAACATCCTGTAACATTGAAAGGAATTAAATTATTTGCAATTCACGACGCAGTTTTGACATGAGAATGTCTGTGTGGAAACGAAATTTGCAAAATAATTGCGTAACAGATATGCTGTATCCAAACATTTTATGTTTAATACTTGCAAAATATATGAAAAGATAGAAGAAATAATTTTATGAAAAATAAGAATTATAATAATTAACATGCCTTGATGTATATGAGTATCAGCATATTACTATATCAGATTTATATTTAGTACAATATAATGCTTGCATACACAGCTTGCATACTGCTGCAGGAAATGGCATCTTCGAGACAATTTCCAAATGCAAAAAGGGTAATAATTTTGCCCCGTGATGTTAGAATAGCTTTGTAAAATTGTAATACATTGTATGATCCTTTAATCCAGTTTTAAAGTTCCAGTGCAATATCACCATTAGTTTCGGATATGTTCAAAGAAAACCTTATTTTGCCCGAGTCAAAGAGAAGATGCCACATTTATATTATGGCAAACTATACGGCAGATTTATGGAACTCGTGAAATTAATATGTGTAAAATTCAATCATATGCAGGACGAGCTCAATGACATATTGAAATAAATAGGGAAATAATTTTGTCAAACAAAACAATTATGGGACCTGGTACATTTCTTACGATTCTTAAACATATTTCAAGTTTCAACATGATATATTTACGGGTCCAGAGATTAGATGAAATGACCAAGTTATGTGACCTGGTACGTGAACATGTCTACTGACACATAAACATTCTGTAAGGTTTAATTATAGGTGTGACGCGAACACTTACATACTTATACTCGATGTAAATAGTGAAGCGACACAATAGGATATAAAAATTTAATGTAACCACGCTATGTACCCGGATAATCTTAACTCTGTTCAGCGATCCTAACGCAGTGCCAACATGGCGGATGTAAAGCCGATACAGCTTTGTTTTCTGTGTAATTTTGATGTATAAAAGAACGTTTCGGTTGTTATATCTGTCTCCATTGATCAAGTGTATATTTATTTCAATATGTATCGAGTTAAATACATCAACCCTTGTGTTTTCAGGTGGAATACCAACGAAAAGGGCAAACTTTTCAATGAAATTGTTTACAAAAAATCTTAAAAAATACTTACATGCTTTTGATACCTCTACTATTTTGTTGTATTAAAGCAAAATATACTGCTTTATAGGCCTGTTCACACTGTCTTGTTAACCCACTACATGTTGACACAATACATGTTCAAATGTACTGACAGCGAGAAAAGGGATAAAAACCTAACTTCGAGTTGATAAAAGCCGAACTCAGTTTACATGAAGAATGGATAAAAACCTAACTTATACGCAATCGCGGGAAGGATAAACACCTAACTGACTAGTATTCTATAGAAATGAATGAGTTGATATGTATATGGTCTGATTATTGTAAACATTACTTTACTTTATAAGCGGTATTGTCTTCAAACTTTGCCATTAATTTTACAAGATGTTATATGTATGCCCGCACTACAGCCAAATATTTATTCATTATTTTAATATTATGCAAATGGCAATGTTTGCAAAAATCTGGATAAACCCTCGAAAATAATTCAATATAAAAGTCAAAATTATTATATAATTGTATAAAAAAAATATTTAATACCACCGATGTTCGAAGTTCTGTAACCCCCAACCTTCTCTTCCTTCTTCCTCCATCTCTCTCTCACACACACTGTTTCAGGAGAACTGCGTTTGTTTCACATCTTGTATATCTTATAGCGTAAGAGATTTTATAGAGATGTTAATGGAATATTTTGTTATTGTTTAAATGGGATTACATTTATGATTAATTATTAAATATGATATTTTTAGACGGTAAGTAGGGAAGAAAAGTGTGTGTGTGTGGTTGGGGGGGAGGGGGGGGGGTTGTGATCATGGACCTGACAGGGCAGG
The DNA here is from genome assembly GCF_021730395.1 of Mercenaria mercenaria. Classification (NCBI taxonomy): domain Eukaryota; kingdom Metazoa; phylum Mollusca; class Bivalvia; order Venerida; family Veneridae; genus Mercenaria; species Mercenaria mercenaria. The sequence goes on from NC_069374.1 coordinate 14,646,531, forward strand.
GGTGTGGAAATCCACACATTTTTCACTTGTCCATGGACACTTAAAAATCCACTTGTCCATAGTCAAATTTCACCCGCTCGGATTTGTAATATTAAACCTTCATGAAACTGCAAATAGACTGGAGAGTTCATTATTTAGGACAATGAAAAGAAAAGCATATCACAGTAACTGTGGTAAAAAAAAAATAAGCTGTTAAAGTATTTGCCTTTTAAAGTTTATAAAAGTCTGAAATTGCGCAAGCAGGGTTCGGGATCTTTTAATGCCATGCCCAAAACACTGTCCACGCAATGGTACAAAGCCAGATGAATTCAGAGAAAGACTCTTAAAACGTTCCGACTTGTTTTTAGACTTTGATACTGTTAAACATTGTCTAAAAGATGTTTATTGAACTAATACAGTTGATAAGTAAGGTATTATTGTAATATCTGGTACTTTAAAACAGTTACAAACATAAAACATGTTCATTTTGAAGACTTCTTTGAGTACATTTTAATGAATTCCAGCCACTTAATGTGCATTGTCAATTAAATATTTCGTACACAAAACATGTTATCAATACAGGATTTGTGGCTATCAAAAGTTTTACGCTAACATTGCATACTAACATAAAACATGAAAAAAGACAGGGAATTTAACTACATACATCGTCTTTCTGTCAGTAATGTTGGCACTGAGTTAGGGTCGCTGAACAGAGTTAGGATTATCCCGGTACAGAGTGTGGTAACAGCAACTTAACGTTAATCATCTACTAACTGCATTGTTGAAAATATTTGCACATTATAACTGCTCCATAAACAACCTGCTTCCTTGCATTTTATGTTCAATTACGAGAAATGGAAGTTATTTGTTTCTAATTATTAAGATTGTTCTGCGCCATTGTCGATACAAAGAATGTCCCTAGCATTACGTACGTAACTATATGGTCTAGTTTTTTGTTAGGTTATCGCTGTTTCAAATGCCTGTGAGAACAGAGCTTGCAAGCGGAATCGTTAACAGGAGCACGGAAAGTAATCAAACGTTGCATTATGTGCAAATATTTTCTCTACGAACACTTTCAAACTAGTTAACTGAATTTACATGTGTCGACATTAAAAATAATAACAAAATAAAATTATTCCTTTTGAAGTATATGAAAATAAAATAAAAAGTTTAACCGTTACAAGCAATTTCAATATCGATAGTTCAATAACGTGATGAAAGAATCAACCTTATCAGCAAAATCAAATTAAGCAAAACGACCCATAGAAGAAATCCTTTGGAAGCATAAAATGCGAGCAAGCAAAATATTAATTTCTCGGTTTGAGTAGGTTAACGGCGGTAATGGAATGTAAAACATTTTACGTCCCATGGTAGTACTCTATTATACAGTAGCAAAGTGGTAGAAACTAATGCATATGTCGATATAATTACCAAAATGCTATAAATTCAAGTCTACGTTATACTGAAACGCACAGAAACAGGAAATAATTATACAGTTGATGGTAGGAAACCAGTATATAACACTCAGTCGTCAGATCATGTGGGTGTAGACAGCTGTGATAATGGTATTGTTTCCACATCATACGAGTGCAGAGGTGATGTAGATGCAAGTTATATACGTTAAATGTTTGAAAGCCAACATAGTCAAGGTTAAGCCAGAATTAACATTACCGCACGGTGCACAGGTGCACAAGTTAAAAAGAAGGTAAAGGCAAACTTTCTTGTTTAACGTGAGTAGTCAACGAAAGTCCCCACCTGCAATGGATGAAACATCTTATTTCAAGCTGAACCAGCTGCAGGCGTTATTGCTAAAAACAGTACAGATTTAGGTAAATAACGCAGCACTAGTCAGGATATCAGCCGCAACTGGGAATTAAACCCGGACCACGGATGTTGTAATCCAACCTGATAACCACTGCGCCACTGACTCCCTAAGTACACTAACCTATTTTAAGTTGAGTGTTAAGGTTGCAGTTATCGATCACGTACCCTTCACCGCTGTGGTTCAAACTTTGGCTTGTGGTGGTGTCGAATTTTTCATTTTGAGGAGGCTTCATTCTGACGTAAAGAATGTCTGTGATTCGTGCCTGAAATAATGCCCGGATGTTTACTTGGATTATTCCTCAACAACGAAGAGCTTGCATGCCGCCATATGACCTATAATTTTGTTACTGTGACGTTAAACCCAACAATAAAATACTAATGTTTATAATAAAGCGTTCTATTTTAACTAAAACTAAATAAATTCTGTAAAGTGATTGACCATTAAACCATTTTTAGAAAAAAGCAACTGCCATGATCCATTAGAAATCCTTTGTTTATGTCATTGGCAAAGCATTTATATTTATAATATATAATAAGTTACAAACTGTGTAAAACAAAGATCTATATTGTTGAATCGACATGTTTATCAAATCTTTAAGAAGACCATACGGAAATATGGAGAGCATCCACGCAACCAAATTTGCCTTCTGCTAATATAAAGGAATGAAATATGCAACTCCTTTTCATTCCCAAAGAATCGGCCTTATAAAATATAGTGACCCTTTTACCCAAATGACGAAAATATAATTCAACAAAGAAAACACGGGAAAAGACTTGAACGAGCAAATGATTCTCTAACGCTGGATATTCAAACCATTTCGGAAAGACAATGATTACTCGTTGCCATTAAATATTTTGTCAATTTCCCGACAAGTCATAACTGATAATCCTAAAGTTAAGACAATGAAAATGTGTTGCCATTAGATTGATATAACAGCAATGCGTCATTACACATAACAAATGGGTTTCGCTCAATTTGGAAAAAGAGTCCCAATTCTAAAACAGTTAAATAAAAGCCAATTTGAAGCATGTATGAGGTATGTAATATATACTATGAATATAACTCTATTTATAAAATGCAGTAAAGTAAACTTTAGGGACTTGCATAACGAAGCTGACGTAAGTTACCAAATATCCAGATCATTGATATCTTCTCAAATTTTAAGTTCTGGGCGATATTTATGATGCTATATCTTTTCCTGAAATAACGTTTAGGTGTGTTTCGGGTTTTTACGTTTACCATCGAGCCTACACAAGTTTAGGTCATATGGCGACTTCCCAAGATTTTGTTCTTGGAGGAAGACCAAAGATTCCCCTCCGATCATCAGCGGGCACCAGCTAAATGGTTTATTCACATGGAGAATTCTACGTCCAAAGCGATGCTTGTAACCACATTGGTGAGGGGCAAGTAATTTGAAGTCAGTTGCCTTAACAACTTGATCACGGAGGTACTTCAGGAATAATTACAAAATCTCTATAAAACTGTTTTTATCATTTTTTTTCAGAACATACGATCCTTATTCATTCTAGACGAAATGAAAAGGGGAATGGTAAATATAAGCATTTTCCTTTAAAATTTGTACATTTAAGATTAAAATTAAAATATAATATGTCTAATGATTCCAATTACGAACAGTAAAAATATCCAGTGACCTAAAACACATGCATATAATAAAAAACTAGTGATAGAAGTCAACAATAAAAGTAAAGAACTGTGTTATTATCAAGGTTATAAACATTCTTACAAATGCTAAAAATGCTCGTAACATATTGAAAATGATTCTTATTGCGCTTTCACCAATTTAAAACGAGCATTGTCAACGTACTGTTTATGTAAAGAAACGTATATTTTTTTTTATAAATTTGACTACAAATATGCCCTGAACAGAAAACACCATCTAAGAGTTGCGTAATTGTTGATTAGTTTTTTGTGAAAATCACTATGAGATATTAAAGCTACAAATCCTTTAAAAAGTGGATGTTGTTAATAATAATTCCATGAAATTACGTGCTGGCTTCCTGGACTTAATTTTCAAGAAATTTACAACTTTCTTAATGCCTGCTTATTATTTGTCACCATCTATTTATATCGAGGGTTTTATAATGTTCCCACTCCACATACGTGCGAATTCGCTTATGTGGTAGATAAATATTCTACAAATAAAGTACTGATAATATTTTAAAAACACAATCTCTCTTCGACTCGACATTCGTTCATTACAAACTTCATTGAATATTTGTTGCCACATTTGTTATATCAAGTGACAGAGAAAATCAAAAATAAACTGTCTTCGTTGAATTTAATGTCTTATTGGGTAACTTTTTTGTAACATCTACGTGACACTATACGGCTGTCGCTATGTATTTAAGGAGTTCTTTGACGTTACGGTAGCTTATGAGAATTACACGTCATATCATTTAATATAATTCTGTTTACAATTTTCTTACTGTTAATTTTCATATGTTCTATATTATAATGTATCAACTTTTCCAGACTTCACCGGCATCAGGTATACGGATATCGGGGTCGTGAGTTCGAGCACTGGGAGAGGCGTATGTTTTCCGTGACGATTTGTTAAAAGACATTGTGTCTGAAATCATTCGTCCTCCACCTCTGATTCATGTGGGGAAGTTGGCAGTTACTTCCGGAGAACAGGTTTGTACTGGTACAGAATCCAGGAACACTGGTTCGGTTAACTGCCCGCCGTTACATAACTGAAATAATGTTGAAAAACGGCATTGAAACCAAAACAAACAAACAAAATCACCGGCATCAACGCCATCACGTTTACACAGTCATGTGTAAATGTTGTGGTACATCAAACAGCATGTTAACGTCGATCATGTATAATATTTACTGCAAGTAGTATTGGATCCTGAAAACTTATTTATATTTGATGCTCTTACAAATTCATCGGTTTGTAGGTTCTTCTGAGGGTAGATCTGCAAGGTTGAACTTGACACACGTCCGTCGTATTGACAATTATAATGTCGTATGCTTAAACAATATTCAAAGCGTTGTGCAAAGCGGCGAATTTATATTTTCTAAAGCATGAGAGTCAAGAAACGGTACATAAAATTAATCTAAAACTAGCAAGTATTTAAAAAGCCATGCAATGCTTTTTTAATAAATTGTTGACTAAATTGCCGATTTTGTATCACATTTGATCCTGGGACGTATTAATCTCAAAGATTATCAAAAGAGCCCCATAAATGCACTGTGTGTACTTTGTAGATCTAAATTGTGACCAACTCTTTCTCACAAAAAATGTTTTTTCTTACTGTGTACCTATACTTTCGCTGCCAAATGTTTCCTTATGTTATGATGAAATTGCATCTTCCAGTCGTCATAGGTGAATGTATGAAAAATACTGAAAGTTGTTTAAAAGCATAAATAACAATGTTTTTTGTTTTTATTGATAGCATTTCTTAAAGTCCATGACTGTAATTTTCCCCTTGAATAAATGTTCAGTTTAAGCTCTTAACCGTTTAGGAAATTACACTTTGGTCTCTACGTAAAATCTCTTATTCAAATGCAAATAGCAATACAAATTGATGCAGTCTCTGATGCAAACGCAGTTCTTTTTATAATTTGTTTTATTAATGCCTCGATAGGAAAATAAAGTGTTCATATGACTGTCGTCTGTTTCTTTGACCAAACAAAAGAATGTTAAAGTCGCAATTGCTTATTCATTAAACCCTGCCTTATCCTGTACCCTTTGGGACCAGCTGATTGTGCGGGTTAAAGCAGGTTACTGATTAAAATAGGTTTTCTGTTATACATGACAGTGGTATGATATCTAAGTACGTATAGAATGCATATATTAGGCGAAAGCGCATCTCATACAAAAGTTCAAAAGCCGTTATTACGTATGTAAATTGACTGTAACCGATACTCAAAAGATAAAAATATAATAATTTCATTCCTAGTAATATCTGAAATTTGTTAAATATTTGAAACAATTATTTTATTCACACATTTTCCTGCTAAGCTGAGCAAATAAAACAGTTTTCATACTTAATTAAAATGTTCAGGGTTAAAACAATAATTACCGCAATAATACTTGTTATTTGTTTTTATCTTTTTATATCAATCAGATTACTGAAGATAGCTTGGCACAGAAATAATAATACTAAAAAGAACAACCCAAGACAGTTGTATGAATACATTACTTTTACTATCAATAAGTTTACTATAGCAATTAATTAGTATCTAATTTCGTTTAAATTAATGGTTGGCAGAAATTGGTCACAGCTTCACATAAATGTCAATATACAAATACATATGATATAAAGTATATGTTTAAAATGCAGATGTGGAGGCCCTGTGAACAGAGGCCTAATACAGTATACTTGAAACAAACAAACTTCTTATTACACAACGTTAAGATATACTGGTGGAGGCTGACCTAACCGCCACATGTCGAGAATTTGGAACAACGTGGAAAATTCTTGACAACCGCCACCAGTATAGCGAAGCAAACCCTGCCTGAGAAGCTGTGCCTTAACAATTTTCTTCTAAAAAGGACTGACGCTTGTTTTGCAGAGTGAATAAAAACAAAATATTTCCAAATTATGACAAGTGCACCCCATCCCTGTTGAAGAGACCCATCACGGATTCGACGATTTCTGGTTAACGAACGTATCCACCAATGTATTTAAAAAAAACAAACAACAAACAAATGAGCAGCGAAATTATTAACGCGTTTTCTAGCTCTCTCTTATGAAAAATAAGTTAATTACTCAATGAATAACAATGATACCTTGATTGTCTTCAAAAGGAAACAAGTGTAACATTAATGGTTTAACTTGCCGCCATTTCATACCATCCTGACTCTGACACAGTATGGTCGCATCATGACGCTGCATTACAAGTTGAGAACCCTCAGCTGATTCCTTGTCGTAACGAAATACCGACTTTATAATTGAACATCCAACTATCCAAATATGGGTAGGACGCACTGAAAAGCTGAAAACAATTGTCAACAAAAAAAGGGCAACATATGCCAGGTACAAAGAAACTGCTTATAGGCTTAAGATCTGAGTGACAACAGCTGACGTGAGAGGATTCTAATGTAAGATTTAAGTGCACTTGAATCCGGGGCGCAACGCCCCATTCTTGTAATATCGTAAGCAGTCATGCTGCTGTTGCAGCACCTATTCTAAATAAATGTGGTTTATATGGAATGGCAGTCAAAGATTTCTTTAGAACACACTAAACTGACAGCGTATGACGGGTAGACCGTTTAAATAAACAAACAAATAACTAGTTTGAAGCACTAGATGGTCGAACAACCATATATCTCTCTATTAAATCCAGGGGTCAAGTAGAACAATGTGTAAGGTTGTAAATAAATAGCTACTCCTTCGCCTTTTTTCTGATCGTCCTTTGATGAATGAAGAATTATGCGAAGTACACCAATACTTACAATACTAACGTCTCCCTCACATAATGCGTGACCTTTAGCACTTATATTCGAGGAGTTTGAGTTCGTGTGTACAAGCTCACATATCCTTAAAAATCAAAATGGTCAGGGAAATTACTGCTGAAAACTGTAATGCCTAAAATATAGAAGAGCAAACAGTATTTGTCACCTGTATAAGTTTACGAAGTAAATCAAGCGTTATAGGTTGCCTGATGTCAATTGTCCGATGCAACCTATCAAAACTGATAAGCATTCAACGTAACATAAATCTTTAAGTAAGATATTCAAGACTATTTATTTTACAATAGAAGAAATGTCCGAAATATACAGACATGTTGTATGACGAGCTACATTCTTGATTAAAAGATGGGCTAAAAGTGCAGTAAGGTGCAAGTCGCAAGTAAAGCTGACACGATCGCATAGAAACCACTACTAAATAGTCTAGAAAGGGAATGGCTCTGTTACAGAAATTAAAAGATCAACTTAGGCTTGCAATTTTTTTTTTTTTTTTTTTGGCTACGGGTATGTTAAGGCATTTATCTATAAAACAGAACAAATTGGTCACACATTCCCTGAATAAGAGCGAGACAAACAAACATAATTATCCAAGTAATAAAACAGCCTTTCGGATTTCCTCTTGTACCGGACCAGCTATTGTAATAAATTAGCAAACTTTTCCCAATGGCAGCAAAAGATTGCACACTCATAGGTTACGTCTTGTTAGTAAAATAATCCCCTCCTAATTTGAAGGCTAATAATTTCAAAATCATAATTATGAACCTCAAAAGGCGAAAAGCAAATTTGATGCCAACTTTAGCCATTTCGCAATATTGCACTAATGAAACAATAGCTCCGTCACTCTGTCTAAAGAAGTGTACTGAACTGAGGAAGAAGACGTATCAATAAAATCATTCAAACTTGAACCCTGCGGGGTTCCCTTCGGAAAGGAAAGATGGTGTATAATCCTCGAGCTACCATCTTTTTGGCCACAAGACTGATCGCGGATTGCCTGAAATTTGGAACAGGCATTTCTTAAAAAGGAACCGCAATTCAGCTTAACTGCTCTTCCTACATACTAGTAACTTTCTCATTAGCTACAGCAGAGTTTTGCCTAACGGAAATTAAAGTTTGACTGAAGTTTGGACTCTAGGGCGCTGGTTATGTAATCGAAACCCTTTGTTAGAACCCTCTAAAAATTCAGCTGCCACTTATTTATTTGGATATAAAGAAAGATATACTTGTAATACTGCTAAGTCAATAAGGGTTTTGGTGAGGGAATGGAGGGTTAAGTGACCCTCTTTGAGATGCCGGTTTTGGCTATCTGAAGATTCCACGAGGTACAAGTGACGAGTACCTAGAACGATATTGATTGGTAGCTACTAGTGATTCTGAAAAATAAATAAATACTTCCTAGAGTGCTTCCCATGACAACGCGTACAGCTATGTTCGTATACACAAGCAAATTTGGTACAAATACCTTGAAAACTAGTCATAACATTTTCTTGCGCACGGTATATATAGATACTCATGTACATTAAGGACCGGCAATGAATCTATCTTTTGGCCGGAGCCTTTGACTTAAATTTTAGCTATCAGTCTGCTTCAGTAACAAGAAAACTCTGACCTTGACTGTTATTAATGTGATCTGAGCGTAACAATACTGTTTACTCTATGAATTCGCCATTAACCATCGTAATTTAAACATTTGCTGAAACGTGGTCTCCCAAGTCGTTATAAATGATCTACATCGGAGCCAACTCACCATTTTATTCAACACTGTCTGACAGTGCAGCGAATCATCAGCCAAAAAGCCCCTTCGCTGCGCAAACACGGAACAATGGTATTCTGCAACAAGGCTCACCACAGCCACAAGTTGTTGCGGGTTCAGATTAACCGGTTGCGGGGCTGAAACGGCTGGGTAGCGTTGCGGTGTGGCTGTACCATCTGGACTGTGTTGCGGAACTTCTTGGGTTTTTGACGTTGTCTAGAAATATTCAATTGTATACTTGAAAATTTGGCAAAAAGTATATTAATATATGTAAATTTTGTCTCTAGCCCGTTATAAACTTTGAGATAGAAAGGAAAATATGACAAATTTGCAATTTGGCAGCACATCAATTCGAAATCATGTCACCAGCATACACGATGTCTATAGTGGGCATTCAGACAATAAGACTGAAATGGTCAATCATTTAACAAATGGGCTAAAATAAGTTCATCAATATACATTAGTCATGAATTCAAAATCTAATGACCATACAACACAATGAATATAATGAGCAACTCTCTCTTTTATGATAGAACATAGCCAAATGGGCAAACACAGTTCATCAATATACATTAATCATAAATTAAAAAATCCGATTACCATCCCAACACAAAGTATATAATCGGCAACCATCCGTTTACCACCAAACACAAATTATATAATCGGCAACCATTTTGTTAATGATAGAACAGAGTCAAATGTGCTAAACACAGTTCCTCAATATACATTAATGTTAAATTCAAAATCCGGTTACCATCAAACACAATGGATATAATCGGCAACCTATTCTTTTATGATTGAACATAGCCAAATGGGCTAAACACAGTTCATCAATATACATTTATCATAAATTCAAAATCCGGTTACCATCCAACACAATGGATATAATCGGCTAAAATAAGTTCATCAAAATACATTAATCATAAATTCAAAATCCGATTACAATCCAACACAATGCATAAAATCCGAAACCTTTTTTAAAAAATGATTGAACATAGCCAAATGGGCTAAACACAGTTCATCAATGTACATTAACCATAGAATCAAAATCCGGTTACCATCCAACAAAAGGGATATAATCGGCAACCTATTTTTTTATTTTTTTTTTTTATTATTATTAAATGATCGAACATAGCCAAATGGGCTAAACACAGTTCATCGATGTAAAATAATCATAAATTCAATATCTGGTTACCATCCAACACAATGGATAAAATCGGCAAACTTTTTTTTTTTGAAATTATTGAACATAGCCAAACGGGCTAAACACAGTTCATCGATGTAAAATAATCATAAATTCAATATCTGGTTACAATCCAGCACAATGCATATAATCCGAAACCTTTTTAAAAAAAATGATTGAACATAGCCAAATGGGCTAAACACAGTTCATCAATGTACATTAACCATAGAATCAAAATCCGGTTACCATCCAACACGATGAATATAATGGGCAACCTTTTTTTTTCTTTTTTTTTTTTTTTTTTTTTGAAGGATCGAACATTGCCAAATGGGCTAAACAGAGTTCATCAATATACATTAATCTTAGATTCAAAATCCGGTTACCATCCAACACAATGGATATACTTGGCAACCTATTTTTTTTTTTTTTTTTTTTTGAAATGATCGAGCACAGCCAAATGGGCTAAACAGAGTTCATCAATATACATTAATCACTTAATGTACAATAATAAAAAATTCAAAAATTTGGTTACCATCCAACACAATGGATATAATGGGCAACCTATTTTTTTTTTTTTTTTTTTTTTTTTTTTTTTTTTTTTTTGAAATGATCGAACACAGCCAAATGGGCTAAACTAGCAACTTTCTTAACTTTCTCTTTTTTTATTACAAACGATCGAACGTAGCCAAATGGGCGAAACAGTCGATACACATTAATCATAAATTCAAAATCAAGTACCATTCAACACAATGGAGATAACAGCAACTTTCTTAACTTTCTCTTTTTTTTATTAGAAACGATCGAACATATAGCCAAATGGGCGAAACACAGTCAATAAACATTAATCATAAATTCAAAATCAAATACCATCCAACACAATGGAGATAATAGCAACTTTCTCTTCATCCCTAAGCAGTAATCATAAATTCAAAATCCAGTTACAAACCAATACAAAGGATAAGGATGGCACTCTTTTTCCTAAGGCAGTACCGGCTGATACAATCAGACATTAGCAATTGGGCTAACTATAGATTATGATCTGAAAGGCTAACTATAGATTAAGATCTGAAAAACAGTCATCCTTCTACAAATGACAATAAGTTATAACTACATTTTTTTTTTTTTTTTTTTGTAGGAAGCCAACTTGTTTTATATTTATTCATTTGATTGTTTTATTAACAATATTCTTCTATACAAACCATATACATTAGCCATCAGGACTAAAAACAAACATACTGCAGGAAACGGTGGTATATTGAAAAGTGAAACTACTTGTTTTCCTCACACATGCGCACTTAATTACTTGATCCGTGCTCATGAAAATTTAACTTTGCTTAATATATATGTGAAATGGAAGTTTAATTACTTCACTTTAGAAGAAAATACTTTTCAGCGAGATTAAATCTGATAAAGTTGCTTAAACCCTACTCTGTTTGTAAGCAGGTATCATGAATAATAGACTCTTCCACGTGTTTATTGTACTACATATATAGTTTAACAGATTCATGAATAACTCGCCACTTGTATACAGAAATCGTCTGCTACACTGCTAGCAGTGATGTTTACACATGTCTATTTTTAACCCTGCATTACAAAGGAATGCATTGTTATCAAAATTCGCGTGGGAAACCACATAATTACCTACATAAATTTGCAAGACATATTACCAATTTAATAATTCATATTACCTTCGGATATCGACCTGCTCTTTTACCTCTCGTTTAAGTGTACACCTTCCAGTAACACACAAATAAACACCTCAACACTCCAGGATTAAATTGTAGCAGGTCACAAAACAAATAGTCATTATGATAGCTGCAAAGTATAATAGAAAAGCTATTAATCAATTTAATGTTTAAATCCTTCGGTAATTACAAAGATATATTCGTACAATAAATACAATTATATTAAAAATAAGCAAATAATACAAGCCTACCTCCCTGCTATATAAACTGCATAACTTAAAGATTTAAATCACTCAACAAAAATCTCAAAATACTATTTAAGTATTCTCTCACAATATCTAAATGCGCATAGAATAATTTAATCCATATATTAAACATCAGCAAGTATAAACAATCGAGGATTCCTTCGATAAGAAGCAAAATCAACCCTCGCATCTATTTGCAAACGACCTTCTTCTTCCATGTGCAAAACTGAAAGGACCAAAAGGAGATTAAATCGCAACAAGTATATTAATATACCAACAAGACATAAGCTAAAGCGGGCCCTTACAACAGGATAAGAGCTCCTTCAGTAACAGGTTTTGAATGGTAATCATTAAAAACACAGTAATGAAACGCTAGTTATGGTATTTACAATAGGCGCGTGCCGGTTGAGAATAAAATCTGTAAAAAAGATCCTTTGGAAGCAAAGAATGCAACCAAGAAGAATAATAGCGACTTGGTTTGATTGAGTCTGTTCATGAGAAGTTGTTAACTACATGCGTTTATATTTATCTTGTGACAACTGTGCTGTGCCAGGCAAGAGTTATACAGATTCCGGTAAAAACATTTTAAGCTTACGTATAGCATATAAGAAACCTGTCGGGAAGAAGAGACTGTGTCGTGTAAGCCAGGAACGCGTTTAAACCAGTACCGGATAAAGTCAGCTTTTAGTGTAACGTGTCATCGTTTTCAGGACATTAAAATAACAAATTCAGTTTTAGTATGTACAGCGACAGAGGAAAACTGCTTACTATAGAGCAGGAATGAAATATCAAGACAAATGTCGCTATGGTATAAATATCGGGGATGCAAATGTTCTAGAAGCTTCATGCAGGCGCAAGACACACTGTCACTGGTTATGCCAAAAACTAAAACCATGTGTCGCGAAGTGCGAGAGAAAATTGTAATATTTACTCTACTAACCTAAAACCTAGCTTACATTTTTTTTTGATAAGCTTATAATTAGCTTTTTCGACAGTGTTACTCATAGATTGGCTATTCAGCTTTGCCTCTCTCCAAATTTAGGAGTTGCTTTTTGATTTGCACACGGCACTAGTTTTTTCTAGAGAAGAGAACAGATATATTCGGTATTTAGGCCAGACAACATCTAACATTTTACAGAGATTTTAATATAGAAAATTCAAAGATATTTGTTACAAAAGAGGAATAAACTGTCGAAAACTAACATTGTTGTTCAAAAATTAATTTAACTGTTTCTAGTGTAGCAAAAAAGGAAAAATAGTCACGGGTCGCTACACCATGATGTATGGCAATCGCAGCTTTTCTTGCACTGCTCCGAAGCTTTGGAACTCCCTTCCCGTCAAGATCAGGGAAGCTGACACGCTAGCTGCTTTCAAAAGCCTGCTAAAAACCCACTTCTTTGTACAATATTTTGTTAACTGACCGATACATTGATGCTTTTTTTTTTAATTTCTTCTTCATAAAACTGCGTAGAACAGTATTTTATCCTAGGGTAACCTAAATACTTTTAAATATGTATGTATGTTTGTCTTGTTTAATCTATACGTTTTATATTTATGAATTTTGTTAATGTGGAATGCATTATTTTTGTATGTGTATTTGTTAGTATTTTTGCAGTTTTTCTGTGAAGCACTTTTGAACGTGTACACGTGCATGAAAAGAGTGCTATATAAATGTGGTATAATAATAATAATAAATATTCGTTTCTCATTTTTTATTTAGATACATGTGTCTCTCGGTTTCAAGGGGTATTGGCGTCGAATGCACCTTCGCCCCTTTGTCTATCGTAATATATACATCATATTTTTTTAAGCAGCTGCATAATTCAATAACATCATTTTAATTTCAGTCATCTATTATTTACAGTCCCAGAATAATTCTGACTTTTTATAGTAAGCTCCAATTTACCAGTTTTTTAATGTTGTACCAATATATAGAAGGGAGACAATATGACTGAAGTCGTTGGTAAGGCACATATTTTAAGAATTTTCAAGTTACTTTCTTTTGTTGAGTTAGGAACTTCATATACATACATGAACGAGTGGTTGTAATTATGTACAGCTACTAAGTCATGTAAATGTACATTTTGATTATATAACCCCAAAACTAATATTTATGATACTCAGTGATACGTTTTATAGTATTCTCTATGATCAACACTTAACTTACTAGTTACTAACAGTGTGAATATGAAATAGTAAAAGAAATGTTATTTTGAAAAGTTTAGAATTTCCGACTGAGATACAGTGCAATCTCTCCAGAGCGGCCCTCTCTTAAGCAAAAAACTCTCTATAACAACATCATCAAAATTTCCCTAAGCTGAAATATACTATCAAATTTACCTCTCGAGAACAACAACCTCTACATTACAGTCAATATTTGTATCTCCCAAAGGGTGTTGCACTACAGAGGTGGCACTGTACATATAGCAGAAACTTAATGTAATTATTAATGTCAATAAGATACGTACATTGCGTACAGTGCTTTTTTACCTGTAAAATATACATTGTACGTTGCATTGCAGAAATTTAATAAACCGAAATAGGGGCTCTTCATGTTAATACAACCTTCCTCTAATCGAGTTACTTCCGAAAAATGCTTCATGGGCTTATCCTGGAAAATACGTGCTAAATTAGGGAAAGAACAAGTTAGATACGATGAAATGTCTGCAAACTTACTGATCAATAAATAGTTCAAGGATATCTGGATGTTGTGTATAAATGTTTTGTTCTTGTTTTCTTTACCATTATTCCAGGAGAAAATATAGAAAAATAAATCATCATTTTATACATAAACTGACTTAAAATCATGTTTTCCATACATAAAAGGACAAAACAGGACTGGTATAAGTCAAAATGTACCCGGTGCTTAAATTGCGGCAACGGAGATAGAATTGTGAATACACTCTTTGTGAAAATATCTTTGTAGTGTTCACGGCATTTGACTTTCTATGTCATATCAAGATAGCGGCATGCCTTTCGTTCAAACTAAAGTGAAAAACGGCAAGGGCTTGTTATCTATACTTAAGATTTGGAAAGCAATAATGATATAATTTTGTTCTCCTGGTAAAAACCAACTTACCCCGATGTTGCGTTTTCCCAGTCCGTATGAAGTGTATGTTCTTTTGGTTTTGGTTTTGTTCGATAACTACATATACATGGTAACATTACAATGTAAGATTTAACATTGGATAGCCGAACCAATCAAGAAAGTGTAATATGCTTCAATAGGAACGTTTGTGTTATAGACTTTTGATTTTGGAAAGCGGCCATCTTGATATGTATTCAAATGAATCACTGAGTATGAAAAACAAAAGAAAAATAACCATTTTAACAGACTTATTTTATTATTGGCAAAAACCATGTTACTTTTCTGGAAAAAAAAACAAATTAGAACCTACATTGAACAAACAGGTAATATAACATACGAATTTAAATTTTACCACAACAACTTATTTATCTTAAAATAAAGTTTTCTACATTTTTTCACTAAAATACTGCACATAAAATTTCAATCTGAAAGATAAAAATTAATGTATTTAATTTTTAGTTCGATAGCATTAAACTTTTCAGGCATGGTTTTGTTTGAATAACGTGTCTGAAAAGAAAATCACATGTGTTTGCATCAAGAAAATCTCCTTTCCATAGACAATGAATATATATCAAACTGAAGGCAGCAAGAATTCGAGATTTGTCTATTTTACTGGCAGACGCACATACACTGACGACCGAGTCAATGCTAATATCCATATCCCAGTGTGTAATACAGCCAAAGAAGTCTCATTACACTGGCCATTGACAAGTAGATGTATCATTCTAAAAAGGCATATATGTCGCAGGACTTTTCAAAAAGGTATAGCAACAAGCGTCTGATACATAGGTATGCATCTAAATTTTGGTAGTTTCGCACTGGCATAACTAGGTTGTTGTCAGGTCTAACGTTTTAATTGCAATCCGCACACAGGATTTACCCATATCACGAGCATGCCCGTTAATAATCTTCAAAAGGTCGCCATCAGGTTGATCTCAAAGTACTGTAGGTACTATGATTTTCAAAGACATCAATGTCCCGTACTTGTCTCACTGAACATGGTCACAGTTGTTCTGGAAAGGCTTTACACGGAACTAACCTCCAGTCTCTCTTTCTTGAACCCTTGTACTGACGAGGTACTGATGGAAAGTACTACTTTAAAGAAGTAAACTTTATTGTTACATTTATACTTAAAACTAAACTCGAATATTGTATAACAACAATTCTATCTCCGATGCCGCAATTTGAGCACCGTTACATTTCGGCCCATTTTCTAATGTTTTTGCTATCTAAGGAATGTAAACATTATATAAAGTACGAAAATAGAATATCTGATGGTGTGTTTGTTCTATCTACCTTTGAAATGAAGATGGTAGCAATAAAAGAACATGAATATACAACATTGTGATTCAGTTAAGCGACTTTTTGATAGAAATGCCTGCAGAATTTTCATCATACCTCCTTCGTTTTACCACTATTTAAGAAAAGTTTTTCTAGGATAAATCTCTGTTTAATCACAAGTCGGACTACGAAGCCCCGTTTGAAATAAGTTATTCAAAAAGCAATTTCAAACAAATATCGTTATTGTAACTGTTTGGTAAAAATGTTGACGTTGCAATTGATTATTGTAGCATTAACGAACAAATATGTCAACGGAGCTTGTTTGATTTTTTATATTAGATCTAGTAAAAGTCAATGCAAGTAAATCATTTTACTGAAAATGATAATTGAAACAAGATTTTACTGTAAAATCATTTAATTTCGTGGGCATGAAATTTCGTGGTTTTGGTCGAAACAGCAATTTTGTGGGGATGTGAATTCGTGAACTTTGAACTTTTGAACAAAAAATGAATGGGAATTTTACTTGTTCGTTGGGACTAAATTTCGTGGATTGACTCAACCACGAAATCCACGAAAATTAGTCCCCCACGAATATTAATGATTTCACAGTATGAACATTTGTCGATACATTGCTTTTATTACCATGTATCATGTGTATTGCTTATCTGATGATATTTACTTGTAAAGTTTTCTTTCAGTGTTGTTATGTAATACATAGCTTTGCGTTAAAGAAATGAAGTTCCGGGCAGAACTATGAACTTTATTATAAAGCTGACGTCCAAATATTTATTAGTCAACGCATTCTTTGTTATATTTTGTACTGTATCTCAATAATCAAATTGTATATCAAAAATATTTACTTCATTGGCAATTACCGTTATCAATTTTATCAAAAAATATATATCTTAATATCAGAACAATATGCTGCAAATATACTAGACCCCAATCTGACTAAAGTACTTGATCTTCTAAACGAAGATCTGAGAACGACCCATTCACATGCGTCTTCTGTATATTTTGGATTTCCAAGATTGCTATTTTTATTTTCGCAAATCTATTTTTGTTTGAACCAATCAGACAACTTGTTCGAATGTCAAAGAGTAAGAAAAAATTGCAGTTAATCCTGGGCTCGAACCCGGGACCTCTCGCTTACAGAGCAAGTGCGCTACCGACTGAGCTAACCGGCTATCTGACATCTTTCGACATAAAAATTGTTGATATCAAATACCAAGGCTTTTTAAAGCTTGCAGAATGTTGTAAGTTAACTTTTGATTGGCTAGCGGAAGGGTTGTCAGAACGAGGCCACCAATAGCTCGTTGTCAGATCCTATGCGTAGCGTAATAGGAGATGTACTTTAGTCAGATTGACTAGACCCAAACTTTATATTTGAAAACATGAACAAATATTACATATTATTTACGTAAACATAAAATTAACAAGATAATTCCCACTGTGTTAATTTTACGGTCTTTTGTGGTGATTAAATTTGAACAAAATCATGACAATGGGTATAGAGTATCGAGATGTGTATGTGTTGAACATTTCAAGGTGATACTTTTTGCAGAAAAGATATATTCAGGCATAACGTTTGTTGCGTTTTCATATCTCGTCTATTGTGTTAAAAATAGTAGACTCTGTATACATGTAGTTGAACGCAATATAAATATGTACTACAGTAACTACTAATAGCTGGAACAATCGACTGTTACTGCATGAGATTTAGATATGAATGTAGCTGTACATACGCAATTTGTCTATATACTTAGTAAAATTAAATATATTTGATTGGGATTTTCTGCATTTAAATGTAAATATCTAAATATAACACGTTTCAGAAAAAGATAGCCATTAAATCTCTTTAAAGCATCATAAAATCATTTAGTATAAACTACATTAATTTGCATTATAAAAGTAATGACTGAAAGTACTGCATTTTAACAGCATGTTTAACGCTTAGCCTGCTAAATTTCTAAAATGGAATGGTCCATCATTCAATTAGGACAGTACCATTTATTATTCGAAGGGGTGTGCAATGAAAATTTACTGACTGATCAGCGAACAGTGCAGACCATGATCTTGGTCTGCACTGGTCGCAAAGGCAGATTCACTTGCCGCCAGCAGGTTAAAAGTTAACAGAATAGCAATGGGTGAATGATACAGGTAGGCAACACACTCCAATTAATGGAAAAGTCAGTGTATGAAACATTTGATTTTAAAGACTATGACCAATTGATGGTGTATGAACCTATATCCATAAATATGCTGTTGCGATAATCTTTTGACCTGTAAGGAACATACTGTTTAAGACATTTGTTATATAAAGTAAATAATCAACAAAATTGCCGGGCTTAATCTTAAAAGGCTTGATTAGTTAGCGCTAACGGAAACTGGTACCTATTCAGGACGTTTGAGCTCACTGGACCTCACATGAGCACACTGACCAAAATCATGGACACATCTTATTTCTTTATTTGCGAACTCTTGTAACCTATTTCCAGATTTTACAAGATATCAGAAGAAGAAAGCATAGTCATAGCGGCATTGTATAAGAACTGCTGCTATCAGCTTTTTTCTTTTAAGTTCATAATTATTTTCTGTAAAAGTCTATCGTTAGCCTGTGACATTGCATGCAAAATCATGACTTTGCAAGATACACACTGGTCAAGAATAGTAAAGTATGTTACATCACAACAATTTATTATTCAAGGTTTTCTACGAACTGTTGCTTTTTCTTTTACCTGGCGTTTGATCAAAAGTCCCCTAAATGGAATGATACCTAATTTACCATTCGCATACTATGCACAAAACCGACTCATTTATCGTTATTAAACGTAGTACAGTCCATGTGTAATAGCAGAGAAATTGAGATCTTTCCCAATATACAATGCATGTGAGTAAACATATATTAAAATGTATTCTGCTAAATAACAGTTTGAATTTAATTGCTAAATGAAAAACGACCTTTACGGAACACTATATCTTGCCTTGCCAAATGGTGTAAAGTGCAAACATAAAAACAAAACAGAGAACAAAAGAAGTTCAAGAAAAATAGAGTGACATTAAACAACTGGGATTACTGATATAAAGTTCATATTATAATAAGTAGTCTGGTCATCAAGAAATCGATCTGAGAAATGCATTTTCCGCGTAATCAAACTTTAAGAGAAGTGTTTGTACATATTCTATGATAACAATTCTCTGTCTTGTTGTTTGAATTCCTCAGTTGTTACAAGTAATGACCGACAAAAACAAGAAATGCTTATAGCGCCAGGTGTCCTTTACACATTGTACTGTAATGTTTGACTTTGTCAATGGAGCAACAATTTCGTTACGACTCAGTTGCTTTATGCTTTAAAAGATTTTATTGTGTTCCCGTAATGACACATTCATGCGTTACGTAAACTTCGAATTTTATTTCAGTATTCTTCGGACGTCACTGTAACCCAAACACACACATGGCTTTTCTAACCAGCCGGTAAACGCCGAATTCGCATACTGCTAATACGGAAATTAAAATCGGACACTGCCGTTTACGATAACGGATCAACCGAATCTAGTGCATAAGCGCGACTACTGTTGTTTAAGTTCGCATTAAGATAGTTCCATTGCAACATTAAAGACCTTCAATATTTCATCCACTTTTCAGTGCATAAATGAGTATAACTGCATGCAAAATAGGTGACAGTTTCGTTATATTTGATACTGTGAATTTTGTACTTGTAAATGCAAATAAACACTTCCAATTCCTTCACTGAGATACAAAATTGCAACGAAACTAGCTGATGATTATTTCGTCAGTAGAAAACTTGAGTTCACATGTCTTTCAAAAAAGAAGGAAAAATAACAAACGAATAACAGACTTTTATTTGATTGAGTTTCTTCCAGAGACATATTGAGACCGTGACTGTTTGATTTGCAAATGATAAAGTAACAATATCAACATAGTTGATTTATTCTTTAGTTTGATACATTGACTGTTGTGCCCTGCGTGTGAATGAGATTCACTTGACTTCGATAATTTGACAAGCGTGCCTAAAAACCAACACTATTACAATAATAACAATCCCAGAGATATCGACGTCCTGATATTTCTCCAATCATTATGTGAGGGCTTATGACTGTAGGGATAGTAGTTAAGAAAAAAGGGTTAAACTGAGAAGCTTGTAATAAAGTAACACCGACGGGTGGGTGGATACAGTGGATAGATACAATAACCCTTCTTATTCTCCGAAAAGTAACAGCAACGGTTACAATAATACCAAACTAAAAAAAAATACGTCGGCCGAAAACAAAATGTTTTGATTTTTGTAGGTAGGGTTTGTTATCACACCGACAAAATGTTATGCCATATGGCAACATTTAAGAACATCTTGGTAGAGAAAGACCCCAAGTCCCCAATCGCCCCTCCTGGCATTTTTTAATCCCCCGCCACAAGTGGTGGGGTGTTACAGGAATGGTCTCCATCCGTCCTTCAGTCCGTCCGTCTGTCCGTAACATTTCGTGTCCGCTCCATATCTCCTAAACCCCTTGAGGGATTTTCATGAAATTTGGGTCAAATGATCACCTCATCAAGATGATGTGCAGAACCCATAAGTCAGCCTTGTCGGCTCAAGGTCAAGGTCACAACTCAAGGTCAAAGGTTTGAGCCTTCCATTTTGTGTCCGCACTATATCTCCTTAATCCCTTGAAGGATTTTCATCAAACTTGGGTCAAATGATTACCTCATCAAAACAATGTGCAGAAATTATGAGTCAACCATGCCAGCTCAAGGTCAAGGTCACAACTAAGGGTCAAAGATTTGAGCCTTCCATTTTGTGTCCACTCTGTGTCTCCTAAACCTCTTGAAGGATTTTCATCAAACTTGGGTCAAATGATTACCTCATCAAAACGATATGCAGAAATTATGAGTCAACCATGCCAGCTTATGGTCAAGGTCACAACTAAGGGTCAAAGGTTTGAGCCTTCCATTTTGTGTCCACTCTGTATCTCCTAAACCCCATGAAGGATTTTCATCAAACTTGGGTCAAATGATCACCTCATCAAGAACTCATGAGTCAGCCATGTCAACTCAAGGTCAAGGTCACAACTGAAGGTCAAATGTTTGAGCTCTGTATCTCCTAAACCCCTTGAAGGATTTTCATGAAACTTGGGTCAAATGATCACCTCATCAAGACGTTGTGCAGAATTCATGAGTCAGCCATGTCAGTTCAAGGTCAAGGTCACAGCTAAAATAAAAGTTTTACCCTTTCACTATCCGTAACACTGGCGGGGGATTTAGCTGTCTTTCAGACTGCCTTGTTATCACTGGCGAGCACATGGGTAGAACCATCACCTTCCGTAGTCAAGCCGGTTTCCTCATATAAAGAATTCTACACCTAAAGCAACTCTTGAACCAACATTGGCGAGTGGCAAGAAATTTGAAGTCAACGACCTTTACCAGTCAGCCATGAGGTTTCCAGGCCGAAAAAAATGAACCGATTACTGTGTAGATGAATTTATTTTTTTTTCTAATGAGGAGTCAATTGCCAGCACCTTCTTACGATTATAAAATACCTTGGCTTTAGCAAGACATGTCAGCTTTTTATCTACGAATAGTAATTGCTCTCGAGAAAATCACAAATTCCACAGGCGTCTGTAACAAAGCAAGTGTATATGGAAATATTTGAACTTCGGCAAATTGTTCAAAAGGTCCTTTTTGGTGTTGTCTAAAATGTAAGTATATGCCTCGTATGTCAGATATTTCCGTACATTTTTGTATTTGGGGGGCATTTTAGAAATGTTTTCAAAATGAATTTCGTGTTAGAAATATTGATTCTACGACACCGTGAAAGGGCCATCTGAGGCTTATACGTTTTAGTACGTTACGGCTACGGAAAGGATATACATTTTTAACTATATATCAAACTGTTTAGAAAAGTTAAAATGTCTATATGTCTTTATAATTTTATTAACTGATTATGAAACAAAATTATTTCTAGCCACTGGCAGCTCCACAGCTTATGTTTTAAATACTGACAATACCGATTGTCACATATGTATCGAGCTAAAGTTATTTAAACAACCGTGACTATGCCTTTAATATCCATTGTAAGAAAATGTCGTATCTACCCTTTTACGACCTTTTTTATATGAGTGTCCGACAGCAAATAATATGAAATTTATAAGGTCGTATGTAGCTCCTCAGTAGTCATTTCTAAAACGGACCAAACCTGGTAGTAAGTAGCAAATAAGAGTTTTTATAATATATATTTTTAGTGAATTATCGAAATTTTAAATAAAAATATATCTTGCATTTGCATATATTGGTATATACTTGTAAATATGAAATATACTTTTAAATGGTAAGAAACTATAAAAATGGTAAATTTAGTCAAAACATGGGAAAACGGAAATGTGTTTGACTTACTAGTAAGATCAAAATATCTTTCACTCACGGTCACCATATCCTACATGTGTGCATATATTGCATCTTGTGTTCACTCGTGAATGACATTCAAACTTGCACTGAAACAGATAAATATCCTCTGAGACGTCGGTTGGGTACAAAATTGAAGATAAGGGTAAAAAGTTCCATTGTGTAACCATTTGTTGGATTGCCATCCCTTTGTATACGATTAACTCATCCATTGGTTACTTTACATTCAATATATTAAGTCTGAGCATGGAATTTCAAACATATACATGCTTCTAATAACTTTCAATATTTTAAAATGTGTTTATATTTAAGAAGTCTATTTCGTTTTCTTACAAGTACATGCTTGGTATTCATGACTATAAGATACCATTTTGTTTCACTTATTAAAGCAACTCGTCCACAGTTTGGATGAAATTTTTCAACGTGTTTATTTCCACCAAATTTAGCAAAGAATGTATATATGGCACTGGAAAATGATAAAGTGGGTGAAAATAAAAGTTAGCTATTGGTAAAAGTACAAGAAGAATTTAAAATTTCTGCATAATTTCAAAAGCGCTGCATAGATTTGCTTACATTTGCACAATATATCTTATTATTTGTAAGATTATCTTGCAATCTTATGTCAACAAGCTTGTACACTGTACCACTAGTAACTTTCACGGAACTAGCGTTTTATTTTTTAGTGAATTATTCTCCGCCTAAATCGTGTGGGTTAGTCTCTTTAATTCAGCAATGGAAACGTAACAAACTTACATCACCAAAGCGTAAAAAGTCTTTCCTGACGCTTTAAAAGAAACAAATGTCTTGTCTTTTTCTGCTAGCTGTCCTGATTCAATGACACAGTAAAAGCACTGGCATATTTCCAACACGTGTGGATACAAGAAATGGAGTGCCTATTATTTCCAAGTATATCATTAAGATTTCACGAATATTTAGTCGCAGTCAAAGCAATTGTCAGTGTCTTGTATAGCTTCCCATTACTGAAATTTCATTTATCTGGGTTATTGTGTCTGATGACTTGTCGACGTTTATCAATGCCATTTTCTGTTATACTTTGAAGTTCAAATCTAGATACATTTTCCTCTTACTTGAAGGTGAATACTTGAAAATCTGCCTGGCAATATAACAATATATGGACTCATCCTATTCTCCTCCTGATTTCATGGTTGCGTGTCCAGATTAGAACATTTATACTATTTATTTTCTCCGAACAAAGTCTTGATATTGGTGTGGATTGTAGTTCAATCAATAACTATTTCAAGTGGTTCACACTCTATTAGCAAAAATGGAACGTACTGGAATAATTGACATCTAAATAACTCTGGAATGAAAAAATAAATATATAATTGTAGTACTGCTACGTCTCGTCTACTTTAGAAATAACAGCTTTTAGATTATTATGTCTTCTTAATTTGTGACCGACTTCTTTCTTTGTTCGTTGCAAGACTTTTCAGATAATTTCAAAATGTCTTGAAGAATCGTTTAGCTTCTACAATTACTGTGTTTCAGATCTGATGGCTCATTTAGTGTTTGTTCAGTTATAGTTTAAGAGCGCTTAATGCTGAAACGTTAGAAATCCCATTATGAATTTAAATGTCATAAGAAAAAATATTGAGTTATTGTGACAAACAGATTGTTTCTCTATTCAATGCATTGCAGGAGAAAATAACGTTTGAATACGTTTAGTGAATTAAATTGAAAACATTATTACACGTGTAAGATTTAATGGTGTTGTCATTCCATTTATTAAATTTCCAACATGCAAATAAATTTCATGTTTTACAATCCACAAAATAATGTTAAAAAAGTCCGTTTTGACTTAAACCTTGACTTATTGTTTATAAACCAAAATTATATGACTGCGTGTATTTTCGTGGAATGGTTGCGTGTTTTGGACGTGGTTAATCCTAATGGATCTTGCCCATGTCTTTTTGATGTAAATAAACACAATTGTATCAACTGTGAGAAACTTTCATACATGAAGATTGAAGTTTAATTTCTGAAGTACTTGACCAAGAAAACGCTACGGCTATCGGGGCGCACGATTTTCCCGATGGGACTTCTAAAACATGCGACATTATAAATAAGCGCTCATTTGTAGTTAACATGTGGAAAGAATAGCCTTTTAAAAGCATATCTCTGATCAGAACAGATAATCCTTGGAGAATTAATGTAACCTTGATTTGCCTTTCTGATAGACTTTCGTTTTGGTTGATCTCAATTCAAGTCGCACTCATCCGCTTCAACGATTTCAATTTTGCGCCTGGGTGTATCAGTAGGTAAATCACAGCGAATGAGATCAACGGCGCGGTGGATAGTCTTCTCGGCGATTCATGATTGGGGGAGAAAGCTAAAAATATCAGGAGCCTGGATGTGCTTATTTCAAAGCTTGGACTGCGGAAAACATAGCAGGGTCTGGTCTGAATCTCTTTCATCAACAGAGAATTTACAGTCGTACAGGGGAAGATATGTGGAATACCATTAGGTCAACCTAGATTGACAAGTTCGAAACGTGTATTGGAAACTGCTATCCCAAAACTGGTTGACTTTTTCAAAAAACGCGAGTGATATTGTTATAATTGTGGAAAACATGTGCTAAGATTATTAACATTATAGGACACATTTTTATACATCATAATGGTTAGGGTTATTGCAGAAAACAAGTAAAACATAAATTTGTTTCTATTTTTAACTTAAAAAATGCTTTACTTCAGACTCAGTTGTAAAACATGTCATTTCACCAATACCTAGTAGTATAGTATTAGGAACTTTTTCACAAATGTTTTTTTTTTTTCTTTTTTTTTTTTTTAAGTGGGGAAAAATAACATTCCTTCAATAGTGTTGTACAAAATAATTCAAACTATGATTATGTATTTAAAATATATAAAATGGCAGTTCCAGTATTTGCTTGAAGCGTTTTCAAAATTTCAGTTTTTGTGTGCTCTGTCGACAGAATTGACCCAATAAATTAACATTTAAAAATTTGATGATGTGCAGGTTTAAGACGGTAAAATGTTTTTTTTATATAATGCATGTAATATAATTCAGATAAATTTGCTTTAACTATTTGTGCTTGACCCATTCTTATTAATTTTTTTTCGGACTCTTATTTGTGTTTTTTCGGAGACAAATATTCTCCAAATGGCATAATTTGTGATTGATAGCCGGGTACTAAAATAGTATATAAATTTCATTGTTTGGTTCTATACCCTTCTTTGCTTTGTATTATTATTAGATCTATCCTGTGCTTGCTGAACTTGGAGATAGTAATTTGATTACATTTTGATTTTTAAAAAGTAAATTATATGACATTTACATATGCTGGTCGTCGTCCATTTTACCCCGTCGGATTGCATACTGTGATTAAGGAACGTAGCATTCCCTTTTGAATATACATTCTTCTTCCACTTTCCCTTTCAACACCTCCCCCCTCCCCCCTTCTACCCCCTACCCCTTTCTCCCTTTTTTTCTATATTTTGCATAAAATTAAAATGTACTTGTTGGATTTTTGAAGC
This sequence comes from Mercenaria mercenaria, assembly GCF_021730395.1. Classification (NCBI taxonomy): domain Eukaryota; kingdom Metazoa; phylum Mollusca; class Bivalvia; order Venerida; family Veneridae; genus Mercenaria; species Mercenaria mercenaria. The sequence continues at coordinate 14,672,940 of NC_069374.1, forward strand.
AACCCGTCTATAATATTATTCCTTTTTAAATCACTTACATGTAGCAAAATCCAACCACATTTCAAAGGAATGTTTAGTCCAGGTTTTTCTTTAAACGCACACAAATCCGCCTAGGCAACTCAGTCGATCAGTACCAAAAGTAAAGTTCTCGGTTTGTCTTTTTTCAGCTTCCGAGTACTTACGGGTAACCGCGGAAAAAGTCGGAATATTTGCAAAAATGCTTACTGTACTCACTAAAATGCAAAAAGGACCAAAAAAAAACATTATTAACTTTAAAACAAATAACACATAACAAAACTTGAATAAGTTATTTTTTTATCTACATTTTTAGATATACCGTTTTTTATTTTTTTTTTTTTAGATTATTTGCGGAAAATATCCCATTTTATCTGTTATATTTGAAGAAGTCGATGTTTTTGTCCCGCTTTCTACAGAGTCTATATGAACGGAGGTGGGTCGATTTAAGGACAAACATTAAAATATTTTTTAAACATATTCATAAGATTCGGATAAAAATAAACTTCAATTTGTTGGGCTTCCAAATAGGCCCTTTTCTATTTAAGTTTAAGTAATTTTATCCTTCGTTGTTTATATGGACAAATTTATCGGTTTTTCCTTAGGTCGATGCTCGTAATGATGTTAAGAATATATATCTAATACACAGTAATATGAATAATGTGTTGGTTCTAATCTTTCAAAGAAATGAGACCAGATTGATGTAACTGAATAATTGAATAATAGATGAATGATTATCCGTATGTGTCATGTAGGCTTCCCATATATCAAGCGTATGAACAAGCATCTGTGAAATTTTGATGTTCTTAACTTGTTAGTAAGTTATTTTGCTGGCAGCCTATCATTGAAACTGACAGACATCTGTTAATATGAAGAACGAACGTGAATTATTTATTGGGTATATCATTTTTTTTATTTGCAAAACGAATTTATAGGAACTACGAGTTCTAATATGATAGATAATTGTCGCTTTGTATTCTGGCTGACTTTGATCAAATCGTCTAAAGGAATCTATGGCAACAGAATTGTCAAAGCATCTAGTTTCCAAAGAAGGAAGCATTTTTTCTTATGCTTTCGGATATATTACTCAGATGTAAGCGAAAAACGTATAACCTCACAGTCGAATATATCTTTCCCTGTATTCCAGCTGAGACTACTTTTTATAGTTTTCCCTTAGGGTAACTCAAACCGCGTTTTTCATCGAGTCATTTAAGTACCTTTAAATAATAGAAATGAACAGAAAATTTATTTTTTAAAATAAGTTCAATGCTTGGGGTGATATCTATGAATCTTCAGAAGCATTTTGCAGTAGGTTCTATCAAGATATGACAAAATTGTTGCAATATCGAATCTTTAACTTACCTCCACACTTTAGTAACCTGATGTCACCTTTCAGCTACAAATAAGATAATGCGCTAACAGATATTTAAAATTTACTTTAAATAGTTCGTATTGTTATTGTAATACATTTTTCACCTACAAGTATTCTCAATATATTGTTTTTTACTTTGTAAACATACTTCATGTTACGACTTTCTCTGAAAATTTCACATGTTCTACTCCATGCATTGTTAAAATATTTTGGCTATAAATGTATATGTGTTTAATGCCAAATAAATGATATGTTATGTTATGTTATGTTATTTAGATAAATTATAGACTGTAATAAATAAGACTAAATCCTCAAGCTAACACAATACAACTAAACACATTGCCGCTAAGTTATTTCCTATTATTACGAAAGAATTGAATCTTGAATGATAGAGATTTTTTCAAGAATCTGGCCCCGTGTTCACAAAACATTTTTCGATCTCAGCTGAGTTTGAGTTTGATATTTTAATATCAGTTTTACTAAAACTTCAAGGTTAAATTCAATCTGAGACAGACCATCAATACTGAATAGCCACTTGAAAATAATTTTGAGCATAAAATTAAGTTTTAAACATACTCTTTTGATATAAATGACGAATTAAGTTTCATTATCAAACTCAGCTGAGACTGAAAACGTTTTGTGAACACGGGGCCAGATAACGTGAAAAAAAAATACTAGTAAATAGAATTAGTATCAATATTTATTGTTTTTTATGAAGTATAATCATGAAAGCATCTTCCGAAAATCTAAAATAAAATCAAAGAATATATTATTAATATTAAAATAATTTAAAGAAAAAGAGCCGTTATTTTACCTCAGCATGTGTAAAGTATTTTTTCAGTAAAGCTCAAATCCTAAAAAGTGACACCACTATACACATATTACAGTTTTCCACAAAATAGGAAGTAGTCATTCTAAACTGTCAGATATCATTTCAATTGTAAATGCTATTGACAACTTATGATGCAAACGTAAACTGTAATAGAATAATTCACAGTTCAGTTGCTAATGTACTAACACTTACAGAAACGTGTAATGCAACAAGTGGCAACAACATACCTCTGAGCGAAAGTGTAATCAACATCTGACATAAGAATAGCAATCAAGCATAAATCTTATTCAGTCTGTCAGTAGCTCAAGACTTATTCATTCTATGCCTCTATACGTGGTGGCCATATGCTTTTACACCAAAATCTTATTTGTTAAGACACTGTCCTTCCTTTCGTAATAGAAAGTATGCATTTCAAAGACGTCCGCGATTTCTCCTCATAGAAAGTTTGACATCACAATTTCCGTGCAGACAATCCGGCTATAATTCAAATAAGATTAAATATTCATTAATTGTTTTTTCTGCCAAACGTTTCACAAATGTTAATTGCGCGTCAATACCTTGTTCAGAGTATTATGACTGTAGTCCTCCTCATGCTTTTCTTGATACACCACAGCGTAAACAAAAATACTCCCATTTAATGATATTATTAATCTATAATTAAGATATCTATATCATTACGGCCTATAGAAATTTAGCCTTTATATGAAAGCTGCATATCAAATTCCTGGTAGACACTTTGTAGACGAAAGGAGCAGTATCACTAACCATAACCTCCTTTGGGATATTATGATAAATATATATGCAAAAACAAATACTTATCTTAACACACCTTTTTCAATGCATTCTTTACATGCATGGGTGTTTTCCCATAAAAAATGATACTTTGTTTTTCCTCATACTTCCGCAGAATCTTTAGATATGTATTAAGACTGTCGGTCATATAGTGATGTACAAGATTATTTCAGAGCGTGTAAAGGTTATTTTAAGGGTCTGAAATACATACAGCGTCAGTACATACAGCATTTTAATAGAAAGTGCAAATAACTGTAAGTACTGAAATAATTTATTTTCTGATACTCAAAAACTGAAATAGATGAGAGTGATTTATGCCAGAAAGGCTTTTTTTATAGACAGTGTATCACCTATCACGTGGAATAATTCTGATAGAATATAGACGATGTGAAAAGCAACTACCATAAAGTTAATGCCGATCCTTAAATGAAGGAAAATAAAACTTCCGCCTGTCGTCTCATGTAGTTATTTACGGACAATTGAACGGAATTACTTTCCTAAAACGTCAAATGTACCAATAGCTTGTCTTATTTCCACACGAGACACAGGCGAAATTTGATCTGAATTAAGTACATGTAACAAGTTGTCTATAACATACGTCATTTTTATCATACTATGTATACCTTCTGAGATATATACTTCTGTCTGACGGAACATAAATACAACGTCTAAAATAACAAGTATCATTCACCATCTAACATATAATCTTTTACAAACGCGGGGGCCTCCGTGATCGAGTGGTTGAGGTCGCTGACTTCAAATCACTTGCCCCTCATCGATGTGGGTTTGAGCCTCACTCGAGGCGTTGAATTCTTCATGTGAGGAAGCCATCCACCTGGCTTACGGAAGGTCGGTGGTTCTATAATAATTCACGGAGGGGCACCTCGGTTCTTCCTCAATCATTGAAGCTGGGAAGTCGCCATATGACTTGTGTCGGTGCGACTTTAAACCCAACAAAAAATTTTTATTGAAGTATATAACAATTAATCAATTAAAATGGTGTATATACTTTAAGGCAATAGGAACGCAATATTTCTGAAATGCAAGATAACTAAACGTTAAGAATTGACGTTTCTTTAACGATTCAATATTTATCTTGAAACATTATGGAAGCAAGTTAGTTTAGCTTACGCCGCTATGCGGGTGCCCCATGAGGTAGACAGAACGGAAATTAATATATACTTCCGCAAACATAAATTCGAATACATAATTTGTAATTAAAACCAGTAAATGTAGGAAACCAATACAGGAATATAATGCTATTAAATTTTGTACAATCATATCTAAAGATACGATACTTGGGAAGCAAGTCACCTAGCGCCGCACTTAAAGGAATTCTATTTGAAAGATATTGAGAGGATTCCGTGATCTCTGAGGATCGCATTCCTGAAAACCATAACAAGTCACAACCGGCCTATAACACGCCGACTTTGTGCGAAATGATCGATCCACTCATTGCCCAGAGGTATCATATTATACAATTATGTACATAAAAAGGTTAGTGATCAAATAGTTACACTAATCGTAGACGTTAGCCATTGTAAAAATAATTTTAGAATGTCAGACAAATGTTTAAACACTTTCTTGTACACGTATTTGATTATCTTTAAAACGGTGTATGCAAAGGCTGTATTTTGTTTCAGGTCTCGTGGAAACCTTTTGTCTCGCCCAATTAATATCAAGTAAAAGAAGTCTCGTTAATTTAAAAATAAAATGTGTTAAACTGTGTGAACAAAATAACAGGCTACTGTGTATGATTTGTGAGTTCGAGATGATTATATTGAAAACAAGTGTCATTTATTACGGACATTTGCAAAGGAAATGTCTCTAGGGAATTTTTGTTTGAACTTTTGTGGATATGTCGTTTGAACTTTTGTGGATATGTCGTACAGCATACAAACAATGATAACATCCTGCTAGAGTAAGGCAAACTCTAGCAGACGTAAAAAGATATTGTTTGAATACATAGTATATCGGCGGCTATAGAAAACAAATTTCCGCTAATTACATTCTGTCAATGAATGATAAAAGACTTAATTATGTCTGACGCCTTAAATAGTTTTTTGAGAAATTGCAAATATTTTTTTCCGAAATGCCAATTTGCTTATGGCATATAAGATACAAAAATGTAAGGTACTATAAGTCAGAAGTGGCATGGATTGAACAATAAGCTTTCAGTCCAGTCATCTACGGTGTTATATTTACATTCTCTGCATCTATAGAAATCTTGCAAATGCTATTTGAACCAATTGTAATAATTATCCAGCACTGAATACTTGTCGAAATATGAAACTTAATCACGTACTCGATTTAAGAATATTCTTGAAGAAACCACCCAGAAGGCTTCCGGATTATTGGTGGTTCTACACCGATATCCGCACATGCCTGAAGTAAATATATAAATCAAACGCATGATCGTTAAAAACGTATCATAAATCAAACAAGTGTTTGATAGAATGGCATGCTTTTAAGGTTATGTCATTACCGCACTTTTGTGTTAAATACAACTTAATGTTTAAACTTATTTAAGATCTATTGAACCTAAATAGGAATAATGGAGTACTATTTCTGAAACTTGATATCTGAGCAATCAGCGTTGAGAATTTTTTCCTTATCACGAACCTCAATGGGTTATGTGTATTTACTCCCTAAAATGTGTATACTTATACAACACTTTACTTTGTTACAGTTTCATTAAAATACATACGTAAACTTTTGGTACATCTTTAATAAACTGACAAAGACTTAATATAGTGTACGAGGTCTAAGAATTGCATAGGATCACAAAGTTTAACTTTGTTTCGTCATAGAAGGTTCCTGTTTTAAATGAGAAATATAATATGTTGACGCACGCATTCAGTATGTTAGAACAAAGTAATATTTCTTTTCAATGTCGCTTGACAATTCTGCAATTATTTTGCAGAATTTCTACCATTTTACAAAGTTTCAAACGTCTGAATAAAATATGAGTATTTGAGAAAATGTATTGCAAAAAGTTTGAATATTAGGAAGTCCCAACAACACTAAATGTAAAACTGTGTCCGAGTAGCCCATATTATACAAACAGAACTAAAATATATAAATGCAGTCTGATCTTAACATATGAATCACTGACGTTTCAGCAAATATTCAAGATCAATTAAGAAGATGGATTGGCTGTAAAATAAACGACTCTTATGTGAGAGTGGACAAAGGTTTTACAATTTAGACATCGTTGTAGAACATACGTAGGTACACATTTTTCATATTCCTCTCCAAAGGCGCTATCTTAAAGAAATTCTGAAGTAAGATCAACTGTAGAAAATAATTCTAAACTATGATTATATCAGCACTCAGTGAGACGATATATTACAAGCGCAAAATTCTATATCAATAATTTCTCTTGACATTGTCCAAATATTTTAATCGGCATAGAAAGTTTTAGGAATATATCTGCAATGCTTCTTCCTAAATTACGTGAACTATCATACTCCAGTGCTAAGACGATATTGTCAGACAACAATATGGCTTCTTGACATTTTCGGGGAACGTTCGTGTGTAACAGCATCTATATATTCCCTGAAGGGAATTCACTTAATTTAACGTAGCGGTCATTGCTTATTTTTTGTTATTATAACTGACGTCGGTGGTTCAACCTTCCTTTCAGGGTAATACTTTAGTGCTTTGGGTATATCTGATGACATTTAGTAAGATCACGATTGAATAACAAGACATTGTTACGACCTGACGGTCTCGCTGACTGAATAAAAAGCACAATTTTTATATGTCACCGTACCTGGAATACTTTAACAGAGAAATAATGTTTAGAAGCTTTGAAGTTGTTTATTCGAACGCTATTTACAACTGTTCGATGAATATTCAGGTCTTGAATTTTGCCCTTTCTGGGACATCCACTGAGTTACGAAAATTAAAAAACATCATTTGATTTAAATCATATATGCACATACATACACACACGCACATACGCACGCACGCACACACAATCAGGTCATTTGACAAATATATATATATATATATATATATATATATACGTATAAAATACATAAATGCACAGTCAACATAGAAAATAGCTTATCTTAGGACAATTCTAGTACAAAGAATGAATGCTACACTTTTGGCTTATTTTTGAAACACTTTACAAATACGGCTTGCTCTTCGTTTTACTTTTTAAACTACTGATAAAACTGGGTCATTTATATTAACGAAAAAAGCTTATATTCAAGCATAATATACGTAGTTCAATAGGGAATTTGTTTTTGGCTTGTTCGTATTCTCTACTGAATTAAAATCTTTATGTAGGTATATATAATAACACGTATCTTGCAAGCAAGCCTTTAATGTATAATTATATGCACAGTATTTGAAATATACTGAATAATCGCATTCAAAAATTATACATACGGTGAAAATAGAAGAAATAAAAAATGAGAACTGTTTTAAACCCTTGTCATAAAATGACAGTTCAAGCCAAGCTTACAGAGCGATTCTACTTTAAAATTGCTTTAAGAATGATGGACAAAATCATTATTTGAAACATTTTATAAACTATTGTTAAGATACAATAAGCTATATGAAAATGTGGAAATGTAGAAAAAAAAATCCACTAAAAATCTAGATATTATGACTTAAGGTTTTGTATATTACAACTTCATTACATGATACATGAACCATTCGCTGATTGAAAACGAATTTGTTGTTATCACCTAGTCAAATTTACCTCTAGCCAAATACAGGAACCGTTTAATCCGACTTTCCTGTTAACTAAATCACTTTATACAATACTTCTTCCTAGGAGTGCGATCTAGCGTAATACGCAATAGATCATGATAATCGTAAATGTACGGGCATGAATCATGATATTAATCAAACATTTGTTTGATAGAATGACATGCTTTTAAGTTACTGTCAAGTTTGTAAAAATAACATAATGGGTCTGAAAATTTATGGAAACTTTACCGGACAAAGTATAAACGTGGAGTTTGTACACAGGCTTATATAATTCGTAAGAGTGGAAAAGGTCAACTGTAATTGGATTTGTTTGTACATACTTTCTGAAAGCATTTTTCCCCATGCATCTGTGATACAGTTTGATATCCTTTTGGTACGATTACCGAAGCAAAATGAGAAAGTCGATATATTACAATAGATATGTACGATACATTTAACATGGAGGCATGTCTGGTTACATTTTAAAGTAAGTCAATGAGTGGTCTTCTGCGCTCATTCTAGCGTCAGTTGCAAGCAAAATATCCAGATCCGACATTTAGTCATAAACCGCTTTTTTAAATTATGTCTCCTAGAAATATTTGCGTACAAAATGATCGGGATCCAATAAAATTATTATTTTATTATTTTACAATCAATTAAATTTACACAAAGTTATGAGTGATGATGGCGAATTCTACAGGGTATATGTGTTATTGCGAGAAATTCTACAACATTTAATGTCATATTCATATGTCTCATCTGTTCCTAGAAAGTAAACAATGTGATGAAAATGCCTTAGCTGAATTGCAACTGTCTCTTGCTATTAGATTTATCAAACCTTAGAAGGACTTAAGCAACTTCTACGCATTAAATATTTAATAAAGAAAACGAAATAAAAACCACAGAATATCGAGGGGTAAGTGCCAGAAGGTGCTATGTACCACATTTTACGTTTTTCACTTTTTTGCATTTTCTGGTAGAGTTTTTCAAGCTGCACATTTTGCACCAATTTGCGTCATTATATCATATTTCTTTCCTTAGTTATTTAATTGGGATCAAACCAGTCATTGCAGAATCTCTGTTAATAAGTTTTGCCAAAAACAGTTTTCATTACATAGCACGTTATCAAAGTAAGTTTATCTTATTTGAAATGAACCAAAACAATCTATATACTAAAAGCTGCTTTTGGCAGACTGCATTTTAAGACTTTGGGAGGATTTTTCAAAATCCAGAACATGCTATGTAAAGATAGCACGTTTTAGCAAAGCAGTTTTCTACATATTATGCATTAACCCAACTGAGCCAGAAAAAGTCATGTAAAGATAGGACCTAAATCTTACTGATACTTTACAGTAGTGCAATAGCCATATTGTGCTATGTTATGATAGAAGATTCTGGTTGAAGGCCCGGTGGTAAGATTGTATGTCATTTGCATGTCAAGAAGCAGACATTCCACGATAGGTTTATTTGGCAGTGTTGACTTTTACTGTTTTTTCAATAATTAGGTGATGAAAACGGACTATCAAGTTTAGAGTGTGTGGCAGATATTGTATTTTACACTGGAATGTTGAACATTATCCTGTTTAAATGTTTTAGAAAAAAAAGTGGAAGTTATTAAAAGTGAAGCAGACTTACTACTATCAGCAAATGATCTTGGAAGAGGAAAAACCAAACCTTATTAATTGTAACTGCTTTTTATAAGCTAGTTGGAAACATATTGGCAAAGATCCTTCACATTTATGACATTCTTGAAGCAAGAATGGAAAAGTATATTGCCTTTGTGTTAACTGGCATTATTCAGATTATGAAGGAATAGCTGTAGCTTGATTACGTGTCAGTGGCA